>NW_026606064.1:18195000-19395000 GCF_029834395.1 Sorex fumeus
AATCATTAGAAGGCAGCACCGATGTCCTGTCTTAGGCTTCTTGTGTAGCAGGTGGCCCAGACTCTGCAGGATATAAACCTGTGCTCAGACATCACAGCTGAGATACATCAGAAAGAGCAAAGTAGTGAAGCTATTATTGTAATGGTTGCAGGGAGAAAAAAAAAGAGCAGCATCGTCGTCATCTTTCTGGAGAAAATCATAATGGGCTTAAATGAAATTTAAATGAACTGAATATATGCTTGAAGTGACAATTACAAAGACCTTCAAGCGAACAAGAAAATTAGGCCAGAGCATAGTAAAACTTCCAACCACTCCAAAACAATCTTTTGAGAGAGGGGATAACTGAATACACCACCCAAAGATCAAAATATGCCACTCTGTGTATTGATTATTATGAGTTCAGACTCTTGAAAAACAGCAAGTAAAGGGAGAGGTTTTATTTAATTCTCCATGGCTGCCTAAAGAGAAATCCTTTAAAAGGCTCTTGATTGTCATTAATCGCCTCCCTGAGCATTTCAACCAGGGAGGACTGATTCTTATCACAGAGGACACTGGAAGCTGACACCGCATCCTGGCATCCAGACAAATGTTTTTCAAAATCAAATATCCAAACTATTATTCCAAGGGTTCATTCATCTTCGCTAAAAATCCATACTCCTCTTCCCATTTTCTATTAATATGGTATTTAAACCAGAAGTCTAATCTACCTTGGGGATTTATTAACTTTCCCCCAGTAAATCCCTTGTATATATGAGCTATAAACATTAATCAACTTCTATTTGTTTTTCTTTGGTTTTTATTACTGGGGACTCAGTTAAAAAATCACAGGAGAGCAGAAGAAAATTACACTTTTACCTTCATTTTATCTATATCTACATACACCATCACTTCCTGCTGCAAAATTGATGCCTTATACAGAAACTATTATTCCAAGAAACATAGTTCTAAATGAGGTGTTATGTAATTTCAAATAAGTCAGCCTCAGAATCTCAGTCTACCAGAGCTGAATACACTCTAAGATGAATTTATGTACTCAAATCTTCATAGGATATTTGTCCAAATCTTCATAGGATATTTGTCTTCAAAATTCAAAATTCAGCAACAATGTAGTGGAAATTTTGGGAGCTGTAGTTTAATAGGACTTTCCAGTAATCACTCATCACAGGATTAAGGGTAACTTTAACAGATACTTTATTTTATCTTATTAAGATTAATAATTTTTGAATGAGACACAACTAAGCTGCGTGATTTTTATGAGTAGTAATTGAAATCCATTTGAATGATTGGTCCAGAATCTGCCATCAAATGTTTTTAATAAGTACTAACCACACTAATTTACTCCTTGCTAGTCTTGTTTAGGATCCTTGAGAGGCAAATACTCAAGGATTATGCAATCTATATAAACAATTATAATTCAAATTA
This sequence comes from Sorex fumeus, assembly GCF_029834395.1. NCBI lineage: Eukaryota > Metazoa > Chordata > Mammalia > Eulipotyphla > Soricidae > Sorex > Sorex fumeus. The sequence goes on from NW_026606064.1 coordinate 18,196,423, forward strand.
AGTAGTACTTTGAGATATGACACCTAGAAATAAAAAAAAAGATGGAGAAAAGGAGGAAAAGAATAAAAACAGTGAAAAACATTGGGTCAACAGGTATTGAGTAACTGGAGCTTAATCCCACTGGGATTCACAGAATACACACCTTATAATGACCCAAAATGAGGAGTAAGGAAAGTGAGATACTTATAGAACACTCCCATTTGTCATGGGTGAAAGGACATTTTGGAGCATTAACTATCTGCTGTTTGACTTGTCATATGTATTGGCCCTGGATGGACCTCTCCACCAGAGAAGAAAACTTCTCAGACACAGAGTCAGTGGGTGTTCATAGAATTGAATTCCTTCACTACTGATGGAAACGGGAGCTAAGAAATGGGGCAAGTATCTACTACAGCATTATCTAGAAAAAAGTTTTTAAATTTCCCTTTTCTAATCATTTGCTAAGATGCAATGTTCATACCTTCAGTTTGACTATTCTAAATTCTAAATTTTATCTGCATAGCAACTATAATGATCTATACCGATTTAGCACAAACTTCCAGTAATAGCACAGAGATAGGCATTTTAAATTATATTATAAATTACATTTTAAATTTCATTACATTATGAAAATAAAATACAGCTTATTATTCACTCAGTTAAAAAATACAGGAACTATGAGAAGTGGTGTAACTGTACTATAGACTTATTATTTCACTTGATCTTCATCATTCCTTTGTTAGCCCCATTTAACAGTAGAGTAAAAAGGATAGGGGGAATAGGAATAATCCCGAGAACTGTACCATAATTCTAGCCCCAAATCCATGTGCTGGACAACCATAAAAACCTTGTCCTTCCAGCTCTCACTCCCGGCAGTTCTCGATCTCTTCCACAACTTGTTTTGGAATTGAAACCAAATCATAATCTTGAGTCCTTGTTATACCATACCCTCATTTACACCTCTCTAAATAGGCCTCTACTTCTCCCCCATTTATTTCTTTTGGAGTCAAATTCTGTAAATTTTTGCACAGCGGTAGGGCGTTCGCCTTACAAGCGGCCAACATGGCCGGCCCGAGTTCGATTCCTCCTCCCCTCTCGGAGAGCCCGGCAAGCTACCGAGAGTATCTCGCCTGCACAGCAGAGCCTGGCAAGCTACCAGTATTCGATATGCCAAACACAGTAACAACAAAGTCTCCAATGGAGACGTTACTGGGCCCGCTCGAGCAATAAAAATTTAGGACATCAGTTAAGGAAATGATAGTTCAGAAGCACATGTGAGACATCAAAGCATTGGCAGATACAAAGCCAACATTATAAACAGTATGGTTCTGTGACAGTCTTTTCTCCTCTGCACAAGTCCAACTATTTCAGGGAAGGATTCCATTTTAAAGAGATTAATCTGTTTTATTTGCATATCATGGCTGTTAATGGACCCCTTGGACTCACAGCTGGAATAAACTATCTTTTGTAATGAGCAGCAGTGAGGAGCTGGTGGGTCGGTTATTCATTACTTCTTTAGGCCTGGCTAGACTTGCCCTAGTTCACAGAAAAGTTTGAGAACATCTATTCACTTATCCAGTTTCTTTATTAGGTTTAGATGCTGGAGTAACATATTTTTTCAAGATTGTGACAATTTAGCAGTTGAGAACTTTGGGTTTAAAAACTCACTAAAATCTTGAACTGTTGGATAACATTTGTCTGTGCTTTCTTCTCCACCGCAAGGAGCTTAGGTTCACTGAGTAACACCCATCACAATGCTGCCTAAGCACTCCCGTTTCCTCAGTATTCACCTTTAACTCCTCCTTTCTGCTCTGCTTCTCCTATCTGTTAATTGCTTATTTCCACTAATCAGAACCTATGCTTTGTAAAGTCAGATTCTTCAGAGATCTATATATTTTGTATTTATAAGTGAAATACTGCTTTTCTCTTTCCTTTATGTCCTTTGCAGTTTACTTTAGAGCAATGCCCTTTTTGTATAGACACAGGGAGACAGTTGATGCTATGATCTTGTTACTTGAGAGTTAATTGACTCCAAATAATATTTACTTCTGGATATCTGTCATATTTACTTGACTTAAGCCTTAGTTTCCCTTCATTCCTAGCACCCCCAAAGGAGGGTCCCTACGGAAGACCTGGATGGACCCAGTGCAAGCTGTAAGCTACCTTGGCATTGAAATGGAACAGGCCACAAACCATAAAACATAATAAATTAAAAGCACAGTCATGGAACAAACTCTGTCATGATCCAAAAAGAAGTAACTAAATAAGGACCCTGCTGGAGTTAGGAAAGACTAACCTGGCCTGAGTACTATAGTTTGAGATATATAGTGAGATGTCCCCAGGAGAACACCCTTTAAACTTAATAATCTCTTACTGTGCCCATACAAAATGACTAGAAATATTTTTAAGAAGTAAATGTAAGATGACTGTTTAAATGAATACTGGCTAAGGAAAGGGGAAAATAATACACCTTAGATGGGATCTTGTCCTTGGGTGGATCTCCTAGCAGATGTTCTAGAAGAGGTACTGGAAGAGGTTCCACAGAAGGAAGGGCTTTACATATGTTGATTGTGCTACCTCACTTATGTGTAATTGCTACCCCCAAACTTTGATGTTTTTGCTCTTAACTAAGGCAGGGAGATGGGAATAAGGGACAGAGTAAGACTGGAATTGGGCAGAGTGAAAACTGGATGGAGAGAGTCAAACTGGACGGGCAGTGTGTGAGACTAGGATAAGAGTAGTGTGAGTCTGGATGGAGACATATTGGAATAAATGGCAACTGATCACCAACCAGCATGGTGGCCTGGTTCCCCCTTAATGTATTGGTCAGTGGTGGCAATCTGGGGTGGAGAAGCAGCTCATGGCCACCAAACCATGCAATGAACCCCCATACATTTTTGTAAAACACATTGAACATTGAGTAAGCAAAGTAACAAGCCAGTCCTCAAATGGGCACAATGTGATGAAGATGAGGCTATTGACAATGATACCAAGTTTCGTTGGCTAGAGCACTCATAGCCATAAACAATAACTACTTATTTACTTTCTACTATGAGATGGAAATGGTGTAGGTGTGTTGGGTGCAGAAAAGAGCAAAGCATTCGCAAGCATGTTCCAGGGTGGGGTAGGGCCAATAGGAGGTTGCTTAGTGATCTCATGTCCTCCAAGTTTAAAAATAAAGTCATCCAGTACAAATATTTATCTCTTATCTAGTCAGAAAATATAAAATAATTCAAGGGACAAAGAAATCACAGGCACTCTGTTAACAACGGAGACAATGGATCTTCTGACTATAATAAAAGTGTCTTATTTCTCTAAAATTATGAATAATGGCTCCTAACATTGTTAAGTGTGTTAAGTATATCATCTTTCTATTGAGAAAGTATAAATAAAATTATCTAACATCCAAATCCTTTGGAGATACTAGTTACAAAGGCCTCAACATTAGGGGGAAGTGGAATATGGTTACATCTATGCATTCACTTAACTCAGATAAATGCAAATACCGCTCAGCTCCAATGTGCTTCATAAAACTGCCATTCATTGAAAATTAAACTATCAAGTGTTCATGGCTCTAAAAATCTCTAAACTCTACTATAAAATCTCAACTTCGAGAGCAACATTATTCATAGTCTTAGAACCTATTCCACACTTTATTTTTCTTACACACAAGTATGCTACCTACCCCCAGAAACTGCATCACAACAATAAATCAAATGAAATAAAGTTAAATTAAATTAAGTACATTATTAGAAAAGAATAGTTACACTAGAAATGCAAGCTAGAAAAGTGTCTAATCCACAAAAAAAAAAAAACAAAGGTTGATATTCTATTATAGCCTCAGGTACTTTTAGGCAAATAAATTACAGCTCATAAATCTCCCAAAAATCGTTCCCTTTTGTTTGGTTTGGTTGGGTGTGGGCCTGTTAAGGTGTTCAAGGTTTAATCCTGTCTCCCTATTCAGACATCCCTCCTTGCAGAGATTGGAAAACTATATGGGGTACATTCAAGGCAAGTACTATATCTACTCTGCTATCTCTCCAGCTCAAACTCTCTCACTAAAGACATCACTTTTCTGGTCCACCTTCTTCTACACACCTCTCCTGTCTTTTTTTATATGTCAGTATCTATACATTATATATATATAAAAAGATGTAGCAAATTTTCATTTTTACATTTTATGGGCTGGAGTGATAGCATAGCGGTAGGGCTTTTGCCTTGCACGCAGCCAACATGGCTGACCTGAGTTCAATTCCTCCACCCCTCTCGGAGAGCCCGGCAAGCTACCGAGAGTATCTCGCCCACACGGCAGAGACTGGCAAGCTACCCGTGATGTATTCAATATGCCAGACAGTAACAACAAAGTCTCACGATGGAGACGTTACTGGACCTGCTCGAGCAAATCGATGAACAATGGGAGGACCATGACATTTTATTAAAAGTGAGCATATGAAAGGGTCATTACACAGCTATCTTCATTACACTTTATATATGTGATCTATACATGTTGATCCACTTTAACCTAATTTTTTATCCTGCATAATATTCCATCAGGGCTGGAGCAATAGCACAGCAGGTAGGGCGTTTGCCTTACAAGTGGCCAATATGGCCAACCTGAGTTCAATTCCTCCACCCCTCTCAAAGAGCCTGGCAAGCTACTGAGAGTATCTTGCCCTCATGGCAAATCCTGGCAAGCTACCCTTGAGGTATTCAATATGCCAAACACAGTAACAACAAGTCTCACAATGGAGATGTTATTGGGCCTGCTCGAGCAAATCGATGAACAACGAGAAGACAGTGACAGTGACAACACTTCAGAGCTGATAAAACAAAAGAGGGCTGAAAATAAAGAGTACTCTGAGAAAAAGTCCCTAGAATCTTTCATGAAACAAGGTTTGCTATGACTGCTGTTATTGCTGCTTAACAAGTTTATATGGCCAGATTATCATTTACTGGGAGAACAATAGGTAATGAGAAAGGTCCAAGTACCTGGATCTGATCCCATAAAAGTATCTCAATCCGACCACACTACATTCTATCTGCTTAGTACAGATCTATCTTTCCCATATGTTCTAGTATTGTATAGGCAAATACTAGAACATTTCAAAACAGTAGTCTTTGCTCTGTAACCTTCTCTACCCGCTCTGTGATCTCTCTTTTCTGTGATCCCACTGGTGTTGTGTCCACTGTCATTCAAGTTACCTTCCTCTATGTTGGATGTTTGCTTTTACAATACACTTGAGATTTCTCTGCTATCTCACAGTAGAAAGTTCTTATTTAGTATGATTCATTGTTATTTGAAGGCTCTAGAAATGCTCTTACTGTGGATTTATCCAGAACTGTTTTTAAGTGTATGAGGACCCCCAATATGGCCTACAAAACCATACTGAATGGGGATGTTCTATTGGGGATAGTTGGAATCCATACCAAATTCCTTTACAAGTCAAAGACTTATCTTTCCCTGTTCTCCCAGTCTGTAACATTTCTTTCTTTAGCTCTTCATTTAGACAGTTCCCATACATATTTCAAAATTTAACATAACTCAATCTGCATTAGGGACCTAAACCATAGAATTTCAAACATCACAGACACTTTACTAGAAATCAGCACAATTTCAGGGAAATAATTTTCTTGGAATGTTGTGCCTGATAACTTTCTTCTGGAAGCATTTTTGAAATGAGTCTCTCCCATTCCTCTCTGCTCAGGACAATGTTTGATATGGAAAATTAGTAATTACTCTGTCGATGGAAAAAACTGCACTCAGAATTTTGTCCTACAGTCCCACAAGACAGCAAAAAGTTTAGCAGAATTCACAGTGTGGAAAGAAATCAATAGTTTTAATTATCTTAGATGCAGCATCGATGAAACATGGAGTACTAAAAATTCACTCTTCCCCTCTTCTCGTCCACTTCTTTTTTTTTTTTCTTGAACCATCAGTGGGTGATGGCCAAGATGCTTGTTTGTTTTAGGGTTTTTTCCCCCTCAAATTAAAATAGTCTTCTGGAAGGTTGCCCTTTGGTGAATTTTCCATATAAAAAGGGGAAGAACATAAATGAAAGTGTCAAATTCCAGTCACAGTGTATTTTAACTTATGGTCTTCTGGTCCATAGCTTTGGAGTTTTTCTTTCTTATTATTTTACAGTTACTCTCATAAGAATATCATAATTCCAATTGCCAGTATTATTTGCCTGAATTTTCTTATCTCAAAAGATATTTAAATCTGCATTTATTAATTTTGAATCCCATATATATGTGGCTTCTGGATTATCTAATTATTTGCAGTTTTGCTCTAAAAATAACATTTAATTTTGGAATCTCCTTATAGGTCCAATCATTGTAGTGTTAAGAAGCATTTTTCCATAGCTGTTGTATCACTGGTACAGTAAAGTAGCTTTTGAGAAACTATGTAATTTATTGAACTTATAATAGCCCCAGGATGAAAATAAAAAGAACAAAATTAATTCACTGCCAAATTTTAGTAGGATAAAACCTATACTTATTATATTTTGCACATATTTAAATAATTAACATATATCTTTATTTTAAATATATTCGGTAGAAACCTAAATAGTCATTTTCTTTTGCAAAGTCTTATTGATGTCTAAATTGATATGCCATGTGGCAATGACCTACATTAATGTCACAGAAAAAATCTACATTTATCTCAGAAAACATGCTCATCAACTAAATTAAAATCTCTTAGCTGACCAAACTAAAAGATAAAAGAAAACAATATAAATATTTAATAAAATTTCAAAGTTTACAGGTGGGAAATAAGTCTTGTAATTCTACACAACTTTCAATGCCAATTGCCATTTTATTTATTGTGTAACTTGATCATATGCCTGCCTCTCTTAATCATCTTAATCTTTAGGGCGATTTGCAGAAGTTAATAAAATGATGTGTTACATGAATTATTCCCCACCTTTTCTTAATGTGCTCTGTTAGAGCAAACCAATTCTATAAGATGATATGACAGGGGCTGGGGGATGATGGAGGTGTGATACTCAGAGGTCTGTCACATTTTCCTCTTCAGTGGCGCTCAGATTTAATTGTTCTACCTATATTTATCAAAGGTGACTTTTCAAACTCCATCTGGGATAAACCTAAAATTTTATTCTTCCAATTTCTTTAGCAATAAGTAGCCTTTCCCTACCACTGTTGCAAAACAACTGTGTCTCAACATGTCTCCTATTGCCCCCCTTGAAAAAAAATTCCAGCACTTAGAAGATATTAAGTAATAAAAGAACAAGGTTAAAAAATAAAATGATAAAAGTCAAAAATAATATTATAACAAATACAGATTTAAAACTTCTTAAATCAAAATGGAGAAAAGTTCAGAGTAAATGGAAATCTTCCCTATTCTCCAGGGTGCTGAGGACATACATATAAATTCTCATTCAATGTTTGATAGGAAAGAATAAAAGTAAATTGTATTATTCTTTCATCCAGAGATTTAGTCTGGTTCTTTTTTCAGTTTCTAATCAGGAGCACAATACATGCCTCTCATTTTTTATTATTGGAAGCTCAATACGTGAGTCATGATAAAAACATTTTCCCCCATTTTAATACATGGTAGAGGTAGAGGAGATTGAGAGGAATAGAAGGAAAAAAATGAGACTATCTGATCATTTGTTCCTGTTCAAATCAGTCATTTTACTTAGGGCATATATGACATTTCTAACAATAATATCTCCTAATGCAATCCTAAAAGCCTATCCAATCACTTAAATGAACTTCCACAAAGTCTGAAATAAAATAAAATGCCCTTTCTGACTAATTTAATGGTCAAAGATAAAGTTGTCTGGATTTCTCTCCTAGACTGTCTGATCAAGCAGTCTTCATCAGCTTCAACACCCTTCATATAATAAAAATGAATTGAATTAAACTTGAGAGTCTTGAGTCATTATAATAGTTAAATCATATGTCTCAATTTTTATGCCATGTATCTATATTTCTGACATACAATAGCAAGGGAACTGGAGAAGGAGAGAGATAATAAATGAAGTAATATTGTAAGATAGTAACTACAATTCTCTTAAAAGGTCATCAATAGATGAGAAAGTATAATACTCTGTTAATTCTGCTTGTCATTTTATGACTGGACATCAATCCCTTATACAAATGTAACCCCAGATAGCATTTTTTATCCCATCAACCCACATAAAATGTATTAAAATCTGCTGTGTTAATTGTAAAAAATGCCATACCTAGTAAAAAATGTTAATAGGAAAATACTCTTAATGATAAAATATGCTCTCATGTAAGTTGCCAACATTTCTCTAATTTCTCTCTTTTTTATCTGGACATCTAACCAGATGAAAATATTTCAAATACCATTATTATAAAGAAGTTTAAAATAATATTCTATCCTTGACTTTCATAAAATTGACTTTAATGAGCATATTAAATTAAAAGTATATAAAAACATTATCGAACATTTGTTCAATAATATTTAAGATCTAAAATATTTTATTTAGTTCTATTATTTAATAAAGTATACCAATATATGAGTAACATAACATTACTTAAATTCCTTGCATTTTACTAATAGTAACACTCTAGCACTGTCCTCCCCTTGTTCATTGATTTGCTCGAGAGGGCCCAGTAACGTCTCCATGGTGATATTTATTGTAACTGTGTTTGGCATATGGGTTACATCTCGGATAGCTTGCCAGGCTTTGCCATGGGGGTGAAATACTCTCGGTAGCTAGCTTGCCAGACTCTCCAAGAGGGACAGAGGAATTGAACTCGGGTCGGCCGGGTCCACCGCATGCAAGGCAAACGCCCTACCCACTGTGCTATCACTCCAGTTTACTAATAGTAAACATATTTGATATTTCCATTAGCATTGGGTAAATTATTTTCAATATATAAAACAATGCTCCAAAGAACATTTAATAGAATTTAAATTATATTCCTTAGAATTAGAGCTTGTATATTTAGGTTTGTCTCAAGTAGAGAAGTGGATCAACATGAAGAGTATCACTCTAGGTGAAATGAGTCAGAAAGAGACAGACATAGAAGGACTGCACTTATTTGTGGAATATAAAATAACAAAATGGGAGACTAACACCCAAAGACAGTAGAGATAAGGACCAGGACGATTGCTCCACCACTTGGGAGCCAGCCTCACATGTTGGGGGAAAAGCAGCTCAGATAGAGAAGAGAACATCAAGTAAAGGACAATGAAGGGCCTGCTCAGAATGGAAGATGTGTGCTGAAGGTAGACTATAGACCAAACATGATGGTGACTTAATGCCTGTATTACAAACCACACCCAAAGCAAGAGAAAGAGTAAAAGGGAATGCGCCTGCCACAGAGGCGGGGGTGGGGGGTTTGGGTCGGGGGAGGGATACTGGAAACATTGGTGGTGGAGAATGGGCACTGGTGGACGATGGGTAATCAATCATTGTATGAATAAAATATCATGGTTTCACGGTATCACGGTCCTCCCATTGTTCATCGATTTGCTCGAGTGGGCCCAGTAATGTCTCCATCATGAGACTTGTTGTTACTGTGTTTGGCATATAGAATACGTCATGGGTAGCTTGCCAGGCTCTGCCATGAGGGCAAGATACTCTCGATAGCTTGTCAGGCTCTCCGAGAGGGGCGGAGGAATCGAACTCGAGTCGGCCATATTGGCTGCGTGCAAGGCAAACGCCCTACCACTGTGCTAACACTCCAGCCCAAATAAAATATAAAGCATGAAATTTTGTAAGTCTATTACTGTACCTCACAATGATTCATTCACAATTACTGTCCTCCCATTTTTCATCGATTTGCTTGAATGGGCCAAGTAACATTGTGAGACTTGTTAGTGTGTTTGACATACCAAATACATCACGGGTAGCTTGCCAGGCTTTGCCGGGCTCTCCAAGAGGGGTGGAGGAATCAAACTCTGGTCAGCCATGTTGGCTGTGTGCCAAGCAAATGCCCTACCCTCTGTGCTATGGCTCCAGCCCACAATGATTCATTAAAAATAAAAAATTAAAATAAAAATATGAAATAAATAAAAACTACATATATCCTTATTTAATTGTGAAGATAATCCATGTTCTTGAAACAATTGTCAAAGAACTACTGTGTCATATTTGGTGCCCAAACCAGAAACACTTCAAATAACTATAAGCCCTTATATTAAGAAGCTTAGGACACATAACGTTTAATAAGAAGTTGCTTCATTTGATACATATTATTGTCTATGATTTGGTGCCTAATATTAATTTTCTGATATACACTCCCTGGTATTCATCTTTATATGCCTTATTCTTATTTGTCCTACCTGGTTAACCATTTTAATATATTGCCTATTTCCATCAATTAACAATCCCATGCTTTAGTAGTTAACAAGTAAGGTAAAGGTAAAGGTAAAGGCCCTCCCATTGATCGTCGATTTGCTCGAGCGGGCCCAGTAACGTCTCCATTGGAGACTTTGTTGTTACTGTGTCTGGCATATCGAATACTCTCGGCAGCTTGCCGGGCTCTCCGAGAGGGGTGGAGGAATCGAACTCGGGTCGGCCATGTTGGCCGCTTGTAAGGCGAACGCCCTATGTAACCTGCAATCTCTTTTTTTTATGTAGGAGTACTGCTATTTATTCAGCCACAGATTAGGCTGATTGAACTGGGCATGAATTCTATCTTACGTTTTTTTTTCATTTTTTATAATTTTATTTACAGAATCACCGTGAGAATAGTTACAAAGCTTGCTCTACTTCATGATCATTGTCAAAGTTTAGCTGACTTTATACCTGAGGATCAGTCTCTGGGTTTTCAATTCTGTACCAGTGGTCTGACAGTCAGTATACCAGAATCACACTGTTTGATCATGATTACTTTATAACATGATCTAAATTTGGGAAAATAAAAGCATTCCATATTGTTTTCCCCTAGGATTTCCTGGGATATTCTGGGGTGGAGGGCTTATTACACCACATACACTTCAATACTGTTTGGTTCAATGTCTCTGAAAAATGTCATAAGTATTTTGATGGGGACTGTATATAATCTGTAATACGTTTTGGGTACGATTATTTTATTATCATTTTTAATTTTTTTAGAAAGTAGAAAAGTTTGTTGGAAAGTAGAATAGAAAGGAAAAGAAACTCCCCTTATGGAAAGGGACTTAGTATACTAATTTCTTTCTTTTTTTTAAAAAAAAGGGAATAATTATATATATTTTTTTCCTTAAATTTTTATTAGTGAAACACCATGAGGTACAGTTGTAGACTTACAAGTTTTTGTGCTTGTGTTTCAGTTATACAATGTTCGAATACCCATCCCTCCACCAGTGCCCATTCTCCACCACCACTGATCCCAGTATCCCTCCCACCCCCCATCCCCTCCATCCCACCCTACCTCTGTGGCAGGGCATTCCCTTTTGTTATCTATCTCCTTTTGAGTGCTGTGGTTTGCTAAAGAGACATTGAGTAGCAATCATGTTTGGTCTATAGTCTACTCTCATCACACATCTCCCATCCTGAGAGGAACCTCCCAACACCCTTTATTTGGTGCTCTCTTCTCTATCTGAGCTGCTTTTTAGGACTAATTTCTATTTTGTAATTTTTAAATAGATATCTTATGGCTTGCAGTACTATGTTTTTAAACATTTTTATTAAATCATTGTGAGATAGACCCTTACAAAGCTGTTCATGATTGTATTTAAGTCATACAGTTTTCCAACACACATCCATCCACCAGTGTATATTTCCCTTATAGTACTATTATAATATTTTTGATTTATATAGTTCCCATACTATACCCATTACCAGTGTACCGATTTTACCTTAAAAGATGAATGCTTAGAATCACATGAATTCCCAAGTTTGAGCCAAGAGTAAACAGAAAACTTGAAAAGAAGAATCTCAAGAAATGGAAACAGTGATTTGTAATTTGATAGCATTTATCCTTGCAACCCATGAGCAGAATTGAAGAAAGGTCTAACACTTTTCCACACTGAGTCTTGATGGCCCTGCCTTCCAATTTCTTGGATCAGCTCATCACCCTGAGTCTGAGTGAATGCCAGCATTCAGCTGCACTGTATATGGGAAGGGAAAATATTATCTTCACCAAGAGTTGGTGGCTATCAGCTCCTCACCTTGTCCTGAAATTCCATCATGGGACCTGCTTGGTCAGTTCCAGTCTCCCACTCAAGCTCTTAGAAGTAGAGTCATAAGGCTGTGGGTGGATTTTCAGCCTCCATTTCCTGAACTGGTCACAATCTCAGCTTTGACTCTTTCCAGACCACAGGAGTTGACCTCCAAACCTTCCCAGAGCCATTTGCTTGTTATTCTTGTGTACTTACTCTGGGGGGCCATGTATGGAATTCTTTGGTTGTTCTATGCTTTGTTGCAGTTGGGACCTGGTGCTGTATTCTCCACCATTATGTTCCTGGCTCCCTCATCCATCTATTTATATTAATTGTCTTTTACAATAGGGCCAGTGTCCCTAAATATATAGCTTGAGAGTACAAAAAGATTGGGGAAAATCATTTTTGACCAAAATTTATGAATGTTAGCGATTATGACTGAAAATTGGAAACTTATAGTTTCCATTTTAATCAAAGTGAAAACAATCAAAATATCTTTCTACATCTTTGCGTAGCCCTTCCTAGTCAATATTCCTTGTTTCTTTCCCTTCACCTGCCCTACAAATTCTGAGCTGTCAAAGGAGTCTATCCTTGGACTTTTTCTATTTTCTCTCTATATTTTCAAACCAGATGTCATCAATCCTGTCACCTTGAATATAATTAATATGCTGAGGGTTGTCAAATTTAATTTGCCAAGCTAGGGCATTTTACTAAATACCAGGTTTATAAGTAACAACCTATTCCACATTTCTGCTACTGACTCTTTTCATGCTCTAAACAAATCAATAGCATTGATTACTCTTTAATTAATCAGTTAATTAAATATTCAAAATCTATTCAAAGCTTTTTCCATCAAGATTAAGATCATTTCCTTCTAAATTCATCCATCATACATAATTTTGTTTATGTTTACATCCAATATGCGGCAGCTGAAATCAAACCAGAGTTTACTGTGTTAGTAAGAACCTTAGTCCAACCACTATTTTCATAACCTTTAACAAGCATCCTACAGTTCTCCCTGATTACAACTCAACCTCCACAAGTAGAGAGATTGAACTTTCAAGAAAGTATAGTAGACAATGAGATTGGTTCACTTACACCTTTGTATACTTTTTATTTGTTTTGAACTAAGACTACTCACTTATTAGAGACTAATGCAGTCATTGAGATATAATGGTCCTTTCAATTTCATCTGTGACTTCCTTTAAGATATTGAGTTCAGTTCTTTACATTTGCTAATTATTGCATTTAAATTCTGTCTGTCCAGATTTCTGTATGACTGTTTATTCCTTGTTCATTGGATCCCAAATCAAATGGATTCTTCTCAGAGAGATTGACTCTAACCACATTAAGAACCTTCCTACCATGCCAATTTTTCTATCATATCATTTTATTTTTCATTAAGCAGTGAAAAATAAGTGGAATCTACTTATTTTCTTAAACTTAATGCTATTTCCTACTACAATAGAATATAGTTTCATTATAGGAGATATTTTATTTTGTTTAACACAACTCTCATAGGAAAGATGTGCAGTAGTGGATGTAACACTGTAGCACTGTCCTACCATTGTTCCTTGATTTGTTTGAGGGGGCGCCAGTAACATCTCCTGTGAGACTTGTTATTACTATTTTTGGCATATCTAATATGCCACAGGGAACTTGCCAGGCTCTGCCATGCAGGTGGGATACTCTTGGTAGCTCGCCAGGCTCTCCAAGAGGGATGAAAACGCCCTAACCACTATGCTATCACTTCAGTCCAGTGGATGTATCATTGCTATATTATGGTAACTATGTACATGTACACACACACACATACACAAACACATAAGCATTAACTTATGTATCTAAAGTAGTATATGAATGTGATAGTTATAGATCAATAAATATTACAAATGAAGGTAAATTCCTCAAATTGTCAAAATTATGTTAATGCGGGAAGAAAAGTGGAATTGAAGAGATGTGCTCAGGGCTGGAGGATCTTCATCCTCTTAGTTATTTCTTCAACGTTCTTTAAGGCATTCCAAACCGCTCTCTTCCTCCAGTGCAACTCAGGTTCCAGGTCTTTCGTCATGTTGACTTCTCAACCTAGGTACACATAACTGTTGCATTCGGAGATGGTCGTTCCATTGACAGCAAATGGAATATCAGGAACAAGACTATTTCTCATGAACATTGTCTTTGTGAGATTCAGCTGTAATCCAACTTTTCCACACTCACAGACGAAGTTGGTCAGCATTTGTGCCACTTGGATGATGTTTGGTGTTATTAGAACAATGTCATCAGCAAAGCAGAGGTGGTGTAGTTGCTGACCATCTATCTTCACTCCCATTCCTTCCCATTCCAGACGTCACATGATGTTCTCTAGGGTGGCACTGAAGAGTTTTGGTGAAATAGTATCAACTTGCTGAACCCCTCTCTTGAAATGAATGATCACTTCTTTGTAGAATGGTGAGAATGGTAGTGAATCCATAATACAGCTCATGAAGGATCCTGATGTATTGAGTTTGAATGCCCTGATTGACTAGGGCTTCAATGACCACTTCCATCTCAAAAGAATCAAATGCCTTCTTTAAATCAATGAATGTTAGACAGAGCGGCATCTTGAACTACTGAGAAACCTCAACCAGCTTGGTTATTGTGTGGATATGGTCGATGGTGCTGAATCCTTTTCAGAACCTGGCTTGTTCACATGGTTGTGCTTCATCTAGTGTTCTGCCAATCCTGTTTAGGATGACTTGAGTGAACAGCTTGTAGATGACAGACAATAGGCAGATTAGGTGATAGTTGCCAATGTCGTGGATGCCTCCCTTCTTGTACAGTAGTACAGTCCTGCTGGTTTTCCATTGGGATGGAAACGTGCATTCATACAGGTTGTGTATACACAAACTAGTGTATTGATGAGTACTGATGGTAGGTTCTTCAGGTGTTCAAGTATGACCTTGTCTGGGCCAGGTGCTCTTTGTTTCTTTACCAACGAGATAGCATGTCGAATTTCGGAAGTGAGAACGTTGAGAATGACATCCTGCCGAATTTGGTATGTGGACAGGTTGACATGGCTATTAAAGAGATCTGAGTAGAAGTCATGAATAATCTTCTCCATTGCCTTTCTAGAAAATGTGATAGATCCATCAGGATTTTGGAGGGAAGTCATCTTGGTCTTGTAGTTGGCGAAGGACAGGAGGGCTTTACGAATGCTTTTCCCGGCTTCTGCCGCATCTACCAGCACTGCTGCTCTCCTGTCTTTGAGGTCATCCTTGATCGCTTCTCTGCGCTGCTTTGCAAGCTGGGATGTTTGCTTGTGGTTTCCTGAGGCATGTGCCAAGCCACATTGGTAAATAAGTTCAAGATTTTTTGAAGACAGGCTTTTTTGTGTGGTTATCTCTCTCTTGGCATTCCTCGCACAATCATGGAGATGCTGAACTAGTCGATCATATTCCTTGTCAATGTTGTCAATGAGAGCGTCTTCCCATGTTGCCGCAACAGAGCCAAAGAGCTCCCAGTTGGTGGTCGTTCTTGGAGTTCGCTTCCTAAACTTTGCAGCCCTTTCTCCCCACTCTGTGAAGTAGAATTTTGCATGAAGGAGACAGTGCTCTGATCCTGTTTGGAATTTTGGGATAACAGTGACATCAGTCAGGCAAAACTGTCGATTGAATATGATGTGGTCAATTTTGTTTGGAACTGTCCACTGGGAGACTCCCATGTCCAACGTTTAGATTCGGCCTTCTGGAACTGTGAGTTACTTTGGATGGTCTTGGTCGATATGATGAACTCAGACAGTCTATCACCCTGTTCATTTCATTCTAGGCCGTGGATCCCCATGTGGAGTTCTTTGGCTGATCTTCTCGGTCCTATCTTGGCATTAAAATCACCGACAATGACCTTGTAGAAGGTGTGGTCTTCTTTATAGAAATTCTTCGGCTCATGTAGAACTTCTCAATTTCTCCTTCATCGTAATTGGATGTTGGTGCGTAGACAACAAAGATAGAAACTGCTGGCAGTGAGGCACGTCTATTGAATTGTAATCATCTGATTTGGGTTGTTATGCATTTGAATGAATCAACGTTCATGGACAAGTTCATGTTGACAAGGACACGGACATCACCGACACCTCTTTTGTCACATGTTCCATGGAACAGTTCTTCACCAATGTCAAAAATGATGTGATGTGATTGATGCCTTCTCATCTCAGTCAGACCAATAATGTCGTACTTGATCTTTCGTGCTTGTGCCATCAGGTCCTTGATGGATGCATCAGATGCCAGCATACGTGCATTGAAAGTACAGACAGTCATTTTTGTCTTTCTTCGTTGTGGCAGCCTAGTTCGGCCTTGAGATTTTATCAGCCTCTCCTTCCACATCCTTCTCAATGCTGCTGTATTCAGGGTCAGGGGAATGAGACCCATTGTATTTACTGGATTTGGCATATCAAATACACCACGGATAGCTTGCCAGGCTCTGCCATGTGGGTGGGATATTCTCGGTAGCCTGAAAACACAAATAAACTTTACAGGTGTTCCTATTCAGGCATATGTGTTGGTATGATACTCTCAATAGCCTGCCGGGTTCTCTGAGAGCGAGAACTAGAGAATAAGAATTCGCATTTGGTATTATAGTCTCTGGATCCTGGCCATTGATGGGATTACATGGCAGTTGGTATGTGTAACTATAGCTACTGGAAGGCCTAGTCCGGAACTGAGCAGGCTTGAAGATCTCAGCCACGGGTCCGGCACACCTGGATTCCTCTGCTGGTTCCTTCATGCGTGAGGCTCATCCAAGTATGTGGAGAGTGGTCTCAGCTTGGCTTTGGCTGGGTCCTGGAGGTCTTCAGCTGTCAGGCCCTGGTGAGGACAGTCAGGCACAGGGATAGGAGACTCTGCTTTATTCTCTTTCAGGAGCTTGGTGTTATAGTTTCTGGATCCTCGCCTTTGTTCATACGCCTCAGAGACCTGGGCCCTATGAAAATAAAATGAGAACATTATTCGGGTCTCTCAAAGCAGAATTGAAAGATCTATGCTTGGAGTATCACGTTTCACTTAATTGACAGAAAGAATCTGGAGTTCTGACCTTCATCAACAATCAAGAATCAGGGATGCTGTCTCGTTTGCCAAGGCGT
Organism: Sorex fumeus; assembly: GCF_029834395.1. Taxonomy (NCBI): domain Eukaryota; kingdom Metazoa; phylum Chordata; class Mammalia; order Eulipotyphla; family Soricidae; genus Sorex; species Sorex fumeus. The sequence continues at coordinate 18,213,603 of NW_026606064.1, forward strand.
CAAAAATCAGATGGGCTGGACACGTAATGAGATTATAGAGATGACCGCTGGACTAGAGCCGTTACTGACTAGATTCCATGGGACATCAAAAGATCGCATGGCTGCCCACCTACAAGATGGTCAGTCTTCTTCGTCAAGACCATGAAGGATCGGTTTGAGGTTCTTCATGTTCCCAGAATGAGCAGATGCCATTGGGCTATGCTAGCACGCAACAGGGATTCATGGAGACGTTACTGGCGCCCGCTCAAGCAAATCAATGAGTAATGGGATATCAAGTGATCAAGTGATCAAGTCAAAATTATGTAGTCTGAAGTTTGTGTTTATTTCCTAACCAAGGAAAATATTAAATCACTCACATTTCCTAGACATACTATTTCCACACTCATACTCCCTTAGGAACTACTGTAACTGATATGAAGACACAGGTTAATTGATAATTGATACGAACAAATGTGTCAATTTGATAAACTTGTATATCCACCTATGATTAATGAAATGTTAGATTCATATTTAATTTTGCTATTATGAACACCCTGATAAAATAACATTAATGATCATTTTTTATAGTTCCTTAGAAACAAATTAACATGCCTAAAGCACAAAACTGAAGGAAAAAATAGGAACAGTTAAATTTGATTTTTTTAAATTTTATTGCTAAAATTACACAGAAGCCTTGTTTGAGTCTAAATTTCATGGAATGTAAATTTTTCAGATGGCAGGTAAAACCAAAATATTTCATTGTTTTGCTGAAATATCTCCTTAATATATCTGAAACATCTTGACCACTTTTTCTGAATATAAAAAATCCACTAAAAGTATTAGCTAATTGCTTCTTTGTTTAGTGATGTATAAAAATTAATTCCCCAAATATTTTATCTCTATAAGTTTCTGAATGTAGTAGTTTATATTGTGCTGTTATTTTTGTTCATTTGAAAATGAATACTGCACAGATTAGACTGATAATTTTTGTCAATAGTTACAAAAATAAAACTAGTACATTTACAGCTTATGCCTGAATGAACAAGTATTTAGATACTTGTCATATTTCGTATAAGACAGGGGGATCCTTTCTACATTGTGACTTTTTAACCTGTAATATTTACTGCAAAACCTATAAAGAGTTCATATTTCTTAAAGGTTTGCTTTGTTCATTTTGTAATCTCTGTGATATCACTGTAGATATAAAATCATGCTATCATTTTTTATCACAAAGAAAAAAGAAATCCATTAATATTGGGTATAGCTTCTGGGTTCTAAAGATTACTACATTTCAGAGTGAACTAAACCCACTTTTGTCAATAAAATGCCAAGCTCTTTATCATAGAAAGCATATTAAAAAGTATGATTCTGAGAAACCGTGATTGCATAAAATTTGTCATAATCTAAAGAAAAGATATCAAAGCAATACTGAAAAAGAAAACAGTGACAGTCCATCAAATATAAAGGTAAAGTTAATATTTCTCTCATAAAAAAAGAAAAAATTCTATTTAAGACCATGATGCATTCTTATAATCCCCTGAGCACAACCAGGCGTAATTTCTGAGTACTAAGCCACAAGTTACCCCTGAGCATTGCCAGATGTGCCCCCCCCCAAAAAAACCGACCATGATGTACCCCTCATTAAGGAAAGGCATACTAAAATCTCTCTGGGAAATATTTATACCTCTAGAAGAATACTCGAAGTTGTAATAAATCACCAGGATACAGTATAATTGGATTCTCATAGTTTTCTTATGGGAATGCAAATCAGCACAAAACTTTTGCAAAATGCACTAATGCTAATTATACATACATTTTAAGATGTAGAAATTCTACTTCTTGTTATACAATCAAAAATATATCTAACAAATCTTCATAAAAGTTTTAATCACTGTACTCTCATCTGGCATCAAGCCAAATGTTAGGCATCTGTTTATTTACAGTAGATAGGTTTGGTGTCTTCAGAAATCAAAATATTAAACACAATGAAAAGGAGCATGCACCCCTACTATGATGAATTAATAATACTCATCATTAATAATACTCATGCAGTTTATTTCACAGCCAATAACAAAAAATATACAGATAAACCAGACAAATAGAGTCTACAAATATTATAGGGCCCTATAATTCTGCCCTGTATGGTTATAAGACCCAGTCATTCTTTCTCACTAAAATTCTCACATGTTCATGAAAAAATAACTCTGAGAACATTCATTGAACATAACAAATGGTTACAGAGAGGCTTGTAGCAGATCACTGTATCATCACTGTCATCCCGTTGTTCATTGATTTACTCAAGCAGGCACCAGTAATATCTTTATTCGTCCCAGCCCTGTGATTTTAGCAGCCTCTCCTTACTCATTTTTCCCAATGATTGGAGGCTCTTTCAGGATCAGGGGAATGAGACCTGTTATTGTTACTGTTTTGGGCATATCAAATATGCAACGGGGAGCTTGCTAGGCTTTAACAGTGCAGGTGGGATACTCTTGGTAGCTTGTCGGGCTCATATCATGGTCATGGTATCACGGTCCTCCCGTTGTTCATCGATTTGCTAGAGTGGGCCCAGTAACGTCTCCATCATGAGACTTGTTGTTACTGTGTTTGGCATATCGAGTACATCATGGGTAGCTTGCCAGGCTCTGCCGTGCGGGTGAGATACTCTCAGTAGCTTGCCAGGCTCTCCGAGAGGGGCAGAGGAATCGAACTCGGGTCAGCCATGTTGGCTGCATGCAAGGCAAACACCCTACCCGCTGTGCTATATATATATATATATATATATATATATATATATATATATATTATATTTCTCTTTCTGATTTGTTGCCTACAGTCTGAACCTAATCAAACATGGTGTGGTAATTATGAAAAATGGGTAGGAAGTGTCTTATGATGTGTCGTGTGACTGGAAAATTGCCTGGAATGTGGCAGTGGATTGATAGTGGAGGTCAACTGTCAGGGCTGGGTCCCTTGGAGCAGGGAGAGCTCTTGCCCATCCCCTATGGGGTGCCCTGAGTTAAAACGGCTTGGCGCAGAGTCCAGTGGCATACCCCTGAGAGCCTCATTTTATACTCCCTTCTGGGAAGAGCTTCCTGAGTTCTGGAGGGTGTCTGATGAGGAGATTATTGGCTCTGGCAGGGAGTGGCTTATGGGTGTGACTTCTGGGTCACTAGAGACTGGGGGATGCAGGCAGAGAATCTCTGGTCCCAGGTCCCATTGGGCCCAGAGTCCAAGGTCAAAGTTCCTCATTACCTGGGTTTCTTGGGACTTCACTCATGTGTGAGGCTCAGCCCAAGTGGCCTGGAGTGTGGTGGCGCTTGGGTAGTGGAGGTCAGCTGCCAGAGTTGAGTCCTTTGGGGTGGGGAGAACTTTCACCTTCTCCCCTCTGGGGCACCCCAAGTGGAAACAGCATGGCGCAGAGTCTGAGGGAGTACCACTAAAATTCTCACATGTTCATGAAGAAACAACTCTGAGAACATTCACTGCAGCATAACAAACGGTTAAAGAGAGACTTCTAGGAGATAGGTAGGTATATATGGTAGCTGCACAATACCGAAAGTATTTATAATACATAGCACAGCGGGTAGGGCGTTCGCGTTACAAGCAGTCAACATGGCCGACCCGAGTTCGATTCCTCCGCCCCTCTCGGAGAGCCCGGCAAGCTACCGAGAGTATTCGATATGCCAGACACAGTAACAACAAAGTCTCCAATGGAGACGTTACTGGGCCCTCTCGAGCAAATCGACGATCAACTGGAGGGCCTTTACCTTTACCTACCTTTAATGCAAAATGAATAAATATTGAAAAATCTAATGCTGAAATACAGAAACAGAACGAGCTCAGCCATCCAATTCTTTCCCTTTAAACGATACACAAACAATAGCGCATGTCTCCAGGACACATTATAGAGATGAGAATGTTTGAGAGGTGGAAAGTAACAGAACTGATCAGATACATTAAGACTGAGAAATTCACAAAAGAAAACAAGAAATGAGTTTTACAAGGTCAAGTGATAATAATGTGACGTATCTGAGATGTGTGATTAATCCAGCATTATCCACCCAATGTCCAAAAAAATAAGGAAAACCAACACAGAATAAGATCACAAAGGTAAAAAGTGTAAGAGACTTGTGAACACTCAACATATGAGTCCAAGTGTTATTTCATTTCTAACATCCTTTTGCAAATAGGTTTAGAGATTCTAACAGTGTAAGACAAGTGAGGTTCTTTGAATAAGATGTTGTGTTATAAAAATAAGGCTTTTTCATGATGACTTTGATTTCTGGGGCAGTCAAAATTTGATTCTGTCATTTGTCTGGAGCAAGCCTGTATAGTATATCCCAATTTAGAATCAGAAGGAAACTCAAGTGATTTAGTTCAATCACTTTAAGAACATAGAAATTGTGGGTCACAGTTCTTATATTACTTGCTTGATACATATAGCAGGAAACTGGGGTGATAATACAGCTGGTAGGGTGCTTGCCTTGCATGTAGCTGACCTGATTCATCCCCTTGGCATCCCATCTGGTCTCCCACAAAATTACCAGGAGCAATTCCTGAGCATTTTCAGGTGTGGTCCCAAACAATAAATAAATAAATAAATAAATAAATAAACCAAAAACAGACATAGAGAGGGAGAAGATAAAACTGACTGTAATACCATTCTCTTCCCTGGTCCTTCGGTTCTTCTGGGTTCTTATGAATTAATCATACATCTCAGCTAAGTCACATTATTATCATTTGTCCTTGTAAAACTAATTTCTTGGGTTTTTTTTATGAATTACTCAGTCTTAATGTATCTGATCAGTTCTGTTACTCCCCACCTCTCAAACATTATCATCTTTATAATGTATCTTCCATCTTCATGTGTCCTGGAGATATGCACTATTGTTTGTGTATAATTTAAAGGGAAGGACCCAACCCACTGGGTTCACTGACCACTTGCAGAACTTACCATATATGAGAGCCTACAAACGATGATTAAAACACACTCAGGATCCATATAAAATTATACCTCAATTAATTTGATGCTTTTTATTGTGATTTTCCAAAGGCCATTAATTTTGGGTTGCTTCTATTCAAAATACACTCTTAGTCACAGAGTTCACTAATGAGATTGTGTGTTAAAAAAAGTTTGCATTTTTTTAACCTAGATAAATATTTGAAAAATCCAATTACATTCCCTGGAATGAAAGATCTTATGGTCCTCAAAACCATCGATACAGAAGACATACAACATTCTTCCAGAACTATTCTTATCCCAGAGGTGTAAACCAGCAGTTGTACATTTGGATCATTTTCTTACTAGATGCCATTTTTGGCTAAAACTTTATTATGAATGATAGCAAGGGTTAAGTACTTGAGGACTCTATTGATCTTGTGTAGGTTTTATTTGGGGGGAAAGTTATTATTTTATAACTATAGGATCTTTGTTCACTTGAAGACTATGTACATATGGAAAGACATGTGCTGCTTTCTCCAACATCTATTCCTTTTCTTGCCCATTATGCTGCTGTCAGAAACTTTGCATGGGATTGACCGCCTTCCTCCTGGAAGGCTATTTCTAGGATAAACAGGACACCTTGGTGCCTCTCTAGCTATTCTGACTGATTCTGGTATGAGCAGCAACCCTAATCAATTAAACCCATTCAATTCTGAATGCTTCTCAAAACATGGTGTCTGCCTCTCTCTGCCTTTCCAAAGTTGATAAAGAAAAAACTTAAGCTATTAAAGTTAAGCTAAAATGTCTTGTTGGGTGAGCAGATGAAAATTAAATGAAAGATGGTCATATCAAGTGCTGGGTTTAGTGTCTAGTGGTAAGCCACAGGTCTTGCAGATGGAGGACCTTAAACTTGATCGCCAGCACAGCAAAGAAAAATTATATATATATATACATATATATGTATATATATGTGTGCTATTAATTTACACATGTATAATATATATAATGTCCATCCATCTCAAACTTTTTTGCCAAAATTAAAGTTATTATAGATTAGTTCACAAATAAGATAATGTTATAAACAACCATCCTTTGGAAAAATTTTAACATATATTAGAAATTAATAGGACTGACATGTGATAAAAGGATTAACGTATATGGATATGAATACAATAATATTCTGCTACTATATTGCTTAGGTTAATAAGAAACCATTTTACTTTACAATAATGTATAATGATATGAACTTTGTTTTTTATAAACAAGTTTAGCTTTATAATATATTGGGAATTTTTATATAAAATATTTATATGCATTAATAAAATAACCATTTTGTGAAATAATAAAGGGAAATGAATGTATATCATAAATATATAGTACTCTAAATATTCATAGGGCTAGAGAGATAATATAATGGATAGGGCGCTAGCCTTGCCTTCAGCTGTCCCAGGTTTGATTCCTAGCACCATATATGACCTCCACACACCACCAGGAGTAATTTCTGTGTAAAGAACCAAGAGAAAACCCTAAGCACAGAGGGTAGCTACCCCTGAACTAAACATAAATAAATATTGACATAGTATGCATGTAGATGAGTATATATATATACATATATATACATATATATACATACTATATATATATATATACATATATATTGGCTGGAGAGATAGCACAGCGGTAGGGCGTTTGCCTTGCACGCAGCCAACATGATCGACCCGAGTTCGATTCCTCTGCCCCTCTCGGAGAACCCGGCAAGCTACTGAGAGTATCTCGCCCGCATGGCAGAGCCTGGCAAGCTCCCTGTGACGTATTCGATATGCCAGACACATAACAACCAAGTCTCCAATGGAGACGTTACTGGGCCCGCTAGAGCAAATCGATGATCAACAGGAGGGCCTTTACTTTACTTACTTTACTTATACATATATATTATACTTTTTGTTGGTTTCTTTTCATAAACCACCTTAGTTTTTTTTTTCAATAAGTTACATAACCACTCTAATAAAAGATGCCAATTACAACAGTTATTCAAAATCAGGCACTTTGTGTCCATTGCTTGTGAATAAAGTAGTAATTCTTATATGATTGATAAATCTCTAGTATCAGATCTTTTGCATGCATAAATGAGAAATTATTCACTGCTATGGCAGTTTCTCAGTCTCCCATTGAAGGTCTGAGAAAGCATCCAGGGAAGGACAAGGGTTTAATCCCCAGTAGGAGTGATCCCTGAGCATTGCCAGGTGTTACACAAAAGTAAACAAAGAAGAAAGAGAAGAAAGTGCCCCGAATTTTTTTTTAGGTAGCTGCAACACAAAAGATGGAGGGATGTGTCCAAGTACTCAGCAAAATCATCATCTGTAGCATGTACATAGGTGGAGCTTACTCTTTCACCACCCTCCCTTCTAACCATAATGACTCACCCATCTGCTTCCTACCTCTGGGCTTCCAAATAGCACTGCAAGTCTTTCTAGAAACCCAATTATGTTAGGGGAATCAGATGACAGGAGCTGGATATTCTTTGATGAAGTCTGGGTGTTTTTCCTTGGGGTTAACTCTACCAAATTTTGACAAGGATTTTTTTCCCTCTACATTCAGTACCGAATTAATGGCCTTAAACTTCAAATTATGTTCATTATAAACTTCCTCAGCTAAAACTTCCCAAAGTTAGATCACCTGTGGAGCAGAGAAAAGGTAATGAGCTCACATTTGCCAAGCAGGGCAATAATGATTTCAAGGTCATGGACCAGCAGAACGCTGAAGGAGAAATGGTTGGCAAGTATCAAAGATGCAAAAGAAGAAAGTATATTTCAAGGAAGTGTTGAAGCTGTGCCACTGTGAAGAATTTCTTAAGTAGAACTGAGAGAGTAAAATTAGCAGGGAGTTGAATTAATGCTGCTGTGAATGATTCTCACAACTAAATAAATAAGCCAGAAATATTGTGCAGTTCATTTGAAGTGGAAAGGAAAGGTATGAGGGTGAATAAGTTAAAAAAAATAAAATGTTTGTCTTCTGTTGCACTGTAGCACTGTCCTCCCATTGTTCATCGATTTGCTCGAGCGGGCACCAGTAACATCCCTATTGTGAGACTTGTTACTGTTTTTGGCATATCAAATATGCCACAAGGAGCTTGCCAGGCTCTGTTCGATGGGCAGGATACTCTCGGTAGCTTGCCGGGCTCTCTGAGAGGGGCAAAGGAATCAAATCTGGGTGCAAGGCAAATGCCCTACAGTTGCTAAAGAAATACTTATCTCAGTTAGAATTGGTAAACAGTATCCATCTCTCATTTATATGTATATATATATATATATATATACATATATAAATACATTGGTGAGGGCCTTCTATCTTTATTTCATAGTCCAGGGAATAATAATACATGAAAATATTCATATCTTGCATACCTGTGAGTGCTTAGTATGGCCAATTGCCATTTGAGATGCTAAGAATTCAGGAATGAACAAAACAAACAAAACCCTGCTCCCCACTGTCCGTGCAATCACATAATGGGAGATGCTATGCAAATACCAGCCACAGAGTGACAGATGGCATTTTGAAAAATGATCAGAAAAGAGTTGAATGGGAGACCATAATGAAGTGAAAAGGTTGGCTGTGGAAATAGCTGGGGATCAAAGTTTCAGGAAAAAGCGAACAGTCATTGCAAGGCAGTCAACTGGCAGTACGCTATGCTGCCTGAAGACAGTAAAGGAGCAGTTTGTCTTGAAGGGAATGAAAGAAAACTAGATAGGCAGAAAAAAGGGGAGATTTGACAGGTACCAGATAAAGACAAAACTAAAAAATTCACTATCATCATTTGGAATACTTTTATTGAGCATAGAAATCCACATATTTTCAAAGACTCATAGCAAGGCCAAATTCATTCTTTCAGATAATCCCCCCACCTTCAGGGTATTCATAGAACACAGTGCTCTTTTTGTTTTGTTTTGTTTTTATTTTTCCATTGTTGTGGAACCATAACTAGTAGTGCTCAGGGATACTTATAGTTCAGTGTTCCACGCTTGATCCCTGGTGTGCCTGGAGGACCATGTGCTTCTAGGAATAAAAGTCAATCCAGGGCTCCCACATACAAAGCAAGAGCTCCATCCTTTTGAGCCAGATCTCAAAGGCACCTGTGCCTTTTTTGGATTGATGACACTACAGAGTGCTTTAAACAGTTGCCAGCACAGCATTCCCAAAAGTTTGCCTGGTTTTCCTACTACGTTTTAATTCATCTCTTGTTTTCCTAGCTTGTGACAGGCCACCAAACTAAGCGACTCTCTTTGAGGAGTCATTCAGTCACAGAATTTCAGTTTTCACTTAAATACAACCCGAAGATATCTTTGATTCTCACCACACATCTTACCTCTCACCTCTCACCACACCTCTTGCCTCTCACCACTCACATCCTGAAAATGTCCACCTGCTCTTACCTACTGCTGCAACACGCACACATACACGCACACACAAACACACACAAACACACACACATACAGAGCCTATGCCACAAGTATAAGGTGGCCCCAGAAAATGATGGCTACAATTGATTATTTAAGGACTTCAATAATCAATCTCAATGGCCAACACTGTGGAAAGAACTCAGAGGATATAAATTATCAACTAATCTTTCCCAGATGACCCATAGCAGCATTTGAAAGTTCAATGAAATCAAACATCATCTGGACATGATTATCATGTGCTCATTTCCATTTGGATAATTGTAACTAAAAGATAATCTATGACACGGTCTGCATGTTGCTACAACAACCATTTCCCATGACAAAAGCATACTAAAAGATTGTGTTGGCCCATTGTGGATGAGTAAAACAGAATCTAATACTTCATTCCTTTTTACTTTTTTCCCATTCAAAATATTTTCTTCTAACAGAGCTTTTATTAAAAAAAAAACAATCATGAAGAGGCCATATAAAATCCTTTATACTGATATCAGGTTTAATATTTCTATATAACATTTAAACCCTCTATGTTAAAAGTACGTAGATACAAATCCTCTAGAATCTTTTAGAAATGTTACTGCAATTAAAGTTGAGGCATCCAGAAATGACTTAGAAACCTTTTGTTCCAAAAATAGGAGAATATAAATAAAATGACAAGTTCACAGAAGAAATCATAGACTGAATTTTCAAGAATAGGGGTCTCAATTCTTTGCAGTGGCTATTAGAATCTAGGATTATCTTCTCTTTTTTAGATTGAATTCACTTTATTATTTGATTTAAAATTTATTAATAAGCAAGGAAGAAAATTTAGTAGTTGTCAAGTAAAATTCCATTTTAAATTGCAATCATTTTTTATTAATTAATCTATTTATTTTGAATACCCATCCCTCCACCAGTGACCATTTCCCACCACCAAGAGTCCCAGTATCCCTCCCACCCCCTACACCCCCCATCCCACCCAGCCTCTGTGGCAGGGCATTCCCTTTTGTTCTCTCTCTCGTATTGGGTGTTGTGGTTTGTATAGGAGTTAAGCCTGATTTTCAGGGAGAAACGTTGGATGATTTACTTTCCATTGATCACTTTGTGTATAGGGAGGTGTCGCGCGGCGGCTTACGTGGCTGCGTGGTTTGGATTAAAGGTCCTGGTTCCCGCATACTTGAGCTATGCTTGTAGAGGCTCCTGGTCACTGAGGTTCCATCTGGAGGAGGCAGGATGTGGCACCTACCCCATCTGGGACTTCCCGGTGATCGCGGCTCTTTTTGGAGCCTGCTGCATTCTCCAGAAGCTGTGGAGCCGCCCAGCAGCAGATTATCTTCTTTAAAGCTGTAATAGATACACTGAGCACAACAGCTTTCTAACTCAAGTACAATGCTCTCTCCCATTAAACTTCTTCCATTGCAACAGACAATTCTTTCACACTTAGTTGAATCTCTGACAACATGTTACTTCTTTACTCAGTATTTTTTATTTCCATAATAACTAACTTATTGAAGATCTTATGAATCAAACAAAACATTAAGAGAAGAAAAAAAAAACAACACTCACAAATCACTACTCACAATATCATTATCAGGTGTTTCCCCCTGAAAATTTCCATAGAATAGAAAATTCACTAGCTTCAGGAATTGACATGAAGTTTAACTATACTAGACAATGATTACATTAAGAATTACAATGCTACATTTTTAAATGACCATACTCATGTTTTTTAATTAAACTTCATCATTTTATTTATTTTTTAAACTTTTATTTTTGTGTGTTTGGACCATAGCCAGTGATGCTCAGGATTTACTCCTGTCTCTGCACTCAAGAATTACTACTAGTGGTGCTTGGAAAGTCATGTGAGATGTTAGGGATCGAAGCTGGATTAGTTGCCTGCAAGGCAAACTCCCTACTCTCTGGCCCCACTCCTCATCATTTTAAAAAAAACTTAAACCAGAAGTTTACTGTGTGGTGCTTGAAATCTCTTTTAAAAATATAAAATTTTTAATAAACAAGGCACGGAATCAATTAGTGAATGACCCAAGTATTACATATTAACACAATTTGTTTACTAATTCTATTATTCTGCAACCCCCAAAATACAACACCAAATACTATTGAATTGAATTGATATAGCAGTTGTAATTTTCTCTTTGGATTCTTACTGTATTTTCTGTGGTGTATCAGCTGATCTGATTTGATTTAATGTTCTTATGTTCAAATAAAAGATCTTATAAGGAAAGACCTTAAATTATCTATAAAATTAAAAACAAAACAAGTAAAAGACAGAAATCTGCTCTTGTTGGCAAATTAGTCAACTGCTCATTCATCATTTTCAAATAGTGATTATTTTTTAAGTAAAAATAGTTTTATTTAGAGATATACAAGTAAGAGAGAAAAAGACAGAAATACACTCAAGAGAGAATGTGCTTCTTCAGCATGGCAAGAGAATATGGCCCTCCCGTTGTTCATCGATTTGCTCGAGTGGGCCTAGTAACGTCTCCATTGGAGATTTTGTTGTTACTGTGTTTGGCATATCGAATACATCATGGGTGGCTTGCCAAGCTGTGCTGTATGGGCGAGATAGTCTCGGTAGCTTGCCGGGCTCTCCGAGAGGGGCGGAGGAATCGAACTCGGGTTGGCCATGTTGGCTGCGTGCAAGGCAAACGCCCTACTGCTGTACTATCGCTCCATAATTCCTTAATTAAAAAGCAAAACAAAAATAACTATTCTTTCTTTTCTTGTTTACCTTTCTTACCATATATTTTTTGTTTGGGGGGCATATTAAGCAATTCTCAGAATCACAATGTTCTGTGATCAAGAACCACTCCTAGTAAGACTCGGGGTCTGTGGGGCATATGGAGTTCCAGTGATCCTACCCATGTAAGGTATGTGTAAGGCAAGTGCCTTCCCCACTGGACCACCTATCTGACCCCATTTTTAATTACACCTCTCTAAGGTCAGCCACTAATTTTAGTTAACTTCTGGTGCCAGGTATAGGCTGTAAACTCCTGATGAGTTTTTAAGACTACGTGAAGAACAATAATATTATTAAAGAAATTTACTGAATATATTCAACAGGTTGAAATCTTGGAAAAGCATGTGATGTAAGATAATTTTACTGTTTTAAGTGTGACTCTCAAAATGGCTTAAGTTGTAAAAACTTGACATGAAAAACCAAATCTGCGTTCTTCTCTCAATGCTTAATCATTCTCAAGTGACTTCTGAAGGACCATCTGAAAGATTAGACTAAAGTGACATCAATAAGTATCCCGGAAAAACTAAGAGAATGTTTCTGAATCTGAAGGGTCAGCTAGCATATACATTTTAAATGTCACCTTTACATATACTAACCAACAGAAATCAAGGAAACAAAATAACTGGCATATTATTCCCAGGATAGATATTTTATCAAAACATAATTATGTCTGAAGGGAGCCTGGATTATTCTGAGTCCAAGGTGATGATTTAATGATATGCATTAACTGCCCCAAAATTCACTGCGTATATATAAAGTGAAAAAGCATGAAGGATGTATATGCAGTAAACATACTGAGGAATTATTGTGAGGAATAATATATTAATAGAGTGTAACCTTTAAAAAATGGAAAACAGAACTAGAACTCCCAACCATTAATTTGAGAACTTAATTGTTAAGAATCAACAGCTAAACCATTCATAAAACTTTACATTAGAAAGCCAGGAGGTAACAAAGATTTTAATTTAGAATTAAGATATACACATGGTTTCTCCTATTTCATAAAACCATGTGTTACAACTAAATTCCATGATACCTGATTTTAAATGCCACAACTCCTCTACTCTTTCTCCTCTTTTACATTTCTTATCACCATTTCATACTTTATTTCTAGTTCTCATATTGACATTTTGAGCACACTTTTTCTGTTATTTTAATCCAATATGAATGCGAGAATAGTCTCTGAAAACTTGAATACTCAAATCAATCATTAAAAAAAAGATGGGAGGGACTGCATGCCCAGACCTTAAACTATACAACTAATCTAAAATAAGTAAAAGTTTGTGGTATTAGAATAAAGACAGATCCATTTAAGTCTATGAAATAGAATTGAAAGCCCAGGACTAAAGTTTCAGACATATGAGCAGTTTATTTACAACAAAGATACAAGATGTATGAGCAAGTAAAGCCTTTTTAATAAATGGTGATGGAAATTGGTAGGGGGAAGAAGAAATAATGAAGTAGATGAAGAAGAAGAAGAAGAAGAAGAAGAAGAAGAAGAAGAAGAAGAAGAAGAAGAAGAAGAAGAAGAAGAAGAAGAAGAAGAAGGAGGAGGAGGAGGAGGAGGAGGAAGAGGAGGAGGAGGAGGAGGAGGAGGAGGAGGAGATGGAGGAGGAGGAGGAGGAGATGGAGGAGGAGGGGGAGATGGAGGAGGAGGGGGAGATGGAGAACAAGGAGGAGAAAAAAGAGGAGCAGGAGGAGGAGAAGGAGAAAAAGGGAAAGGAGGAGAAAAAAGAAGAAGAAGAAGGAGAATAATCAAGCCCTATCTCACACCATATACTAAGCTTAATCGAAAATAAAGTCCTTGATACTAACTTTGTATCTACAAAATATGTTGAGAAAAACATAAATGTTCCATTATATTGACCTCAGAAGGATCTTCAATGATACAACCCCAATGGCAAAGAAAACGAAAGAAGTAAATAAACGAGACCACATTACCGTAGAAATATTCTGCATTTTGAAATTAATGAGACCTAAAATGTAAGACAACGTCCTGATTAGGAGAAATTATTTCGTATAATACATCAAAAGGCTAATATCCAAGATACATAAAGTACTCAATAATGTATTACTCCTCATTAGCAAGGATATGTGAGTCAAAACAATAAGGTAACACTTTAGTGCTGGTGATGTGCTGTAAGGAAATTTCAATCACTCTGGAGAGACTGTAATCTGGTTCAGTTTCTCTGGAAAATGATTTGGAGACTTAAAGAAATAAGAATGTAGCTTCCAGATGATCCTGTGATTCCACTCCTGGGAATGTACCCTGGAAAATAAAAATATTAATTCAAAAGGACATATGCGCATCTATGTTCAATGCAGCATTATGTATAAAACAGAGAAGGGACCAGTGTAACAATGATAGTTGGAAATGATCATGCTGGACAAGATCTTAAGGTTGAGAGTAGGTAAAGAAATACAAATAAAAACCTCTCAATATCTGGTCTAGAAGTCCAATGCACTATCCATTGCACCACAGAGCCAAGCATACCTCTCAATATCTGTATTGCAAACCATAATGCTCAAAAATGGGGAGGGGGGAGAGAGAGAGTAAGGAAGAGAGAAACGAGAAGAAAGAAGAAGAAAGAACACGGAAGAAGAAGAAGAAGAAGAAGAAGAAGAAGAAGAAGAAGAAGAAGAAGAAGAAGAAGAAGAAGAAGAAGGAGGAGGAGGAGGAGGAGGAGGAGGAGGAGGAGGAGGAGGAGGAGGAGGAGGAGGAGGAGGAGGAGGAGGAGGAGGAGGAGGAAGAGGAGGAGGAGGAGGAGGAGGAGGTGGAGGAGGAGGTGGAGGAGGAGGAGGAGGAGGAGGAGGAGGAGGAGAGGAGGAGGAGAAGGAGGTGGAGGAGGAGGAGGAGGAGGAGAGGAGAAGGAGAAGAGCAGGAGGAGGAGGAGGAGGATAATGAGGAGGAGTGCCTGCCATAGAAGCAGACTGGGGGAGGTGAAGATACAGAGTCATGAGGGGGGAAACTGGAGACAGTGGTCTGGTGCTGGAAAATGTACACTGGTGGAGGAATGGGTGTTGGAACACTGTATGACTGAAACCTAATTGAACAGCTTTGCAAGGGTCTATCTCACAGTGATTCAATGAAAAAAAAATTTAAAAGAACCAAGATCTGTAAACAACCAAGTTTCCAACAAGAGTATAGTGGATAACGAAACAGTGCCATATATACACAAAATACACAAAATACCATCTACCTTTGA
This sequence comes from Sorex fumeus, assembly GCF_029834395.1. NCBI lineage: Eukaryota > Metazoa > Chordata > Mammalia > Eulipotyphla > Soricidae > Sorex > Sorex fumeus. The sequence goes on from NW_026606064.1 coordinate 18,228,924, forward strand.
GAAAAGATGAAATTTGTGCTGTTTGTTATGACTCTGATAGCATCAGAGCTAAGTGAAATGAGAAAGTAAGTAAATATGCAAAGTATGAATAAACAAAGCAAGGAATTAGATAATACCCAGTAATAATACCAAGACCTGAGATGTGGTGAAAGAACTGTGGTCTTAGGACACTAAGGGGTGATGAGAAGTCATCTAGGGACAATGGTGGAGGAATCCTGGCACTCTCATGGTGGGCAAAGTGTATAAACATTGTAAGTATAAAACAATACTATCAGTACTGTTATAAACTATGTTATTTCAAAAAAGTGATTTAAAAACCTCAGTATTTATGAAACACAGCTCTTCTTTTCTTCATAGTCTGCTCCACGTCTATGCTTTCTATTTTAATTGGTGGACAGGAAATAAATCCACCAAGATCCAAACTCTGCCCTTATATTAAATCCTAGTAATTTTTCCCAGCTCTAGTCAGATGTAAAACTATTTTCAATTCTGTCTATATACTACTTTAATGATTTATTTCCTTCTATTTAATTACTTCCTTGATTTATCTATCCCTTTCTAGCATGCCCTAAAATAGTAAATATCTTTTTGGCAAGTATCTTACTGTCTTTCCTTACATTTTTTTCCATTTCATATACATAAGCATCACTGATTATTCTAGATCTTAGCATCATTGTTTTAAAGAATAATGTAAGCATGACTCAGTTTGTCCTACCACAGGAAACAATATGGTGACCTCATCACTGCAATTTCTGCTGGAATATGAGAAATTTAAACTAATAAGAGGCTAGAAATTGTGTGTAATTCAGATTAGGGATTATTATATAGTACAACAAACTTCTCTAGCACAGCGGTAGGGCGATTGCCTTACATGCGGCCAACATGGCCGACCCGAGTTCGATTCCTCCGCCCCTCTTGGAGAGCCTGGCAAGCTACCGAGAGTACCTCGCCCACACAGTAGAGCCTGGCAAGCTCCCCGTGACATATTTCTATATGCCAAACACACTAACAACAAGTCTCATGATGGAGACGTTACTGGGCCCGCTCAAGCAAATCGATGAACAACGGGAGGACTTTACTTTTACTTTTACAACAAACTTCAATGAACGGGGGCAACAAACTAGCTACCTTTCCTACTTAAGGAGGAAAGTCAACTATTTTGATAGACAGAACCAATGACTGCTACAGAGCTACTTCTTACACACTGTTAACAACTAGAAATTGACTCAAGTACCATGAAAGAAGAATTACAGTTTAATTTGGTCTTGGCTTTTAAGCTCTGTAAATGAACATCTTACTCCTACTGTAAGAGAATCATGTTTGCTTTTTTGCTGGTGTGACTTTATTATAACAAATTTGAAGTGGCCTTATATAAGGGAACTTGTATTTGTGATCTAAAGCAGTGTTTTTCAACAAAGGCCCTGTGCCCCTCCCAATGTGGCTCCCAGGATATTCCAAATGGGCTACAGATAAAAAATTACATAAATAGAAGTCGGGAATTTTATAGCACAATAATAGCAGGCAAAGCAGTAAGGAGTGGGGGATTCACAGGAAAGCAACAAGTTTGGATTAGGACCATGAGAAAAAAGAGTTGAGAAACATTGATCTAAAGATTCAACTAGTGAAGAGTGAGAAAGTTCATGATTATATAAGTTTTAGCATGTGTAAGATAAAAGACTTAATACATGAACTGTTTAAATCCTTAATAAATCCCTAAACAAGATATTGGTTGCTTTTAATTTGTGTGTGTGTGGGGGGGGGGGGGGTGTTGGGCCAAACTGGAGATTACTCAGTATGGATCATTCCTGGAAGATCAGAAATCACTTCCTGGAAGTACTCAGGGACTGTACATGGTGCCAGGGATTGAATCTGGGTCAACTTCAGGTTAGGCAATCAGCTTACATACTACACTATCTCTCCAGTCTTATTTTTATCAACATATGAACATAACATAAGAAGAAACTAAAGTCATGAAGCAAGTAAAATTAATTGCCCAGGCTCTCAAAGAAAGTGGCAACTTATGACTCAAACTCAGGAAGTCAGGCTCCAGAGATAGACCTTTATGTCAAACGTATAGTTTCAATTCAATGGTATGAAAAACATTTTTAGAGTGATTTTTGAGATTAATTATATGAGAACGCTATTCAGGTCTCCCAAAGAAGAATAGAAAGAGCTATGCTTGGAATATTACGTTTCACTCAAATGAGAGAACGAATCCGGAGTTCTGACATCCGTCGACGATCAAGGATCAGGGACGCTGTCTCATTTGCCAAGGTGTCGAAAATCAGATGGGCTGGTCACGTAATGAGATTTAAAGACGACCGTTGGACTAGAGCTGTTACTGATTGGATTCCACGGGATGTCAAAAGACCGCGTGGCCGCCCACCTACCAGATGGTCACACTTCTTCGTCAAGATCATGAACGATCGGTTTGAGGCCCTTCATGTTCCCGGAGCGAACAGATGCCATTGGGCTACACTAGCACGCGACAGGGACAAATGGAGACGTTACTGGCGCCCGCTCGAGCAAATCGACGACTAACGGGAAGTTAAGTGATTAAGTAAGTGAAGTGAATTATATGATGGGCTGGAGCGATAACACAGCGGGTAGGGCATTTGCCTTGCACGCAGCAAACCGGGCAATCCGAGTTTGATTCCTCCGCCTTTGATTCCTCCGCCCCTCTCAGAGGCCCGGCAAACTATGGAGAGTATCTCGCCCACACGGCAAAGCCTGGCAAGCTACCCATGATATATTCGATATGCCAAACACAGTAACAAGTCTCACAATTTTACTGGGCCCGCTTGAGCAAATCAATGAACAATGGGAGGATAGTGACAGTGAATTATATGATATTCTTTCATGAAATAAATGCATATAAAAATCAAATTGTTATAAGAAGGCTTATTAATCCTCTATAGATAAAGAAATATTAAGTTCTAAATAATTTTATCCAAGAAATCTAATCATTCAGTTAGTTGAGGTTAAAATTTGCAATTAATACATCTAAATATGAGCACCAGTCATGGGCATAGATGTGTAGTCTTCACATAGATGTGCAGTCTTCATTAAAAGTATATAACAAGGAGATCTTGGGAACCAATGGATGAATGACTACCCTTAATATTTAATTTCAGCAAAAAGTTATTCCTCCAAGCAAATATCAGAGACACTGAGAATCTCAGAACCCTTAGCCAAAGAATTGAACAAATCCAAAATTAGCTTTTGGAAAAAAATGTCTGCCTACTGCCATCCTGGCATCTCTCCTTCCAAAAGGGACCTGGATGGCCCTCTGTCAAGATCAGAGCACGAGCCAGCTTTCTGAATTTCCCAGTGAGAATGCCAGGTTTTCTGCCTGCATGCCACACATATAAAGCATATGGTTGATGCCTTAATTGACAACACAGAATATCTGCACTGTGGTACTCCTGGGAAGATCCAGTCAAGAATTTAGGATCCAACCCAATATTCCAAAGAGCTCATTCAACAGAACTTAATGAAAATAATAGTTGCTAATTACTCTAGGTTTCCCTATATTATAGTCACTTAAGATAAAATTTTCATTGCCTTTATTTACATAAAGGCTCATATAAAATTATTTAATAAATAACATTTTGAGTTTCTATTTATTTATTGGTAAGTATTTCTTATTCATACAAGGAATCCCTTATAGAATGCTAAAAATGTAAAGATGAGAAAAAAATTAACTTATTTAAAATAACTTATTTGTTATTTGATATTATATAACTAATAAGTTTGTTATTGATGTCATATATAACTAGCACTGTCTAGCACTGTCCTCCCGTTGCTCATCGATTTGCTTGAGTGGGCACCAGTAATGTCTCACAACAAACTGTGAGACTTGTTGTTACTGTTTTTTGGCATATCGAATATGCCACAGGGAGCTTGCCAAACTCTGCCATGTGGGCGAGATACTCTCTGTAGCTTGCTTGCAGGTCTCTCTGAGAGATGTGGAGATCTCCATGGCAGGTCCCAAGCTGCAGGGACCCAGGAGCACCTCCGCCACAGAGCAGCCACTTCAAGCCAGTCCCGGATCTTGATCATTCGTATTTAAGTGCATGAAAAAGAATGGAAATGACAAAAGAGACAACAGCTGAAAGTTAAACCCCACTAATTTTCACCTAACCTTGGGGATTCTGACTTGGCCAAATTCTGTGTGCAACTCCAGTTCTATCTTTAGCCCAAGTGTCTTCTCTTTGCAGAGTTTTGCAGGGAGACACCCACCACCCCCACACCTGCCACGATGGGCCCTACAGGAAGGCATCACTACTGTACTCGTCTTTCTGTTTTGTTACATAGACATACTCTAGGAGCAGAGTTAAGACACTGTCATCAGTTCACTGCATCACATTACAGAAGAAGATTGTCTGCTTGGAACAGATCACTACTGGGGAAATTGCCTTACATGTCTAAATATCACCTACTATAAAACAAGACGACCCTTTTTTCAATTAAACCGCAAGATCCCCGACTTTGCTCCCCGCCATAGCATTAAGACACACAGATGTAGGGATGCCACTATCATGGTTCAGGTTCTCAGTGCAGACAGACGCCCACTGAACTCTATCATATATAACTAGTAAGTTTAAACAACACACACACACACACACACACACACATATATATATATATATATATATATATATATATATGTAGTATCTTATCTATTTCATGAGTCAAGCTATCTGTGTTTCTGTTCCATAGACTCTCAAGATGCTGTAACAAAAATACTGGTAAGAGCTAAGGTCACGTACGAAGACTCAAATAGGGAAGTCTTAGCTTGAAACTACATAACTAGTAAGTTTGGTTTGGAGAAAACCAAATCCTAAAGATTATTGTTCTGAGATCACATTTCCTTAAGGAACATTTGGCTTAAACTTCCCTAAGCTCCTTGCTATGTATATCTCTCTAACATGACAGTTTACTTCATCAAAATCGGAAAGATCGGATACAGTCAATTTCAGGTCTAATTCTGGAACTGATGTCACAGTATCTTTGTGATATTTTATTGGCTATAAGAAAGCATAGACTTAGTCAGCAGAACTCCTCTTTAAAAACTGTTGCACAATGTTACTTTATAAACTTTTATAAGCTCATTATTATATTTCCCATTGTATTTTGGCCAACTTGTAGCTGTCATTCATCCAAATTTTCTAATGAATTTTTCTCTCACAATATTTACAATTTTTCACTTAAAATTTTTGTTTGTGTTTGTTTTGGAGCCACACACGGCAATGCTTAGAAGTCACTCCTGGCTCTGCACTCAAGAATTCCTCTTGGCGGTGCTTGAGGGACCATATGGGATGCTGGAGTTTGAACCCCGGTTGGCAATGTGCAAGGAAAACATCCTATCCGCCTTACTAATGCTCTATTACTTCACTTAATATTTTAATTAACATTTGTTTCACCTGTTTTAAATACTTCTTAATTGCCAGGAAACGCTAACAGATTTTGGAGTAAGCTGTGCCATACAGTATGGGGTCAATAATAAATGGTGTCTGGTATCTTAGATGTTTGTACCAAGAACGATAGGCTGGAAAACTTATAAATAAGAGAGATATATTTCTTAGAGTTCTAGCAGCTGGAAGTCTGAAATCTTTTTGAAAAACACTTGATATCTTTTTGTCATCTGAAAGTCCCTCCAGGTTGTTAGCATCCTATTGTACCTATGTTGTGGAAGGGGCTAGGGAGCTCTGTGGGGTCTCTTTTATAAAAACACTGAAACAATTCACAAAGGTTCACTCTCATTATATAATGTTCTCCCTAGTGATATTATCTAACACCATCATATTCAAATACTAGACTTCCAATGTTCCAATTTTTATGGGTGCACTAATGTTAATATTATTGCTCCTGGTTATGTCTAAATGTTACCACATAAATGTGCCAGTAGTGCAAGTCTGAGTTATACAAATTTAGCAATATATGAATAACCAATATTACTGGAGATTGTATTCCCTTCATGTCTCCTCTGTGAAATTGTCAAATTAACTCTCAAACTTAAATATAAAAAAGCATGGATTTTGAGTATTGAATATAATATTAAGAAGAAATATGGTAATAATATTTAGGAGGGTAGTGGAAGTAGTGCTACACTCCAGGACGCTTTCCGGACCCGCACGGCAGCTCCGGCCGAGACCCACGCACAACAGAAGACCCACAGAACAAGATAAGCGGAACTCTCTGAGACCTTGGACTCCAGGCTTGGCGAACCCAGGGACAGAGCTTCTCTGCTTGCTCCCACCACCACAGGTGACAAAGAGATTCTAATCAGGAGCCCCACCCTACCCTGCCCTGTCTGCTTCCATCAACCACCCAGGGATCGAATTGTGCACAGGAGACCCACCCTACCCAGATAAATACCCCACTGGCAGACTTCCACTCTCGACACTACTTCCACTACCCAGCCGTCGCCACACTCCAGGACGCTTTCCGGACCCGCGCGGCCGCTTGACACATCATAAGACACTAAATACCCATCTTCTGGAATTGTCGTACCATATTTGATAGGGTTCAAATATGGTAACACCTACAGGGGTAATTAGAGGTCACCCCAAAAGCCTCTATCCCTCTCGGAAAGACTGGCAAGCTACCGATAGTATTCCACCCACACGGAAGAGCCTGGCAAACTATCCGCTGTGTATGCGATATGCCAAAACCAGTAACTACAACTGGTCTCATTCACCTGACCCTGAAGGCTTCACCGACATGGCAGCACTGAGAAGGATGAGAAAGGAGAGGCCGACAAAATCTCAAGGCCGACCTAGGCTGCCACAACGAAGGAAGACAAAAATGATCGTCTGTACTTTCAATGCACGTACGCTAGCATCAGATGCATCCATCGAGGACCTGATGGTACAAGCGCGAATGATCAAGTACGACATCATTGGTCTGACCGAGACAAGAAGGCACGAATCTCACCATGCCGTTTTCGACACTGGAGAAGAATTGTTCCTCGGAACATGCGATAAAAGAGGTGTTGGAGGCATCGGTGTCCTTGTCAACACAAACTTGGCCAAGAGCCTTGATTCATTCGAATGTGTAACAACCTGAATCGGACGTTTACATTTGAATAGATGTGGCTCACTGCCTGCAGTTTCTATCTTCGTTGTCTACACACCAACATCTCATTATGATGAAAGAGAAATCGAGAAGTTCTACATGGAGCTAGAGAAATTCTATAAAGATGACCACACCTTCTACAAGATCATTGTGGGTGATTTTAATGCCAAGATAGGACCGAGAAGATCAGCTGAAGAACTTCACATCGGGACCCATGGCCTAGAATGGAACGAACAGAGTGAGAGACTATCTGAGTTCATCATGTCGACCAAGACCATTCATGGTAACTCACAGTTCCAGAAGGCAGAATCTAAACGATGGACATGGGAGTCTCCCGGTGGACGATTCCACAACGAAATAGACCACATCATATTCAATCGACGGTTTTGCCTGACCGATGTCGCTGTTGTCCCAAAATTTCGAACGGGATCGGACCACCGTCTCCTTCGTGGAAAATTCTACTTCACAGAGAGGGGAGAAAGGGCTGCAAAGTTCAAAAAGAGAAATCCCATAATGACCACCAACTGGGAACTCTTTGATACTATTGCAGCAACAGGGGAAGATGCCATTGTTGACAACATTGACAAGAAATACGATCGACTGGTTCAGCACCTCCATGAATGTGCAAGGAACGCCAAGAAAGAGATAGCCACAAAAAGTCGCCTATCTTCGAAAACTCTTGAGCTAATTCGCCAGCGTGGTTTGGCGCATGCCTCAGGCAACCGCAAGCTAACGTCCGAGCTTGCAAAGGAGTGCAGAGATGCGATCAAGGAAGACCTCAAAGAGAGAAGAGCAGAAGTACTGGTAGATGCGGCAGAGGCCGGGAAAAGTATTTGTAACGCCCGCCTGTCCTTCGCCAACTATAAGACCAAGATGACTGCCCTCCGACGTCCTGATGGATCCATCACATCCTCCAGAACGGCAATGGAGAAGATTATCCATGACTTCTACTCAAATCTCTTCGATAGCCATGTCCACTTGCCGACATACCAAATTCCACAGGATGGGTATGTCGTTCCCAATGTTCTCCCTTCCGAAAACCGACACGCCACTTCGTTGGTAAAGAAACAACAGCACCCGGCCCAGACAAGGTCAGACCTGAACACCTGAAGAACCTGCCGTCAGTACTCATCAATACCCTGGCTCGGCTCTTCACTCGCTACCTGTCTGAATGCAAGGTTCCGTCCCAATGGAAAACCAGCAGGACCGTACTACTGTTCAAGAAGGGAGACATCCATGACATTGGCAACTATCGCCCGATCTGCCTATTGTCTGTCATCTACAAGTTGTTCACTTGAGTCATCCTGAATAGGATTGGCAGAACACTAGATGAAGGACAACCATGCGAGCAAGCAGGGTTCCGCAAAGGATTCAGCACCATCGACCATATCCACACGATAACCAAACTCATTGAGGTTTCTCGGGAGTTCAAGATGCTGCTCTGCTTAACGTTCATTGATTTAAAGAAGGCCTTTGATTCTGTTGAGACGGAAGCGGTCATTGAAGCCCTAGCCATTCAGGGCATTCAAGCCCAATACATCAGGATCCTCCGTGAGCTGTATTGCGGATTCACTACCAGGATCTCACCATTCTACAAAGAAGTGATCGTTGATGTCAAGAGAGGGGTGTGGCAGGGTGATACCATTCCACCGAAACTCTTCAGTGCCACCCTCGAGAACATCATGCGATGACTGGAATGGGAAGGAATGGGAGTGAAGATAGATGGTCGGCAACTACACCACCTCCGCTTTGCTGATGACATTGTTTTAATAACACCAAACATCAGCCAAGCGCCACAAATGCTGGCCGACTTTTCCCGTGAGTGTGGAAAGGTAGGACTACAGCTGAATCTTACCAAGACAATGTTTATGAGAAACAGCCTTGTTCCTGATGCCCCATTTGCTCTCAATGGAACGACCATCTCCGAATGCAACAGCTATTGTGTACCTAGGTCGAGAGGTCAACATGAAAAATGACCTGGCACCCGAGCTGCGCAGGAGGAAGAGAGCGGCTTGGAACGCCTTCAAGAACGTCGAAGAAATAGCTAAGAGGACGAAGAACCTCCAGCTCCGGTCACATCTCCTTGATTCCACTGTTCTTCCTGCATTAACATATGCCTCAGAGACCTGGGCCCTACACAAACAAGATGAGAACGCTATTCAGGTCTCACAAAGAAGAATAGAAAGAGCTATGCTTGGAATATCACGTTTCACTCAAATGAGAGAACGAATCCGGAGTTCTGACATCCGTTGACGATCAAGGATCAGGGACGCTGTCTCATTTGCCAAGGTGTCGAAAATCAGATGGGCTGGTCACGTAATGAGATTTAAAGACGACCGTTGGACTAGAGCTGTTACTGATTGTATTCCACGGGATGTCAAGAGACCGCGTGGCCGCCCACCTACCAGATGGTCACACTTCTTCGTCAAGATCATGAACGATCGGTTTGAGGCCCTTCATGTTCCCGGAGCGAACAGATGCCATTGGGCTATACTAGCACGCGACAGGGACAAATGGAGACGTTACTGGCGCCTGCTCGAGCAAATCGATGACTAACGGGAAGTTAAGTGATTAAGTGATATTTAGGAGAAATGGATAACCTATTCATTAATATTATATAATAATTTCCACATATTTCCATAAATATATTGTTTTTGATATTTAAGGGATTGCTAACTGAACATTCATAAAATGTCAAAGAAAATTAATGCAGGGTTGGGCTGGAGCAATAGCACACAGGGTAGGGTGTTTGCCTTGCACGCAGCCAATCCGGGTTTGATTCCCAGCATCCCTTATGGTCCCCTAAGCACCACCAGGGATAATTCCTGAGTGTGCAGAGCCAGGAGTAACCTCTGTACATCACCGGGCATGATCCCCCCCGAAAATTAAAGCAGCATTAGTTATGGAATATAGAATGTATTACAAATTTTTCTATAATGTTATGACACAGCTTGAAATCACACATGAATTCACTTAATGATTTTACATTTCAGTATGCTTTTATTTATCTCTTAATTTTAGTTGTAAAAGAATTCAACTTTTACATCTTTATGCCTTATATTTTATGTTAAATTTTATGCATTAGTAAAAGAACTTATTCAGCAATCAAGACACCCTATTTAAAGCCTGTTTCACCTTCACTGCTAGGTAACAATTATAAATACAATTCATAATAAAATGAATATTTGAAATATTTGAAGGGTCATTTGTCTCACCTGAGCAATATACAGAACTGGAAAAAATTACATTTTTGTAATTAGGCCTTTTAAAAAATCCTTTTTATTATTTATTCATGCTACAACCTGATGAACTGAAAATATAAGATGGCAATGCCTTTCAATATAATAAAAAAAATAATAAACATTTTTCTGGTATTTTTCTGTCTTAAACAAAACTTTGGTTTCCATGGATTCCAGTCATACATCTGCTAACTGTTCAGCTTCACAGCAACAAGAAGGAAAAAATTCCGTTTTTAAACTGCTGGCCTTTAAGCATGGACAAGATGAGATCAATGCAGATGGAATTGGTGCAAGATTGCTCTCCCCAGGAGCCTGATAGTGTCTGACTAATCTCTCCCACGTGAATGAGCATCCTTTTCAAGACAATGCAACTGCATGTTCAATCAGGAAGGACAAGAGAATTGGATAGAAATACTGTTCTCATGTATTTAATTTAAATGACTACAGGTTCACCTGGGAGTAATTCAACTCTTGAGCTCATTTGGTCAATTCCAAGGTATCTGTGTGAAATACATAGTAAGCAAACCAACACCAATTTCAAGAGAATTTCGAAGACTTCTTGGACCGGCATGAAGTTGGACATACATGAGGGGAAAATAAAACTTTGTACTGAGCCCACAAAATAAATTGATCTTGCTGTAACAGTGTAGGATAAATATACTGAGCCTGCTCAAAAAGTGTAGGATTTATGGAACTAATAAGTTCTTTGAGACCAGAACAGTCTGGTTTTTTTTTTTCATCTTTGCATCACTAACACTCAACATAATGTTGGATTTCTTGCAGGGGATTTTTAGAAAAGTTTTAAAATTCATTACCTATGTTTGCATCTACAAATAATATATTAATTTCCACTTCTTTACATAATATATTGTTTTTGATATTTAAGAGATTGCTAATTGAACATTGATAAAATGTAAAAGAAAATTAAAGCAGGGTGAATTATGGAATATAGAATAGAAGCCAATAAAAATCTGGAATGTGCCTATTGTATGTTTGGAAACAGTATAATTCAATATATCATAATATAGAAGAAATTTACAACTCAATTAACCAACAAAGCTTACAAGCACTTTGAAAAAACTTTATTATCATGGTGAAAATATGTTTCCAGAGACATAGTATAATATTGGCCACATTATTTATAATGTATCTAAAAAATGTGCATCTATTCATCTATAAAGTGTGCATATGAATGTATTTTATATTTATACATATGATGATATCTTAAGGTAAGTTTTAAATCAACTTCGATTATACCTAACTCTTGAAAACTCTTTTGCCCATGCAAAGAGACTATAATTTTCAACTTAAATAGTGCTAGACAGATATCTCTTTGAGCTTCCTAATAATGTTTATGAATGTAGAAATGTGTAATTTTATATGATTATTTTGATGTTCAATTAATTTTATTATTAGATACAATAGGAAGAATAGATTAGCCAACTTGAGCTTCAATATGTATAAAACCATCAACTAATTTTAAAAATACATTAACTAAAGCTGGAGCAATTATACAGCAGAAGGGCACTTCCCATGCAAGCAGACAACCCAGGTTCAATTCCCAATACCACATATGGTCCCCCAAGCGTTGCCAGGAGTGATCCCTCTGCACAGTGCCAGAAGTAGGCCTGAGCACAGTTGAGTGTGTTTCCCCCAATTAAATTAGTTAAAAATAAAATAAATAAAAATACTTAACTATATTGTTGACTGAATTAAATTATCAGCTAATTGTTGATGGTGTTATAGCCTTTCAAACCAGAAAAAAAAAATAAGCACTTGACATATTCTTTAACCCAAAATATTTATGCCTGGTTTTCACATATGAAATCAGTACTTTGGTTAATAAGCGACCTAATATTAGTTTTAGCTTAACATATTGGCCTTTTAGCCCCAACAGAGGCACAAAATATGCATTTCCTCTAAGTGTTACTGAGTGCAAGTATGTGTAAAGTATTATTCTAAGACTCAAAAGAATTTCTATTATCTTGAGTTTAAAATCAAGCATTGAGATGCAAATGATAATGAAAACCTATAAAAAAAAAGAGTTTCTAAAAAATGGGGGGTGAATGGAGAATAATAAATGTAGAGACAAATGCAGGAAAATCTTCATAGATTAGTTAATAGTTGAGATTGACTTTGGTGAACTTATAGAATTGATTCTGGATTTAAGGAGACCTGACGACTGAAAATGCATTTTTACTGATATCTTTTACCACAGAAAGACAAATGAAACATTCTGGCAACAGAACATTTAAATGAACTTCAAGTGCTTTTTCCAAACCCTAGTAGATAATTAAACGGCTGCCTTTTACTGAAAACTCCTAGTAACTGATAAGAATGGACTCACTTTGCATTTGCTATAAATACCTATAAGAAGAAATGTATTTAATTGACTACTTGGAAGAGCATATCCAGCAAGGACTCTTTTAAATATTTAACCTACTGCAACCCTCCATTTTCCCTTAGTCTATTTGCAGTTCATGAAGGCTCCATTTTATTATCCACTATGCCTTCCAGTGAGAATATGAGATACAATCCCTCCCTAATGTTCCACTGTCCAAGAGCTCTTCCTGGAAAGATTCAGAGGCAATGTTATAAAGGAGAGCTAGTTCTAACTGTACAACCCAATATTTTGTAATAATTATAAAACGTAATTTTTTAAAAAATACAAGAACAAAAAAGATGTAAAATATATTTAAAATTAATCATATATAGTAATGTCCCTAAACATTATTATATATGATAATGAACAAATTTGTAAGGTTCATGAAAATACTACTTGGGGATGGAGAGACAGTACAGAAGGCAGGGTGCTTCCTTTGCATTCAGCCAACCAGGAGTAGATGTCTGACATACTATATGATCCTTTGAGTACCATCAGAAGTAATTCTGAGTGCAGAGCCAGGAGTAAGCCCTGAGCCCCTCGAGTGTGACCCTCAAACATGATCAAATACACATCAATACAAAGAGAAATCAACTGACTAATGAAATAGAGCTTAGTCCAATCTATGATGAGTTATGGAAATGCACCCAAAGACACAGTCTGCACTAAAGCTGGGTGTGATCCTCAACACCACACGGCGCTCTGCACTTCTAGGTGTAACCCTGCAGGTCCCTGAACACTGCCGGGGTGATCCTGGTGGCACTCTGACTGCACCACAGGTCACAATCAGCACCACATTCTTAGGTTTGAATATTGAACCACCACCTGATTGGTCAAATGTCCCTGAGAGTGAGTGGTCCCTGGGGACTTAGAGTCCACTTGGGAGTACCCCAAAGAAAAAAAAAAGAAAGAAAGAAAGAAAGGAAGGAAGGAAGGAAGGAAGGAAGGAAGGAAGGAAGGGAGGGAAAGAGAGAAAGAAAGAAAAAGAGAGGAAGGAAGGAAGGAAGGAAGGAAGGAAGGAAGGAAGGAAGGAAGGAGGGAGGGAGGGAGGGAGGGAGGGAGGGAGGGAAGAGGGACTGAGGGAGGGAAGAGGGACTGAGGGAGGGAGGGAGGGAGCGAGGGAGGGAGGGAGGAAGGAAGGAAGGAGCAAGGAAGGAAGGAAGGAAGGAAGGAAGGAAGGAAGGAAGGAAGGAAGGAAGGAGAAGGGAAGGGAAGGGAAGGGAAGGGAAGGGAAGGGAAGGGAAGGGAAGGGAAGGGAAGGGAAGGGAAGGGAAGGGAAAAAGGGAGGGAGGGAGGGAGGGAGGGAGGGAGGGAGGGAGGGAGGACTTAGCATAGAAACTGTAACCTGAAGAGTCACAAGAGGGTTTTGGATATCAAAAACATTTAAAGTTGTTCAGCATTTGAGTCTATAAAAATACCTATTTTAATTTTACCTAAGTGAGTCTTTCCTTCCCTTAGATACCACAATGCCTCTATTTCCTTTGGTGCAACATTCCATCGATCCCGAGCTCTGTGGCCTCTTGTCTGCAGAAAGCCAGTTAACTGACTTCACCAGCCTATAACTTTTGTCCCCTGTGACCTTTGGCTGATTGTGTTGACATACTGTCATATGTATTTTCTACTCTATACTTATAAAGCATTTCTAAAATATCCTTCTAAAATGCTTTCTAAAATATTTTCCTGTCATTGATTTTTCTATATTGTGTCAAGAGAGGTTCAATTACGTTTTCCTCCTGGTAGACAACTGGAGTTTCCCAGAACTCTCATCAGAAGCCAGCTCTCAAACTGCTTCTGGGTCTGTGATTGTTTCTGGGTTTTTCATTTTGACCTCTCAGCTAATGTGATCAGCAATAGAGCATTACTAATAATAAATTACATATGTATTCTTCGTGCATAGAAATAGGTCACTACAGCTTTTCTTATCTGTCTGTGCCTTTTATGTGTCTACTTAAGTTTTAACAATGAGCTTAGGAAAAGGCTAAAAGAAAATTATACGGTATTATTAATACATTGAATTAGTAAAATTGACATCTTTATACTATTAGCCTTGTTAGTCACAACCTCGGTATCTGCACTTACTTAGGTATTATTTAATGTCATTCAGTAAACATTTGTATAGTTTTCTTTGAAGTGCTGGCATGTTTATTGTTTTAATTTATCTTATTCTCTATTTCCCCATATTTGTATTTGTCTGTATTTGTATTGCTATTTTAGTTTTATTTACGTATAAAAGTACATCGGTCATGGTCTGTTATTCATTGATTTGCTCGAGCGGGCCCAGTAACATCTCCATTGTGAGACTTGTTGTTACAGTGTTTGGCATATCGAATACGTCACGGGGAGCTTGCCAGGCTCTGCCCTGCGGGCGAGATACTCTTGGTAGCTTGCTGGGCACTCCGACAGGGGCGGAGGAATCAAACTTGGGTCAGCCATGTTGGCCACTTGCAAGGCAAACGCCTTACCTGCTGTGCTATTGCTCCATCCCATAAAAGTACATATAACTTATAAATTATATGTTTATATGTGTAAATAGATAAAGCATATACATGTATAGTATATATTTACATAACACAGCATTGTAGCACTGTTCTCCCATTGTTCATCGATTTGCTAGCGAGGGTACCAGTAAGGTCTTCATTGTGAGACTTGATACTGTTTTTGGCATATCGAATACACCATGGAGAGCTTGCTAAGCTCTGCTATGCAGGCAGAATACTCTCAGTAGCTTGCCAGGCTCTCCACGAGGGATGGAGGAATCGAACCTAGGTCGGCCATGTGCAAGGCAAATGCCCTACCTGCTGTGCTATCGCTTCAGTCCATGGTTATTAATAGACAAGTAAAAGCAGATGTCTTTTAATCTATATTTTTACTACATTAATTCTGCCAAGAAAGCCTACAACAGGCTCCACATCCAAAAATATATTCAAGGACCAGAGTGATAGTACAGTGTGTAGAGTGCTTGTCTTGCACATACTCAACCCAGGCCTGATCCCCCGCACCTCTAATGATCCCCCCAAGACCACCAGGAATGAAGAGTAGTGCGAGAGGTAAGCCCTTTGTAGCACTTGGCATGGCCTGCCAACAAAACAAAAATAAAACAAAAATATTTCCAGTCTCCAAAATGTTCCCAGTTCTCACCATGTTTACTGGTACTGAGTTTGGTTAGACCATAATCAAGTCTTACATAGATCTATATAGTGGCCTCCTCTCTGTGCTTGCTGCTTCTATCACTGCGTCCCTCTAGTTTAGTCTCAACAATAAGTGATTCGTGTATCTCAACAATAATATATTAAGCCAGACAGTATCACACTAACTGAAAAGCTTCCTGTCCCTTTTGTTTTACTCAAGTCAAAGACACAGTTCTCACAGCGATCCCAATGCCCTTATCACACTTTTCACCCTTATAGCTTCATCTCTTATCTTCTGACTCAAATTCTACGGCTCCAACAACACTAGCCTCCTTAGTAAGCTTCAAACAATCCAGCAAATATTAGGCCTTGTACTAAATACTAGATCCTGTATTAGCAGCCCATTCTGCACAAAATATCTTCCCCAGACATCTGCAGAAACAATTCTTTTTTCCTTAAGTCTTAGCACAAATGTCATCTTCTCAGTGTGATCGCCATGTCTTAATTTGAAATGATAATAGCCACTCTATTCCTCTAGTTGTCGTTTGTTTTCATATTTTTTTTCTCCATCATTCTTATTTTCATATACATATATACATATATGTACGTGTTTATAATATACATATATATCACTGTATCACTGTCATCCCATTGTTCATCGATTTACTCGAGCAGGTGCCAGCAATGTCTCTATTCTTCCCAGCCCTGAGGTTTTAGCAGTCTCTTCTTAACTTTTCCCAACAATTGGAGGCTCTTTCAGGATCAGGGGAAAGAGACCAGTTATCGTTAGTGTTATTGTAAGCAGTTGGGTAGTGGAGGTCGGCTGCCAGGGCAGGGTCCCTTGGGGCGAGGAGGGCTCTCACATGCCCCACTCTGGGGCACCCCCCAAGTGAAAACAGCCTGGCGTGGAGTCTGGTGGCATGATTATGGGAGCCTCATTTTATGCTCCCTTCCAGGAGAAGCATATAATATAATGTATTATGTTATATTATAAAGTATTATCTCTATTATATCTTCCTCAAACTCAATACATCAGGATCCTCTGTGAGTTATATTACATATTCACATCCAGGATCTCACCATTCTACAAAGAAGTAATCATCAATGTCAAGAGAGGGGTTCGGCAGGGTGATACCATTTCATTGAAACTCTTCAGTGCCACCCTCGAGAACATTATGCAATGGCTGGAATGGGAAGGAATGGGAGTGAAGATAGATGGTTGGCAACTACACCACCTCCGCTTTGCTGATGATATCGTTCTAATAACACCAAACATTAGCCAAGCAGCACAAATGCTGGCCGACTTTGACCGTGAGTGTGAAAAGGTCGGACTACAGCTGAATCTTATGAAGACAATGTTTATGAGAAACAGCCTCGTTCCTGACAATCCGTTCGTTCTCAAAGGAACAACCATATCCAAATGCAACAGTTATGTGTACCTAGGTCGAGAAGTCAACATGATGAATGACCTGGCACCTGAGTTGCGCAGGAGGAAGAGAGAGGCTTGGAACGCCTTCAAGAGTGTCGAAGAAATAGCTAAGACGTTGAAGAACCTCCGGCTCCAGGCACATCTTTTTGATTCCACTGTTCTTCCTGCATTAACATATGCCTCAGAGACCTGGGTTCTACGCAAACAGGATGAGAACACTATTCGGGTCTCCCAAAGAGGAATAGAAAGAGCTATGCTTGGAGTATCACGTTTCACTCAAATGAGGAAAGAATCCAGAGTTCCGACCTCCGTCAACGATCAAGAATCAGGGATGCTGTTTTGTTTATTGAAGCGTCAAAAATCAGATGGGCTGGACACATAATGAGATTTAGAGAGGACCGCTGGACTTGAGCCATTACCGAATGGATTCCAGGACATCAAAAGACCGCGTGGCTGCCCACCTACCAGATGGTCAGACATCTTCATCAAGACCATGAACGATCAGTTTGAGGCTCTTTGTGTTCCTAGAATGAACGAACACTATTGGGCTACACTAGCATGTGACAGGGACAAATGGAGACATTACTGGCGCCTGCTAGAGCAAATCAACGATTAATGGGAAGTCAAGTGATCAAGTGATCTGTTCCTCCAAACAGAAAGTAAATTCTAAGTGAACAAGATTTGGGTCATTATATTCAACTATGGAAACCAAATACTTAAAAGAATGTTGGTTAAATAGTGCCCAAAATTAATGGAGCTTTGTTCCAATTTGCTAAAAGCATTTATCAAGAGATATCCCTTGTGAACAAAAACATAAGTGTACAATAAAATATTATTAACTATAAGTGTGACTTTGTATACCTGGTTTCTAGAATATGTTCATCTTACAAAAATGAAAATGTTTGCCAGCATTTACCTTTCTATGTCATGTTTCTGGTTACATAATATTTTCTTAAATTTGGAGGAAGATTGTGTATAGCAATATATTACTAAAACAAGCTGAAAATTTGTATTCCATCTACTACAACATGAATAGAAATTTCATAGGAAGTAAACCTTCATCTAGATTGTTCACTAATCAAACACAGACATATATATACAAACATTTGTAGATAAAAGATGCCATCCTATCTAATGATTGCATGTTCCAAACAACCATATTAATTAGTCATGATTTTTATAAATTAAAACTAAATTACAATTTTCACAACAATTTTAACTAATCTCTAAATTGTGTAATTTTTTCTCCCTTCTCTAAAATTCTTAGTAAGAAAGTTAGGTGGTTATATTCTGACAACTTTAGACCACCTTCAAGGATATTTTATATATATATATATATATATATTACATATATGTCGATCAAATTAAATAACTTCAGCATAACAGAAGGAGCCTTAAATTCATCCATATGTGTTGTTTAAACATATCTATATCATCATAAAGGTAAAGGTCCTCCCGTTGATCATCGATTTGCTCGAGTGGGCCCAGTAACGTCTCCATTGGAGACATTGTTGTTACTGTGTTTGGCATATTGAATATGTCACGGGGAGCTTGCCAGGCTCTGCCCTGCGGGCGAGATATTCTTGGTAGCTTGCCGGGCTCTCCGAGAGGGGCGGAGGAGGAATCGAACTCGGGTCGGCCATGTTGGCTGCATGCAAGGCAAATGCCCTACCACTGTGCTATCGCTCCATATATATATATATATATATCATATATATCATATATAAGTATATATTCATACACATATATGCAATGGGCTGGAGTGATAGCACAGCGGGTATGGTGTGGCCAACCAGGCCAACCTGAGTTCGATTTTTTCGCCCCTCTCGGAGAGCCTGGCAAGCTACTGAGAGTATCTCGCCTGCACAGAAAAACCGGGCAAGCTACCCATGATGTATTCGATATGCCACACAGTAACAAGTGTCACAATGTTACTGGGCCCGCTCGAGCAAATCGATGAACAACTGGAGGACAGTGACAGTGACAGTGATAAATGCAGTACATCTACATATAGATATTAATCTCTAGGTGATCTACTACATTTGGAACTCTTCTACATAATATGAAAAAATTACAGTATCAAAAAGAAGCACTGAAATTACAATTATTAAAAGTCTCACAACAGCCAACAAATGTCTGCCTCTTCTTTGTTAGTGCACTGAAGAGAGAAAGCACGTGAATTCTTTTAAAGTCTTGAGAAATCTTAGAAAAGTTGGTCTCTTCTCAAAGCACAGTGGGTGCACTCAACTAGAAGTCTCGGGGGATGCACATTTAAAATCATTCTAACCTGTGTTCCCATGGTACTTGAGTCTAGTACAGGGATTACAGTCACTCATAGAAGAAAAGGGAAAAAATATGGAAATACTGAAATCCTGGAGGCAGATAAAAATCATGTGTGTCAAGGATTTTCCCCAAGGATATGTGCAAATTGAATTATAAAGTCAGTTTATTTGTTAAATTACAAGCTTTTTTAAAATGTCTCATTCCATGTTTAAAAAAACTGTACCTCATGGTGTTTCACTACTAAAAAAATAAATAAATAAAATAAAATAAAAATTTTTATAAATTAAACTGTGTAGGCAGTGTTCCTTAGAGGCCATTCTAAATATCACTATAAAAATTAGAATAACAAAACTAAAATTTACAAAAGTTATTCTAGGTACCCAACACCCATACCCCTCCTCCCAGCTCCCAGTTTTAAGGGTGACTTAATCTAAGGGTGACTTAATCTAAACTGTTCTGTAAGAAATATTGTTATCACTTCTTCAACACCTTTTAGAGAATTAAAATGCTCACTGCAACATATTCTGTAAGTCTATGACTTTTTACAAAATATCAAGACAGGGAAAATAGTACAGATTATTCATTTTAAGTAAAAAGTTTTAGAGGCGCAATCTATCCTAATCTAATTTAAATAAACAACACTATATTTGTGAAGACAAGCAGAACTATTTTTTTCTGGTGTGCCTTTTAAAACTGAAGCTCTGTCTGAGCACATGTTCCCTCAAATTGTGCCACTTGGTAGAGGTCTGTTTTAAGCTGAAGATAATTGAGAAGAGCAGGAACAAGAAAGATACCTATTCCACCAACCCCATTTTGCTGAAAAGCAGGACATAAATTTGCAAAGGTGTCCCTATTCCCCTCAAAGGTAGACCAGAATTTAATCTCTGGAGTTATATCTAGTCCCTATCATGCTGGAGAGAAAATGAGGAGGGAAACATGTAACAAACTCTCACAAGTAGACTTTATCTCTGTTCTTAGAGACCCTAAGCTGCTTTTCTTTGTTCTATAATTTCTCCTGAGATATATAGTTTTATGTTAAATATTCTATGTAATTAGGTTCTCTAAGCCACCACTTGAGTTACTAATTTCTAACCTGTATAATTTTTATTTTTATTATGAAAGGTATATTATCTCTGACTCACATCAGGAAGTTTTAGAGTAAATGTTTGTTTAGGCTGGGTTCCAAAAGCATATCTAGAGAGAAGAAATTGTATGTCAATGACATTGTAAGAAATTATTCTGAGAAACCAGTTATGGAAGTAGAAAAATATCATGGAGCAATAGCACAGCAGGTAGAGCATTTGCCATGCATGCAGCCAACCCGGATTCAATTCCTCCATCCCTCTCAAAGAACCCAGCAAAGTACCAAGAGTATCCTGCCCTCACAGCAGAGCCCGGCTAGCATGGCACATTCAATATGCCAAAAACAGTAATAACAAGTATCACAATGGAGACGTTACTGGTGCTCGCTAAAGCAAATTGATGAACAATGGGAGGACAGTGCTACAGTGCAATATGAAAGAAACCAACCTCAGGTAACGTTCTTCAGGAGGCTACTTCAATTTGTCCTACAGAGGAATTCTGGAGAATGAGTTATAGCTCAGGTGTATTGACCAACAAAGGAGTGTGTGATTCAAGCTAATGTACAGGGATACAGAAGATCCAGGCGAAGTATAAAGTACCTGAATTTATAGCATTGTGAGCTATTGAGGATGAAGGAAATCACTTCATGTAATTTACATCTTGGCCATGGCAAGGGACTTTTGCTCTCATTATTGTTTAGATGTGTTGATGCCAATCTCTGCTGAAATTTGCACTTCCTGTCTTGGAGTGCTTCAGGACCATAGTGTTAGAGTAACAAGAAGGACCAGACATGGAAGGTATGGGTATTGTGACATTGATTGACTGAAACCTAATCATGAACAACCTGGTAACTGTGTATCTCATGGTGATTCAATTAAAATGAAAGAGAAAGAAGAAAGAAAGAAAGAAAGAAAGAAAGAAAGAAAGAAAGAAAGAAAGAAAGAAAGAGAGAGAGAAGGGAGGGATGGAGGCAAGGAGGGAGAAAGAAAGAAAGAAAGAAAGAAAGAAAGAAAGAAAGAAAGAAAGAAAGAAAGAAAGAAAGAAAGAGAAAGAAATAGAGAGAAGGGAGGGATGGAGGCAAGGAGGGAGAGAGAAAGAAAGAAAGAAAGAAAGAAAGAAAGAAAGAAAGAAAGAAAGAAAGAAAGAAATTACCCAGACATAAGGACTAATGCAGTCATTAAAGATTGGGTATGTAAACCCCAGAGTTAAATATTTTTAAACACAAGTATTGGGGATCGTTATGACAAAATACTGAAATGAATGGTTTTTGTTCTTTTAGTATTGTGTTTTGATTCTATTTAGACCAAGCAAAACACTGAGGCTTTTTGAAAGCTATTTGTTCTTTTAGTACCTGTGCTCCTTGAGTGGGGGAGACTTCACCATTTATACATTTCCTTGTGATTATGTCTCCACTTACAGCCTTTTTCTCTAGGCAATTGGGGCACAGTTCTGCTCATTTATTAATATCTTCATAAATGTAAAACCTAGAGTCCTATTTATCTAGTCATTGAAAGTCTATAAAACAGTAATGTGGAATGTAAAATATTCAGTGATTCTAAAGGGGAGAAAATTCTATATTTGACCTTATTTCCATTGGTTCATTTGTCAATGACTCAAAAATATTATCAGCTTGATTATCATACATAAATAAGGACTGAATCTCTAATGAGGACTTAAAGTGAAATTACTTTAAAAGCAAGCATACCCAAGTCAATGTTTTATAAAACCTTGACTTAGATCATAATTTTGCTTGTCATCTTAATCATAAAATAAGATTTACACATCCTCTGATAGCACTAACCTTTTCAAGGAATGGCAAGTGCACTTCATATATTTAAATAATTATAAATTATGACATATAAAATCATAGAAAATGTGGGAAAATACAATATCTTGAATGATAGAGGAAAGGATCTTTAGTCCATTTTCAACTCATGTTTAATCCAATAATTCTACCATATCTATTATTATTTTTTTTTGGCTTTTTGGGTCACACCCGGTGATGCACAGGGGTTACCCCTGGCTTTGCACTCAGGAATTATTCCTAGTGGTGCTTGGGTGATCATATGGGATGCTGGAAATCAAACCTGGGTTGGCTGTGTGCAAGGCAAACGCCCTCCTTGCTGTACTATCGCTCCAGCCCCTCTATTTTTCTTAAGTGACTTAATATTTCTTTTAACTTCATCGATCAGAATTAGGTGCACAAACAAATTAAGTAGCTAATGCAGTTACTCAAGACTCTAGATTTCAAATATAAGATGTTTAGGATGTAGAGAATAGTCTTCAATATCAACTCCTATTAATTAAATCAGTCAACAAACTGAGATCAGAAATTATTTATGACACTGGGCAAGGGAGGTAAATATAATCATCATTTCTGCTCAGAGAAAGAGAAAAGAAAGGAAGGGAGTGCGAGGGTTGCAGAGACTGAGAAATTGCTCTTTTAACCATAATAGAGGATGGGAAGGAAGCATGATAAAATCTAAGCTATGACACAGAAGAGGGAATGCTAATTAAATGGTGACTCACTGAAGAACTGCCTGTGTTGATGTGAAGGACAGAGGTATAACCATTCTTACACACTGCAGACAGAGGGGAAAGTACATGAAGAGGTGTAGGAGAACAAAAATGCAGATTAGTTACTCTTTGACATTGCACAAGTCCAAGAATGCCTACTCCGTCCTGTTACAAAGCCTGGGTAAAGAATCTGGGACCCTTACTAGGGTTTCAAACTGGACATATGGTTTGATTCACAATTTTAAAAGTTTATTCAGGAAGTACAATGGAGGGTGGTTTCAAAAAAGGGAAAGAAATACTTTTTATTCAGAGAGTATCTAAGAGTGGAAAATAAAGGCATAACTTTTTTGTTGTGGTTCAATTTATTGTTCTTTTCAGATGGCCCTCCCGTTGTTCGTTGATTTGCTCGAGCGGGCCCAGTAACGTCTCCATTGGAGACTTTGTTGTTACTGTGTCTGGCATATCGAATACGTCACGGGGAGCTTGCCAGGCTCTGCCGTGCGGGTGAGATACTCTCGGTAGCTTGCCGGGCTCTCTGAGAGGGCCGGAGGAATCGAACTCGGGTCGGCCATGGTGGCTGCATGCAAGGCAAACGCCCTACCGCTGTGCTACTACTTAAAAAAAAAAGAACCTGAAAGTTTGTGGAAACTTTATGTGAAAAGTCAATCAATTCTTATTTTTTTCTTGCTGTATTGTGCAATTTTTATGTTGTTTATTAAATTGCACATATTTTCAGACACAAAGATATTGCAAACTTAACAGACAATAGTGTGGTATAATAATGACTTTCCTTTCCTGCAGGGGCCACTACTTGGCAATGCTTGGGAGCAAGCAGGGCCACACACCAGGTGGAAATAGTGTTAAAAATCAAACTCAATACCTCGCGTTTACTGTGCACAAGCTATATCATTTATATAGCCTATATCATTTTAACTATCTCCCCATATTCTAACATAATTTTGGTACATATGGGAATTTTTTTTTAAAAAATCATATTATTCACCTTACTCTAAATCTGCTTTCTTGTGGTACAAAACAAGTTCCACATTAACTCTAAGGTATACCTGCATAATGAGAATCTAAAGGAGTGATAAACATAATAAAGAAAGCAAATATTTTCTGGGTCCCTCTCATGTTCCAAACTACACACTAAGCATTTGAGTAAATTAGCATATCATCCCATTGTATATTTTTCATTAACCCACCCCACTTTCTAGTTGACATCTTCAACCTTCGCCTCTTCATAGGCACAGAAGTGAAACCCAACCATGTTAAGAAATCTGACCCAAATCACAGAGCTTTGCCTAAGAGAGTAAAATTCAACCCCAGGGAAACACATCAGAGATTATAATGCAACATGATAAAAAGAAATTATTAACCATTCTATGCTGAATTTCTTCATTCACAGAATGAAGAAACTCAGAAAGAATGAGAGCAGATATTGCACAACTGCTTCTTCTTTTCCCCCTTTTTTTGGTGGTAGGAATTATCATACACAGAAAGACAAGCTACAATCAAAAACAGTCAACTTCCTCAGATAAGCTATACAATCAGGGAAGAATAACTGATACACTTAAGCTATGAATTTCCAAGAGTCACAGAATGTGGGAAATATGGGCCTATCTTGGCAGCGACAATTCCTTATCTTCCTCACAGAAGTTTTTTCATTCTAGAAGAATCAGTGAGAGACTACATTATATTTTTTCCACAAATGCCCTGAATTCAAGGGCACAATGAAAGATTTCTACCATTATTGATAAGATAAAAATATCATAGCAAATTGTGGATGCTGTATACTCACGACTTCAGTAGCTTATATTACATATATTTTATATAATTTATTTTTCTGTTCTTGATTTAGAAGTGAAAGTCAAATAGAGAAGCAGCATGTGGTACAAATAAGAGAAAAGTAATGGTGCCATCAGAGTGAAAAAATTTTAAACTCTGTAACAGTAGCATGCACTTTCCATATGTTTTATGTATGTATATGTAATATTATTTTGAGAGATTTTGTTTATATGTTTTTAAATAGACAAGTATTTCTATAAGAGCTTGCAATATTTAGCCAATACCAAATCATATTCAACAAAATTAAAATACTATCAGGCAATTGGAAGATTCTCTTCTGTAAACATACCATCAATGCAAAAACTGTTATAATTTCATCAGAAACCTAGCATTAATTTAAAAAGTGTCTTGCATAGTAAACAAACAAACAAGAAACTAGTTTTTCAAATAAAATGAAGTTTTAAAAATCAAACTCTTTCAATACCATTACCCAAAAATGATCCCTTGGGTCAATTGCATTTTTTGGTTCTTTCTGAACTTTTTGGCTTGCTTGGTTGTATTTGGGGGATGGGGATGTTAGGTGCTCAGACTTGATACTCTTCAAACTGGCCTAAGGGTTCAGTATGAAGGTCTGATGATGTGGTGCTGTTCAGACCCACTAGTGCTCAGGATGGCCCAAACATACCCAGTGGTACTTGGTGGCTCCTAGTGCTGCACTCAGGCTTACTTGGGGGAACAATTATGGATCAAGTCATGGTTAAACAAAAGCCAAGCTTATACCTTAACCCCTATACTATCTTTCCTGTCTTGAAAGATGGATTTTGCCATGAATAATGAATGTTCTTATCAAATGTTTAGAAAATTGAATTATATAAAGTTCCACATATTTTTTTCAAAGTCATTTTAAACTATAGTTTAATATGCTACTTAGTAAGGTAAACTTGTAACTCTCATTCTTGAAATCATTTTTGACATACTGTTTCCCAGAGAAAAGTTCAGATGATCTAGTCTGACTTTTTCATTATACAGATATGGAAAACATAAATGAAGTGTGTTGAGATTATATAACTCAGAAGCGACAGAACCAAGTCCAGAAATCTGTTTTCTAAATATTTGATCCAACTCAGTTTTTCATATATTTTTTATTATTGTCCCAACTTTTATCTAACATTATTATTCTCCAAGCATATTCTGTGGTTATTAAAATGAAGAGGGTTGGGTAATCCTTAAGTGTGATGGGAAAATAATAACAATGGCTACCTTTAGCAAGTGCCCATCACTAGACATGTAAAATCCAAGGATTCTGGCAACCTAAATTATTTTTCACACACTAACACTTCAACACCAGGAAAAATATACTCTTCTCCCCATTTTTCAGGTTGGGGAAAGTGCCTCACAAGCAACTATAAAAACAAACAAACAAACACTGTCCTCCCATTATTCATCGGTTTTGCTCGAGCGGGCCCAGTAATGTCTCCATTTTGAGACTTCTTGTTACTGTGTTTGGCATATCGAATATGTCACCAGTAGTTTGCCAGGCTTTGCCGTGGGGGCTCGGTAGCTTGCTGGGCTCTTCGAGAGGGGCAGAGGAATTGAACCCAGCTCGGGCAGGCTGGCTGCTCCCAAGGCAAATGCCCTACCATGGTGCTATCGCTCCAGCCCAAGCAACTATAAATAAAAGTGAATAGAGCATATCTGACTGACTCAAAGTCCCTGTTATTTGCACATGACCACTCCACCTTTCATGTCAGCAAAAAGTAATGGCCTTCAAAACACTTGCTGTGAAATGGCTTCCCAGACTAAATTCTGCAGAAGTAAAAAGTAGATGTGCTTTCTAAAATAGCCCTTCTCTTTTCCACTTGCAGACAGTAAGTATCTATAAAATACTGACTTTTCAAAATTATGAAAAAAAACTTTACGCTGGACCACTTTGTCCTACATAATATTTCTGATTTTGAAAGCTAATGGTCCACAGTATTTTGCAATTGAAGATGTTAAAAATGGTCACTGAAGCATATTATAATCATTAAATTCTATAAAATGTAGCCAAGATATTTGGCCAAGATTCTAAGAAAAAATTCAGCTCTAGCTATTGAAAGTGATTATAACTAAAATTGATTAACTAAAGTAATTGAAATATGGTCTAATCAATACAACAAAAGTATATTATTACATAATATATATCATATATTAGGATTTCCAAAGGTCAATTCGATCTGGTTCTACCTTACATGAAGAGATTAGTGACCCAAATTAACTCACCCTGGCTCCTCCAAACAAAAGATACTCTATTATGCACCAGAGTATTACAATAAAGTACATTGTAATCAAGATTAAACTCAAACTTACATTTATCTACCTGCATAATAAAAAAAGCAACGAATTCAGATGGAACACTGTATTCAACAAAATAACACTGGCATTAACAGCTTTCAAAAATTGATAAAGGTCTAAACAAATAAAACATTTATCAGTAAGTCTGCTCTAAGACTATACAATAAATAAATAAGTAAAGCCCCAAAATAGATCATCTTGCTCTTTGCTGTTGACTAATAGAGAAATACTAAGGTCTTAAAACACTTAGTAGATATAATTTTCTGATTTTTGCTACTTGGCTTTCAAATTAGAGCTTTGTTAATAATAATTCTAATCCCAGCAGAAAGGCTATAGATATGGCTATACCAATAGTAATAAAAATATTACCCATTGAGGATTGTTAATTCTTGCTCATGGCAGCTTGAGTTCCCTTGACTGTAATTCATGAATTGAAAAAGAACCATCTGCTCTCTTGGAGAGTTCCTCTGTCAAGGTGAAGAGGGGAGTTTTAGCAGCTGTATTCTTTTTCTTTCTCAAATCTATGGAAAAGCATCCAACAAACCACAAAAATCTGGCACTAATTTGAATATGGCATACATTATCTCCCATATGTTCTTGTTTCAATGGACTCTTTTTACAGTAAGTATTTCATTTGATGCCACTTCTTGCCTCTTTTCCTGATGTGAAGTATCCATTTTTCTCAATCAATAAACTTCCTAATATCCCTTCCACTCCAGTCAGTTAAATTATTTGCCCATCTCTATTTTAATGAAAAGTATTTTCCATTGACATCATTTCAGGATTCAACTGAGGCTCAAATTAAATCGCTTTTATTTTATTAGAAGAATCAACACAAGGTAAGGTTAGATCATCATCCTAAAAGCAAGTAATTTGTTAGTTAATGACTTGATCATTTGTCATCCAAAACTCTGCCAAATATTTGCTAACCAATCAAGAGAAATGTTGATTCCTCTGTTAATAATATTTAACTAATTTAATGCCTTTTAATAAAAAATAGTTTTGGGGTTCACTTATTACCTAAGAATTATGACAAGGATAATTAGAAATGATCACTCTGGGGGCTAGAGCGATAGCACAGCAGGTAGGGTATTTGCCTTGCATACAGCCTACCTGAGTTCAATTTCCAGCATCCCATATGGTCCCCAGCACACCGCCAGGAGTAATTCCTGAGTGCATGATCCAGGAATAACCCCTGTGCAATGCTGAGTGTGACCCAAAAAGAAAAAAAAAAGAAATGATCACTCTGAACAAGAATTAAGTGCTGAAAATAGATAAAGTCATATACATAATAAAATTTTAGTGACAGTTTTGCAAACCACAGTGCCTAAAAGAGGAAGGAGGGGTGGGGGACGAGGAAGTGGAGGAAGAGGAGGGGAGGTGAGAGATAAGAGTAGGATAAGAAGAATAAAGAAAAGAGAAGCAGAAGAGGAGGAGGAGGAAAAGAAGATGATGACAGAGAAAACAAATTTATATAAACCTAATAATTTAAATTTTTATCAAAACAATATTAAACAGATGCTATCCTATAGGACTATTTTTCTTTCTTCTAAAGAATAAATATAAAGGTAAAATTAGTCTTATATATCCTTAACTCTTATTATAAAAAGTTATTCCAAAATAATTTTCCAAGAAAATCTTTAATTTCACAATAATAAGATTGTTTTCTACAGATAGCATGGGAAATATAACAGGGTTCAAATTCTTGTAACTAGACAGTGAATATATTTTAGTATCCATATTTAGCTATGAATGCAAATGAAATACTCTTTTGGAAAGAGTTGGAATATAGCTACTACTCATAGAAAAGTAGAAGTTTAAGCAATATAACACACTATTCTCATAATATACATGCTGGGAGCTTTAATATTGTTAAGAATCTCAAAATGAATGATAGAAAATAGAATGGCCTTGGCTCAAAAGTGGCATAAAATCCCTTCTTCTACTTTCCATTAGTCAAAGTGAGGCACTTTGCCAAGACCTATATGAGTGTGTGGACTGAGCCATGAAAAGGAGAAATCATGATCAAACAGTTCACCCTGTTATGGTCACCATTATTAGGGACAAAAGTCATTTTAATGGATTTGTGGAAGTGGACATCAGATGTAAATGTGTTTCTTAAAGAATTGTAAAACAGAGTAAGAGAACAAAAGTTTTCAAGGTTTTATTCTAAAAATATAAAAAAATAGGAAATATAGTAGTTTAGATTTGAGTCTTAATTTTTATGAAGTGGAAAATGAGATCAATTATTCTGTACTGGTGGAAAGTATCTTCAAGAGAGAAAAAGATAAGAATTTAAAAAAATGATGTGGGAATTTCTCCTGTGATTATCTTGACTAGAAAAGGACATAAAATGGTGACATGAAAGGGAATGAGGTATAGAGGAGAAGGATGATTTTATCTATGAGGATAACAATATGTCATAAAATAGGCAAATGGTTGATTGTATTTAGTTTATGAAATTTTGTGCCAATTGCTTCAAATTTCTTAGCTTAAAATCCTGAAGGTTTGAGTAAGCAATTCAATGATTTTTTTTCAGCAGAAACTATAGCAAATGGAGGAGTAAAATATAAGCTCTTGAATGAATTTTTATTGTCTTTGTTTTTTGGTGATGGTACATCAACCTGTTCCCAGGGCTTACTCCTGACTCCACACCCAAAGATTTCTCCTGAAAGGAGTCAACATATCAAATGTGGTATCAATGATAAAACCCAGTTCTGCTGCATGCAAGGAAAGCACCCTACCCACTGTACTGTAGTTCTAGGACCACCGATGCATTTGACAGTGAAATATAAATAATCTCAGTATACATCCAGATGTTATTGTAAAATAAAAATTCTGAGCAATTTAAGCCTCAACATATAAAGAACTCAGAAGTCATTACCCTCATCCTTCAGAAACAACTGAACAAACAAAAATCTAACAACTTTTCATAGATTCATTGGAAAATTAAGTTACAACATAAAATGTCACTTACATTTCTGGAGAGAAAATAGAGAAGATCAAAGCATATTGTCAAATTTAAAAGTTAATAAACTTGACATTTGCATGAAGTAGTAAATATATTTAAATAGCAATTTTACAAATTAATGGAGGCAGAGCATAGACTACAGTGAGAACTTAAATGACTGGAGTTGGAGAATAGAAAACTTTGCAATGAGAACCTTCTTAGTCTTAGAGGATTGCAGCCCATGTAGACAGTTTACTTTCACAGACCTGCCAGTATCTCCTGGTAAAGTCTGAGAACTGTTCGCTTGTGTTTTGGGCATGGAAAAGAGAAAATTAATCACTTTAATATATGCCAAGAATACTCACCAGAGTAAAGATCTACTCTCCAAGAGAACTGATTTTACAAAATGCTGGGATCTGGAGCAGGGGAATTATTGGACTCCAGTGGTCTCTTTCCATTTCATTTTACATACAAAAGGAAAAAACTATATTGTGTATGCACAGCCCAACGACACATAAAAACCACTAAGTGACTGAGGTTTAATTTTAACATTTTGTTTTTTTAATTTTAATAAAAGAATTTTATTTAGGAAATGTGAGAGAGAAATGAGGAAGTACCCCATCAAGCAAAAGAGAGGAATAATACTTCCTAATTTGGGTGCAAGTAATTCCAAATTAGAATACTAATAAACTCTTCGAGAATCCTTTCCTTACCCTATATGTTACCATGACACCAATCAATCTCTAGGATAATAATGGCACATTCCACATGAAACAACTCCAACGAGCACATTATTCCTGAGAAAATGATCTGAGAGAAACCCAAAGATAACAGGTGAGACAAAATTTTGATATTTGACAGAATGAAACCTTTGATCTCTAGAACTAAAGAAATATTACACACAACTCATCTTCAGCCAGACTAACACAATGTCTCCCTCTATAGCTATATTAATCACAGATCTATTGCTCAATTGCAACATACCCATTTTTCAACAAAACTGTTTCAAGACCAACTGAAAGATAAGAAATTAATACTACCTTTCTCTTTCCCTTATGTCGATTGCATTGTTTAATTTAGAGCAATATCCTTTTTTTTTTTGTATAGACACAGAAAGACATTAATGCTATGCTTTTGTAACTTGGAACTTAATTGACTCTGAATAGTATTTACTCCTGAGCACCTGTCATATTTACTTGATTTAAGCCTCAGTTGCCCTTAGTCACTAGCTAATAACAGAGTTGCCAAGCTGGTTGGTGATCAGTCACCATTTATTCCAATGGCTAATTTAAAGCAATTAATAGTTTAATATTCACATCATGAAATTTCTTGGATATTAGTCAGCACCCTGCGGCCAGTCGGTTCTAGTACATACTGAAAAATGTCAAACTGTGTGTAATTATCATTGTACTAAGTTTGTTTTTTCTCAACTGCTTTTTTGCTATCAGAAGAAAAAAAATAAAATGAGAGACAAGACTGAAGATATGGAAGTATAACTCAATAGATAGAGCACATGTCTAACATGTAGATGGCCTGAATTCAGTCATTGACACCACAAGGACCTCTAAGCTCTCTGGAGTGATGTACTCCTGGAAGGCCCCCAAATGCTGCTGTGCCCAAGCATGGAACCATTGGGCCCCCACCACCAGGTTCAGGACAATTATCAGTGGCCTCTGGACACCCTCACCCCACCATATCACTGATAAATATGCTCCTTGTTTTTTAAAAAATTAAATGAAAACTAGCTAATTATGAAGTGCAGCCTTGTTCTGTCTTTGTTTCAGCATTTTCCAATATAAACAGAAAAAGAGAAAGTAGAAACAAAATACTAAATTAAGTCCCTGAATAAAACTTGAGAATGAAAGAACAACTTTAATTATCCTAATTAGACTAACCTCTGCCTCTGATCCAAAAACCTAATGCATCACATATCCTAACAAGAAATTGAGGAACTAGAAGGGAGAATGTTGTAAAAGTAATTGAATGGAGCTGATGAATTTGAGACCGAATGCATTTGAGAGAGAGAGACAGAGAGAGAAAGAGAGAGAGAGAGAAGATAGAGATATAGAGACCTCTTTGTGGGTGTTAAAGAATTTAGATGATACAAACTGTATCCATCTCACTTTTAGGGGGAAAATAGTTCTTAATTGTGGCTAGAGTTAGTTTAAGAAACCTCCAGCAATCTAATCAAGCCAAATTCTCCAAGGATGGCAACTGAAAGAAAAATCTTGAGATACAAGAAATGACTGGGTCTTATAGCTTCTATTGTTATTTGGGGACAAAACTATTATCTCTAGAGTTTATCTCTGTGTATGAACTGACCCTTTCCTTAAGCTTCTATAGCTTAGTTGGCCAACATTTTTATTTCAATCAGATTTTACACTACCTTGTGTTGTAGAGTGTGTTACTCACAGGTATGAGACACTGATTTTCAGTCTACACACAGAGATACCCACACACAGAACATGGACACACAGCTTAATGGAGACAATACCAGAGAGGCTAATATTCTTCAGGATTTTGGAGACAGTCCCTCTGCCAAGAAGCCACTTAGCCCCAAACTACTATCACAAAATTCAACTAATTGCAACAACATCCACTTGGCAAAGATCTTTCCTATTATGTGAGTTCATCCTGGAGCACATCATAAATTCTTAGACTCCAAATTCAAGAAAGGATTACTCTCAATAAAATAAACTGCTCCTTTCTCTGTTTGGGGGGACTTATGTTCCAAAGTTCTATTTTTTATCTTAAGAGTTGCCTCTTCACATGACAACTGATATCAGAAATATCCATTCTTTGGGGAAGATTGTGCCCTGTATACAATGGGTCATGGTTCAGAACAATCACAGCAAAATGCTCTAATATGTCCTAGTAGTATGAGCTCAATTAGTACCTCAAGGATTTTGAGAATCTTTTGTTCTTTGTGGCTATTTCTAGGAATAACCCTGCCATAGTTCTGAATAATTTACAAATACTTCAAAATACACTTACATTCTTTATTTTTTCTTAATATACCTTTTCATTTTTTACCCTGTTCTCTTCTCTTTATGTTGCTCCTGTGGTGACTGGGAATTGCACATTTTAGATTTAGCTTTCTCTGGGTCACATGCTATAGTATTATGCTCCCCAGATGCCTGCTGTAGTGTAGAGCTGGAAATCATACATTCTGTTGTGTTCTCATGGATCCCAAACTATGGTGTCGACATGATTATATCAGGGTATGTGCAGCTGTTCAGGGACAGAGCTCATATGCTCATTCTTGCAGGGCAAGTGCTCTTTCACTGAATAATCCCTGGATACTTGATGCATACCTTTAAAAAGCTTCTTTCATATAGCTGAAAAGGATAATACATTGATCACATTATTTTGAAAATGGGGATCTTGGCAGTTGCACATGTACTTTGGTTGGAAGACTAAAACTCTAATAATAGCATAAAAACTAGGCACAGAAATAGGATGGGCAGAAATTTCCTACAAGGTTCATAGAAAGCTCTTCATGTTCAACTTATAGTTTAAAGAGAAAGTGACTTGGAAATTGGCTTGGGTGGAGAAGCTGATTATAGCTGAAGGAATTTTGCTTTTTAAATAATAAAATCTTCGGGGATATTCTCCTCCTAAAGTAATACTAAGTAAATAAGTGAATTTGGTCTTTAACTCTGATTCCTTAAAATATCAATTCTGACTTCAACTGAAGGAGCAACATTAGAATTATACCAAGGAGAAATTTACAAGATGAAAACGAAAAGAAATAGAATCATATATATTCAATTTTTTGATGAAATAAGTATAGCCAGGACCAAGAAAGATAACAGATACACAAGGTACTTAGGTACTCAGTAATAAAATAAGGGGCAAAGTATGACTACTCAAATACAAATATAAAGTTTATGTGAACCTGGAAAGGTAGAAAAGAGAAATTGTTCACCTCATCAAATATGAAATTGTTCAGAATCTCAGTGGTCACAGCCAAAAGTAATATTGTTATGCAATACAAAAATCTTGCCTCTAATTTTAAGGCTACAATTATAACAACCACCATCAACCGCTATTTTGCATGGAAATCCACCTCTTTATTGTCATAAAAGGATACCTACTATTTTCTATCTGCATTTGGGCTATCTCCTTGAAGTCAAATTAATGTAACAATATAGGCTGGAGCGATAGCACAGCGGGTAGGGTGTTCGCCTTACAAGCAGCCAACATGGCCGACCCGAGTTCGATTCCTCCGCCCCTCTCGGAGAGCCCGGCAAGCTACCGAGAGTATTCGATATGCCAGACACAGTAACAACAAAGTCTCCAATGGAGACGTTACTGGGCCCGCTCGAGCAAATCGACGATCAACGGGAGGGCCTTTACCTTTACCTTACCTTTATTATGCACACAATCAAAAACAGAAAACACAACTTTTAAATATTTTTGAAATGTAGTCACACAGTAATTAGTAAACTCTTAAAAAGTGAATTCCCTAGAAACTTCATTAACTTCAGATAGTTTCAATATTTTTAAAAGCCAACCTTCACATATCATGTATACAAAAAATCTGTCTTTTATTATTAAATCTCCTTTCAGTCATGAAGTGAATTAACCTAGGTAGTGATTCCAGTCTGGTAGGGAAACCATGGTAAGTGCAGACTAACTGACAACACTTCTGAGAGATGCTGAAATTCTTTTAAACTTTATTTTATTTTATTTTTGCATTTTGGGTCATACCTGGTGAAGTTCAGAGGTTACTCCTGGATCTGCACCCAGGAATTACCTCTACAGTGCTCAGGGGAATATATGGAATGCTGAGGATCGAACCTGGGTGGTCAGTCCCACACAAGACAAATGCCTACCCCCTGTATAATTGCTCCAGTCCCCATATGCTGAGATTTTTGTGGAGCCAAACATGTGATGAGGAAGGAACCCTGACCTTTCAAATAAAGTTCTTTCTACTCTAAGTTTTCTACACTAGAAGTTATGGAGAAAATATCTCAGCAGAGCAGAGCAGTGATATACTTGCATTTCCTAATGGTAGTTCTAGAACATTAGGTACGTAGACTCATTCTCATTATGGGCACAACCTTCTGTAATCTTTCATCTGCCTAAGAAACCCACATTAGTGGGATGTCTGAATAATGCAATACTAAATCCTTTTGGCCATTGAAACTCATTCTAACTGCTCTTAAACTCTTGTTTCACACTTGAGAGTTTTAAACCAAAGCTAAGGTTTGATTTCAAACTCTTTTTTTTAAAAGCAAAAAGGCCTGAGAATAGGTGTGCATGTATCAAAAACCAAAAGACATGATTAGACAAAGATGAACAGAAAATGGATAGGGATAGAAAGAAAGAGAGACAGAAATTTGTCCAATTAAGCATACAAAGGTCTAGCAGCATGCCTTATAATTTTATATCATCATCACCAGTTTATATCATTGAAATAGGTAGAACACAGTTTTTCAGCTGTGTACTCAGAACAAATATGATATTAATAACACAATAAGAATACAAATCCATCTCCCAATTATTAATATAATTTTAATTAAGTAAACGTGATCATTTAATTAATTATATATTTATTTTGTAGTTTTATTTGTGGGGAGAGAGGTTGTACCATGCCTGGTGGTTCTCAGATGCTTCTTGTTCCTGTGATGCTTAAGATGGTAGTCATGTATTACAAGGGATCAAACTAGATCCATAGCACGCAAGGTAAGAGCCTTAACTGTTTACTGTATTTTTTATGGCCTATATGCTTACATGCATAACTTTCATGTAATATTACACATAATGGAAAATTGAAAAGATAAAAAAATGTCCATGTACCTTTCAGTCATCTTACCCTAATGATAACATCTTGCATAGCAATCAGGTGGCTATCAAAATTGCAAAATTAACTCTGAAACAATACTCTGAAGTAAACTATAGATAGTTAAGTTTTTTTTATTACTGTTTCCTGCTTCAGGAAAAGCTTTGGTTCTCATGTCCCCCAAGTCTTTACAAACTGAGTAATATAATGATACTAGAAAAAGAAAATCAGTATGTTAAAAGGAATTATTATCAAAATGGAGCCTTCACATAAGTTAAGTATTAATTAGTATATCTTAAATGTTTCATAATTTTCATGTTCATTCTCATTTTTGTTTTATAATAGTCACTATATCTCTTACTATATTATAAGCTAAAATTATCTGAAATTTATGTCTCTTTTTCTTCTATAAATTTTCTTCTATAAATTGTGACTTATTTTATGACTGCAAATATAAGATTCAGTATTCAGCTTCTGTGTGAAAATAATGATCAGAATGGACACAACACAGTAAAGCAAAAAGAGTTGATCATTTGGTATCTGTGTAACCACAGAGAAATTACTTAAGTCATCTGGATTTTAAATTCTTCACTGATTAGACTGAAAAAAATGATGCCTACATTTCTAGGACTACTGTAAGAACTACATGCAAAGTTTCAAGCTTTGTGCTCAGGATGTAATTGTGTCTACCTCACCTAATTGTGTGGACCTTTGAGAATGTCTGTATATTTTTCTGTCTGCCACGACTTTTGGGTGACATGCAGACATTTAATGGATAGACAACAGTGATGATGCTAAATATATTTTAATACATAGCCCATTTTCCCAGAATCGTGTCTTCCAAAATTTTAGTAATTTCAAAGTTTAAAAACTGTGTTCTAAATGCCCAGATTCCTTTTTCTGCATGCTAGCCTTGGGATTTGAGTATAATGAAGTCAATAATGAAAAACCTTATTTTACAAAATCCAGCCCATTCAAAAATCTAGCCCCCTCAAAAGGTTATCTTTACATATTAAATGTGACATGAGGAATGGAAGACAAAAATCTAAAAATATGAACATTCTGTGAAATAAAAATATTAACAATCAATGTGCTTCTATCATATTGATTTATCTTTACCTTATTTCAGAGCACTTTGAAGATTTATCAAAATTGTATAAGTCAAACTTCTCTTAAACCAGGGGCAAGAAATGTAAAAGATCTAACACCCAAGAATGGCCGAGATTAGTACCAGGAATTTTGCTCCATGGCTTGGAGGCCAGCCACACATGCTGGGGAAAAAGGGAGCTCAGATAGAGAAGGGAGCACCAATTAAAGGGTATTGGGAAGATCCTCCTAGGATGGGAGAAGCATGCTGAAAGTACACTATAGATCAAACATGATTGCCACTCATTGCCTCTTTTGAAAACCACAACACCCGAAAGGAGAGAGAGAACAAAAGGGAATGACCTGCCACAGAGGCAGGGTGGGACAGGGGTGGTGGGGGATGGGAGGGATACTGGAATCCGTGGTGGTGGGAAATGGGCACTGGTGGAGGGATGGGTATTTAAACATTGTATAACTGAAACCCAAGCACGAAAATTTGTAAGTCTACAACTGTACCTCATGGTGTCTCACCGATAAAAATTAAAAAATAAATTAATTAAAAATAAATAAATAAATAAATAAATAAAATATTCCCTATTAAAAAAATTTTTAAAAAGATCTGCTTCCAACCTCACTAAAGTACATCAGAAAGCTTCAGGTAAGACGTTGGCCAAATATTTCACAATTCTGTCATTCATTTCATTTTAGATGCTCAATATGATTATTTCCCTTTCCAGTTACCTTTATCAAGGAAGGTGACCTGTTTGAGTCCCAATTCTGTTTTCTCCTTATTAGAAAGCCATCTCTTTTTCAACTTTCTAGAAAAAGAAAGAACAAATAGATATTTGGTAATCAGAACAGAAAAGGCAGTTTCCTCAGAGTTAACAAAAGTGAAAGATGAAATATTTTCTGTTATTATTTCTGAGTATAAAAGAACATCCCGGGGAATGTGATCATAAAGAAGGCTATTTACCTTATTCTCACTGTGGAATCCTGTGGCAGCCCAAACATTGCAGTGAATATTAGATCTGACACGTTGGTCTGTGTCTGAGATGCTGGGGAACTTAAAATAGCTTAAATATATAAAGGAATCTATACTGACAAGAGAAACTTGTGACTGTAACTTTTAAACGCAGTTAATCTCACCGTTTTAATGGAGTTGGTAGGAAACGGAATTGAATATCAGTCAAAATCTCTAATGTTCATACTAATAACAATAACAATGATGTTAGATTTAGAAATGTTTGAGATTCAATATGTGCCAAGTAAGTCAATATTTGCATACTTCACCACATTTTCATTGGCTACTTACAGGCTATCACTGTGAATATTTAATAGAGTGGAAAAAGAGACACAATGTCACAGAAGTAGTAAGTTTGGAAGATTCAGATCTTGAAACTATAATTATTAGCTATGAGTCTATCATACTAGAGACATAAAATCCAGGTGTAACCAAACAATAGTTTGTGCTATAAATTTAAATTAAATCGGAAAAAGGTGTGTGGGAAGATCATTGGTGCTTAGCAAACTAGTTCCTCATTTTAAAAGTGCAAGATAATTTAATTTCTCATCAAAGTGCATAGTATGTGCCGGGCACTCTCTTGGAAATTGTCAGGATAAACCAAATAATTGATAATAGCCACAATGAACTGAGAGTGTAGTAAGAGATATTAAGAAAGAGAGAGGGAATGAGATGATGCCAAGGAATCAAAGGAAGGAATTTTTGCCCCCATCCCCTTTAAAGCTGCCTACATAGAGTTTGGAATTGTGCTTGATTTTTGTAATAACCCACGAATGCTGCTAATATTGTTTCTATTTTAATCAAGAATCAATCAGTAAAACAAAACTGACTTTTTCTGCTATACAAACAAGAATGAGAAGAAATCCTATTAATGTTACAAAATGATAAGGACATGTTTTTCATCTTATGCACCCAAACTCAATTTCATTTTCAATAAACTTTGATAAAGTCAAAATGATTTGTAATAGTCTGATAATAGCATTATGCTCTTGTAGGTAAATTTACCCTCAAACATGAGCTCTCAATTATGTCAGAATTTTCAAAGTTAAAACTATGGTATAAAATACTAATTAAACAGAGACAATACTGGCAGAGACTGCAGTTGCAATTGACCAAAACACCAGCTGGGTGACCCATCAGCAAATGGCAAATTTAATATCTTGAGCACGACTAGAGAGTATGTTTGATTAACTGGTTCCAAAAAAATATCCACACTGCATTAGCAGGGCTTGGTGCTATCAGTTTTCTCCCAAACGTATTTAAAAGGAGGCCTGGAGAGAGAGTACAGTGGGTAGGGCACTTGATGTGCACCCAACTGACCCTGGTTTGATCTCTGGCACCATCTAGTTCCCTAGGGCTGCGGAAAGTAACCCCTGAGTGCAAAGTCAGGAGTAAGTCTAGAGCATCTCCAGGTGTATCACAGAAACCAATAAATAAATAAATAAATAAATTAAATAAAATGAAAGTTTCAAAAACTTATAAGCCTTCATTGTCCTCTGGAAAACGGAAATGATTGGCCATTGCCTTTAGAGTTTACATCACTACAGCTTAGAAGTCAATGGAACTCCTGAAATTTAAACAAGGCAAGATCCATCAGACTCACCAGCCACCATTCTCACTGCCACTAGTGAAACACAGTGCCAATAAGAGGGCAGACCTGTGTGCAGACCTTTATAGCCAAAGCATCTAAACCCATATCCAAATGGAATGGACATGATTTGGCACATTACTTGAACTCTTCTCCTCTTATTGCCCTGATTTCTGTAATTTATTGCAGTCCTAAAATAAGTGCTAAAGTTAGATATGAGCCAACTGGTAGTCGTAGTATAAATTGTACTAAAGTAAATAGAATTCATGGCTAAAATTAAACAGCCTAAGGCAAGACTCTTGAGTAAATGAAACCATTGTTCTTTTGTATATTAAAATTGTATTTATCAAACAAAAAAGAAGAATGAACACAAATTGCATGAAAAAGGCAACTCATTTAGGACAAAATGATGGTGTGTAATAAAAAGATTTATTGTGTGACTGAAATGAAAATTAAATTCCTGTTAAAATATTTATGTAGATGTGGCAGAAACATTCTGCTTAGAGATAAATCAGAGCGGCCTTTGGCATTTTGCAGACATAATTCCTCTATTCTTCTGCTGCAAATTTAGAGCTTACAAGATGCTAATGGCATTGTGGTTTCCAGGACAGTCTCTGCAGACTACTTTTGCTCAGCAGGTGGTAAGAATTTGCATCCATATTTCAAATATACTTCTATCTCATTACTGGCTTCTTATTTCTTTGTGATTTATATCTCTATAAAATTCCAGCTAGTGCAATGGGATTTCAAAAAGGCAAATTCTGCATAATGCCCACATTTATCACTTTATTTTTTTTCTCTTCATTTCCAGGGTGATGAGGAAAATGACATGTAGCACTTTAAATGGGGGTGTGCTTTTTAAAAAATAATCCCATTTGAAAGCCTTCAAAATTAGTACTATTGCTCTAAATGACACTTTTTAGTAAGTGGCAATATTTTTGTATCCTTGCCTACATTTAACTGAACTGTGATCGCTCAATAATATATGTACATTAGAAAGTAAACTCACTTGGGGTAGCTATTAATTTGTAAGAGTCTTAATCATTTAGGATTCAGAAAGTGCTTTTTGTAATAAGTCTGAACATAACGAATCTATTTGGTATTCATGCAGGCGTCACAAGCAATTTCAGAGTTGTTACACTATAATTCTCTGCTACTTAATAGATATTAAGGTAGTAGCAGTTGTGTCACTAAAGATAAGACTCTTTCACAGTTCCCGTGTCAAATTCACCTTTTACCGGTGTTTAGAATTTAGCTAAAGTTAAATTACATGCTTGTGAAAACTGACAAGTTCAGGGATTTAGAGGTATTTTCCAGGAGCAAGAGAGAATGAGTGATAGTGAAAGAAAAGGTGGGGGGGGGGGAGGGGGGGCGTTTTATAGAGGCTAAATTGTGAAATCTTCCAAGATTAAACTTAGATATGTGTATTTCTAATTTGTACGGTAGATTAAAGAATGTAAATCCTTCCAGACCTCTCTTTTTAGTATTCCATTCCAGAAGAGAAAGGAAAACTGAGATTTTACAGACCAGATGTTAAAATACCAGAGACCAGGATGACTATCGTGTTTTAAAAATTCATTGATATTTTAAAAAATTTTACCAGTTCAGTTAAAAACACGATGCCATCTGACTCAAAATACAACTGTCACATATAATGAATAGTTATTCTTGTATTTAGGCACTCAGGATTTTTTTAATTGACATTTATTTTTAAAATGGACATCCCAGGATCTCCACAATAGATAGTATGTCCTGATTTATAGGGTTGACGTATGGAGAGGAGATGATCAATTGTTTCCTCAGTACCATTTCCAAAGACAAAACCATCTCCCTCTCCATTTGACAGAACAACAGCATTCTTGGGCAATGATACTGCTTCCCCATTCACGCCCAGCATGGGTAAGTGCAGTGTTTCTCTGAGGACTCCATGCAGAAGAGTAAGAAATCCTCATTTTCAACACCCAAGCAAAAGTGTTTCCTTGGGTCCCACTGTCCAAAACAGAGTTATAGATCATTTTATGCTATCTTGAAATCAAAAGCTTTGCCCAGAAAATATGGGGTGCACAGGATAGCTTAAACTAACTAGCATCAAACTCTAATGCTGAAAATCACTTCCAAAATGGCTGGGAAATCCCCAGGGCCTTGTTAGGAATGGGAATGCAGGGAGTGGATGGTGGCCAGGCAATGAGCAATCTGATTCTTGCCACATGCATTTGACATCCAACACTTTATTTATTATTCCTCTGAGCAGACTTTGGCCTTGCACATTAAAAACTCCTGACATCTAAAGTATAAAGAAGTTGGAAAACGTTCAGAAGCATAGTCTACTATAAAGTTTGGAGATTGGATTGAAACCGTTGATTAGTGTCTGGTTGCTATGACTTAAAAGTCAGAAACTATGGAGCTTCCCTGTGCTCATCATGTTCCTTTCTGCCAGAAATGTTATTAAATTAGAAATAGCATAGAAAACATGAAAATAATTGTACCCACTAAGGAGCCCTCCAGTCTGAGATGTTTTGTTTCAGCTTCCCATTTCTGTTTCTAAAGAGGTAAGACTTTCCTCCCCACTGTTTCCATTCTCATCCAGGGCAGCAGCAGCCTGGAATTCCCATCTGTTTCTTGTCCCCCTCTGGGTATCCATAGTTCTAAACATAGTGCCTGATATCATGCAGGTACTTGATAAATGTGTTGAATAAATAAGCAAATGAGAGGATAAATGAATAAATTAAAGCAGTCTTTTCCCCTCAGGTTCTTAGACAAGTTTTTATGATGGCTGATTATGGAGCAAAGTCTTTCCTCCTCCAACAGGGGATGAGCAATGATTCAGGGAATGGATTTCTCTACCCTTGTGTAACCAAAAAGCCACCAAAAGGCATTTTGGTCAATCAAAAAAGGATTGATCAGCTGTGCACTTGTTAGTCTTGAACTGTTTCAAGGAACTGATTACCTTGACTCCATTACAGACCATCAAGAGAACAGTACTCACATCAGTGAGAGATGCCAATATTCAGAAACTGGACTTTTGAGGGGACACTAAGTAGAGGGTCACCTGGCCATGACACATCCATTCTTAAAAGTATTCTGATTTTTAGTTAAAACTCAATCCTAATTAAACCCTTTAAACAAAATCTTTCCATTAAATGTGAGTGCATCAGCAGAAATGCCATCTGTACTTCTATGTTCATTGCAGCACTATTCACAATAGCCAGAATATGGAAACAACCCGAGTGCCCAAGAACAGATGACTGGATAAAGAAATTATGTACATCTACACAATGGAATACTACACAGCTACCAGGAAAAATGAAGTCATGAAATTCTCTAATAAATAGATAGAAATAGAGAATATCATGCTGAGTGAAATGAGTCCTAACGAGAGGGACAGATATGGAATGACTTCAATCATTTGTGGAATATATATATATATATATATATATATATATATATATATATATAATGAGACTGATATCCAAGGACAGAAAAGCAAGGGCCAGGAGGACTGGTCCATGGTTGGAAGCTTTCTACAGGTATGTTGGGATGTTGGGATCAGTGGTAGTTAGGATAAAGAAGGGAACACAATGATGTAACAGTTGTAAATGACCACTCTAGACAAGAGGTGAATGCTCAACGTAGGTAAAGTAGGTATATGATAACCTTTTAGTACCTATATTGCAAACCACAGAGCCTAGAAGGAGAGAGAGAGAGAGAGAGAGAGAGAGAGAGAGAGAGAGAGAGACAGAGAGAGAGAGAGACAGAGACAGAGACAGAGAGAGGAGAGAGAGGGAGAGAGGAAAAGTGTCTGCTATAGAGGCAGGCTGGGTAGGGGTCGTGGGAAGGAAACTGGGGACATTGGTGATGGGAAATATGCACTGGTGAAGGGACAGGTAGGTGTTGAAACATAGTATGACTGAAAAGCAATCATTAAATAACTTTGTGACTTTATCTCATGGTGATTCAAGTAAAAACTAAAAAATTGAATGCATGAATCAAGACTTTTTTAAAGATAGTTTGAAGATTAAATTCTCTAAGAAACAGTCAATGACTAAAGAAAAATTAGTTTCAGGTTCACACATATGACATATCAAGATCCATTGATTTTTCCTAGAAATGCACTTACCAACATAGATGTGTTGAAAACCTTTTCAGAGTGTCCAACCCACTATGTATCCAAATAAAGTCAGTTTGAAAGTGCAGATCAGGGAATCCAGGATGGAGCTCAGGGGCTGAGCCCATGTCCCGAGTTTGATCTCGCATTTCTCTGACCTCTCCCCTCAAAATTATAGTTCAATAGCAACAAATGAAAATAAAACATGCATATCTCAATCTCAGTACCAAAATATAAATTATCTATTTTCCA
This sequence comes from Sorex fumeus, assembly GCF_029834395.1. Taxonomy (NCBI): domain Eukaryota; kingdom Metazoa; phylum Chordata; class Mammalia; order Eulipotyphla; family Soricidae; genus Sorex; species Sorex fumeus. The sequence goes on from NW_026606064.1 coordinate 18,272,978, forward strand.
GAACTCCATGCATATATTCTTAAATTACTATAACTCTTCTCAAAAAATAAATACTATCCTAAAATGTATACTAGTCAGTTACTTTTCTTTATTTTTAATTGCATACATGAATATCTAAAATAAGATTGTTCTTTAGTGTATAGGGAATATATACCTATATCTTTTTATATACATATACACATATATATTTTATTATATAGATATAGAATATGTATATATTTTATTACACATGTATCTATGCAATAACATATGCCTCAGAGATTTAAGCCCTATGAAAACAGGATGAGAATGCTATTTGGGTCACCCAAAGAGAAATTGAAAGTGCTATTCTTGGAGTATTGTGTTTCACTAAGTGAGAGAAGGAATCCAGAGTTCCGACCTCCATCAATGATCAAAGATCAGGGATGCTGCCTTGTTTCCCAAGGTGTCAAAAATCAGATGGGCTGGACATGTAATTTGGAGACGACTGCTGGACTAGAACCTTTACCGACTGGATTCTACAGGACATTTAAAGAACACCTGGGCGCCCAACTACAAGATGGTCGGACTTCTTCATTAACACCCTGAATGAAAGTTTTGATACTCTTCGTGTTCCTGGAGCGAGCAGCAGATGCCAATAGCCTACACTAGCAGGCAACAGGGACGAATGGAGACGTTACTGGTGCCCGCTCAAGAAAATGGATGAGCAATGGGATGCCAAGTGATTAAGTGATACTTATATACTTATTAATATATTCACATATATCTCATTATATATAAATTACTGCTATATTAATCTACAATGTTTTGCTTCTTTTCCTCAGACATATACATATATGTATAATTTATCCATATTATTAACTATAGAGGGCTAGAGTGATAGCAAAGCAGATAGGGTTTTTGCTTGCATGCTGCTGACCAGGCCGACTCTGCTTCAATTCCTCCGCCCCTCTTGGAGAGCCCAGCAAGCTACCGAGAGTATCTCGCCCGCATGGCAAAGCCTGGCAAGCTACCCATGACGTATTCGATATGCCAAACACAATAACAAGTCTCACAGTGGAGACATTATTGGGCCCGCTCGAGTAAATCAATGAACAACAGGAGAAGAGTGCTACAGTGCTATTAACTATAGAAATACATTACTTATTTTTCACTTTCATTATTTGTGTATGTGTCTGATTTCACCATAATTTACCTGTTTACTACTGATACTTAGTTTTCAGTTCCTCTTACAAATCACTGCTGTGACCATTCTCATACATGCATCTTGATGCAAATATATACAAAATTTCTCTGAGGAATATAATTAGTATAAGAATTATAGGACCATAAATATTCTTCTCTCTAACTTTAGCAGGCATCGCACATCAGTTTTCCCATGAAACAAATTCTGCAACATAGATTTATATGCAAGAAATTCCCTGGGGAATATTTGCAAAGTTAACACCCAGGGGAAAGGAGAAAGAAGTAAGACTGAGCAAAATAAGGCTATAGGCAACTCCACAGAGATGCTGAAGCTTTGACAAATGCTTCAAAGCTCCTTGTCACTTGATGTAATAGAACCAGACCAGTGCAGTCTCCCATTTGCTAGTCAACAGATTCAGGTTCTCCCAAGGAGGAGCAGGATTGTGTGAAAAGTTCCTCTTCATCAGTGAGAACTGAAAGCTGCACACACCCTGCAGCACCCTGATAAGCAACTGGGAAAAATAAATCCTATTTCAAATAGAAATCTGTATCAAAAACACAGCGCCCCCTGCAAGAAAGAGAATGCCAGGTGACTTCCAAAGTGATAGTCAATCGGAGGAGAGAAAAAGAGCTTCTGAAGGCAAACATCTTTAATATCCGAGATGAAGAGAGAAAAGATTACCCTCCAAATTTTCTCCTCCACTTTTCAATCCCAATGAGAGGTGTGTATGTGTGTGTGTGTGGAGTGCTGGACATTGAACCCAAGTCTTGAACACACAAGGAAGTTCTCAACCACTGTATCACATTCCTGGCTGCCTCCAAATGAGGTTTGGAATGAAAGAATAAGAGAGGTCAGATAGATAGCACAACAGGTAGGACACTGGTCTTGCATGTTTGGCCCCCCCAGCACTCCATATAGTCTCCCAAACCCTGCCAGGAGTAATCCCATAATACAAAACCAGTAGTCAGACCTGAGCATCACAGGATGTAGGCCCCCTCCTCGCTTAGCCTGCCCCTGCTGCAAACGAAAACTAAACAAACAATAAAAAAATAAGACCACAAAATTTAAGTAAAGCAATGGAGTACTTTTAATAGACAGGGAGATGAGAGGAGTTTTCTTTACTCACAGGGAAGCTTGGAGTGTGAAGAAAGCTTGAGCTGATAAGCTATCTAGTTTATCAGGTCAAGCACAGGATACACATGAGAGGTGTCCTTGTTGGACAAGGACATCTCTTGTGATAGTACAGCAGATAGGGTGTTTGCCTTGCATGCAGCTGACCTGGGTTTGATCCCCAGCATCTCATGTGGTCCCTTGAGCATTTTCTGGAGTAATTCCTGAGTGCAGAGCCTCAGGAATTAACTCCTGGACATTGTTTGTGACTCAAAAAGAAAAAGAGAAAAGGACAACTTAAGAGACAGTGATTTGGAGACGACTGCTGGACTAGAGCCATTACCTACTGGATTCCGCAAGACTTCAAAAGACCACGTGGCCACCCACCTACAAGATGGTCAGACTTATTCGTCAAGATCCTGAACAATCAGTTTGAGGCTCTTCATGTTCCTAGAACAAAGAGACGCCATTGGGCTATACTGGCATGCGACAGGGATGAATGGAGATGTTACTAACGCCCACTCGAGCAAATCGATGAATAACGGGAAGTCAAGTGATCAAGTGAAGAGACCGTGAAGAACAATATCACTTTAACACTTGTGATCTCTAGGTGATGAGTGATTAGTGATGACTTAATGATTTCTGAAGGTCCCACATCCTCACCTCCATTCCACACCTTCACTCAAGGGCAAATTTAACCCCTCAGATCAGAGCGTATTAGGAGCATCTCCCACACAGCCTTTGGCCCCTCACATCAATAGCCCAACAGGAATGGGATCTACTTGCACCAGATTTTGTTCTGGTTTCCTCTTCACACCTGTCACTCCAAGAAAATGATTTGGGCCCTATGTACCTGGAGATAGAGTAATAGCAGGGAAGCTCTGGCATTTGGAAGAAGGAACAGATCTTAACAAGTTAAAAATAAACCCGTGAACTGTACAGGTAATGAAAGACACTCCCCTTTAAATCATTATTCTATACTTTAGTGCATTCTAAATTTCAGTTTTATGCCCTCCGTAAATATTATTTTGATGTCCAAAGTAAACTGCATTTAGTCCTTGCAAGGACACAGGGAATAATGCAATAACAGCACTGTTGTCACATAGTGAAAGCTGACAGCTCTGATTTACAGGAATATTCAAGTCTGGTATTTTTTACTGGGGACGTTCCCACACCTGGAAGTACCCAGGGCTTACCCCTGGCTCAGCACTCAGGAATCACTACTGTTGAGGGTCAGGGGGCCACAAGATATGCTGGGGATTAATACTGGGTGGACCGTGAGCAAGGCAGATACCTGACCTGCTTTACTTTTGCTCCGGCCTCTCAAAAATGAATGTTTTTTTTAAAATAAACATATCATAGTACCTATTCCCAAGTAATCTGTTAATTAAGGGATCCTGAAACCCTCATATTTTATCTGTGAGGCAAGCAGGAAACTGATATTTGTTTCCTCATTTCTCATTCCCAATTAATAAGGTGCAAATGAGTTCAGATGACTTGTGTAGGTTCACAGAGCAAGTCGGTGCTAAGAACCTAAGTCTATTAATTCTAGTCAGACAGGATGAAATTCTAGTCAGACAGGATGTACTGAGCAGTGCAGAGAAGCTCTGCTCACTCAGTGACCAGAAAGAAGATAAAGTTTGATCATTTCTGTTGAGATTTTGCTGGAATGAGACCCACTGATCTGCAGAGGACTGATGGAGCCTTCAGCATCGCCAAGTCCAATGAGGGTAACTCAGCAAATTACACCTTGAGTTATGGCATCTGCTTCAGTTCTCAGTAATATCTTGGATGGATCAGGAAGAATGTAGCACTGCACTGCACTGTCGTCCCGTTGTTCATTGATTTGTTCGAGGGGGCCCAGTAATGTCTCCATTGTGATACTCGTTACTGTGTTTGGCATATCTAATACGTCATGGGTAGCTTGCCAGGCTTTGCTGTGTGGGTGAGATACTCTCGGTAGCTTGCCAGGATCTCCGAGAGGGGCGGAACAATCAAATCCGGGTTGGACGGGTCCGCCACGCACAAGGCAAAACCACTGTGCTATCGCTCCAAAACATTTGTGAAAATTCTTATTATAAATATTTATGTATATATTCATTAAAGTCATTATCTATTGTTTACTCAGTTCTTTGTTGTACCTTGAGCCTTCTGTGTTATTGTTTTTGTTTATTGAGTTTAGTTGACTTCCACGCTATTTTCCAGTCTAATTTGGTGTGCTCCTACCTGGCTGTCAGTATTGTGTTTTTTGGAGGTGCACCAAGAATTCCAGGATCTGTGCAACTGGGCTTCTAAGTTTCAGCAGCTTGGCCTGAGCTGCTGATTAGTGGCAGAGCTGTGAGGCTGCACCTTTCCTGACAGGCAGTGCCTGTGGGTGTGGGGCTGGCTCTCACTCCCAGTACTATGCTGAATGGAGTAGACCGCCCTCCTTCCCCTAGTCCAAAAAAGCCCCCAGAGTCAGAAGCCCCAGGTTCTGGTATACCTGGAGTTTATTTCCAGTTTGGTGTCTTTGTAGAGATGAATCATGAAATAGCTAAGTTGGGCTGTTTGCATGGTTTGAATGGCTATGGCTATGGGGTGTGGGTTCAGTTTCAGCAGGGCACGGACTTGGCCCATTCAAAGGTTTCAGCCAGAAGACCCATGTACCCATGAAGAAGTGGAATTTCTAATACAGCTTTGGTAAGCTTGGGGAAACCTGTAGCCCTTCTGCCTAATGTAGAGACAACATTGCGATTGTTTCTTATGGACCAATTCCACGTAGCATACATGTTCATGAATTTACTGGTAGGCTGTAGTTTACTTAAAAAACAAAAACATAAAAATCCACAGATGTTTATCTTCACAAGTTCACCTGTAGTTATTGTCTCTGAAGGGTTCTGGCCAGCAATATACTAACCTTGAACCTGTCAGAGTGTGGTTGTTCCCATTAGCTTGTATGCACCTTGAAAGCAGCTGTCTGAATGCAGTGCTGTTTCCTAGGTACTTGCATGGTTCCAGAAATTGAAGAATATGAGTTTCAAACAGAGTAAGGAACTGAAACAAATATTTTATTTGGCCACATTTTGTTCAATTTCCACAAACAAGAAATGGGCTGAAAATTGTGTCTATAATATACTTCACAAATCACAAAAATGCCTGTGATCAGCATTTGCATAACCCTGAGGTGTTTATAGACCTTACTTAAAACTGATATACCCAAGAACTCCAGAAATCCGTAGGCCGTTCTTTTAACAACTGCAAAAGAAATGAGATGTTTGTGCTGGAAAGAAGTCTAACAATATGAAAAATATAGAGAATAAAAGGATGAATTCTTATTCTCAACTCACTAGTTCAATAATAATGGTGTATATCATTTTAGATCTTAGTCCATGGTATCTCATAGTATATGTATGTATGAATATGCATGCTGTGTTAAAAATAATACTGTAGAATCCAGATGGATATATGGATGGCTAGAGTTTGCATGCATGAAGCTTACGTTCAAGTCCCAGCACAGAATCAACCCTGATGTGTGACCCCTAGCCCACCTACCACCAATTGAGCTGACAATGTTCCATGACCAATAATGAATGTGGTTCCCAAACAAAAACTAAAATATGGCTATAATATACACTCTTCTCAGTAACAGTTTCCTGTAGATATTTTCAATCTCACAGAATGGACTGCTAACATCCCTGTACTCCAATAAAACATCTCTTAAGGCAGCCCCAAGTTTTCTTACCTTCAAACTGTTCTATTATCTAATTTTATTGACTCTGTCATAAATATTTGTTGAGAAATCATTCTCCTGCTCCCATTCTGATAGAAGACCTCATTTTCTCTTCTCTTGTTTTTCGTCATAGCCTCTGCAATGCTGTTCAGCTACTTCTCACACCCCTCTCAGACTAGCAACAGAAAAGAATCTATTAAAATATAGATTTTGTCACTCCTTTTACTCAAAACTCCCAAGTGTTCTATCTATAAGGCTTCATTCAATGTAAAAGTCAGGGGCCTAAAAGGAACTTCTAGAGCCTGCATGCTATAGCTTTCTCCCCATCATTTCTGTGTCCTCTACCTCTGCTCTTCCCTTACTTTCACCACCTGGTTCAAAAGCTCCATTTATACTCCAAACCATCATGACCTATGAACCTAGGCCCTCACTATTCCCTCCTCCCCAAATGCCTCCAGGCCTCTATTCACAAGTTACAAGTTACTGTTTCAAGGAAGACTTCTCTAGTCGTCACACCCCAAATGTCAATGCCTTCTTTGTGTCACTGTTCACCATAGTCTTTCATCTTGCTTTCCTTAGCATATTTTTCTATATAATATGACAGTTTTCTTTTCATTGATTTGAATGTCTATGTTTCTTTAGAAAAGGTTAAATATGGGAGTACGATTTTTTTTAAAATGCTGTAACCGAATGTAACCTGCCCACATGGCAGAGTCTGGCAAACTCCCCATGGCATACCCAATATGCCAAATACCAGTAACAATGATGGGTCTCAGTCTCCTAACTCTGAAAGAGCCTTGAATATGGCACTTTTTTAAAAATCTCAGGGCTAGGACGAAGGAGACGTTACTGGGTCCTGCTCGAGGCAATCGACGAATAACAGGATGGTCGTGATCTTGATCGTGATCTTAGCGTCTAGTGTTTACATTCATTGTTTTTTTCATGAAAGAATAAACTTACCAAGAAATGCTCAGGATGTCCAGAGCTTCCATTGATTCAGAAAAAGGTACAAGTGTGATAATGCTTGGGCCCTGCAATGATAAGGATACCTGAGACATGCCACCAGTACTAGAGATTTTTTGTTTTGTACCCAGTAATGCTGACAGAAGCACGTCATACCAGAAATTGAATGTGGGTCTGGGACTGAGATCTCCGGAGCCTGCTTGGATTGGGACTGGGCCTCCTCCACCCAGATCACCCATCTTTCAGTAGCTAGGCATTATGCCCACCAACTGCCCCCGGCACTATGTAATCCCATCAATGGCCAAGACTCAGAGACTCCTAGAAGTGCATGGCCACATTTGCAGCTGTGCAATCACTTTTTATCTAGTTCTCATTCTCAGAGAATTCGGCAGGCGAACGAGAGTATCCTGCCCGCACAGCAGAGTCTGGCAAGCTCCCCAAGGTGTTTTCAATATGCCAAAACCCCGTAACAATGATGGGTCTCATTCCCCTGATCCTGAAAGAGCTCCCAATGTGACACTTGTTCAAATCTCAGGGCTAGGACGAATGGAGACGTTACTGGTGCCTGCTGAAGGAAATTGATGAACAACAGGATGACAGTGACAGTGATACAGTGATACATTTTTCACTTAATTATTTCATTTCTATCTTTCCATGATATTCTAAGTAAAACTTTCTATGGTACAATGAACAATTCTATGTGTCATTTAAACATTTAAACATAAACATACTTATAATCCCTGATTTCCAATTTTATATAAGAAATATTAATACATATAATTTACATGCATTCTTCTGTCCTATATATTTATATGACCCTTTATTTATGTCTTATAAATAGCCAGAGCCTAAAGTCACCTTGGGTGTGGTGTACCATGAGGAAGTAGGAAATGTCAGAGTTTCTATTGTAAACATATTTCCTTAAATACAATAAAGTTTTAAAAAAGAAAAAAAATGTTAGGCTTTCTCTAATGTTTGAAAGCCTTTGTCTGGCTCAAGTTCTCTTATGTGGTGCTACATATCACCTTTTATATTTACTATGAGGGTTTCCAGTGCCACATCCATACAAATGTAATTTTTCAATGGATTATTTCATTGATGACAAGTGGCCAAGAAAAATTATGACAAGAGTGGTCAGAAGCAAAGATAAAGAGAAATAAAAGATCAACAATAAAGTCCGTAATGTCAAGCAAAGTCCAAAAGGGAGATTTATACTAAAGAGGATTCATAATTTAGGACAGAATGAGAAGTAATCAATGATTCATATAAATGTGGAAGCAAAATGAATGTGCAAAAGGGAACAGAGGTCAGTGAGTTAAAAAAAATTAAAGCTATTTCATGAGAAAATAATTATTCTGTAAAAGAGAGAGTAGCTGTACACACTGATAAAAGCTAAATTTTGTGGCTTTGTGTCCTTAACAAGAATATCTTCCTGAACGTGCAAGTACTTGTAATTCACTAGAAGTTGTAAGAGATTTTGAAAATTCTGCCCTGTATAACATAATATTTTGTGTCTAAGGTTTCTCCTACTAGAGTAAAAACTATTCCATCATTATTATGTTTGACTATATGATGCTGACAATGTAAAGTTGAAGGAAATGATAACAGCATGCTACTTCTGTGCAAAAGCCTACAAGACAGAATGTGTATCTGCTTATGCTTACATTCCTTTGACGACCAAAATAGAAGTAGGCTCCTTGTGACTGGGGAGAGAGTACAGTGCATAAAGTGATTGTTTTGTATGTGGCCAACATGTGATTGATCTCTGGCATCCCATATGATCACCTGAGCTCCCCCAAGAATGATCCCTGAGCATAAAGTCAAATAAAGTTGGGTTTGGGCCAAAGGTCCCCCCCACACCACCACCACCACACCAATTCACACCCCCTCCCTCCAAAAACTAAAAAGGAAGACAGGCTCCAGAGATATATCTCTACATGGACTGTCAGAATGAAACACATGGGGTATGCATGATAATGATTGCAACTTAGAACCACAGAAAGACATTAGCTGTACTGAAAGCCAATTAACATACTAGACACATTGCTTGCACCAACTAGAAAAATATCTCTTCTTGACTGTGTTTTTATTAGTTATTTTAAATTTCCTGGTGAAAATATCTTTAAACAGTTCCCTTCCCTAATTTTCTCCCATCTCAAAAGTTTTCTCAGATTCAGGCCTTGGAAGCAATATCTAAAAATATCTCCTTGCAGACTTTTCGCATCTTCAGGAACTAAGACTGAGAGGAAATAAGAAAAGATGGAATGGTCATGTCTCAAGTATCAGCTGTGTTTCCAGCTCTTTTAACCTGTCTGTACTCACATATCAGGCTCTCATTCACCCAGTCTATAACACAAACTTACAGGGCTCTCTGTGAAACTTACTGTCAACCTAATTAACTCAAAACACATACACAGATGGAGGAAACTTTAAGATGAGGAGTTCCTCATGGCTAAATTTCTGTAGTCGGAGGAATAGTAAACAGGTAAGGCTTATTTTGATGCAGGTTTAATCAAACTACCTGGGTTTGATACCCAGCACTCCATATGGCCCTGCAAACCCACCAGGAGTGACTCCTGAGCACAAAGTCAGGAGTTATCCCTTAGTATTGCCAGATGTGACCAAAAAACTAAAAGCTGTTTCTGAGTAAGATTTTTTTTTATCCATAGAGCACATGTTTGAATGAGTCTGTAGTTGGCAAATATCAAATACTAGCATAAGTATTTGGAGGATCGGATTGTTAGATGGCGCTGTTCGGTGCCTCAATCTGATTCACCAATTTTCCTGCCACTCTGTCTTCCAGATGGAAAGTTATCAGCATTTTTTTTCTCTTTCTACTCCTCAAACTACAGGGACAACCTCCTAGAAATAAAGGGAAAACTATTTGAAGATATTTAGGAGCTCTTCAGTCTAGAGCCCATCCTGCCATCTTAGATGTGTACCTAGAGAAAAGACCTGTCTACATGCTCGCCTCCTCCAACTATAAAGAAAGGTCAGAGGAAAATAATTTAATTTAAAATAAATATTTTAAGGGTCACTTTAATTGTTTTTGTAGAAACATCAACCTCACAGTCAGTCCTTAGAGAACAATAATGAGGAGGAAAGCTTTGAACTGCAGTATTTTGCATTTTAAAACTTGGCACCCATTTTATTGCCAAGCTCCAAAATCGTGTTTCTCAACTTTTCCTTTTTTTATTAGTATACTCTTAATGAGCATTTTTCTACTTTTTTATTCCCCAAATGCCTCCCTTCCTCTGAAATGGTATCATTGCAGATGTACTGTAAATATACTGACCCTATATCAGTGCTTTAAACAAAATCAACATAATGCTTCCCTTTCCTCAAATAATAAATGATGGTCCCCTTAGAGGATGATAGCCTATTGCAAATGCATGTTTTACAGAGCACTGTATGTGACTCACACATTTAAACCAAGCCTAGTAAAAATGATGAGCCAGTATAAAATATACACTTTATATATAGACTCTAAAATTAAAAGCAATCTCTAGATCTTTTTATATCATTTACTCATAGAATAATAATCCATGTCTATAAACTTCAAAAAAACTTTCTAATAATATTTTTCTTGAATTCTAAATATAAAAACAAACATCTCATCCCAAAGTAAGACCAATGATAGTGGACTCATAAGCAGTGATAACTGTCAATTTAGAATAATTCAGCAATTTCCCGGAATGTTCAAAGCCTAGGAATATTGAAAGACTTGCTCAATTGGATACATTTATTCTGATTGATGAAGTTTTCTTATTAACCCCCACACCCTCACAACAAAATAGGTTTGAGTGACAGAAAGCATGTGTTCTTCTTTCCAATGATTCCCAGTGCTTTTCCTACTAGAAACTGGCTCTACCCTATCATGTGCAGAGTAGCGGAGTGGTAAATGAAGGTGCTTAATACAAGGTGATTTGGTTGCTTTACAAAACTAGTAAAAGACTAAACTATCCTTTCACCTTAAAGAAGAGTTACAATCACTTAATGAAGTATGGCTCTTCTGTGACCCAGAATGTCAACCAAACAAGACAACAATAACCAAACAAGGGATCATTAGATATTTGTTCACTCTTGGGGGTAAACCAATATGGACCACTGCAATTATGAGATAACACTGAGAGAACTACTCTATAGTTTTCTGGAATTATCCTGATTTTTTCATTTGACAATCCCAAATTGCTTTAACTTTTACCAGGTCACTTCTCCTCTCAGCATATATTTGTTTAAATTATCAGGTACTAACTTCCACTCCTTGAAATTAAGGACTTTGAAAACAATGAGAAATTTCATAGATGTGTTTATAGATTTCTTTGGTGAGTATCAAAAAAAGGCTTCCCAAACTATGTGCCCAATATGGAAGCAATGAACATACGTGGTTATTTTAAATACTCTGGTTAGGTTGAATATGTTAATAAAATTAATTTTTATACTCTTGGGCTGGAGCGATAGCACAGCGGTAGGGCGTTTGCCTTGTACGCAGCCAACATGGCCGACCCGAGTTCGATTCCTCCGCCCCTCTGGGAGAGCCCAGCAAGCTACCGAGAGTATTCCATATGCCAGACACAGTAACAACAAAGTCTCCAATGGAGACGTTACTGGGCCCGCTCGAGCAAATCAATGATCAATGGGAGGGCCTTACTTTACTTTACTCTTTATACCCTTTCCACTTCTTTGTGTCTACTTCAATTTCTCTCATCAACATTTTATAGTTTTCAATGCTCACTTGCTTTGTCAAATTATTCTCCACTAGTTTATTGTCTTAGATGCTACAGCAAATAGGATCATTTTCTAATTTATTTTAAGTAGTTCATTTTTAGTTATAAAAGTACAACTTAATTTTGTATGCTTGTTTTACATCTTTTACTGAACTTGTTTATAATTTGTCACACCTTTCTGGTGAATTCTTTATAGAATTCTGTATATAAAATCAAACTGTCTTTGAACAAAAATAATTTTATTTGGGCTGGAGTGATAGCACAATGGGTAAGGCTTTTGCCTTTCATGAAGCCAACCCAGCCAAGTTCGATTTCTCTGCCCCTTCTCGGAGAGCCTGGCAAGCTACCAAGAGTATCTCGTCCACAAAGCAAAGCCTGGCAAGCTACCCATGACATATTCGATATGCCAAACACAGTAACAAGTCTCACAATGTTACTGAGCCCACTCAAGCAAATTGATGAACAACGGGAGGACAGTGCTACAGTGCTTTCCAATTTGCATAGTTTTGTTCTATAGTTCTTTTCTAATTGGTCTGGCTTGAATTTTCATGGCTCGATTGAATAGTCATCATTACCATGAGAATCCTGTATGTTTCCTGATGTTAGATGAAAATCTTTCTTTATATTTAATACAATATTCACCAAAATTACAATGATATGTTTCAGAAATACAGAAATCCAAAGACACTGAATATATAGTGGAACCTTGTGGAAGAATAGAACTGAGGATAGCACATGATCTAATTGTAAAACACTTTACAGAATTTTTATCATCAAAATTGTTTGGATGTGGCATAAAAACAGAAATGGAGAGAGCCAGATCCGCATCCCACAGCTCCCACCATGTAAACTCATGGGCCCAGCTTCCCAGATTCATGACTAATCTCAGAATAGAGGCTAACCAAGCCACTAAAATTCACAGATACACAAGGGGTTGATAACAAGGATACACAAAATACTGGTGGAACTCCACAAGAAGAAAACATCCAACCCCATCAAAAAATGGAGCAATGAAATGAACAGAAACTTTCTCAAAGAAGAAATCCGAATGGCAAAAAAGCACATGAGAAAATGCTCTACATCATTAATCATCAGGGAGATGCAGATCAAAACCACAATGAGATACCATCTCACACCTCAGAGACTGGCCCACATTCAAAAGAACAAAAGCAACCGATGCTGGCGTGGATGTGGCGAGAAAGGGACACTCCTTCACTGTTGGTGGGAATGCCGACTAGTTCAGCCCTTTTGGAAAACAGTATGGACGTTTCTCAAAAAATTAGAAATTGACCCAGCGATACCACTCCTGGGAATATACCCCAGAGAGGCAAAAATGTGTAGTCGAAGTGACATCTGCACTTGTTTGTTCATTGCAGCACTCTTTACAATAGCCAGAAACTGGAAGAAACCTGAGTGCCCAAGAACAGATGACTGGTTAAAGAAACTCTAGTACATCTACACAATGGAGTACTATGTAGCTCTTAGAAAAGATGAAGTCATGAAGTTTACATTCAAGTGGTACAATATGGAAAGTATCATGCTAAGCGAAATGAGTCAGAAAGAGAGGGATAGACATAGAAAAATTGCATTCATCTGGGGGATATAAAGCAACAAAATATGAGATCAATACCTAAGAATAGCTGAGATCAACACCAGGAGGATTACTCCATAACTTAAGAGGCCAGCCGGATATTTTAGGGGAAAGGGCAGTACAGATAGAGAAGGGAACACCAAATGAAAGGTGTTTGGAGGATCCTCCCAGGAGGGGAAATGCATGTTGAAAGTAGACTATGGACTGAACATGATTGCCACTCAATGCCTCTTTTGCAGACCACAACACCCAAAAGGAGAGAGAGAACAAAGGGGAATGCCCTGCCACAGAGGCAGGGTGGGAGGGGGGGTGGGGAGAAATGGGCACTGGTGGAGGGATGGGTATTTGATCATTGTATGACCGAAACTCAGGCACAAAGATTTGTAAATCTACAACTGTACCTCATGGTGCTTCACTAATAAAAAAAAAATTCACAGATACACCAGTCTTTTGACTGAAAACTCTGGGGTGCAGAGTTGAGTCCCCAAGGCCCTGGCCACCAGTCCACACTGCATATACACATGCAATCCCACAACCACCACCATGTCAATAGCCAAACTTCACTACTTTATGACTAATCACCACAAAGACATTAAACTGAAGAAAATTCCACTTTTTTTAGGTTGAAAACTCTGAGGTAGTCTCAAAGTGGGGGAAGTTGGGGGCTTGGCTACCCTCAAGACCCTTGCCCTGCAAACCCCCTACTTCCAGAATGCACAGAATCCTCTTTTACATTCCACAGCAGTTTCCAATTATATTTATAGGCCCAATTCTACAGATCCTGGAGTTCCTGGAGTGAAGAGTCATATACACTGCCAGGTGAGACCTCCAAAATACACAATACTGACTACGCAGTAGAAGCACACCAAGTTGTTTTTTTTTTTGAGTCACATCCGGCGATCCTCAGGGGTTACTCCTAGCTTTGCACTCAGGAATCACTCCTAGCGGTGCTCGGGGGACCATATGTGTGTAAACACACAAAAAATAAAACGGCCGGCAGTCTTGCCGCTTCCCCACTCCAGGGAGGTCGAAGGCGATGGTCAGGTGAAGGAAGGAAACGAGGCCAAGCTAGTTGGTCTTAGTAGCCGTTTATTACATGGAAGAGATGTATGTCATGGAGGCCTCAGGAATCCTCGAGCACGTGCGCCTTTGTTCTCTCAGCTTCTGTCCTCAGCCCCATCTTCCCAGGTTCTCTGATGCACGTGTCCCCCCGTTCTCTGGTGCACGTGTCCCCCCAGAGAGCCCTGAAATCTCCCTTATATAGATCATAGTACCTCTAAAGGGCGCAATATAATGATGTCATCAGAAGGAGTTACAGAAAGAAAGTTGAGGTGGCAAACCATACATTGTTTCCTTACATCCGCAGGCCAGTAATCCTGGCCTCACCTTTTCACAAGCTACAAGTACTTAGATTAGCACAACAAAGACCAGTCTGCTAGAGCTTGGAATCTACATCTCCAAAAAAGCAGTCTCATCCAAGCTAGTCAGGACACACAGAAAACTGCTTCTAGGACGTGTTTCTCCTCTCCTTGTCCAAACAACATATAAGTATACATAATATTAATCATTTTGTATGGACACAGTAAGAAATACTTTGGGCTTATAGAATTGCTCTCCTAGGGCCATCTCGATCTCAGACTGCAGTGCTCAGGCCAGATATCTTCCCTATTCCTAGCAGCAGGGCCCTAGTCTCATCGTTACTTTTGGATCATGACATCATTTGCCTATGATCAAACTCTTAACTTATAGTTAAGAATCGTGGCACCTTGGCCTGGCCCATCGCGATGCCAGGGTAGCACATAACTTACCGGCTTGCCCTGGTTCCATCCAGTCCCACGTCGGGACCCTGCCCTTGGGGTGCTAGGAAGTGAGGGCAACTGAGGCTTAAGTTGAGAAGGCAGATGCCCAGGAGTGAATAATATTCTAAGCCAATCAATTCCTAAGTTACCGAGCATATTAATTAATTGTCTTCCTGTATCTATACAAAAGGACATTGCATTAAGGTAAACTGCTCAAAAGACATAAGGAGAGGAGAAAGACAATATTAACTTACAGTACAGCTTCAGTGTCTAAGCAGGATGAGACCTTACAAATTGGTTGGGGAAGAGAGCATAGAAGAGGTCACAGACAGACAAAGTAATGGGAGTGACTCGGGAGCACTGTGATGGGTACAATCTGATAAACCTAAGCTCTGTGTACTCCAACAGGTGGGTGTGACCCCTGCCTACTGGAATTTGGAGGATCTGGGTGGAGGATGCTCAGCCCCGATCCGAGCAGGCTTGGAGATCTCAGCCCTGGGACCCACGTGCCTTTGTTCCCCTGCTGGTACCTTCATGCATGCAGAGAGTGGTTTCAGCATGGTGGTGGCTGGTTCTGGAGGTCTTCGGCTGCCGGAGCTCTGGTCGTGGTGGGGATGAAAACTCAACCCGCTCCCCTGCAAGGGGCCCCGGCGAGGACAGCCAGGCGCGGGGCAGAAGACTCTTCACTGTTCTCTTCTGGGAGCTGGGTTTCATAGTCTCTGAGTCTTGGCCGTTGATGGGATTACAGGGCGCCAGGGGGCCAGTTGGTGGGTGTGACCCCCGCCTACTGGAATTTGGAGGATCTGGGTGGAGGATGCTCAGCCCCGATCCAAGTAGGCTTGGAGATCTCAGCCCCGGGACCCTTATAGAATCCTTATAGGATATTAATATTTTCTCAGTTAGTTTACATTGCGTTGGTTATCTTTTTACTTTTTTTTTTTTGACAGTACAGATTTGTTGGTTTGCTTTTGGAGCTACACCTGGAAATGTTCTCAAGGGTTCCTACTGGGTTGGTTCTTAGGGATCGCTCCTGGTGGAACTCAGGGTGCTTCGTGTGGTCCTGGGGATCAGATCTGGATTAACCACGTGCAAGACAAATGCCCCACTACTAAACTTGCTTTAGCCTTTCAGAAGTGTTTTTGTTGTTGATAATGTAATCTAATTAGTACGTTCTTGGGATTTTTTTTTTTTTGCCTATCAGTTAGAGATCTACCACAAAACATCATGTCCAAAGCAATATTTAGAACCATTTTCCTTATGTTTCCTCTTCGTTGCCTTATAGTTTCAGGCACTTAATTTAAATGTCCTATTAATTTTGTGCTGACTTTTACATATACTTGTTATAAAATCTAATTTCATTTTTCTTGTGTGCAAATACCTAGTTTGCAGTATTTATTAAAGTATTTATTTTCCCTACTGTATGTTTTTGAAATCTTCATTGCAAGTCAGTTGTGCTAAGGGTCATATATTTCTGGTCAATTTATTTTGATCCATTGGTCTACTAATCATTTTTAAGTGTACAGTTCAATAATTTCCTTTTACTTTATTTAAATACCATGGTTTACAAAGTTGCCCATAATACAGTTTTTACAGGCATTCTATATTTAATACTTTAATCCTCCCACCAGTGTGACCTTCCCTTCACCATTGTCCCAGTTATCCACTCAAGCCCCAAGTTTGACCCCTTAGCTGACACAAAGTAATTTATTTTACATTGTTTATTACAACTAAGTGGTTAATGGAATTATAAAAATACTGCAGTAAAGAAAATTTGTGAAAATTATTATATCTGACTGTGGCTTATTAAGGCACTGTCTGAAAGTTTATCAAAATGTTTGTTTTTATTTGAGTCTCCTGTGTTACTGTTTTAGTTTATATAGCTTAGCAGACTTCTATGCTACTTTCCCATCTAACTTGGTGTGCTCTTGGAGCTGGAGCAATAGCACAGCAGGTAGGGCGTTTGCCTTGCACTCGCTCAACCCAGGTTCAATTCCCAGCTTCCCATATTGTTGGAGTCCAACACCCACCAACTGGCCCCCTGGCGCCATGTAATCCCATCAACAGCCCAGACTCAGAGACTATAAAACCCAGCTCCCGGAAGCATGCGGCTGCATTTGCGGCCACGCAGCATCTTATCATCCCATTCTTACTTTGGACAAACTGGCAAGCTACCAAATGTAACCTGCCCACACGGCAGAGTCTGGCAAACTCCCTGTGGCGTACCCAATATGCCAAATACCAGTAACAATGAAGGGTCTCATTCTCCTAACTCTGAAAGAGCCTTGAATATGGCACTTTTTTAAAAATCTCAGGGCTAGGACGAAGGAGACGTTACTGGGGCCTGCTCGAGGCAATCGACGAATAACAGGATGGTCGTGATCGTGATATGGAGCTTATCTCAAAAGCAAAACATACAGAAACACACACACAAACACAAGATTAAAAAGTAGGCAAAGAACCTAAAGATAATTTTCTCAAAAGAAGACTAAGCAAGGGTGAAATATCAAGTAGCAGAGAAACTGCCTACCATGAGTGAGGCCTTAATCCCAACAATGCACGGCAAACTGCGGTAAGGCTAGGTATGGTCCCTATAAATAATATTTAAGTAGATATTCAAAAGCCATAGGTATATGAAGACTGCTAAAATTATCAGGGAAATATAAATATAAAACCTAATAAGTTGTCATCTTTTATCTTTTAGACAAACTACCAATTAAAAAAAAACTATGTGATGGTGAAGGTGTAAAGAAAGGAAATGTAATCTTGTACAACCATTCTACAAGATACCTTGAAACTTCCATTAACAGAACTACTATCAGTTCTACATTTGAATACATATCAACAAATCATATTAAATCATAATATCAGAGATATTCCTGCACTTCTATATTTACTGTAGCATTATTCATAATACCCAAGACATGGACGTGACTTAAATGTTCACTGCTGAATGAATGGAATGGATAAAGAACATGGATTTGTATCTCTATCACGCATATATTATTCATAACATTATTCAAACTTTGAAAAGAAATAAGGGCTGGAGCGACAGAAAAGCAGGTGGGCATTTGCCTTGCATGTGCGCAACCCAGGTTCGATTTCCAGCATCCCACATGGTCCTCTGAGCACTGAGAGAAGTAATTCCTGTGTGCATGAGCCAGGAGTAACCCCTGTGCATTGCTAAGTGTGACCCAAAAAGCAAAAACTAAAAAATAATAATAACTAAAAAGAAATAAATCCTGTTATTTGCAGCAACATGAATGAAACTGTAGAATTTTATGTTAAGCAAAATAAACCAGACCCCCCCAAAAGGATAATGTATCATCTTAGTTTTATAAATAAACTAAAAAGTAAAACTCAGAGAAGCAGAGAATAGAATGATAATTACCAGTAGATGTGTCTGGAAAATAGAAAGATATTACTGTTCAAAGACAAAAGATTCAATACTACACAATGAATAAAATCTGAAGATCTAATATGTATACAATGGAGTTTGTGGTATACAATGTATACAATGAAGTACAATATACTTCATATTATATATTTGAAAAAATTATTTGTATATCTTAAGTAATTTACCACATGGGATAAGACAGATAGTTATTGGGGCAAAGGATATTACTTTCCATGCAGCCCACCCTTGTTAAATTCTTGACACCACACATGGTCTCCCAAGCACCTCTAGGTATATGATAGAATACAGAGCCTTGAATAGGCCCTGAGAATTGCCATGTGTGACCCTCTAAAAAAGGGTCATCACACACACATACAATGATAATTATGTAAGACAGTACATATGTTAATGTTATCATACACAGCATTCACAATACAAATCAAAAGATTGTACACTTTAAATATCTGTAATTTTGTCCCTTATACCTCCATAAAGCTAGAAAAATAATTTTAGTTTAACTAAATTTAAGATAAACCAACTTTAATCATAATGAACCTTAATTTGATTATGATTATATAAAACAAAAGTTTGTTTCTTCACTTAAGAACTGCACATAACTAGTGGCTAACATAGTAGAAAGCACAGTCATAAAACATTCAATTATGACAGAAAGTTATATTGGATAGAGCTATCCTAAAGTTTTCATAATCTTATATGGAAAACGAGAAGGAGTACCACAAAATTCTCAAAGGAAAACGCAAGTTGGCTTGAGAAACCAGACTTGATTTTTTTTCCCCAGGGATGAGGGGTGGGGGGTGTTGGGCCACACCCTGCGGTGCTCAGGGGTTACTCCTGGCTCTACAAAGGAATTGCTCTTGGCAGGCTTGGGGTACAACATGGGATGCCCGGAACAAGGCATCCAAGCTGGCCATGTACAAGGCAAGCATTCTACTCGCTGTACCATTGCCCCAACCCCGGGATTTAAAATTTCTGAGCTCTACAAACTGCCTTGAAATTTCTGATATAAGTGAGTATGTTTCTCATATATTACCTGATAATGCTTAATCAATATGTACTTAAGTAAGGGTAACATTAGCTACTGCCATGAAAAAATAACTTTCTTTTCTTTGTGGGGGGTAGTGAGGGAGGGAGATGATTAAGTCATACACAACAGTGTTCAGGACTTATTCCTGGCTCTGTGCTCAGAATTCTCTCTTGATGATGCTCAGGGAACCATGTGGTGCTAGGAATTGAATGAGGGAAAGTTTTGTGCCAGGTAAATACCTTCCTCCTGTACAGTCTATCTGGCCCATAATAAACTTTCAGACTTTGTTATTTCTCAGCCATGTTTGTTATTTATTTTCTCCAGGTCACCTAGGAGAAATTAAGAAGACAGATTATGCCTCAGATTCTTGTGATTGGCAAAAACAGTAAGCAAAACACCTGAAGTGAGATAACAAATATCAGTACTTGGAAAAGCATGATCCTCCAAAATAGCACTGTTTACATATTGCACAGATGTTTAAAAGTGTTAATTTATTTTTAATAGGTTAAGAATCCTAGCGAGAAGTTAAGGAAGCCAAGCATAAGTTAAACAGAGATAGCATGAAAACAATTTTGAGATACAATCCAACATCTTTTTCTCCAGAGAGTTGATATTCTTCCTCCCACTCCAGTACTGCTCCATTTACAGCTACTGTTCATTTCTGTGTGAGGTACCTTAGGGAGAAACAGGGAAAACAGGGAAAACTGTCAGGGATATGGGAGACAATAGCTACTTTGCTACATTGAATTTCCAAAATCATAAGTCTTTATGGGAAACACAGGACTGGAGAGAAGGACAAATGATTTGGAGGAAATAATAATTTCACACCACCCACTCAAAAGAAAAACACTGATCTCTAGACTCAAGGAAGGAAAGTAGAAAAAAATGGTGAGCATATAAATGAAAGGAGAGAGGTTACAACATCATTCTGAGAAATCCAAGACATCATGAGATGTTACAAGGAACAGCTCTACTCTGTCAAGTTGCAAGACATAGAAGAAATAGACAGATTCTTTGAAACATGTAATCACCCAAAACTGAATGAAGAGGAAGTAGAAAGCCTGAAAAGTTCAATCACAAGCAAGGGAATTGAAAGAGTAATCAAGAATCTCCCCAAACACAAAAGTCCTGGTCCAGATGGGTTTATTGGTGAGGTTAATCAAACTTTCAGAGATGACATATGGCCACTGATCCTTAAGCTCTTTCAAAATATTGTATAAACATGAATCCTTTCTAACACTTTCTTCAAAGCTAACATTACACTGAAATCCAAAACAGACAGAGATATTACTAAAACCATTAAAAAGAGAGGTAATTTCCAATCCCATATATGAAATTCCTGAGTAGTCTTCATAGAAAATCTGCCGCTACTGAGAAGGACTGGGAAACCTTCCAGAAAGCTCACTTGCAGGGCTACAAAGTGCATCAGCCCCATTAGGTAAGTCTCAGAGTAGAAGCACAAGACTCAAAGAGAAACAAACTTGACCATAATGAACCTGATTTAGCTATAACTCAGTGGTGGTTCTGTCTTGAATGATTATTATAGGTCCCAGAATGACGACAAGTCACTAAACAAGTTGCAAAGACAGATTTCTAATTAAGGTCATAGCCCTATCTTTTGCTTCACACTATAACAAAGCAACATTAAAACCAAGCACAGCCTTATGCTTGGCATTACTAGCCAGGGAAGGGGTTGAGAAAAAATTACTTGCTGCAAGTGGGAGCTCACTAATATTTTGCAGCTGTAGGAAGATAAGTGAGTCTCTCATTTTCTGGGCACCAGAAGTAGAATTGGGCTTGAGTAGGCACATTGGAACTGTATGGATCGTGGTTCTGAAGAGAGATCTTGTTCTGGCTGCTAAGACATTATAGACTCATGCTTGATCATGCACATTGGAACTGCATGGATCATGATCCTGAAAAGAGAAACTTCTTTGGTTCCTAAGACTCCTATGGGCAGCCTTGAAGTCTGGTAAAAGTTATAGCTGGTATGTGAGAGGACTGGAGACAAAATAGAGGAGTGATGGGCACATGGATCACTGTTCTAGAATTGGATACCAAAGACCATTGCAAAGTTTTACGAAATCAAAGTAATTTTGATGCTTATCTCATCATCTAATGCATCTGGGAGTAAAATAGACCAGAAAGAGGGTCAAAACAGATGAATGGAACAAAGAAGGGTAAAAGGTGGAAATAAGAGAGGTACAAAGGACTGCAGTCAAAATGCTTTCAACTAACTATCAAAATCTTGACTTATAAGTGGGCTGTGACCAACCAACTAGGAAAGTTATATTTAAAAATTTTTAATAATAATGTACCTTATAAAAATAAGGGCGAACTAATCCATGCTTCATGCTCAAAGTAATAGCATAATAGAGTGTTATCCAATCTTTTTTTAAAATGATCTTTATTTATTTATTTTGCTTTTTTGGTCACACCCGATGATGCACAGGGGTTATTTCTGGCTCTGAACTCAGGAATTACTCCTGGTGGTGCTCAGAGGACCATATGGGATGCTGGGAACTGAACCAGATAAGGCAAATGCCCTACCTGCTGTGCTATCTCTCCAGTCCTGTTAGCCAATCTTTTAAGGTGTTTGATAGAGTTACATAATAGCTTGAAAAAAATTCTTATTTTATATTAAAATTTAAATTAATTTAATTTTTTTTGCTGGATCAACAGCACAGCAGGTAGGGCGTTCGCCTTACAAGCGGCAAACATGGCCAACCCGAGTTCGATTCCTCCGCCCCTCTCGGAGAGCCCGGCAAGCTACCGAGAGTATTCAATATGCCAGACACAGTAACAACAAAGTCTCCAATGGAGACGATACTGGGCCTACTCGAGCAAATCGATGATCAACGGGAGGGCCTTTTATTTTATTTATTTATTATTTTTGGTTAGGGTTAGTATATTTAATATTTTTCACTTTGGGGGATGTTCTTAACTTCCAGATAAAATTAGACTGTAGCACTCTGTAGCACTCTCCTCCAATTGTTCATCAATTTGCTCAATCGGGCACCAGTAACGTCTCACAACAAATTGTGAGACTTGTTGTTACTGTTTTTGGCATATTGAATACATCACGGGGAGCATCTTTTTCACTTTGGGGGATGTTCTTAACTTCCAGATAAAATTAGACATATTTTTATAATACAGAAAATGTACCTTACATGAAATACTATCTGTAACTTTTAATTAATTAAGCAAAAATGACTAGGTCTGACATGATGAAAGTTTAATTTTTGAATAATGATCCATTTACTATTCAGGTTATTTAATATTAATTGCATTTAACTTATATACTTTATTATTTAGCCATTCACTTTTTACTTATTATTTTACCCAACATTTTCTTTGAAAGAAAGTTTCATGGCTGGGATAGACAAATGAATGCCCATGGATCAAACCCAACACACCATCTGGCTTTGTGTGGCTTGCTAGCTGAAAAAAGTTTCAAAATTTTCACAGATGAAATATTATCAGAAATAAAAGAACATTTTCTGATATACGCAATTTTATGAAATTCAAATTGACCCACTAGGTCAGAGTTTCCTCATCTCCCAAAAGAACAAGGTGATTTATCTTAATAAGCATTATGAGAAGTTTATATACATATAAATAACTTGGGGGTTTCTCTTACCCTCCACCCATGTTAGATGGAGAAGATAGCTTTAGGGTTTTGTTGCAGTGACAAAAATACTGTCAGCAACCTGGTCATCTCAAGAGGAATATACTGTATCATTAATTATAAACTCCATTCATGAAATACTTTACCTAATGATCTGATACAACTGAAACATTCCTGGTATGCAGTACCAACTAAATCAAATAAAGAGCATTAATTGAAAGTATATTTATAATTTCCAAACATAATGCACCAAACCTTAATGAACCCACCTAGAACAGCTTTCAACTCTAATGAATGCATACACATTCATTTTAGTGCTTTAAATACCCCAAAAGGGACTAGGCCAATATTCTGGCAGGAAAATCCCCAAGTCTCAGACATTTTTCTAAAAGTCTGGGAATTTCCTAATGCTTCCAGCTGCCTAATACATTAGAAGAGGTTTTTGCATGTGTTTTAATGAGTCAAATTGAACTTAATAAGCTCAAGAGTTCGTGATAGATTTTTCTGTTTCTTTCTAATTGATTTATGTCTTATAATATAGTGAGGCAACAACAAAAGGAAATTTTAGATTAGAAAATCACAAGCTAAAAGGAATTTGATAAGTTACTAATGGATGCAAGTGAATACAAATATATGTATTGAAGATACCTGTGGAAAATATGCATTTAAATTTATATAATCTATTTTATGGGCTGGAGACATAGCACAGTGGTAGGGTGTTTGCCTTGCATGAAACCAGCTTCGCCAAGTTGGGTTCGATTCTTCCGCCCCTCTCGGAGAGCCCGGCAAACTACCGAGAGTATCTCGCTCGCATGGCAAAGCCTGGCAAGCTGCCCGTGATGTATTCAATATGCCAAAACACAGTAACAACAGGTCTCAAAAATGGAGACGTTACTGGGCCCACTCGAGCAAATCAATGAACAACGGAAGGACAGTGACAATCAATTTTATGGATCGCATAGAAAATACTCATGATCCATGTGCTTGACAGTGGTTGTTAATGGGAAAAAAATAACAAAATATGGGTTCATGGAGAGCAAGCATTGTGTTTCAATTTTTAAAGTTCTTCGCATTATACTAGAGTGACTATATCACATATTACTGCCAGTACAATCACAGAGCAGATGTTTGAAAGCTTAGAAAGAGCCCACTCTTCGATTAATGCCCTTCTGCTGCACTCCTGAAATGCTTTCAAATTTTCTATCAAGGGACCTTGCAATATATTTTGTGCTGGGTCCTACTACTTATGTGTCAGGTCCTGATTTCTATCCTCTTGGAACATACGAATTAAGAATGTATTACTGGGGCTTAGTATCTACAAAGTATGAGTTCAAAAACCAGTGTCCACCACCATTATTCTCTCTTTGCCCTACCTCTGAACTTAACCTATTTAAATCCACCTTTATTTGTGTTGCAGTTAATACAGATTCAGGTAAACAGTAAAAATAAATATGTACAGTGTTTTACAGCAGTTTTATTTTCTTTTTTAAATCTGAATGCAGTTATTTATAATTCTTCTCTCTCAATTTTTCCTTTTAAGTGAAATCAAAATGTCAAGTAGTACATATAAATTATAAGACAATTAATACAAATGTATTACCAATTAAGGAAAGCTATATTTTTACTCTCCTTAGTTGAAAGTAGGGCTGGAGAGATAGCACAGTGGGTAGGGCTTTGGCCTTGCACATGGCAGACCCGGGTTCGATTCCTCTATCCCGCTCAGAGAGCTGGGCAAGCTACCGAGAGTATTTCGCCTGCACAGCAAAGCCTGACAAGCTACCCACGAGGTATTTGATATGCCAAAAACAGTAACAATAAATCTCACAATTTGTTGTAAGACGTTACTGGTGCCTGCTCAAGCAAATCGATGAACAATGGGAAGACAGTGCTACAGTGCTACAGTTGAAAGTAACTTAAACAATATTTATAAATTATATTCTTTGAT
Source organism: Sorex fumeus (assembly GCF_029834395.1). Classification (NCBI taxonomy): domain Eukaryota; kingdom Metazoa; phylum Chordata; class Mammalia; order Eulipotyphla; family Soricidae; genus Sorex; species Sorex fumeus. The sequence continues at coordinate 18,298,054 of NW_026606064.1, forward strand.
AAATAAAAAGATCTTTGCTGCTAATTGAACTTATTTGAATATACCAAACATTTTTAAACACATATTTTTATGGGCACATGGAGCGATAGTACAGCCGTTTGTCTTGCACGCAGCAGCCTGGCTGGGCCCACTTTGATTCGTCCACCACCTCAGAGAGCCCCGCAGGCTATCCGTGACATATTCAATATGCCAAACACAGTAATAAGTCTCAAAATGGAGACATTACTGGGCCTGCTTGAGCAAATCGATAAACAATGAGAGGACAGTGACAGTGCCATTTTAAATGTACTATGGGCATTTACATTTAATTCTCTTTGAACCTTGTACTCTATGTAATTTATCCTCTTTTCTATGTAGACACTGCATTTTTTTAATAAATGTTTTTTTAACAGGAATTATAATTTATCTTATTTCTTTTAGGTATCAGTTTTAGATAATCACTTTTATATAATGCGATCTGGCATACAATTCAAAAGATACTGTTTGGTTTACAAGTGAAAACACAATTTTTGACTAGATATACAAACACAGATTTTTATTTTAAACTGCTCCTTTAAAACTTCCTCTCTTGCGTGGTATCTAATTGACATTCTGAGTAAGTAGCACAAGGGAAACATTGAATATCATAAATATGGCCCAAGAAACAAGAACTACTCATTGAAATAGAAAGTTTTGTTTGAGGAGCTTATGGATAGAATTTTCTCCCTAATCATAAAGTGCCACCTCAGGAGCAAGGGCTCAGAGCAGACCAGACTCATCTTTGCACTGCCTTCGCTTCACTCTACTCTTTGCCTTTCAGTGATGTTCAAAAAACTGGAAAAGAGTTTGTAAGCATTTAATTCTGCTCCAAAATCAAGAACACAGAAACTATATTTAAGTCTATCTCATTTCCTAACGCTCTAATGGCTAGAGGCTTACCCCAGTTGCTACTCTTTTCAAAACGAGAACTTCACAAGACGAAGTGAGGTGGACAGTAAGTCATTAAAAAAAGGTTCTTATTTGGTATCACCTCCTAATTCACTGTGAGGAAACTGATGTAAGTGTATGAAAAAGCATAACGAAAAAAAAATCAACTTTTTCCTGGTCTTTTAATGAGAAATGATCATTTAATATAGCACAATTTTTTTGGAATAGGGTATTCAATAACCTTTTTTTCACTTTTTATTTTGTGAAAGCACTATGATTTACAAAGTTATTTATAGGTGAATTTTAGATATACAGTGTTCCATCACCAATCCCACCACCAGGTTCTTCTTCCCTCCAACCCTTCAATAGTGTTTCCAGGTTCCTTCTCCCACCTTTACCACAGCCAGCCATCATCTCAACAGGCACCTTTTTAATTTTGTTATGTAAGTTTTGATCTCATGATTTCAGTATTGACTCTGTGCTTTGGATATTTAGTTCTATCATTTCATAACAACATTAATGTGCATCTATCCTTGCCCCCTGTTGCTTCTCATCTATCTCTTATCCCCCCCACCCTCCACTCATTGTCTCTTTTTCCTCTCTATACTTTGGGACCAAGAGTGTTCAAGGCATTCCTCGACCCCCACTCCCCCATCACCCCATTAAACAATTGCATTTATTCATCCAGTTACTCTGAATACCACATATAAGTGATCCCATTCTCTGTTTATCCTTCTTCTGGCTTACTTCATTTAACATGATATCTTTCAGTTCCATCCACGTTGCAGCATATGGCATGAGTCTATCATTCCTTACTGCTGCATAGTATTTAAGTGTGTCTATATACCACATATTCATGATATACTGATCAGTTGTCAGACATCTGGATTGATTCCAAATTTTAGTTATTGTACTGCAATGGGGATTCAGTAACCTTTATGTGTATGTGAAAAAGCTTCTCTACAAAGGCTATCTTTTGAACTTCAGATTTAAATACCACAAACACATACTCAAATCAGTGTTTCCAGACATATTTCTACTAATATCCATTCAAGGTGTATAGCCACATCAATTCATATTAGGAATAGGGGGAGTTATTACGAATAAACATCCTATCAGTGTTTAGCAGAATACCTCTCAAATGTATTTATTTTATTGTCAATACAGCACAACTTACTATACCCCACCACTGACACGAAAAAAAGGAAGGAAGGAAGGAAGGAAGGAAGGAAGGAAGGAAGGAAGGAAGGAAGGAAAGTTGGTTGGTTGACATGGCCCCTTTAATCAGAAAAAGACAGGTTTTTTTCATTTTTTTGATTAAAGAGTTCAAGAAGGAATTTTCAAGAAGAGCAGGCTTTTTTGTTAGCTACATCTCTGACCAATGATTTGCCAAAAGTGACCACTCTCAAATTTAGCAAGTATATAACATTTGGCAGAAAATAGCAAGACCTAAATCACTTCAAATATATCTATATCTCAATCATCTTTTCAGATATAAGTTAAATGTAATCAATTATCCATTATATTCATAACAAAAAATAAGTTATTTTATTAATATTGTCACAATTCTGAGTATTAAGACTAAGCAGAATTTATAAACTGACCTTCTGCAGTTAGTGAAAAACTTTTTTTTAAAAATTTTTTGATCAACTTGAGGTAGTGAGTCCGAATTCATAGTCATTTATACATTTTATAATTAATATCAGTGGATACTTGATTGTGAGCTATCATCTAATATGAGCCACAGAAGTCTGCAAAAAGTTCACAGAAAGTTAATAACTTTCAGGTAACTTAGTGAGACATCTGGTCTGATACATGATGGGAAAATTGTAAGGTAATAGTATTTAGCAGCTACTTATGACCTTAGCAATCATGTTGTTCAATTACCTACAGGGACAAATGAAGAAAAACTATGACCCAAATATTCAAAGTAACTAGGTCATGTAGCTAATTAGCAACAAAGATTTAAATTGAACTTGGGTGTCCTACTAATGCATTTATTCTCCTCTGCATTGCATCTTCTACTAGCTATTCCCCACCGGACAGAATATGCTAAAATTTAGCCTTGTTATAATCTATTATAGTAAAATAAAAATTTGTGAAAAAAAAACAAAAAGGAAACAATATTATGTTTTTACAGTATAATCACAACAGAAATATATATATATATATATAATTGGGATTATCTCTAAATGTGAAAATTAAACATTTTACTCTAGGCTATCTACTTTCTTATAGTTATGATTATAAAATAATATCAAGTAGGCACATAAAGTATATACTACTAAAATTAATCTATATAAAATTAAAAAGGCCCTCCCGTTGTTCATCGATTTGCTCGAGCGGGCCCAGTAACGTCTCCATTGGAGATTTTGCTGTTACTGTGTTTGGCATATCGAATACGTCACGGTGGCTTCCCAGGCTCTGCCGTGTGGGCGAGATACTCTCGGTAGCTTGCCAGGCTCTCCGAGAGGGGCGGAGGAATCTAACTCGGGTCGGCCATGTTGGCTGTGTGCAAGGCAAATGCCCTACCGCTGTGCTATCACTCTAGCCCATAAAATTAAAGATACTATTATAAATAGTATATGCTATTTACAAATTGGTAATTCATTATAGTTGTTTTATAGAAAATTGCATCAGTAATTCCAAAAAAAAAATCTGTTTAACAGTTCTGTTAGGAAACCTGAAGGGGTTACTGGGCTCAATTTGTTTGTACCTTTCCCAGCCAATCACTGACATTAAGAATTCAGCTCAATACTGATCCTTTCTACTCAGAGATAGTATTAGATGCCAAAGAATTGGACTCAGTTTCCCAAAATTGCTCTCCACTCCAGATACCAGTTACATATTCAGCCTTTCTTTCTTTTTTTTTTTTTAGTGAAACACCATGAGGTACAGTTATAGACTTACAAATTTTTGTGCTTTGGTTTCAGTTATACAATGATCAAGTACCCATCCCTCCACCAGTGCCCATCCTCCACCACCACGGTTCCCAGCATCCCTCCCATCCCCGTCCCCCTCATCCCACCCTGCCTCTGTGGCAGGGCATTCCCCCTTGTTCTCTCTCTCTTCTTCTGGGTCCTGTGTTTTGCAAGAGGCATTGAGTGGCAATCATGTTTGGTCTATAGTCTACTTTCAGCATGCTTCTCCCACCCTGCTTTTTAATGCTGGTATGGATGGAGGTTCCTAGAACCCCTCCCCCAGACTCCATTGATTTGCTAAAGTGGCCTCAGAACTCAGGAAATCTGTGTTCTTTTTAGATCAATAATTTATTTCAAAGATATTTTTTTTGAAACAGCCAGTCAGAAGAGATACATAGGACAAGTTTAGGGAAAGGATTCAGACTCCCTGTCTTTCCCAGAGTGCCATTCTCAGAAATCTACACAAGCCTTCCCATGGAGATGCTCTCTAACCCCACCTCTTTTTATTTTATAAAGAACTCATCATATACGCATGACTGATTGAATAACTACCCAATGGCTATGGATCCTATCTCTAACCCCGCTCACAACCCCAGAAATCAGTGGGAAAAACTTGAGATCCCCGCTCTGTTGACATGAGTTTTACTGGCAACCAGCCTACCCCTCCCTCCAGCCTATAGGTACTTGTTTTTAAAAAATAAAATTTTATTATTCTTGACACTTTGGAAATCCCAGTGGTTTGGGGAGTAGTCCAGGATCTTTGGATGAAGATCACAAGAACATGAGAAGTAAATTTTGTATTTGTATTTGTAATTCAGTACCAAATACACATTTTTATGAGTCACACTATCACAAGGACCATCATGTGAAAAACCTGGTGACAAAATAGTCTTTGGGGGCCAAAGAGATAGTACAGTGAGTAGGGTGTTTTGCGTGCATGCAACCAACCTGGGTTTTATCCCCAGAATTCAATATGCTTCTTCAAGCACTAACAAGAATAATCACTGACTGCAGAGCCAGGAGTAAACCCTAAGCATTACTGGAAGTGACCAAAAAAAAAAAAAACCACCAGTCTTTGGAAATATTGCAGTGTCTCCATTGAAATTATTTACAGTTTGCTTGGGCATAGCAATAGCCCTGATACAAGATTCAATAAATAATTTGAATTATTTAAGCCCAGATTTTCCTAACTTCTGCAATTGTAGCACAGTTACAAAGTATATGATATGCATAATGAATAAGGTTTCACTGAACATATTTGGCAAGCCTCAACTATCTTTAAAATTACAAATCATCTACACATAAGGAAGTCAACAATTTTAGGCTCTTAACTCAGTATTGTTTATAGTTCTCTTATAGTGCACTTATCAAATGTATTATAGAGTTGATATAGATATGTAAATAATAGGAATTCTATATGAAGGGTCCTTTCTTAACCTGTGAACATGTAGTGAAATAGGCAATGAGAAGTTGATTACTATGAGTTATTACAGCAAGTTTTCACATGCTTTTTGCTTATTGATTTCAGTGTTAAGATGATTAATTTTAATTTAACTTTTACCCCAAGGCTTTCATATAGAATATCAATAACATTATAATTAAGAACATCAACTGAAGGCTAGAGTTCTGTCATTTCTTTGTTAGGATTGGACTCTATTGTTTGAAATGGGGTTTAATTAAATTATTTTCATGCATTTTAAATCTTCAAAATCTCACCTTTTTAAGGGAAGTTTTTTAACATATGTTTGGAGAAGAGGTCTAGCCTATTTTGAATATATGATAAATCTCCATACATTTTGACTGAGGTGTGAAATGAAAACATCATTATTCACAGTAAGGGTTGCGTATGGACATAGCATGACCTTTTGCTACAACATAGATGTAGCTGGAGGTGGTCATACTAAATGAAATAAGTTAGAAAGGCAAATGCCATAATACCTCAGTGGTACACAAAGAGACAAAGCAAGAGAATCAGTTGAATTAACAAACACAAAACCCTTACACTCTGACCCAAAGAACTGGAAGTTACCAAAGAAGAGGGAAGGCATGGGTAGAGGGGTACTTGTAATTTGGATAATATAAACCCTTAATGCATAGTCTTGGAAATAAGCAATAAAATTGACTCAATAACTTTAATAGAACAAAGCAATGAAAGCAATGGAAGCAATCCAAAATAAGGTTTTGCACAAATCAGTTTGTTATTGGAGACTGCAGGTGCAAATAGAAGTAGCTATATGAACTTTGAATTTTGTTATCAACAGTTTAGTACAATATTTCACAAGAGCAAATCAATCTAGAGCCCTGAAAATCAAACTTAACATGATTAAATATAGATGTGTGTATGTGTGTGTATGTGTACCTGTGCAAACATTTGGTGTTTTTTCTTCTTTAGAATCACATATTAACATACATCGTACAGATGATTAAACAGTGAAAGACATTAAAATTATTTGGAGCAAAGTGAATGTCCTCAATTTTCTCTAAGATTCTTTGACCTTGATTCCTCAAAAAAAATTTATATTACTTTTGAAGTAAACTTCTTACAAAATGAACCTGCTTATTGAACACAAGTAAGAAAAGTAAACAGTCCTCAGAAGGTGTCTGAAAACTTTCACTGAGCGGAAGGGTGATTTATACTCTACTTTGACCTGTGTGTGCTTATCAGCTGAGCCAGCATAACCTTAACTCTCTTTCTGTCCTAAAGGAGACCCAAACAGGCTTCTCCCTGTCTGAAATAATATAGAGGGACATATCTGGAATACCAGTAGTATCACTACAACCTCCAAAGACTAATTTACTGATGAAAGAGAACTGGTTTAAAGATTAATAAGGTTGTTGGCTATAGGATGGAAAAATCTATAGTTTTATTCTCTCTTTATCATTAGCTCATGAGAAATTTTGCACTCTGCATGCACATATACACACAGATCTGCTAATGTACCTTTTGGTCTTTCCCATTAGCTTATGAGATAGCGTGAACTCTAGAGTTAATATCTTCTTACTCTCCTTTGCCCAGTTTAAACCACATGATTAATCATTGTCTTCATCTCTATGCATGCAACTTCCACCTTCTTAGCCCTCATTTCAATATAAAATCTTGGCAAAGTGACAACTTATGTTAACCTCTGCCTGCTCTCCATGGTACCCCTGCAGCTAATAAAGCTGGTGAAACACTCTACCACACAGACTGGATTCTCTCTAACTTAATTACAATGAATCTCAGCAGGACACTTGATGCTGCCACATAATTACACTATTTGCTTTAGTCCAATCACACCTTCATTCTCCTGTTAAACTCATTCATCTTTCTCTTAAATTCTCCAACATCTCCTCTTCCAATCTCACTGTCAATTTATGATCTCACTTCCCACTTGACCGGAAAAAACAAAGGAACCAGAACACATACTGCTACCATCACCTCTACCCACCCCAAATTTCTCATATCTAGCTCACTCCCATGCTCTTATCTAAGCAGATGGTAATTCCTCTCTTTTTTTAAATTTTATTGAATCACCATGAGAAAGTTACAAGCTTTCATGTTTGGGTTACAATTATACAATAATCAAACACCTATCCCTCCACCAGTGCACATTCCCCACCACAAATCTCCCCAGTATAGCCCCCTTCCCCACCCTCCCTCTGATCTTATGCATGCACCTCCTCTCACTAACTCAAGAATATTTCTCTGGCAATGCTCCTGTTTCTCCTTTCTTGTCATTTTTTCATAATTTTCTGTACTGTTTCCACATACAAGTTGTTTTCTGTCTCGAATTTGTGCCTCATAGTTACTGCACAATTTCTCACACCACCTTTGGAGGAACTGAAGGAAATTTTGCTTTGACATTCAAAAGGAAATTTCAATACTGACTTTTCTGATTACTATTCTCTTATTTCCACTCAAAGTCATTTTATTGCTGCTTTCACCCTATTTTACCCAGACTGCTACATCAAGGTCTCCAATGACCTCCACATAGATTAGGAGCGCTTGATACAGTTACTCTCTCTTGCTTGATGTTAAAACTTCACAACTTCTACAACACCTTCTGGAATTTTCCTCTTTCATTGCAATATGATTTTCAGTCTCCTATCTTGTTTTTCCTCTTATCTTTATTTTTTGTTTGTTTTTCTTTGATTCTTGGTTTTTGGTTTTGTGGGGTTTTGTTTGTTTGTTTGTTTGTTTTTAAGACATAACCAGCTGCACTGAAGGCTTACTCCTGACTCTGTACAGGCTCAGGTATTACTATAGGCTGGGGTTCAGGGACAATATGAGGTGATGGGGTTCAAACCCAGGTCCAGCACATGAAAAGCAAACACCTTGACCCTGTACTATATCTCTTTGACTTGTCCTCATACTACTGATTTCAGAGACTGGTAAATGGAAATAAGGTGGGTTTGTTATTTGCATATCTTCTCTCCATTTCTTTTCCACGTAACATTGGTGTAAAATTCTTGGAATCACTCTTAATGCCTCAGTTGATCTTGGTGAGACTACTGAGAAATCTCTTGACTCTACTTTTAAATTACAAGCAGGATATGAGCTCTTTCACTCTTCTACTTACAGTTATCATTGTTTGAACCATAATTGTTTTCTACCCTTTGTCACAAATTCCTAACAGGCCACTCTACCTATATTTGAGACACCATATTCTATTCTCAAGATAGTAATCCAGGGTCCACAACCCTTTGAAGACAGATAAGATGATGATTTCATTTCAAGTACAACAAAGTCTGAAAACAGCCTAAACTCTATAACTTTTACTCTCTGCACAGACATTTTAATACTCTTTCCTCTCTTCATTCCACTCCAAGCTGGTCTTTTTTAATTAAACAAAGAATCCTCTTAACCTATGGATATTTGCATTTGCTAACCCTAGTGCCTGAATTGCATTACTCCAGTTACATGCACTGTTATCATTTTTCATTTCTTTCAAATATCTGTTCAAATTGGTTTTTCCCAGTGGTGCATTCCCTGCTTATTTAAATCACAATGTCCTCACATGCCTGATGGATTTGCAACATTTATTCTTTCTTTTAGCTGTCACTGTCACTGTCCTCCCATTGTTCATCGATTTGTGCAAGCGGGCCCAGTAACATTGTGAGACTTGTTACTGTGTTTGGCATATCGAATACATCACGGGTAGCTTGCCAGGCTTTGCTGTAGGGGCGAGATATTCTCGATAGCTTGTGGGGCTCTCCAAGAGGGACAAAGGAATCGAACTCGGGTCGCCCATGTTGGCTGCATACAAGGCAAACGCCCTACTCACTGTGCTATCGCTCCAGCCTACCATGGTGACAATGGGTGACAGGGAATCAGGATTCCTTTAGCTAGTTTTACTATTTTTGCTTTTATAGAACTAATCGTGTCCTTTTTTATTTGCCACTTTATGTCACTATCTATTGTCTTTCATCCCCATTATAGTTTTCAGTCTTTGAGAGGGGGTATCTTTGTGATTCTATCAACTACTGCAAACTCAGCATAAAAATTAATGTCTAGCATATGCTTAAGTATTCAATATATAATGTTCAATTATTACATGAATAAAGCAATAAGAAAATAGCTCTCCTGATAGTGATCTCCCTTTGTCCTGTGACACCCTTCCTTGGGTACCTTTGTGCCATCTCCTTCTCATTGCCTTGTCTTCATTTGTGCCTTATTCCTTTCTGGATCTCAGTAAAGGTCCAGGTAAAACCATGTATATTCAACTATCACCTGCCAAACCAATTTTTTAAAAGTAATTGTACTTATTTGTTAAACTTAGAGAACTGGTAAAATAGATAGAGAGCTAACAAAATTCCGAATAGAGAAAAAGCTAAAATAATATCAACCGTATTATTCCAAAGGTTAGCATTTTGGTACTCTTCCAATTAAAAACACATGAAAATTTTTGTATGTTTGTTTGACATTTTCTTTAGTTAAATTTACACCTAGAAAAGAAGTAAAACTAAAACAAATGTATGTTTACACATATCATTATAGACCTGAGCACTAGCCCTTTATGATGAGTACTAGTATGGAGATATATATTATTTTAAGTCAATACACTGTATTTCATTGATGAGTGAAACAGAATTCTTGTCCACTTGGTCATGGTTGAAAGTTAAGATTATTTCCAGCATCTTTAAACAGAATTTTTAAGGTTATCACTGAAAATATTCAACAGAGATAAGCAAACTTTGTGACTATTACAAGCTAAACTATGTAGTTGCCAAATAAATTTTCCAGTTAATTTAATAAATGGCACTCTCCCAAACCCATAGCATGAAATTATGAATTTAGTTCACTGCCAAATGAACTGAAGGAGAAGTGCAACCTTTATCTAAACAAACTAAAGTTTTAGTTTAAAACCATAAAGGCAGATTTCAGCAAAATTCTCCATATTTCATTTTGTAAATTTCCATCTGCATCAAAAAAATAGTAGGTAAAATATTTGCAAAGGCATGGGTTGTTTTACATGTTAAGGAAATATACTCCCAAAGGCCTTTCCTTCTTCTAACAGGTTTTTTTTTATATACCAGAAGGAGTGACTTGTGACCTTTACTTTTTGACACAAGGGTCATATTCATAACAGATTTGGACTCTTGGGGCAGCTGGTAACTGAAGTTCCTGCAGAAATATTGCTGACATACCTCAGTGCCTGAGGCTGATGCATCTACAGGCCTGAGCAAGGTGGAGGGAGCTCAGTAACATTTCTTTTCTGTTCTTTGCTACCCTTGGGCTCTATCCTATTAATTCTGTATCAAGAAGTTCAACTTGAAGTGCAAATTCAGTACTGTGGGGCTTTTGCTTAATTTAGATTTTTCTAAAATATACACTTTAAAACATAAAAATACAATTTCTCTTAAGACCACCCAAAACAACTGCTGAAATTAGCTACTACAATAAACACACGAATGACTGGGCTTAAAATATACTGGTTGTTTCCTATCACACTATTGGTTTATATCATGAATTTAAGATGGGAAGTATTAGTTCTTTGTATTGGGAAACAAAAATGATATTTTATTTTGATTTCTAGATTTGAGAGTTAAAAGATCTAATCTGTGACTAGACCTGTAAGATTAATAACATGAGTTTGACAGAATATTGATTGGAGAACAGATATGGGACCTTCAGTTATATTGGTGACGTGGGTGAGTGGTATAGCCATGCATCAAAACAAGACTCAACAACACTGAAAATAGGAGATCTATGTTGCACTGAACTTTGTAATGTGCCTGTCAAGGCAGAAGCAGGTGAAAGGCAGGGTGGCTGGAGTATAGGAACACTGGTAGAGGGAAGTTGAAACCTATGGTAGGATTAGTGTTGAAATACTATATGCCTAGAACTGTAGCACTGTAGCACTGTAGAACTGTCCTCTTGTTATTCATCAATTTACTCGAGCAGGCACCAGTAACGTCTCCATTGTGAGACTTGTTGTTACTGTTTTGGGCATATCAAATACACCATGGGTAGCTTGCCAGTCTCTGCCATGTGGGTGGGATACTCTCGGTAGCTTGCCAGGCTCTCCAATAGAGATGAAGGAATCGAACCCGAGTTGGCCGTGTGCAAGGCAAATGCCCTATCTGCTATGCTATCACTCCAGCCCTGCCTAGAACTAAACTATCAATAACTTTGTATCACAGTTATTTAAATAAAAAATGTTTTTAAAATAGTAATAAAATTGAATATTCTAAGCAATGCAGATAATGCTCTATTTCCAAGTGATGTAATTTTATTTTCCTTTTGTGTGACTGTACAATAGTTATTCCAACCTCTTACTTAAAATTGCTATCTTGATAAAAGGTAAAGGTAAAGGCCCTCCTGTTGATCGTCGATTTGCTCGAGCGGGCCCAGTAACATCTCCATTGGAGACTTTGTTGTTACTGTGTCTGGCATATCGTAGCTTGCCGGGCTCTCTGAGAGGGGCGGAGGAATCGAACTCTGGTCGGCCATGTTGGCTGCTTGTAAGGCGCACGCCCTACCCGCTGTGCTATCGCTCCAGCCCTATCTTGATAAGTACCGTGATAAATACCATGAAACCATTAAAATGATATAAACCATTAACAACAACAAAATCAAATACAAAATAGGCCATGTGTCTTAGAAGATATTTTACAGATAAGTTTCAAGATGCTCAACACCATTAACCAACCAGGTAAATTTACAGCACAACCACAAACATATTTTCTCTTATTTTTTAGAATGGTTTTAGTCAAATAGATAAGGAAAGACAAAAGCATGCAAAGATGTGGAGAAATCATCTTTGTGCACTACTGGTGTTAGTATAAATGGCTTGTAGCTACCATGAAAAATACTAAAGGAGGTTCCTCAAAATTTAGGAAATATCTGTATTTACTACTTCAGAGAATGTACACAAAATAGAATTTTCCTAGCAGGTAGTGAAGCCAACCCATGTTATATTTATCAAACTCTACAAAGAGCTAGTCCTATATATCAGGAATGAAGGAGAAGCCACTGAAAATCTAAAATCTATTATGTGCATAATCCTTACAATGTGTTGTTGTTACTGATATAGGAAGGTTCAACAGAATGAAAGTTATTCATCATTTTTTTTAATAGTTTAAGTATCTAGATGGCACATATCTTTATTTCAGGGATAGAGAAGCAGTGCATGCCTTTCTATATGTATCTACATCACATGAGAGATATTCATACATTCAAGTACCTTAAGATAAAATAAGATGTAGGGAGATTTAGGAAAGCCTAGCACAGTCTGTGCACCTTTTTTATTGTGCTGATACAGAATGAAGTGACAGTGCTCAGGCTTAGTTATTTCCCAAGAACCGTACCTAGAAATCTATCATCTATCTTCATATCTATTCATCGCACAAATAATTTATCTTTCTGCTATGGCCCTTGAAGTATTCTTAAGGATTCATGATAAAAACAATAACTCTTAACAAGAGGTCTTTGTGATCCAATCAGATCACTCATTGGAAATGTAAATGAAGAAGCCTTCAATCTCAAATGTAATTGTTCATCCCATGCCAGCATGAATATCGTCTTTGGCAAGATAAATACTGCAAGTTTGCATTTTACCTCTTTCTAGTCCTCAGATCAAGATGATCAAAGTATTGATATATACGAAAACACCATTTTAACCATTTTTAATTTACATTTCTGTAAATAATTCTGCTATTTGAAGTTTCTATGAGTGACTAAAAGTGAAGACCTTGAAAAATGACCAAATAAGAGTTAGGTGAGAAAATAATTTGCTTTCATTTGGTAATAGGAAATAAAATTTAAGACTCCCTCATGAAAAATTAATAATTATGTTACAAAAGACCTTGGAAGCTATAGCATAATTTAATTTAATTTAATGCGATAATGAGAAATATCAGAATTAAAAAGAAATAGTCAATTATGCTTTGGGAAAAAAGAAAGCTTTTAAAAATGAAAGTTGATTATTAGATATTCCTTTTAGTTAAATCCAAAGCACAGATTTTCCTAAAGAACATAAAGTTGTGGCTCTGGGACCGTAATATTTTATTTGATCAACTTTGATTAAAAATACTACTTAAAGTCCTACCTCTGAGCAGTACCCCATCAGATGAATAAAAGACCTTCAAAGATTTAAATTCACTAGTGGAGTTTTTGTACAGATTCACCCAAAGCAATGCTTTGATCCTGATATTTTGGGGGCTAATGAAATATAATAAAAACGCTTGCTGTGCTCAAAGGTACAAATCTTTCCCAAGGATTAGGATTTGAATGAGAGAGCAATCAAAACAGGCATTATGACAGAGTTTCAGGAGGTAAAGGAGTTGGAAACATTATAAAAAATAAGCTTTAAAAATATTAATTCTTGACTTTTCTTCGCATTAATAATGGTCCTAAACTTTAAAGCTATAAATATATATGTGAGAATAATGTGTTACCTGAGACAACTGAGCCAAGCTTTTAAATTTCGGTGAGTATACATAGTGGTAACTCCTCTTGGTTTATTTTCAGGTTTGGGGCTAGTTAGATAGTACAGTGGGTAGGGCACTTGCCTTGCATGTGGCCAAACCAGGCTTAGTCTCTGGTATTTCGCATGGTCCCCAGAAAACCACTATAAATATTTCCTGAGTATAGAGCCAGGAGTAACCCCTGAGCACCTCTGGATAGATCCCCCCAAAAAACAGAATATTTTCACACATTTGATTATAAACATGTTTTTTCAGAGGGCAGTGAAACTGCTATAAATTGGCATGTATGAGTTCACTGGTACTTGTTAACTGAATTCCATGACTAAAGGAAGACTCATTGACTGAGGAGTTTGAATTTTGTTTTATTTTTCAGGAAACTGCAATTAAAAGCTTAATTTCTTCACTAAAAAATAATAGTATTAAAGATGTAATAGTATTGAAGACACTTCTAATTATATATGACATTCTTGTCATACACACACATATATATACATATACATATATATGTCATATCAACATAAGCTTTTGGATATACTATTCCCCAGATATACTTGGGAAACCAAGTTTCTTCTATTAATTATTTTGTTTTCCGAAAGAGAACTCTGTAATTAAAAGTTATGGTTAGCAGGTGTCCAATGACAAAAGAATGAACAATGAAATTGTTGTACATACACAAAATGGAATATTATGTGGCCACAACAAATGATAAAATCATGTGGTTTCCTGCAACATGGAGGTCCTGGAGGATCTTACATTAAGTAAGTCAGAAGAACAAGGACAAATACTGAGAACTTTCACTAATCTGTGGTTTACAGAATAACTTTTCTCATATAGCATAACATTATTTGTAGGTATCAAAGGTGAACAAAACATTGGCTGTAAATTGCAGAAAGAAAAATGCCCAGGAAGGAGAGAAATACAGATGTGAAGCAATAGCAGAGGATGTAAATAGCAGAGGGGCAAGGATTAGAGCCCAGGGTGCCTCTGTGGTACAGAGGCAAGGTATCTGCATATAGTTAAGTCATTATGAACCATGGGACTGAAAGTATGGGATCCAAACTACTTAAAATTTTATCTGTCAAAGTGTAAAGGAGGGGAGTGAAAGGGAACCCAGGATCCTGGAGGAGAGATAAAGTTATGGGGTGATGAAATTACAGGTGGGAACAATGTATGCGTGAAATAGTATTTTAAACAACTTTGTAAATCACGGCGTCTAAAAAATATATTTTTAAGTTCTAGTTACTTTGGTTCTAACTATTCAAACTTATATAAATATATATATATGTAGATATATATGTTTGGTTCTAACTACTCAAACATATATGTATGTGTAATCCTATTATATAATCTGATATAATTTATAAAGATGCAGTAAAAATGATATCATAGATTAAAAATTAGGATCCTTATACAAGACTTCTGTTTCAGTGACCGAAAGCTAACCTTGAGTTGAATTCTTCTGTTGATATCAGATATGTTAGGTATAAAGTACATCTGGAAAGTTTTATTCCATTGTTGCTAGTTGTTGTATTTTAATGAGAAAGGAGTATGGAATAAAAATAAAATATTTGATCTCTTCTATGAAAAATGATGTACATAAAAGTCAAACAAAATCAGTAAAAGGGGAATTTTATGTATGTAATATTACAATCCTAGAATATATAAGACAATAGAAGTCTAAAATGTCATTTTATATTGCCAGTGGTGTCAGCTTGGAGACAAAATAAATGAAAAAGGCAGAACCAAATATTCTGTATGAGTCCTGACAGAGGCAGCAGGACAACCTTATCAAAGTGTATGTAGAGGAGCATGGGATTTGAAAAGCCCAGCATCAAAAGTGAGCTGTCCATCTACAAAGTTGCCTCTCCACCTTACTTAGGAACTGTTGCCCACACTTTCTTGAAAATAAAAAAATAAACAAATCTCTTGCCACCATTTTAATCCCTGTGGCATTAAAATGTACATAGTCTCCAAATGATGTTATGATGTGCATGTACCAAAGCAGTGATTGATGCCAAAAAAGATAATGGTGTATAACATGAGCCTGTGATTACTGAAGGATTTCCAGGTGCTTCTCTCCCCACTCAGGGAGTAGGGATTCAGTAATATATAACGTGGGAATCTACCGACCTGATGTATCTGTTCTTCTCTAGCACTGCTGCCAGTAAAGAAATTCTGGAAACAGAAAAGCTAGTCTGGAAAAAAAGACATTCTTTCCTGAACTTCTGAGTAGTGGTTCAAGCTATCTAAGAGACTATCTTAATTTGCCCTTACTAAAGGGTGGTTAGGTGTAGGATAAATTTAGTTTGTCCTTTCCGCCTTGCCACAGGGAGCATAGGCTTATTGGGTTACTATATCACAGTGCTCCCATTCCTCTGTGTTTATATGTAACCTCTTTCTTTGTGCTCTGTTGACTTGTGAATACTATTTTTCTCTTCTCCTTAAGTCCTTTGCATAGTTAATTCAGAACAATGTCCTTTTTGCTTGCCTTTTATTTTTTCTTTTTGGGTCACACCTGGCAATGCATAGGAGCTACTCCTGGCTCTACACTGAGGAATTACTACTAGTGGTGCTCAGAGGACCATATGGGACACTGGGAATCGAACCCGGGTCAGACTCATGCAAGGCAAACGCCCTACCTGCTGTGCTATCACTCCAGCCCCACAAAGTCCTTTTTTGTATGGACATGAGAAGACAGTTAATGCTATGCTTTTGTAACTTGGGAATTAATTGACTCCGGATGATATTCACCTCCTGGACATCTGGCTTCTCACCTTAAGCCTCAGTTGCCCTTATTTTCTAGCACCCCAAAATCAGGGTCCCAACAAGGAACTGGATAGACCCACAGAAAGCTGTGAACTATGTGCTACCCTGGTATCGAAATGGGCCCAGCCAAAGTGCTATAATGCTTAACTATAAGTTAAGAGCATTGTTATGGACAAATGATTCAAAAAGCAATAAGTAGATTCGGACTCTGCTAGGATTACAAAGGATTAATCTGGCCTGAGCACTGTGATCTGAGTCTGTGGAGAGATGTTCCCCAGAGAACCATCCTCCAAGTTCAATGTATCTCTTACTATGTCCATACAAAATAACTAATATTAAGAAGTAGAATTAAAATGTTAATTAAGCTATTGGACTAAGGAAAGGATTTGGAAAACACCTTAAGTATAGTTTGCCCTTGAGCAGAGGAAGGGCTTTTTTATGTTGATTTTGCTGCAAGACTGGGTATAGCATCTACCTCCAGTGCTGGGGAGTTGGAGAGAGATGAGAGAGTTAAAGAAAGATGAGAGAGAGCGCAGGGCAGCAAGATGGAGCATGGAGAGACTAGTAAGGGGGACAGAGGGAGAAGAATGTAGGGGAAGAATGTAGGAGCAGACGCATGGAGGGAGAGAGAAGCCACTGCAAGATGGAGTTTGGAGAAATGAGCACGAGACACAGGAGGAGATAGGAATGAGGGGCAGAGTGAGACTAGAATGAGGAGCTCAGTGAGACTGGAACAGGCCTGTGGGGAGAATGGAATAAACGGCAAGTGATCAATCAATCGGCTTGGTCCTTGTTTTCTCCTCCATCTGCCCATGACATGGGCCACCCCTGGGTGGGGGAGCAGCCCAAGACCACCGAACCCAGGTGGCAAGAGGAAGAGCTGCTGGGGTCTTCCCTAGCTGCCCCTGGAGATTATACAGTTAGGTTCACCAAGAGGGAGTAAAATATGATTTTAACTGGCATGGCAAGGTACTCTAGCAAGGAAGACATCTTTAGAAATCTTCAGTTCTAAGTCAGTAATCTTAAACAGAAATCCACTCTGTTAGTATGGCATTTGAAATGTGAAATAATACACAATTATGAAAAATAACAAGAAAGGGAAAGGAAGGAAAATTGACATCATTCTAAGCCTCAATTACCTACATAGGCAATCCAAATACAGTAATCATTAAACCAGTATAAAATGTGAGATTGCTGACTATAAATTCCATGCACAAAAATCAATAGTATTTTGATACACAAATAATTAGAAATGTGCAACTTAAAAATGTTATTCATAATAATAAAAACAAAACAGCATATAACAGAAGAGGTCAAGAACTTTGTTTTTGTATATATACCCACATAATATACATATTTAAAAAACAAAAGAAGTCAAAATATTAAGAGATAGTTCATAAACAGTATAAATGAAAAATAATGAAGATAAATTAATTCTAGAGAAATTATCTGAAAATTAAAAGGAATTATAATTAAAAAGCTCACATTACTCCTCAAAAATAATGCACAAGGGATTCTAAAATTTTCAGGAGAGAGCAAATGATAAATTTTAGCAAAATATCACTGTCACTATCACTGTCCTCCCGTTGTCCATCGATTTGCTCAAGCAGGCCCAGTAACAATGTGAGACTTGTTGTTTTCTGTGTTTGGCATATAGAATATGTCACGAGTAGCTTGCCAGGCTTTGCCATGAGGGTGAGATACTCTCGGTAGCTTGCCAGGCTCTCTGAGAGGGGCAGAGGAATCAAACTCGAGTCGGCCGGGTCGGTCACATGCAAGGCAAACGCCCTACTCACTGTGCTATCACTCCAGTCTTTACAAAAATATACAAAATATAAATAGTATGAGACTACTATCAAATGCCAGGGAAAACAGGAGCCAAGAGGACTGGCAATGGTTGGAAGCTTACCACAAGTATGTGGGTGACGATAACCTTTAAGAATAGAGAAGGGGTAGGTATGACAATAATAGTTGAACATAACCATTTTGGACAGGAGCTGAGAGTTGAAAGTAGGAAAGAGATATACATGATAACCTTTATATATCTGTACTGCAAACCATAAGGCCCAAAGGAAAGAGAGAATGAGAGAAAGAGACAGACAGAGAGAGAGAGAGAGAGAGAGAGAGAAGAAAAGTGGCTATCATAGAGTTAGGTGCAGGGGGTAGAGATTGTGGGAGCATAACTGGGGAAATTGGTGGTGAGAAATGGACACTGGTGAAGGAACAGGTGTTGGAACATTGTATGACTAAAACCCATTCATGAACAACTTTGTAACTGTGAATCTCACTTTGATACAACTTGAAAACACAAAAAGAACTTGATTTTCCAGGAGAAAAATATATTCCTAGAGATCAAAATGAATACAATGCTTAAAACATACCAATATGGATCGTTTGCCTTCTCAGCTATCAAGAGTTTTTATTGAGTTATAATAATTATTGCAATGTTCTGCTGGACCAGTAATAGAAAAATAGAACAATGGAAAGAAAAAAAACACATGAAATATATGACCCAGGAACAATTGATTATACATAAGTCCAAAAAGGGCTGGAGTGATAGCACAGCAGGTAGGGCGTTTGCCTTGCACGCAGCCAACATGGCCGACTCGAGTTCAATTCTTCCGCCCCTCTCGGAGAGCCCGGCAAGCTACCAAGAGTATTCGATATGCCAGACACAGTAACAACAAAGTCTCCAATGGAGACGTTACTGGGCCCGCTCGAGCAAATCGATGATCAACGGGAGGGCCTTTACTTTTACTTTTACTTTATGTCCAAAAAGAATGTTCTATTTCCTATATTTTGCCATGTATAAAGATAAACTTCACAGAAAAATCTATATTTGAAATAGAGCATAATTAAAGTTTTAGGAGAAATTTACATCTAGAGAAGAAAAGGATCTCTTTAATGACTACCAGAAAGTACACCCCATGAGAAAAAAACTTAATAAGTATCATTACTTTAGAATCCAAAAAGATATTCACATTAAAATATCATATAACCACAAAAACTCAAGAAGAGAGAAGACATTTGTAACCAACAACCATCAACAAACTGTCTTTGGGATATACTAAAGTCTTCCCCAAATTTATGAAAGTTAAAACTACCAGAAAGATGTATAAAGATAAGAATGACTAAGGTAATATAAAGAAAAGCTAAATTTTCCAAAGTCTGAAAAGATGTTCTATTTTATTAACAAATAATAAAATAAATAAAAAGTTACAATGATCACTAATGTATTTTTCAACCTATTTCTTCTTGGGTCAGTTTACCCTCCTGAAGCAACCATACAATGTTACATAAGTAACAGTATAGACACCTAGTTAGCACAATGCATCACAGATCGAACAAGCAATCCTGACTCATGGGCCACAGAGGAGCTGAATTTGAAGGACTGTGATACAGTAGGAAGACGAGTGACTTTTGTTTTTGTGGGGTTTTTTTTGTTTTATTTTTATTTTTTGTTTCTTGGGACACACCCAGTGGTGCTCAGGGCTTACTCTTGAGTCTGCACTGAGGGATCACTCCTAGGAGGGCTTGGAGAACATTGGTGGTGCTGGGGATCAAAATCAGTTTGATGAACAGTAAGAGCCCTACCCGTTGTACTATCTGTCCTTCCCCAAGATGAGTGAGTTTTTATGGGTCCAAAAGGGAGGGATGAAAATGGAGAACAGGAGGCACACCATGTGAAAGCAAAGCTGAACCGTTCTAGGCACCCTCTCCTCATTCATCCAGGTACCCATAGGGTGGCAGGGCCCCTTCCCGGGGCTGTGCATCTAACTAGATCAACTGAGAACAGCTGATATTCACCCTTGGTTTTGCAGGGGATGGGAATTGAGGAACACTGTGCAAAAGCAAAGCTGAACTGTCCCGAGCACCCTCTCTTCATTCATCCAGGTACCCGCCCAATGGCAGGGCACCTACCTGGAGTTATTCTCCCCCAACATATCCAATAGGAACCATAAATTACCCTCTTAGATGGAACTTTCACTAGGTTAGCTTAACCTCCAGAAACACATTAGCCGATAATTCATTGAGCCCATCTCAACTCATTCTGAATTTCAAGCAGAATAGTAACAGTGAGTGTGAAGGTCTGAACCACATAGGTCACAATGGTAAAGCAACGCAGAAGATCACCAAGCTTACTTCTTGAAGAGGCTGGCCCAGAAGACACCAACAGTAATGAAGTGCTAGACGAAGTCTCTGACAAGGAATTTAGAAGGGAGCTACTGAGGATGCTTGGGGAGCTAAAAGAAACAATGGAATGCAATGCCAATAAAAGACAAGAGGATTTGAAGGATAAATGAGGAAAATGAAAAAAAAATAGAAATGAAAATGTCAGACCTGAAAAACCTGGTAGGCGAATTCAAAAACTCAGTGGAAGGCCGCAGCAAGAGAGTAACAGCTACTGAGGACAGAATCAGTGAGCTTGAAGATGAAGTCCAGAGACTCTCCAGAAAAGAGCATAAAATGGAAAAGAGACTCACAATTTGTGAACAGATTGCAAGAGAAGATCGTGATGAAGCCAAGAGGAGTATCATAAAAATTATTGGAGTCCCAGAGAGACAGGAAGAAAACCCTGATGAAGAAGAAACTGTCAAAGACATCATTGATAGAACGTTTCCAAAGCTGAAGAAAATATGCGACCACATTCAGGAGGCCCCAAGGGTACCAGATAGATGAAACCCGAATAAAAATACCCCAAGACTCATCCTGATCAAAATGACCAAAGCCTTAGATAGAGACAAAATTCTGAAAGCAGACAGACTAAAGAAAGAAATTTCCTATAAAGGAGCATTCTTAAGATTCACAGCTGATTTGTCTGATGAAACCCTCATGGCCCCAAAACAGTGGTGGGATATAGTGAAAAAAACTCAATGAAATAAATACCTCACCAAAAATACTTTACCTCATTTATAACAGAAGGAACAATACACAGTTTCACAGACAAACAACAGCTCAGAAACTTCATACTCTCAAAGCCATGGTTACAAAAACAATTAAATGGGCTACTTTAAGACAAGACAGGCCCCTCAAATACACCAAATTTCAAAAGAAAATGGGACAAAACCCCATAACAATAATCTCTCTCAATGTCAAAGGGCCAAACAAAACATACCAAAAAAATACACAGAGTGGCAGGATGGATTAGAAAATTGAACCCAACATTCTGCTGCCTGCAAGAAACACACCTCAATAGTCAAAGCAAACACAGGCTCAGAGTCAAAGGCTGGAAAACAATCCTACAGGCAAACAACTCCCATAAAAAAGCTGGGGTAGCCATCCTAGTGTCAGAGCATATTGATTTCAGACTGAAAAAGGTCACTAGAGACAGTGAAGGCCATTTCTTATTGATCAAAGGATCTGTACAACAGGCAGAACTTACAATACTAAATGTATATGCACCTAATGAGGGACCAGCAAAGTACTTAAAACAACTACTCATAGACTTGGAGAAAGACATCAAGAGCAACAAAACACTATTGGGAGACTTCAACACCACTTTATCACCTCTTGATAGATCAACCAGACTCAAGCTAGATAGAGACTCAAGCTTGATAGAGCAACCAGACTCAACCACACATACTAGGGGAAAAGGCAGCTCAGACAGAGAAGGGAACACCAAAAAAGGGTATTGGGAGGATCCTCCCAGGATGGGAGATGCATGCTGAAAGTAGACTATAGACCGAACATGATTTCCACTCAATGCCTCTTTTGCAAACCACAGCACCCAAAAGAAGAGAGAGAACAAAAGGAAATGCCCTGTCACAGAGGCAGGGTGGGATGGGGGAGAAGGAGTTGGGGGGAGGGTGATACTGGGATCATTGGTGGTGGAAAATGGGCAATGGTGGAAGGATGGGTACTCAATCTTTGTGTAATTGAAACCCAAGCACAAAAATTTGTATGTCTACAACTGTACCTCATGGTTTTTCACTAATAAAAATTTTTAAAAAAGGAAGAAAATGGAGAACAGAAGTTTTTCAGGACAGCAACAAATACATAGCACACAGAGGGTAGGGCGTTTGCCTTGCACAAGGCCAATCCGGGTTCGATTCCTCTGTCCCTCTTGGAGAGACTGGCAAACTACCAAGAGTGTCCTGCCTGCATGACAGAGCCTGGAAAAAACAGTAACAACAGGTCTCACAATGGAGATGTTACTGGTGTCCACTGGAGCAAATCGATGGACAGTGGAAGGACAGTGCTACAGTACTACAGATTTACTAAACCCATCAAATGTACAACAAAGATCAAGCAAAGAAATTTACACAATATAAAGTCAATGTATTTTCGTTACTTCTAACAAATGTCTATACACTGGCAGAGGATATTGGTGGAAAATGTTCTGAATGAGTGGGAGAAATACTATTTTGAAATTTCTAGCTTTATTCAGTTTTCATCTTTTAACTGCTTTAAAGATTAGTTGAAAAAATAGTATGCCAAACTAAGTGAGCAAACATACTGAATTTCATAATTAAATACTAGATGTAAATTTCCCTGATGTATGCCATTATTAAGCATTCAATGAATCTTTATAAATTATAACTCAGTTTATGTGTAATATTTTTAAAAACATTCAATTTTTTTTAAATATGGAAATGTTATTTCACACCCATTACATTAGCAAAAATTAATAAGTGAACACCAATGTTGACAAAGATGATGGAAAGCAAGAACCCACACTTGTGATTAGAGTCTAACTTAGAAATTAATTTGAAAATATCCAATAAACATGGAAAAATTTTAAGTCATGATCCAAAACTTCCATTTCTACAAATTTGTCCTAAAGAAACATTCATACCTTTTTAGAAGCTGTACATGGAAAAGATAATTACAGAGTAGTGTGCAATTTTTGTTAAGAGTGAATAAATAAACACACTACCACTATCAGCAAAATTTAACAATCAAGGACTGAAGAGCTAGTGCAGCAAGTAAGATGCTTGCCTTGTGCATCCCAGGTGGTCCACATTATCGATGCCTGGAGTAAGCATGGCTAGACAAGGTCAAAAACAAAACAAAACCATCTAGTAACCAAGAAAGAGAAAACAAATGTTGGATATATCAAATATGTCTGATAAAAAGTTTCTCATAAAGATAGAGAATATTTTTTAAATTCGATATAAACTGTCATTCTGAATATCCTTGCAGCAGGGTAGTTAGGGGGAGATATACAACTGGTTTCACTCAGAGGTAATTCTGTGCTCTGTAGTGACACTTAACTGTCATTCAACAATCAATGGTACATTCTTAAGAATTACCTATATTTTTTTATGGAAATATAGATGGTTAACTTCAATTGTCATGTATTCTGTGAAGCAGCTATAATGAATATTTCTATTATAGAATTATTACATACTTTTATAATAATTGAACTATAAAACAATTGAATCCTCATAATAGAAACAATAATACTGACTGTCATTTATTAAGCCTTCACGACATGTCCAGAATTTTACTAAGTACTCTTTGTCATTACTTTTAATCCTTTTGACCCCATTATGGAAACACAGTATTTTAATATCATTTCATAGATCACAATGAATTTCTTATTGTAGTAAGGCACTTGACACAGGTAATACATTTAACATGTTAAAGAGATGGAACTTGAACACATTCTGATTCCATAATCTGCATTGCTAACCATTCTACTAATAGGTTTACAGTATTCCATTCTACTTCTTAAAAGAAGAGTATTTTCACATAAGCCTCTAGGTCATTTTTAAAGATGACCAGGAAACTGCAATCTCAAAGATAAACAAAATCAATATTTTAGAATCATCATAATTTTTATGCTGTAACGATTCATTAACTCCCCTTCCCTAGTTATTCTTCTCAGCATATTTGAGATCCTCTGTTATGCTGAGCAGGCAATTTCTTTACTCCCTCTTTTTTTATCTCACCCCTGGCAAGCACTGTTAATATAAGTTTATGGAGACAAATTTGATTAAAAACGCATCTATATGCTGACCATTAATTCTGTAGATTGCATTTAAAGAATCTCTGTCGGCAAACCGAAAACTTTACAAGTTCTCTCATCAATAGTTTAGATAGCTGACGGAAAAAAGTGGTCTCTGCACTTTAGCTTCCTTCTACAATAGCCTGGCCCCACCAGCTGTTGGAAGTAGCCCCCACTACCGCTGAGTGTGGCCCAAAATGAACAAAATGAAATAGAAATTTGACATGAATTGTAAGTATGTATGTACCAGGGCTAGCAACATATTTATCTCTTTATATGTCCTAATTATTCACTAAATAAACCCTTATATGTTCATGAGCTACGTCTGCTAGTCCCTTATAGCTCACACTAATAGCACTGTAGCACTGTCCTCCCATTGTTCATCTATTTGCTCGAGCAGTCACCAGTAACATCTCTATTGTGAGACTTGTTGTTACTCTTTTTGGCATATTGAGTATGCCATGGGGAACTTACCAGGCTCTGCCATGCGGGTGGGATACTCTTAGTAGCTTGCCGGGCTCTCCGAGAGGGAAAGAGGAATTGAACCTGGGTCAGCCACATGCAAGGCAAATGCTGTCTGTACCCTCCAGCCCCACATTGAGTGATATTGAACTAATTTCACATCTTAAGCTGCCTACTATGCTATATCATTTCACTCTGCTCAAAATGCCCTCATTAAACATCTTCTTTAGATGCTCAGTGATGAAAGGCATGTGTTCTCACTGAGTCATATCCTCATCCCCCCTCTTACAGTCTCGATTTGAGCCTCATTGCTCTAGAAAGTCTTCTCAGATTTCCCCTTCCAGGAAGGATTATATCTTCTCTTTCATGTAAAAATAAAGTCTTAACTTTATCACTTCATGTACAAACTATACTGAGAATTAAAAAGCAATTTAATCTTTTAACACTTATAAACTCTAACATGTCATTGCCTATTTTTTTTGTGAAACTAACATTATTTGAGCCTCAAGACCTATATATTATCCAACCTTGAGTTCTCAACAGTTACTTGAAAACAAGGTAAAGACGTGCTCTATAAAGTTTGCTGGAAGATAAAAACATTTCTCTTTAAAATCATCAGGCCATAAACTAGATAATACATAGAATGAACAGAACAGTTATACATTCATTAAATCATGGAGTAAATATTCTAATGGTAAACATAAATGTAAGTAAGCATATACTGAACATAATGGGAAATTTATAAGGAACTCCAGTAACAAATAAACATTCAAAGTTATGCTCTAATTATGAATAAGAATCACCAGTATGTCTGTTCAAAATATAGATGCCTGGCCCCTACCTTCTGATCTAGTACACTTGCACACAAACCCTAAAATCTATATATTAATACATTCACCAAAATAACAGCGGTATAAGCTCTCTGAATAGAATTTGGAAATTCTCAAATACTCAAGTGCAGTTCAAGGTGTTCTCTCTGAGGAAGGCAGTTTAAATTTAAGCATTGAATGATAAATATGGTTTGATCAAGCTAGTGACAAAATTGAATGAACTACCAGTCTCTGGAAAAGGAGGACAAAAATTCAAGAGGCATAAAGGGAAAAATAACGTTCCGAGTAATAAGTTTGATACATGAAAGACAAGTACAGGAAAAAGTTCATAACATTTAAGAAGCCATGTTAAGAACATGGAATACTAGGAGTTGGAGAGATAGTACTCCCTGTGAGATGCTAGCTTTGCACTAGATGTCCTCCATTCAATCCCCTACACCACATATGGTTTCCTAAGCCACACCAGAAGTGATCCCTGAACTCAGAGGTAGGAGAGCATCACCAGGTGTGGCTCCCAAACAATAAAAAATAATAATAAGGAACATTAATCTAAAGGCAATGAAAAAAATGATAGAAATGCTTTGGGTCTAATATCTTTTCTGTACCTCAGCTATATCATCTGTAATTATGCCTGCACCAGAGACCCTTTGAAATGATTGAATGAGACCAATGCTTGACATGCAGTGAAGCATTTAGTAAGTGTTGGATATCATTGCGATGCTACTGTCTATATTTTTATTGTTTTAAGATAAAAGGTAGAGTTGAGGATGAGGTTCAAATTAAAATAAATGTTCAACAAATAATAGAGTCAAATAATGAAAGTAATTTATTGAGTCTGGGGAATAAAGGCATAAACCAGCAGGGCAAACGGCATGAAAATAAACAATACTTAAAGAAACAGGTCTCATGGGATGAGGAAAACATTCTCTGATCACAAACACAACAGCACAAGACACAAGACCAGAGATTATTTACTACTTAAACTGGCATGGTAGGCACTTTTTAATTAGCAGAATTAGGAGTGTACTTAAAATTGGCTTTGTGAGAAGGGTTTAATTACTATCTTTGAAACTACAACCCCATAAGTCAGTAAGAGGTGGCTCAGCAAGAATGTATAAGTTTAGTCATAATTCACAGCAAGGTTGCGTTAAGTCATTACAATGCTGACTCATCCTTGAATATTCTCTACAATTTCTCAACATCGCCTTTCCTCAGGAGAATCCCAGCAGAATGCACCTTTGCATTTCTGGCTGCTTTTGTCTTCTTGCTTGTCATCCCCATCCTTATGCCTTCCAAGTGCTCAACTAACAAACCAATAGAGCAAAATCATTTCCAAATGAACAGCATCCAGCCTTTGGCAGCTCTTACCTGAAAGCTCTTACCTTAAAATGCTTCCAGGTGGCAACCTGCATGCAGAATGCTGGCCCACTCGCAGAAATTTTTGGATGCATGAATTTTCAATACAGATTATATGTTCCATATTTTACTTCTTCAATTATATCAATGGTTATGAAACCACTGTTATTAGAGAGAGAGATTTTGTTGCTTCTTTTGTTTTTTTGTAAGATTACAGTGTTCTTGACAAAAGGATATAGAAATTCTAGATGAGATTGAGAATTGAGACTCTCCAACAATTATGAAGAGCTTTGAGAATCTATTTTTGAAAGTTGTTAGGATGACTAATATCCCATAAGGGTTATAACCACTGAATTAAATAGCTTATAGTTCTGTTGGTTAAAAGTGCAGAAATAAACTCAAAGCAGGATAGTGACACAAACTAGGATGCTCTAAGTGTTCAAGCAGGTGACTTTAATGAATCAAGTGCACTTGGGTTGAGGGCCTTCTGGAAAATCATGCATGGGGAGTATCAGAGCCCACCAGAATGATCAACAGGTACTCAGATGCTATAACACTTGAGCTAGTCATTTAGATGTGGAAATGCTTACTAAGTGTTGTCAGATCTCATTTTTCAAGAGCATCTAAAATTCTGGATGCTTGCATTATGTAATATTCATGACAATCAATGCTGACAAAACTTTGAAAATATCTTAAGGGTTATTAGTTACAACACTTATCTAACTCCCAATACCAGAGGGAATAAAATATCCCTCTTAGCACTGTGTACTTAGGACCTCTGATTATGACCTAAAGATAGTGATTTAGTACATGACTATAATCCATCTTGGAGACTAGATGCATAAGTATTTTCAAAAAGAAAAGGTATTGAATTACCAGTATGCCCACAAACGAGGGATAAACCTGGTTCCAAACCAGAAAACTAGTGAGAGACAGAAGATGGGAGACTGTAACTCAATAGTGTTTGGCGTAAATAAAACAGTCTTCCTCATGAGGTGATAAATTTCAGTTATTGCAGCATTAAAATAGTGGCTGAAAGATTACTTTATGGAAATGTGTCCACGTGCTTATCCAACAGCTGGCAATGCCCCCTCCCACTTGAATACTCCATGAATATCTCTCCATTCGTCTATACCCTGAAATGATACATATTAGTTTTCCAACCAAAAGAGACTCACAGTAGAAAAAGTCATGAGTAAAATACTGCCTACAGAACTGTCCTCATATTCATAAGAGTAAACTTTTTCAGAAGAGTAGTATGCTTATTTGATAATTTGTTGATTGTTCCTAGAAGTCTTGGCAGTTATCATCAACACAGGACATCACTGATCATTTTTCAAATTTTCCTTTTTATATTATTTTTAAAAATTTAACTAAAAAGCCACGATTTACATGCCATTAATGAATGAGTCTTAGACATACAATATTCCAACCCCAATCTCACCACCAGTGTCAACTTTCCTTCACAAGAATTCCCATATTTCCTCCCACACACCCTAAAGCCACTTGCCTCCTTGACAAGCATAGTTTAAAGTTTGGTGGTTATAGTTTAGGGCTGATGATTTCAGTATTATTGAGTGTATTTTTGGATATGACACAGTATCCTTCTCCCATATCAGCTGTATAGCTGTGACCCCGGACTCTATTCTCTGATTACTTCCCTATCTCCTCATCTTTCCATCTTGGTCCCCTAGATCCAACTCAATACCAGTCTTTTTTATTTGATAGACAAGGAATCTATTTGCCAGATTACAGTCAAGATGAAAAGGGAAAAGTTAGAAAACTTTTAATTAAGCAAAAATTCTGTACAATAAATGAAAGGATTCTTTCCAAACTCTGTGAGATTTAAGCCATCTGTAAAGTTTCAGAGGGAGAGAAAGAGAGTATTTTGCCAAATATCTCTGAACCTTTGAGGATAAAATAATGATTAAATTATAAAACAACTAATTATTAGAGGTCTCCATGTGTTATCTTATCATTGTCTCAGACATTAAGAGTAAGTATGATCATACCTATTTTAAATGAGTGAAATAAAGCTCAGGGAGACAGACCTTGATTTAAAAAAAAATGGTTTGGCAAGAGACCAGGGTTTATGTTCTGATTCTCCTAGTTAGCTAGTTAAATGATACAAAGAACTCTTCGAAATTATTAAACCTAATTTTCTCACTAGAAAGAGAAGATAATAATGATATCCAGTAAATAAACTGTGTACATGTTAATTTAAATAAGATAATCTTAGTACGAAAAAACTCTATACATATTACCAGCAATTTTAACTGACAATTAAATGACAAAATTCAGAATCTAATAAATGACAAAATTTAGACTCTAGTTCAGTCTCAAATCAGTAGTCTTCGCCACAAGTTTCATTAACTATGAATTCACAGCCTGTCAGAATAAGTTCCCTACAGGTAAATAAGACACTAGCTTCATTCATTCTCTATGAATCTCCAATTCATTTCTACATATCTATAGAACTTTGATACAAGTTATCTGCTCTACATTTTGATCATACTTAAATGTTACATTATCTAAACATTTTTATGTGGTGTGACACAACCACAAGAGTTCATTAGAATAGAACACAGAACCAGAATCACTTTAAGCTCACAAATCTTTTGTATGTTGGGTGTTGGGTGGTTGTACTGTTAACAGATTTTTTTTTTTAATTTAAATTGCTATTTAGTCAATGATTAGGTACATGTTACTGGTCCTGTGCTAGTATATAACATATTTACCGGGGATGATTTGACTTTCTTCCACACAAACTCTAAATATCAATAGATTAACCTGGAATCAAGCTCATACAGAGGCAGGGTCAAAAAGATAACAGAAACTCATAGAGGTCTTGAAAGATTGATTTTGAAAATCAGCCACTTTAGGCAAGAAAGGGACCCTGCTTCATTGCTGGTGGGAATGCCGACTGGTTCAGCTCTTTTGGAAAATAGTATGGACGATTTTCAAAAAATTAGAAATTGAGCTCCCATTTGACCCAGCAATACCACTCCTTGGGAATATATCCCATAGAGGCAAACAAGTACAGTAGAAATGGCACCTGCACTTCTGTGTTCATTGCTGCACTATCCACAATAGGCAAAATTTGGAAAAAAAAAAACGAGTGCTTAAGAAGAGATGACTGGTTAAAGAAACTTTTATAAATCTACACAATGGAATACTATGCAGCTCTTAGAAAAGATGAAGTCATAAATTTTACATACAAGTGGTTGTACATGGAAAGTATCATGCTAAGTGAAATGAGCCAGAAAGAGAGGGACAGACATGGAAAGACTCCACTCATCTGGGGAATATAAGTAACAGAAGGGAAGTCGAACACCCAAGAATAGTTAAGTAGCAGGAGGTCTGCTCCATGGCTTGAAAGCTGGCAGCATATGCTGGGGGAAAATGCAGCTCAGATAGAGAGGGGAACACCAAGTAAAGGATGTTTGGAGGACTTGCTCGGGATGTGAGATGCGGGCAAGGCAAACGCCCTACCTCTGTGCTACCGTTCCAGCCCAAAGGGTGAAATAAAAGGTTTGTATTTTGTGGGCGGGTTTCCTATGGACCACCAGCAAATCAATGGAAAGACATAAACGAGTCAAGATTTTATATTTTCCAAATTCTCTCCACACACATAGCCTGGACATCTCTGACTTCACAAAGTTTGGTAACATAACTGGTTAGCAACGTTTTATCTTTCCCAAGATATGTACAATTTTTAAAGACAAGAGGTAGGGGAAGTTAAAGAATTTGTTCCTTTATGTAAGCCAGTAACAAGGGATCAGGAGCAGACTAGAATATGACAAAATAATTACCACTACTAGAAAATAAAGTATTATTTTTTTGCTTTTTTGGGCCACACCGCAATGCACAGGGGTTACTCTTGGCTCTGCACTCAGGAGTTACTCCTGGTGGTGATCAGGGGACCATATGGGATGCTGGGAATCAAACCCGGGCCAGCCGCGTGCAAGGCAAATGCAGTACCCACTGGGCTATCTCTCCAGCCCCTCGAAATAAAGTATTTTCTCCACTGATGAAAGCTTATGTTATAATTTTCAAAGTCTTGGAAGCATTATTTCTGATAGTAACAAATGTTATTTCCATATTTTCTTCAATAATCTAAATATTTTATATGCCACTATTTACTAATAATATGATTCCATAAAAATTAACACAGGGACTGGTAAATAGAATAATTCCAGTAATAAAACGCTCTCATTACTATTTCACTTTGAGTTAGAGTCTTTAATTTGGTCATTTTGAGCAGTGTTATAAACTTAACTATAATCAACTTTTCTTCAAGTTTTAAGAGAAAACAGATCATGAAAGTAATCACTAAATTTATGAGAGCACTTACAGTCAGTCACTTACAATGTGAGTCTCTTGGACAATTATCAATACTTGAGATTAAGCTTCAAGAAAAGAAATTTAAAAAGAGGAAACATAAATTTAGAGAGGCAAAGGGGGACAATGGGTCAACCAAGTCATGAAGTTAAGCATCAGTGTCCCTTTGCATGGCTCCTTGTAGGAGCACATACTAAAAATAAATATAATATTCCTACGGTGAATTTTTCGCAAGAAACACAATCACTTCCCATAGATGGTACACCCATTTATATTTAAATCAGAAATCATATTTAAATATAAATGTGATTGTTTTCACATAGTATTAAACTACATAAGAATCTGTAGATCTATACCTCCACTCACCCCACCCCATCCCACCCCACAAAAAAGTCTTGTAATCTAAGCTATTTATTATGGAAAGTTAATTTTCTCTTTCAAATTATACTCAGGCTTTTACTTCTTAAATTTTTATAAACAAAATCTGGGACAACTATATAAAGTTACATATGTATCTATAGAAGTCTGTATTTACCAAAGATGGTTCTAGTAGCATCTTTCTACACAGTATGACTTAAAAACTTCCAAAAATATCTCTTTTCTCTTTTAATATGGGCAAAACTTTGCAACTCCCTCAGCCAACAAAAGTACAATAAAAATGATCCTATAGAGGCCAGAGGGTAAAAGCTTGAGCAGTTTCATATTCTTTTCTTACAACTGCTACTTTTGGAAACCAGCTGCCATGAGGCAAAGAAACCTCAACTAAGTCTCCTGTGTGGAAAGACTAAATATGGGGAATCTTATGAAAAGGTCTCACTTACTATTCTAAAGCGAAGCTCAAGTCCCAGATAACCCATCCTACCAGTCAGATGTGAGTAAAAGTATTTTCAGATTTGGGGTGGAAAATTTCATCTTTTGGGTGAATTTCTGAGTTGTCCCATAATCCCAAGATATCATGATGATAGAACAGTAAGCTGGAATTGTAATTCAACTCCTAACTCAGAGATTTTATAAGCATAAAAATAGATTTACTTACTCAACTTGGATTTTTTTTTTTTTACTCAGCAGTAGCTAAGTGGAACTATTTCTAAACTTAATTTTACTTTAATTTACTTTCCCTTCATATGACATATGCTGAGGAGCAATCATGAGTCCAGTAGTGTGCTACTCACTAGAAATAAATATAATATATATTTATATATATACAAAAGAAATAAAATTTTAAAAAGAAAAACAGATGTGCATCATGCAGCCATCCAAACTCCAGGCTGATGTTGGACTGCGGGGAGAGATGACGGGCCAGGCTGGATAAGTGCAATGTGAGAGATAAGAGGTCTAAAGTATAAGATAATAATTTCACAATAAAAGACAGTATTTGAGGAGGTGATATCCCAGCTCTGACTTTTCCACTACTTTAGGCTCCTCCTTATTTCCAGGTATGGATTATATGTTTCATACCACATGGAGAGACGAGAGGTTTCAGGTCTCCTGATTCCTATTGTAATGTACTACATTGGTACAAACTCTTATGTAGAAGGGAACACTAACCTGTAAAGAAGACATATTTTCCATTAAAGTAAATATAGAAGCATGCAACCCATTCAAATTATTTTCTTTGTAGCAAAACCACAAAAGGTGAACACCAGTCATAAGAGTTACTGTTTACTGAATAACTATGCTCCAGAAATTGTCCTATAGAATCCTTGGTTTCTCTAGAACAATTCTGCAAGAATCTTCAGGGTTCTACACAGAATTGTGGAGGTAAAGGCTCACAGAAGAGTAAAAGAAACCGAATTATCTCAGTGGAAACCAACAACAATTGGAGTCGATCTCTCCATTACTCATACACACAGAGGGATGGGAACTTGAAAGAAAGCAAGGTCAAGGAGATGGAACTATGTTGACTAAGGCCAACATAAATGGAGTGATGGCTGGGAAATACTTGGAGGTATGAAGGAGAAATAACAAGACCCTTCTAAGTCAAGCATATGCACGCAGGCCCAATTCATGTCCTCAGTTCAACCTTTACTATCAATTCCTTCTAATATTATCAGCATTGTGCTTTTGTTCTCCATACCGCCTCACGAGATTTTCTGTATTCATTCTGGGTTGCTGCATGCAGAGAAGTTATTGTATTATATGAACCTACAACTTCAACCATCAACAACCCACGTGAATCACACCCCTGTATGATGCTATCACTTACTCACCCTTTGGTCGAAGTATAAAACTTTTCTACTTGAATCTAATAGAATGGTTACTTTTCTCTTTGGAGGATACTTTATTTGAGTAACTTTGCAGCTTTATTGCTCTGAACTTGTATATGTGTGTTCACCTTCAATTTTTTGCTGATTGGACTCATGAATTGAGGACCTTCTCATCACCTATGCTCAGTTCACTAGATGACATGGTGGAAATGTTCCTGTAACAGATACATCATCCAATCATACTTTCAGAATGGTAGCTTGGACACTCATAATTCCAAAGATAAACTTAGGAGAGTTAACTGTATGACTGTCTCCACTGCTGGACTTAATCAAAGATAATTCAAACTATCGTTTCTGTCCTCGATCATTCACTTTAGATCATTCTCTAAATTACACTTGACAGACTCTTATGCTAACCAAGGGCGTTTGAGTAACATGATAACCTAGTCTTTCATCTCTGAGAGGCAGGGTTCCCGATTACAATACATCTATCAGGTGGTAGTTATGACTCATTTGCGGTTATAACTGGATAAGCAGAATAAGTACTCGGATATGTATTTGTCCAATATTCAGAATAGATCATTCATATGAACTAATGAAAATTTACAAATGAAATAAAGTTGGAACAGAATTCAGAAGTGTTCCTGCTTGCCTTCACAATTTTATTTCTAAGCTTTTATAACTTTACTATACATTGTCACATGGAAAGGAGATTAGAACTGCTGTTTACTTCCCAGAGGCAGAAATAAAACTACAAAGTAGAAGATATAGGAAGTAGATTTTAGAACAATGAATAGCAAGTCCTTTATAAAAGGCTAAGCTTTATAAAACCTGAAATAAATTGACACCGAAAATATGTTCCTCATCCTCTTATGTTAATGTACCTTAAGAGCGAGATTAGTGAAATGAATACACCTTAAAGCACATCTAACTCAGACTTCAAAACTTTAAAAATATTATATCATTCAACTTTACATGCAAATTCACAAAAACAGTATACAGATAGAGATAAAATGAATTTGACCTTTACATATTAAGACCATTTTCAAAAAAAACTAAAGAAATAAATAAAATTATCAAAAATGAAGTTAAAGAGAAATATATTTAAGCTTTACAAGTTCTGGATTCAGGTATCTTTGTATTAGAAGCCCAGAAAAATTGTCACCTTAGAATACAATATTGTATAGGATAAATAAATGTAAAAGATACAATAAATAAGATGTTTTTAACACATTCACTTTAAAAGGTAGTTTTGATTTTTAAAAATGGACTATTTAATAAACCAGAAATCAGATATATTTCCCAAGCACTCTGATTCTGAGAAAAACAGACACATTCTACTCTATAGAGTAATACAGGAGGGTTCTTGGGCAATGGGAAATAAATGGAAATGTACTAGAAGCCAAGAAATGAAATCCCATATTCCCACCATATAGTTACTTAAACTCCAAAGGACAGTTATCCTTTGGGATTTGGGATATGCTCTCTAATTTATCTGAAAGCTTTAATATTCTGTGATTTTTCAGTATGTCTCTAGAACTGCTCTGTAATATAGTCTACTTCTAGTTAGCTACCAGTTCATAAAAATTAAATACTTACAATTTAGCAGCACGAAGTTTCTAGACTATCTCATACTGGAAAATTCTGTCCTTCTTTTGGAATTAAAAAGAAAGCAACTCAATGCTTCAAATCACTGTCACTGTCACTGTCCTCCTGTTGTTCATCGAATTTATTTTCTCAAGCGGGCCCAGTAACATCTCCATTGTGAGACTTTGTTGTTACTGTGTTTGGCATATCGAACACACCACGGGTAGTTTGCCAGGTTTTGCTGTGCGGGCGAGATACTCTTGGTAGCTTGCTGAGCTCTCCAAGAGGGCCGGAGGAATCGAACTCGGGTCGGCCATGTTGGCTGCATGCAAGGCAAACACCCTACTCGCTATGCTATCGCTCCAGATCATGCTTTAAATATTTATCATTAATTTCATAAGAATCATTAAGCTTTAAATGATTTTATTCTTCTATCATATATAACGACAATGCTTATAAAAATCATCTGTTGGGGCTGGAGCAATAGCACAGCGGGTAGGGTG
Organism: Sorex fumeus; assembly: GCF_029834395.1. NCBI lineage: Eukaryota > Metazoa > Chordata > Mammalia > Eulipotyphla > Soricidae > Sorex > Sorex fumeus. The sequence goes on from NW_026606064.1 coordinate 18,333,793, forward strand.
TTTGCCTTGCACGCGGCCAACCCTGGTTTGATTCCCAGCATCCCATATGGTCCCCTGGGCACAACCAGGGGTGATTCCTGAGTGTAGAGCCAGGAGTCACACCTGTGTATCGCCAGGTGTGACCCAAAAAGCAAAAAAAAAAAAATCATCACTGTTTTGGCTTGGGGAAATTCCAATTGTTTTAATTGTTGAAAAATCATAATAATTTCTTCTATTTGTGTTGTCCTACTAAATTATCCACATTTTTCTTTTAGAAATATACAAAGCAGAAAAAAGTGATTGTAAAAGTATTTTTATTGTAATCTTATCCAGATAAAACAGATGAATCTATCTCCTTGTTGTCAATTTATTAATATTTTTAGTAGAGCACTGTGATTTTTACAGTTATTTGTAGTTGACTTTTAGGTCTACAACGTTCCAACACCAATTCTACCACCAGACTCAGCTTTCCTTTACCAATGTCCACATGTACCCCCCCCACAACTTCCAACCTGCCTCCTTGATAGTCACATTTTAATCACTTAATCACTTAACTTAATCACTTAACTTCCCGTTAGTCATCGATTTGCTCAAGCGGGCGCCAGTAACGTCTCCATTTGTCCCTGTCACGTGCTAGTGTAGCCCAATGGAATCTGTTCGCTCCGGGAACATGAAGGGCCTCAAACCGATCATTCATGATCTTGACGAAGAAGTCTGACCATCTGGAAGGTGGGCGGCCACGCGGTCTTTTGACATCCCATGGAATCCAGTCGGTAACAGCTCTAGTCCAGCGGTCGTCTTTAAATCTCATTACGTGACCAGCCCATCTGATTTTCGACACCTTGGCAAATGAGACAGCGTCCCTGATTCTTGATCGTCCACGGATGTCAGAACTCCGGATTCTTTCTCTCATTTGAGTGAAACATGATATTCCAAGCATAGCTCTTTCTATTCTTCTTTGGGAGACCTGAATAGCGTTCTCATCCTGTTTGCATAGGGCCCAGGTCTCTGAGACATATGTTAATGCAGGAAGAACAGTGGAATCAAAGAGACATGCCCGGAGCCGGAGGTTCTTCGTCCTCTTAGCTATTTCTTCGACGTTCTTGAAGGCGTTCCAAGCCGCTCTCTTCCTCCTGCGCAGCTCGGGTGCCAGGTCATTTGTCATGTTGACCTCCCGACCTAGGTACACATAGCTGTCACATTTTAAAGTTTTTAAAGTTTTGTTATTATGCTTTGGATCTCACACTTTTAGCAGTATTGTTGATTCTGTAGTGATATATATCACTATATATATATGTGTGTATGTATATATACATATATATATATATATATATATATCACAGTGGGTAGGGCGCTTGCCTGGCATTCAGCTGACCTGGGTTCAAATTCTTCGTCCCTCTCAGAGAGCCCAGAAGGCTACCGAAAGTATCCCACCCCACATGGCAGAGCATCCATGAATAATTGGACAAGAATGCTATAGTGCTATATATATATATATATATATTTATATATACACACATATATATATACATTTTTATATATATATGTGCACACATATATATACACCACCAGTCATAAATGTACCCAAAGTTGTCCAAGGGCTCTATATGCCATTCTCACTGGTGTAAGATAATTATCTTATAACTGATGATGAGTATTTTTTTCATGTGCCTATTGGCAATCCATATGTCTTCTTCAAGAAATGTTTGTTCATTTCTTATCCCCATTGTGTGTTTTATTTTATTCAGCTTTAGTCTGTGTTTCTAGTGCCATTTAGAAACTTTTTAACCTATTCCTTTTTGAGAAAAAAAGGTTGTTTATATTTGTAACAAAAAGATCAGATACGGATTTAAATGCAAAAGAGTTTGATGACCAATAAGAATCACTAGCTATCAAATGCAAAAACAAAACAAAGCCAAACATAAGGTAATTCCCTATCTGTTTATTTCTAGGATATTATCTCCAGATACTCTTTTATCTACTCACTTGAGTTTGCTAATTTCTTCTTATCAAAGCAGGTCTCAGTTTAGAGTTCACTTCGTCTAGGAAGCCAAAGCATCCTTCACTTAACCCAGTGATCACTCATTCCCTCAAAGAACATTTGACAAGCAACTGGAGGAATTTTCAGTTACATGACATGGGAAAAGGCTGTTACAGGCATCTAGTTAAGTAGCTGTCGAGAATGCTTTCAAACATTTAAGAATTCACAAGAACAGCTCTCACAACACAGAATCTGCCCCTAATGGTGAGGCCAACTATTAAGAAACCCAATTTAGGTCACCATAGCACTTATCTTACTATATAAAACTTGCATCTTTTATGACCTAGAGGACAAGAGGATGCCTTGATTTCCACTAAATATCACTGCCTGCCTAGCACTCACCAGGTAGAAAGTAAAAATGAATATTACTGTTATATACAAAAAAGCAAAAACAATTCTACAGCTTATTTGTTGTGAATAAAGCCTAATTTTGATGTTCTCATGCTAAAATGTTCACAATTTACAAAGCAGTTTAAAACCTCTATCACTCCTGATTCACAACTCAGCTAGGCAATAGAGTATAAAATATTAACTCCATTTTTACAAAGTAGGCACCAATTCTCAGGAGTCAGGAATGCAAATGATAAGAAATGGTTCAGAATTATGGGTTTCTTACAAAACTTTTACTAATTTGTAATAAAATTTTGGACACTTAGAAATAATCAATTAGTTATGGAGTGGATATTCCACAGTCTGATACTGCCTAAGAAAGGAAGTTTTCATTTTGAGCAAACAGAACCCAATAAACACTCAACTTCAGCTATGAAAAGTAAGCAAGTACCATAAAGAAAAAAATCATAACTGAATTTTAGAAAGGTTGCCCTACTAATACAGTAAATTATGGAATAATGTGTCACTTAGCAATTCCCTTACAGTAGTAACTCAAGGACACCAGTTAATGCTGAAAACTATTCACTGTTAAGTCAGCCAGATTTTTTGCTCTCAGACACAGAAAGAATATAAAAAAGATATTTTTCCAAAACAAATTTCCCAGATTTGAAAGTCAGTGCTGCAATTTCTTAACTGTATTTCTTTGAACAAATACCTTAGCATCTACAGATGTGCCTCAGTTTCTTCAACTGTAAACTAAGGATTATATTAATGGCTATAAAACTGTTGTGTGGGTGAAATGTGTTCATTTTCTTAACTTAAAACAACACCTGAAAGGGAATAATGGTCCAAGAAGGGTTATATATTTATTACTCATTTATGTATGCTTCCCCACATAAAGAAATTTTCCTGTAGAAAATAGGCTATATCAATATTTAATGACTCATATATAGTAAACATATATTTGAAACACAAAACTACTTTGACTAACAGAAAACATTTATATTTCTTATCCAATTCAGCTCAACTTCTTTAGTGCAAAACAAATTCTCTTGGTGGATTTCTTCACTCAGGTAATACAGCTTCAGGGGAACTGTATGTTACTGGGCTCTTTTCTCCTTTAATCATAATTGGGCACTGGGTCCTATCATTCACAACAGCCTTTACACAGACTCCAAATCTTAAAAAGAATTAGGTAACTATGAAAACCAAACAAATGAGTCAGGTTTTATTTGTTCCAGTGACAACTATATAATGAGACTGTCAAGTGAATACTTCTTCCTATATTATTTTGAAATTCAACCTGCCATAAGCTTCTATATTAGTTGCTATTAACAAGTATTGCAAACTATACACATATGGCTTAAACAACAGAACTCTATTGTCCCCTAGTATGGTTAGATTCCAGTGAGTGCCAATAATTCTCCATTTGGTTATAGATGCAAAACTCCCGCCTTTAACTCCTGCCGTCAACTTGTTACTTAGCATTCTTCATGTGTTTATAGAAGTTCCTTTTGTGGTATTCTTTTACAAGTACAACAGTCATATTGACTCAGAAGCCCACTCTCTCATCCCACACTATTTAAACTAATCATTCTGAAAAGATCTAATTTTCAAAAAGGTCATATTCTCAGATACTGTGACCACTTCTATTTATTCCAGCAGAAGATCAGTTTTTCTCCAATAAATGCCTTATCTTATTAACTAACCAGAGTCTAATTTTGTTGTTTGCTACCAAGAAAGTCACAAGTAACACAAATTTCAATGAAGTCCCATACAATATTTTGGTACTGTAGTTTTCCAAAATAAAATTAATACTTTTTTTAGCCATTAAGAATAAAAATATCATGATTTTAAGACAATATAATGAATTTTAAGGTTTAAGGTAATTAATACAGAAATGAGAAATATATTAATTATGATAAAATAGGAAATAAGTGTAGGTATAAAAATGAACACCATTTACATTAACAAAAATTAAGTTCTATTTGTGTCTACAAAATGTAATATTCATTAAATAAGCAAAAAATATGAATTGGAGCAAGGAAATCCTCTTCAACAAGTGGTCTTGGAGAAACTGATCAGCTACATGACAAAAAAAACAAACAAACAGTATGGAGATTAATCAGATAACTAAGAGTTAAAGACAATATGTTTCAACAATTCCACTTCTTGGAATTTACAACCAGTATGCAAAACCATTCATTCAAAAGAACATGTTCCTACCATTACTTATTATGGAACTTGACATATCTAAGATATGGAATCAACGCAGGTGCCCAATGACAGATGAGTAGACGATGAAAGTGTGCTATGCATACACAACAGAATACTATGCAGCTGCAAATAATGACAAAAAGCATGCAGTTTTCTGAAACTTGGCTAGAACTGGAGGATATCATGTTAACTGAAGTAAGACAAAGGACCTATATCAATTATCTGCGTTACAAAGAAGAAGGAATGCAAGTTTTCAAAGCAGAAATACCTAGATCACCTTGGATCTTAGATTATAAAAATGAGAACAAGGATGGAAATAAATTGGGGAGGAAGGAGAACGGGGTATAAGAAGGGGCAGAAAGGTAACAGGGGCAGGGGTCAGGGTCCTTGGGCACATCAGTGGTATAAAGGTGTAATATATATGTATAGTTAAATCACAGAGCCAACACCGCATGAGACCCACATGACAAAAATAAAAGTTAAAAATGCGCTTGTTATGGGGGCTGGAGCGACTGTACATTTGCCTTGCATGAGGTCAATCTGGGTTCAATCCTGACATCCTATATTCAGTTCCCTGAACTCACCAGGAGAAATTCCTGAACACAGAGACAGGAGTATGCCCTGAACACAGCCAAACATGGCCCAGAAAACCAAACAAAAACAAAAAAGTACTAGTTAAGAACAGGCTTGTGGGTAAAAAGGAACCTGGGGACACTGGTTAAAGGATGGTGACACTGGTGGGAATTAATATTGGATCACTGTATGCTTGAAACTCTAGTGTGAACAATTTCATAAATCACAAAATAATAAAAATTGTATAAAATATAAAACTGTGGTACTCTAATAAAAATTAAAAGATTAAAAATGTTAGTTATAAGTTACCCTTTAATGTCTCAACTAAAAATGCTCTAGGAATTTATTGCACTATAATGCTTGTCCCTATACCCAAGATAATTACAAAGAAGGTTTTTGAAAGCTTGACTAATAATGAAATGGTAAAGGGTTCTAAAAATACAAACACCCACCCACCTTAAATTTAAATTAATGTTAAATTTAACTAAATGTAATGCACTGTAAAAAAAGGCATCTTAGGGTTCAAAAGAAAAAGTTGAAGAATGTTCTGTGAAATTATTTTTAATTTCTTTAAAAAATTAGTTATAAGCGTGTGTCTCATGTATACTTATATTTATCTAGAGAAGATTTCTAGTAACAGACTAAAATTATATTTTTTACTTATTTATTTTTTTTATTAGCAAAATACCATGAGGTACAATTGTAGACTTATAAACTTTCGTGCTTGGGTTTCAGTTATACAATGATCGAGTACCCATCCCTCCACCAGTGCCCATTCTCCACCACCAATGATCCTAGTAGCCCTCCTATCTCCAAACCCCATCCCCTCCACCCCATCCCGCCTCTGTGGCATGGCATTCCCTTTTGGTCACTCTTTCCTTTGGGGTGTTGTAGTTTGGAATAGAAGTATTGAGTAGCCATGGTGCTTGGTCTATAGTCCAAATTCAGCATGCATCTCACATCCCGAGCAAGTCCTCCAAACATCCTTTACTTAGTGTTCCCTTCTCTATCTGAGCTGCCTTTTCCCATCATGTGCAGCCGGCTTCCAAGCCATGGAGCAGACTTCCTGGTACTTATCTCAACTATTTTAGGTGTTCTACTCCCATTCTGTTACTTAATATTCCCCAGATGAATGCAGTATTTCTCTGTCTGTCCCTCTCTTTCTGGCTCATTTCACTTAGCATGATACTTTCCATGTAGAACCACTTGTATGTAAATTTCATGACTTCATCTTTTCTAAGAGCTGCATAATATTCCATTGTGTACATATACCAAAGTTTCTTTAACCAGTCATCTGTTCTTGAGTACTCGGGTGGTTTTTTCCAAATTTTGGCTATTGTGAACAGTGCCGCAATCAACATAGAAGTGCAGATGTCATTTTGACTGTACTATTTTTGCCTCTCTGGGATATATTCACAGGAGTGGTATTGCTGGGTCAAATGGGAGCTCAATTTCTAATTTTTTGAGAATCGTCTGTACTGTTTTTCAAAAGGGATGAACCAGTCAGCATTCTCACCAGCAGTGAAGAAGGGTCCCTTTCTCTCCAGATTACTGCCAACACCCGTTGTTTTTGTTCTTTTGGATGTGGTCCAGTCTCTGTGGTGTGAGATGATATCTCATTGTTGTAATTATCTGCATCTCCCTGATGATTAGTGATGTAGAGAATTCTATCATGTGCCTTTTTGCCATTCGGATATCTTCTTAGTTAAAGTTTCTGTTCATTTCATCATCCCATTTTTAATGGGGTTGGATGTTTTCTTCTTTTGGAGTTCAACTAGTGCTTTGTATATCCTTGATATAAACCCCTTGTTTGATGGGTATTGGGTAAATATCCTTTCCCATTCTGTAGAATGTCTTTGTATTTTGGTAACTGTTTCTTTTGAGGTGCAGAAGCTTCATAGTTTAAGATAGTGCCATTTGTCTATCTCTGTTATCACTTGCTTGGCCAATAGCATGTCATCTTTGAAGATACCATTGGCTTCAATGTCATTGAGGGTTTTGCCAACCTTGTCTTCAGTGTACCTTATGGATCTGGTATGATGTTGAGGTCCTTAATCCATTTTTATCTTACATTTGTACATGGTGTTAGGTAGAGATCTGAGCCCCCAACCCCCGTTTTTTGCATGTAGCCTTCCAGTTTTGCCAGCAAAATTTGTTAAAGAGGCTTTCCTTGTTCCATTTGACATTTCTTGCCCCCTTATCAAAGATTAGATGATCATATGTTTGGGGGGAGATGTTAGTATATTCAACTCTGTTCCATTGGTCTGCGGTTTTGCCTTTGTTCCAATACCATGCTGTTTTAATTATTAATGTTTGGTAGTAAAGTTTGAAGTTGGGGAGGTTGATTTCTCCCATTTTCTTATTCCCAAGAATTGCTTTAACTATTCATGGGTGCTTATTGTTCCACATAAATTTCAGCAGTGTTTGCTCAATTTCCTTAAAGAATGTCATGGGTATCGTTATAGGGATCACATTGAATTTGTACAATGCTTTGAGGAGTATTGCCATATCAACAATTTTAATTCTGCCGATCTATGAGCAGGGGATATCTTTCCATTTCCTCGTGTCTTCTTTTATTTCCTGAAGTAGCATTTTGTAGTTTTCTTTGTAAAGGTCTTTTATGTCCTTAGTTAAGCTTATTCCTAGGTACTTGATTTTCTGGGGCACAGTTGTGTACGGGATTTTCTTATGTCACTTTTTTCTCTCTCACTATTTGCATATAGAAAAGCCATGGACTTTTGGGTATTGATTTTACAGCTTGCAACTTTACTATACAAGTCTATTGTTTCGAGGAGTTTCTTGGTAGAGGTTTTAGGGTTCTCTAAGTATAGTATCATATCACCTGCGAATAGTGAGATCTTGATTTTTTCCTTTCCTACCTGAATGTTCTTAATATCTTTTTCTTGCTTAACCACTATTGCAAGTACTTCCAGTATTATATTGAACAGCAGTGGAGAGAGTGGGCATCCTTGTCTCATCTCTGATCTTAGAGGGAAGACTTTTAGTTTTTCCCCATTGAGGATGATGCTTGCCATAAACTTGTGGTAGATGGCTTTAACTATATTGAGGAAAGTCCCTTCTATCCCCATTTTGACAAGGGTTTTCAACATAAATGGGTGCTGGATCTTGTCAAATGCTTTCTCTGCGTCTATTGATATGATCATATGCTTTTTATATTTTCCTTTGTTGATATGATGGATTATGTTGATCGATTTCTGAATGTTAAACCATCCTTGCATTCCTGGGACAGATCCCACTTGGTCGTGGTGTATGATCTTTTTGATGAGATGTTGAATTCTATTTGCTAGTATTTTGTTGAGAATCTTTGCATCCGTGTTTATAGGGACAGCCTGTAGTTTTCTTTTTTGTGCTGCTTGTTTCCTTTTGGTATTAGAGAGATATGAGCTTCATAGAAACTATTTGGGAGAGTCTCTAGTTCTTCAATTTCCTGGAAAAGTTTGAGAAGAACTGGCAATAGGTCTTCTCTAAATGTTTGGAAAAAATCACTAGTGAATCCATCCTTTCAAGTAATCATCCGATTCTGGTTTTTAGATATTCAAATGAATCAATGCTCATGGCCAAGTTCATGTTGACAAGGACACCAATGCCTCCGACACCTCTTTTATTGCATGTTCCGAGGAACAGTTCTTTTCCAGTGGCAAAAATAGCATGATGTGATTGATGCCTTCTTGTCTTGGTCAGACCAATGATGTCGTACTTGATCTTTTGCGCTTGTATCATCAGGTAATCAATGGATGCAACTTATGCCAGCGTTCGTGCATTGAAAGTACAGACAATCATTTTTGTCTTTCTTCGTATAGGCAACATAGTTCGGCCTTGATATTCTATCAGCCTCTCCTTCCTCATCCTTCTCAAGGCTGCCATATTGGTGACTCCTTCAGCATCAGGGAAATAAGACCCATTGTAATTACTCATTTTGGCATATCGAATCCACTATCGGATAGCTTACCAGGCTCTGCCATGTGGGCCGAATACTCTCGGTAGCTTGCCAGGCTCTCCGAGAGGGATAGAGGCTTTTGGGGTGGACTCTAATCGCCCTTGTGGGTGTTCCCATGGTTCAAACCATAATTGAACCCTACCAAATATGGTGTGGCAATCCTGGAAGATGGGTACTAAGTGTGTTATAATGTGTCCTGAAAGCATCCTGGAGCATGGCAGTGGCTGGATAGTGAATAGATGTGGCTCACTGCTGGCACTATCTATCTTCGTTGTCTACCCACCAACATGCAATTATGATGAAGGAGATATTGAGAAGTTCTACATGGAGCTGGAGAAGTTCTATAAAGAAGACCACACCTTCCACAAGATCATTGTTGGCGATTTTAATGCCAAGATAGGACCGAAAAGATCAGCCAAAGAACTCCACATCAGGACCCATTGCATAGAATGCAATGAACAGGGTAACAGACTGTCTGAGTTCATCATGTCGACCAAGACCATCAATGGTAACTCACAGTTTCAGAAGACTGAATCTAAACGTTACAGATCCCGGACGAGAACAGTGCAGTCTTTTGCCCCCGCGCCTGGGTGTCCCTCGCCGGGACCCCTTGGAGGGGAGCAGGTTGAGCTTTCCTCCCCGCCCCGACCGGGGCTCCGGCAGCCGAAGACCTCCAGGACCAGCCACCACCATGCTGAGACCACTCTCTGCACACATGAAGGTACTGGCAGAGGGACAAAGCCACGCGGGTTCCGGGGCCGAGACCTCCAAGCCTACTCGGATTGGAGTCGAGCATCTTCCATCCAGATCCTCCAAATTCCAGCAGGCGGGGGTCACACCCACCACCTGGCCCCCTGGCACCGTGTAATCCCATCAGCGGCCAAGACTCAGAGACTATAAAATACAGATCCCGGAACCACGCGGCCGCATTCGCGGCCGCGCGACATCTTATCAGATCTTTTTTTTTATGACATCTTATTGTCTCATTCCTACTTTGGACAAACTTGCAGGCTATCGAATGTAGCCTGCCCACAGGGCAGAGTCTGGCAAACTCCCCGTGGCCTACCAAATATGCCAAATACCAGTAACAATGATGGGTCTCATTCTCCTAAAGAGCCGTGAATATAATCTCAGGGCTAGGATGAAAGAGATGTTACTGGGGCCTGCTCGAGGCAATCGACGATTAACAGGATGATGAAATGAAATGAAAATGAATCTAAACGTTGTACATGGCAGTCTTCTGGTGGACGTTCCACAACAAAATTGACACATCATATTTAATAGACAGTTTTGCCTGACCGATATCGCTATTATCTCAAAATTCCAAACAGGATTGGACCACCGTGTCCTTTGTGCAAAATTCTACTTTACAGAGCTGGGAGAAAGGGCTTCAAAGTTTAAGAAGAGAACTCCCAGAATGACCACCAACTGGGAGCTCATTGGCACTATTGCTGCAACATGGGAAGATGTCATTGTTAAAAACATTGATGAGGAATACGATCAACTGGTTCAGCACCTCCATGATTGTGTGAGGAATGCCAAGATAAAGATAGCCACAAAAAAATGCCTGTCTTTGAAAACTCTTGAGCTTATTCGCCAATGTAGTTTGGCGCATGACTCAGGCAACTGCAAGCAAACGTCCGAGCTCGCAAAGCAGTGCAGAGATGCAATAAAAGAATACCTCAAAGAGAGAAGAGCAGAAGTGCTGGTAGATGTGGCAGAAGCTGGGAAAAGCATTTGTAAAGCCTGCCTGTCCTTCACCAACTACAAGATCAAGACGATTGCCCTCCGGTGTCCTGATGGATCTATTACATCTTCCAGAAAGGCAATGGAGAAGATTATCCATGACTTCTACTCAGATCTCTTATATAGCCATGTCCACCTGCCCACATACCAAATTCCACTGGATGGATATGTCATTCCCAATGTTCTCCCTTCCGAAATCCAACACACCATTTCATCAGTAAAGAAACAAACAGCACCCAGCCCAGACAAGGACAGACCTGAAAACCTAAAGAACCTAACAGCAGTACTCATCAATACACTGGCTCCTCTCTTCACACGCTACCTGTCTGAATGCAAGGTTCCATCCCGATGGAAAACCAGCAGGACTGTACTGCTGTACAAGAAAGGAGACTTCCACGACATTGGCAACTATCGCCCGTTCTGCCTATTGTCTGTCATCTACAAGCTGTTAACTCGAGTTATCCTGAATAGGACTGGCATAACACTAGATGAAGGACAACCATGCAAGCAAGCTGGTTTTTGAAAATGATTCAGCACAATCGACCATATCAAGTCGATAACCAAGCACATTGAGGTTTCTCAGGAGTTCAAGATGCCGCTCTGTTTAACATTCATTGATTTAACGAAGGCCTTTGATTCTGTTGAGACAAAAGCAGTCATTGAAGCCCTAGCCAATCAGGGCAGTCAAACTCAATACATCAGGATCCTCTGTGAGCTGTATTATGGATTCACTACCAGGATCTCACCATTCTACAAAAAAAGTGATCGTTGATGTCAAGAGAGGAGTTTGTCAGGGTGATACCATTTCACCAAAACTCTTCAGTGCCACCGTCGAGAATATCATGTGACAACTGGAATGAGAAGAATTGGGAGTGAAAATAGATGGTCGGCAACTATACCACCTCCGCTTTGTTGATGACATCATTCTAATATCACCCAACATTAGCCAAGCAGCACAAATGCTGGCCGACTTCAACCGTGAGTGTGGAAAGGTTGGACTACAGCTGAATCTCACAAAGACAATGTTTATGAGAAACAGTCTTGTCCCTTATGTTCCATTCACTCTCAACAGGACTAACATCTCCAAATGCAACAGTTATGTGTACCTAGGTCGAGAAGTCAACATGATGAATGACCTGGCACCTGAGATGTGCAGGAGGAAGAGAGCAGCTTGGAATGCCTTCAAGCGCGTTGAAGATATAGCTAAGAGCTCGAAGAACATCTGGTTCTGGGAAAAACTCTTCGATTCCACTGTTCTTCCTGCATTAACATACACCTCAGAGACCTGGGTCCTACAAAAACAGGATGAGAATGCTATTCTGGTCTCCCAAAGAGGAATCCAAAGAGCTATGCTTGGAGTATCACATTTCACTCAAATGAGAGAAAGAATCCGGAGTTCCGACCTCCATTGATGGTCAAGAATCAGGGATGCTGTCTCATTTGCCAAGGCGATGAAAATCAGATGGACTGGACACGTAATGAGATTTGGAGACGACCGCTGAACTAGAGCCATTACCAACAGGATTCCACAGGATGTCAAAAGACAGCGTGGCCGCCCACCTACAAGATGGTCAGACTTCTTCCTCAAGACCCTGAATAATTGGTTTGAGGCTCTTTATGTTCCTAGAATGAACAGACACCACTGGGCTACACTAGCACGCAACAGGGATGAATGGAGACATTACTGGTGCCCACTCAAGCAAATCAGTGATTAACAGGAAGTCAAGTGATCAAGTGATCAAGCTAATCCATCTGGACCCGCGCTTTTGTTTTTGGGAAGACTTTTGATTACAGTTTCAATTTCCTTGATATTAATGGGACTATTCAGGTATTCTAGATCTTCTTGATTAAGTCTTGGGAGATTATAAGAATCTAGGAATTTATCTATTTCTTCTAGGTTCCCTTGTTTTATTGGCATACAGACTTTCAAATTAGTCACTGATTATCTTTTGAATTTCTTTGGTTTCTGTTGTGATATTCCCCTTCTCATTTCTGATTCAGTTTGTTAGGGTTCTCTCACTGTTTCTTTGTGGGTCTTGCTCGTGTTTTATCTATCGTATTTATTTTCTCGAAGAACCAGCTCTTGGTTTCATTGATCTTTCGGATTGTTTTTGGTTTCCATGTCATTGATTTAAGTTTGTCATTGCTCTAAGTTTTATAATCTCTTTCCTTCTGCCTGGTTTGGGCTCCATTTGTTGGTCCTTTTCTAAGACCTTGAGCTGTGAAGTCAAGTTGTTTATGTGAACCCTTTCTTCCTTCCAGAAAAATGCCTGAAGAGCTATAAATTTTCTCCTTAACATGGCTTTAACTGCGCCCCATAGGTTCTGGTAGCTTGTGTCTTCATTCTCATTTGTTTCCAGGTATCTTTTGATTTCATCCTTGACTTACTTCCTGACACACTCGTTGTTCAACATTGAGTTGTTCAATTTCCAGGTGTTTGATTTGGTTCTCCATGTCTGTATGTGAATTGCTTCTATTTTCAGTGCATCGTGGTCTGAAAAAATTGTTGATACTATTTCTATCTTCCTGATTCTATTGAGGTATGTTTTGAGGCCTAGCATGTGGTCTATTTTGGAAAATGTTCCATGTTCATTGGAGAAGAATGTGTATTCTTTCTTTTTGAGGTTTAAAGCCCTTTACAGGTCTATAAGCCCTCTATCTTCTATTTCTTCCTTCCAAGCTAATGTTTCCTTGCTGAGTTATGTTCTTGTTGATATATCCAGAGATGATAAGATGATATCGAAGTCTCCAGCTACTATTGTGTTGCTAGCAATATCCTCCTTAAAATCTATTAGCAGTTGTTTTAAATATTTAGCTGTTCCTTCGTTAGGTGTGTATACATTTAAGAGTGTGATTTCTTCCTGTTGTATGCATCTCCTGATAAATAGAAAATGACCTTCGCTGTCCCTTCTAATCTTTTTCAACCTGAACTTTATATCGTCGTATACTAATATGGCCACCCCAGCTTTTTTGAGGGAGCTGTTTGCTTGCAGGATTGTTTTCCACCCTTTAACTTTGAGTCTGTGTTTGCTCTGGATGTTCAGATGGGTTTCTTGTAGGCAGTAGAATGTTGGATTCTGTCTCTGAATCCATTTCGCCACTCTGTGTCTCTTAATTGGTGAACTTAGACTATTGATGTTAAGAGAGAATATTGTTATGCAGCTTTGTGTCATCTTTATATAAGGGTTTGCTGTCCTTATAGAGTTTGTCTTGTCTTCTGGTAGCCCTTTTAGCCCTTCTTTTAGGTTTGGTTTGAGTCCATTAAGTTCCTGAGCTGTTGTTTATCCACAAAATAGTGTACTGTTCTTTCGAGTTTGAGTGAGAGTTTAGACGGTTAGAGTATTCTCGGTGAAGTGTTCATTTCAATGAGCTTTTTCACTATATCCCACCATTGCCTTCGAGCTTGGAGGGTTTCCTCTGATAGGTATTCTGTGAATCTAAGGGGTGCTCCTTTGTATGTGATTTCCTTCTTTGACCTTGCTGCTTGCAGTATTGTATCTGTATCCGCAGCATCCATCATTCTAATTATGATATGTCTTGGAGGATTTTTGTTAGGGTCTCTTTTAGCTGACACCCTTCAGGCTCCTTGAATCTGAGTGGTGTCATTGTGCAGCTCTGGTAATTTTTCAGCAATGATTTGTTTAACTGTGACTTTTTCATAGTGATAGTTTCCCTGACCTTCTGGTACTCCAATAATTCCAATGTTGTTCCTCTTGGAATCATCTCCTAGGACTCTGATTTGCTCTAGAGCTATTTTGAGGTCTTTTGTCATGTTTGTTGTTGCCTGCAGTCTTCATGCAGCTGATCTTCTAGCTCACTGATTCTGTCTTCAGCTGTAGCCATTCTACTGTTGCGGTCACACACTGAGATTTTTATTTCATCTATTGAATCCTTTATTCGTGACACTTCTGTGTATAACTTTTCAATTTCTGCTCTCATTTCTTCCTGTAATTTCTCGATTGTCCGATTCTTTGTTTCTTCCATGTCCTCCTTTAATTTATTGGATAACTGTGTCACTGTTTATTTGAGTTCATTGAACATCTTCATTACTTCATATCTGAATTCCTTATCAGAGAGATTCCTTGGGTGAGTAACACCTAATGAGGCTTCTGGACTCTTTTCATCGTCCTCTCCTCGTGGTGCAGATTTGCGTTGTTTCTTCATGTTGGTGTGTTGGTATGGAAGCTTAAATGTTACACGAGATTGCTGGATATGAGTAATTTACCTGTGGCCACGTGAGCGTCCACAGGGACCAAATTAGGCCATGCCTGCTTCTGAAGAGGCCACGCCCCTGCGGGTACCTGATGTGGTCGGGGGTTCAGGGGATACAACCTGAGGGATCCTGAAGGCCTGGTGCAGCGTTGGGGACAAACAGGAAGAGGCTCAGGGATGGTGGGAGGCCCAGAGTCCTAGAGGACATCTGGGGTGTGTACACAGGTAGAATGAAGTTCAGGGTTCAAATAATGACTGACCTGAGGGATGGAGAAGGCCAGGTGCAGGGTTGGGGATGAACAGGAAGAGGCTTAAGGACAGTGGGTGGTCTAGGGTCCTAGAGGATGCCAACAGGCTAAAATTATTGTTGATTTTTTCATCAGAATGTAGAAGTGGCTACAGGAATATTCTAGGCAATTTCCATATTGAAATTTCCCTATTTCTGTAATTTTTCTCATAAAAACACATACTTGACATAAAATTAAATTAGTGTTAATCATATTGATCATACTAGAATAATACACAGAACTCTTAAAGAAATTCTCATTGAATAACTTTCCTTTATTTGACCTATGCTAATTACAAAGTTACACACATGTATACAAATATAAAATAAAGTAAGGCACCAACTCATTAGGCCAAATAAATTAAATGCTAATATAAACATAAGATGAAATTTCATTATAATTAGGGTAAGAAATTGGAAATAGAAT
Source organism: Sorex fumeus (assembly GCF_029834395.1). Lineage (NCBI taxonomy): Eukaryota > Metazoa > Chordata > Mammalia > Eulipotyphla > Soricidae > Sorex > Sorex fumeus. The sequence goes on from NW_026606064.1 coordinate 18,349,562, forward strand.
ATCAGTGTTGAGTTAATAGCATGTGGCGAACACTGAGCTAAGCCACTCCACTGATCCCCGGAAAGGATTTCTCACCAGCATAGGGAAGGCAAGCTCCAATTTTTACCTTCTTCAAGGTAGGTCTAGTGCAGCCCCAGGTCATGAATTTTTTGGAACAGACCCCAACTGTCAACCATGTAAGGCCAAGAGCTTGACGGTCTCTATTTCAGGGGCTGGAGAATATAGCAAGTACGGCACTTGTCCTGCATGTTGCCAACCTAAGTTTAAGCCCCCGAACTCTGTATGGTTTACCCAAGCTCTGCCATAGTGATTCCTGAGCACAGAACTAGGAGTAAGTCCAGAACTACCAGATTTAACACAAAAATCAAAACAATAACTTCAAATAAAAGTATAAAAATCCCTGTTTCAACTGACAATGCTGACTCCAGAACTCCCTACCACACAATTCAAGGATTATCAGAATCTAAAACAGAGTTAAACTCCTTATTCTATCCAGTCCTGTCTTCTTTCTTTCACAAAAGGTGGTTTTTTTTTTGCTTTATTTTTGTCCCCCTGCACCTGGAATGTTCATAGTTTACTCCTGGCTCTGTGCTCAGTAAACATACCTGACAGATAGGGAACCCTATGGAATGCAAGGGATCAAACCCAAGTCAACTCATGCAAGGCTCGAACCTTATTACAATCCACTGTACCTTATCCACTGTACTATCTCTCCAGCCCCAAGAAATAGTACTTTGTCATAAAAATTTTATACCCAAGATCTATGCTTTAGAGAATCTGATCTACAAGAAAATAGAAAATTAATGCCTGTGCTTCTATATTTGTTAGTTCCATAACACTAAAACTAGGGATAGACAACTGAACAGCACAAGAATGTGTTTATAAATCTCAACCTTGTCTGGAGCCTTGTAACTGGTGTGATTAAGAATATAATCCATGGGATAGAGAGAGAGCACAGAGAATAAAGCACTTGCCTTGCACAAAGTCAAACTGGGTTTGATTCCCTGTACCACATAAGCCCCCACTCCCCACAAACCTGCAAAGTGTAACCCTTAGTGCAGAGCCAAGATAAGCCCTGAGCACAGTCAGATGTGCCATTACTCCCTCAAAAAAAAATCCCTCTCCCTTTACTAAAACAATGTAGTTGTGTCCAGTAATTAAAAGCTCCAGCAGCTCATCTTCCCATTATGCAGAGTAGAAAATCTTTTAAAAATTACATAAAAGATCCAGGGCAACAGAAATCTCTGCAAAGCATAAACAATGGCTGGGTGAAAATATTGCACTAAATTGGCAGTTATTTCAATGTGTCATTTTACCAGCCACCAATTATTTCATAAAACATTGCACATAACATGGACAATAATTCAGAAACACACCTCACAGAATAATTATTCAATGTTGTTCAATAAAGGTTTACTCCAAACTGGCAATTATTTCTTTAATGATGATGATGCGTTCAGAAGGAGTTGGAAAGCCTGACATAAACAGATTTGCTCAAAGAAACCTACACATGTTCCAGCATCAAAGTTTCAAAGCCTTTCAAGTGGGTTAATACACACAGAAATAAAATATGTTTCTGTTAAAGAATCCATTACCCTCTATTAATAACTTCAATTCATTTATTCAGCCAAATACTAGGGGTTGTTCACTATTTATACTGAGCTTTTGGGATAAAGAGAAAGAGTTGTCAGGGAGCAAATCAGCCCTGTTGGGAAGTTCATTTGCATTCGTGAAGTTAGCATGATGTGATATGAATTGTCCTGTCTCTCTTTAGTCCATCCCGCTTCTCCGACTCTTTGGTTCTTTCTTTCTGGTCCTCTAAAGGGTTTGGTCCCTACTTCAGACCATTTGCCTCACAATTATCTGTGCTATTTGTATAGGCTCTACCTAATAGGGAATCAACTAACCACAAGTGGCTATTGAGCTCTTGGAATATGCTGTGTTGATGAATTACTATATTTTGAAGACTTCATTTGAAGTACAATATAAATATTTCTGCTAAAGATTTAATATAATTGGGGCTAGAGGGATAGTACAGCAGGTATGACACTTGCCTTGCATGCAGTTGAACAGGATTTGATCCCTGGCAACTCAGGTGGTCCTGAAGCACTACCAAAACTGATTCTTGAGCATAGAGAAAGCCCTAAGCAGCACCTGGTGTGGCCGAAACACAAATCAAAAAAAATATTTAATATAATTACAGGGTGAAATAATATTTTGTACATGTTGGGTTCTATAAAATACTTCAAATGAGTTTTATCCATTTTGCTATTTTGAGTGTGACTACTTAGAAAATTTAAATTACTTATATGGCTCACATTTGATTTTTATTAGATAGCTCTAGTCTATAACATTCTGTCCTCCTGCTGCTTTTTTTAAATCTGAGCATTCCTGTGTGAACTCATGTCACTGTCTGCTCCTCACCACATGCTACCTAACCACCATTCTATAAATGACACATTGTTCCCACCTACCTGGTCTTCTCACACCATCCCATTTTAACATTTTTGCAATGAAAAAAATTACCAACACAAAATATTTATTAACCAATTTTCAAGTATACTTTACAGTGTCCTGAAGTATGTGGACACGGTTATGGAGTGGATCTCCAGAACTTTTGGATGATTGGATATGATATATATATATTCTTATATTGTATATATATTTATGTGTGTGTATATATATATATATATTTCTTGACAACCTTCTTTCCAAGTATTGATTTTATGAGTTCAACTACATTACACCTCACATACCTACACCTCACATACAGTATGTTTCTTGTCTTAAAGATAAAGACCTTTGTATAATATAATAGAACTTTCTTCATTTTTAAGATTGGATAACATTCCATTGTATGTATGACATCCCCTCTGTCCATCCAACCATTGATGAAATTTCACCTTTTTCTCTTGGGTCTATGAATACTGTAATACATAACTACTCTATTGTTATTTAAACAGCATAGAACTACTTCAAAATTTAAATTTAAAATAGAACTACCAAAAAACCCATCAATATAATTAACTTAAAATCAGATTTTTGAAGGGATATTTGTTTCAATTGTTTATTGAAGTTAGTTTTTTGAAGTCATTAATTTCTAACTTGTTTGTCTCTTTGATTTTTATCCATATTATAAGCCCTTAAAGAGCAGAAACCTATATGCCATCTTCACCACTGAATTTAAAGCCATAATACAGTAACTGATAGCAAGTTTTCAATAAATAATTGTTGGACAAGTGAATGAAGAGATAAACACAAGCTAGATAAAAGAATATCCAAGTCTGCCCAGAAGACAAAACTAAAAAAAAACCTTGCATTTAGAGGATATTTCACTAGGTTTACATGTAAGAAGAGATTCCATGCACCCTTCTATCCAATAATCATCTTCGTATCTATCTTGCTACTACTAATCCATTTTCACAGAAGGCAGTTTTCAGTACTTATATTCAAGGCATTATGCTAGTTGCAGAGAGATGGAGAATAAGAGATGGAGAATAAGGCTAACTGGGCTCCTATCATTACGCATCTTATATTTGGGAATTAAAACTAGCACTAATAGGAGCCAGAGAGACAGTACAGTAAATAAGGCTTTTTCTTGCACATGGCAGACTAGGGCTTGATCCCCAGCACCCCATGTGGTCCCCAAAGCTAGCCAAGAGTAATCCCTGAGTGCAGAGCCAGGAGTATAGCCTGAACAAAGCTGGTATGCCTAAAGCAAATAAACAAATAAACAACAACAGCAAAAACAACAAAAACAATTAGCACAAAGAGTTACCTAATTTTATATGTTTATTATAATTATTAATTATAGCCTTGATGAATGCTAGGGAGGATTTACATGGGGAAGCACTAGTTAAGAACTAAAGAATGAGAAAGAATTAGCTTACGCAAAGCCTTAGACAAGGAGACTCAGAGAAAAATCTAAGTAATCAGTTCTGCTGAAGCATTAAGTATGCACGTGAGAGCCTGGAGAGGAAAGTAGAGGTCCTCGGAACATTGGTGGAAGAAATAAGGTATTCTGGTGGTAGGTCTGGTGCTAAAATTATGTATGCAATGAACTACCATTAAAAGTTTTATAAATCACAGTAGCTCAGTAAAAATGAAAAAGGGGGAAACTATGCATGAGAGACAGACTAGCAATAATATAGGTAGCCTTATAGGAAGTAGGTTTATAAGTATATATGTATATAGCAAAAAACTTGGTATAGAATAAGTAACTCAGCTATGATACCACACTTTTAAGTGAATTCCATAAAACACCAAGCCAATAACGGCAGTTAACATAAGAAGGTTTGAACTTTCTAAAAGGAAATCAAGTTATACCTGATTTTTCTTTCCAAAGATTAGTAATATTAAAACTTAGTTCATTTCAACTATATTTCTATACTTTATACAGTCTTCCACCCAAGAAAAAGAAGAGCAGAATATAACCATTATGTTCTAAATAAAAATAGCTGTACCAAGACTCCAGAGAGTTGTAACTAACTTACATTTTTCTAAGTCCATAAATAAAGACTTTTTATAATCTTTATTTAAGTACCAAACTCTCCCCTAAAATTTAGCAAGTAAAATAAGTATCTTCACCACATTCCCACAAAACTAGTACTGTCACAGAAAATCTTTGATTTAAAACCAAGGAAAAGATGCTGTTCCTCCTTTCAAATATATGGCCAGACACTTATTAGAATATTATGAAGTCTTAGTATAAATAATTAAACACAAGCTGCCAATGCCCCTAGTAAAATACATGAACCAAATATATTTATGGGATGCAGTACCTAAGCTGATTATCATGTGCTTATTCCCTTACCTAATCAAGACTAGTTTGTAATTCAAAACAAATGTCACAATCTTTTGAGCAAAGGAAAATTAATGAGCATGAATAGTCTATAACTCTAACTTAAAAATAAAATTAAACCAGGCCAATCAAACCATTCTCAGTCAAATCAAAATCCTCTTAAAACAGCATATTTTAGAAACCAAAATAATTAGCCTCTTCATAGTTTTTCTAATATTCTATTCTATCAAAGTATATAACAGATACAGTTTGTGACTCCAACTCTTTTCTTCTGGCATATACTATTTCTCAGTAGAGCCATGGTCCGTGTTTCACCCATCCCTGCTCACTCAAAGAACTTGGCACTGGTCTCTCAACCTGAGTGAGCTGAGTTTAGCCCCAGCCCCAGGTTATATCAACAGGAAAATGTGAATCAAGAAGTGTCATGGAAAAGTGATTGCATTTTTTAGCTGGATTACTTCTCTGCAATGGCCAAAAACTTACGTTTGACCTAGTTTCTTCTAGTCAGCAACGGATCCATAATCCCAATCTAGTCTAGCCTGGACCAGCCAATAGCTAGATGATACCCAAGTGGACAAGTGAATGTATCCTAGACTCAAAAATGGCCAAGTCAATCCCAGACTAAAACGGCAACCTCCAGACTTGTGACTTTTTGTAACTTATAAAATTACTGGGATAATTGTGAAAAAAATAGTATTATTGAGTCTATAGATAAATGACTAGGCAATCATGTCCTAACACCTGTAGCATCATTTTCACTTCTAAAAAGAAATCAACATATGCTAAAAAAAGTTAACACATTAAAAAATGGGATTTTATTTTGTTTCAATGAAAGTTTCCAACAAAAAAAAATCACTTTGGCCATGGATTATAAAAAAGTTTCAGTAAATCCTTTCTAACTACTCATAACAGTTGAGCATTTTCAAGATTTCATAATGGGCAACTTTGAAAAGAATAGGTTTATTACTGCTGTCAGATAGAAAATAAGTTACTTTTAACAACTGCTTATTTTTTGTGGTCATCAGTTTAGGGTTAAGATTGGCTAGAGATACACAACAGAGGAATAACTCTTCTAAGAATTTGTCATTCTTAAAACACAACACATGGGTCAGAGCAATAGTGCAGGGGCAGAGCAATAGTACAGGGGGTAAGATGTTTGCCTTGCATGTGCCTGACTTGGATTTGATCCCTAGCACCACATACAGTGACAGAGGCTTCAAGATGTGATTCCTGAGCAAGAGCACATCAATGGGTATGCCCCCACAAAAGGTAAATAATAAATAATAGGACATTATGCAAGTGAAATCTACAGAAAAAATAAAGAATCTAAGTAGAAACAACTCTATTAGGACTCTAAGAAGACTTAATTCATGAGAAATAAATGTCATATTTTGTGCTTGACATAATTAATCATCTGAACTTACAGACTTATGTAAGAGAGGGATAACTAGCATACCAATTAGTTACAGTTTAATTATAGTTAGTAACAAAAGGATTCAGCAAAGGATTCAGCTCCATCGACCATATCCACATGATAACCAAGCTCATTGAGGTTTCTCGGGAGTTCAAGATGCCGCTCTGTTTAACGTTCATTGATTTAAAGAAGGCCTTTGATTCTGTTGAGATGGAAGTGGTCATTGAAGCCCTAGCCAATCAGGGCATTCAAGCCCAATACATCAAGATCCTCCGTGAGCTGTATTGCGGATTCACTACCAGGATCTCACCATTCTACAAAGAAGTAATCATTGATGTCAAGAGAGGGGTTCGGCAGGGTGATACCATTTCACCCAAACTCTTCAGTGCCACCCTCAAGAACATCATGCGACAACTGGAATGGGAAGGAATGGGAGTGAAGATAGATGGTCGGCAACTACACCACCTCCGCTTTGCTGATGACATTGTTTTAATAACACCAAACATCAGCCAAGCGGCACAAATGCTGGCCGACTTTGACCGTGAGTGTGGAAAGGTAGGACTACAGCTGAATCTTACGAAGACAATGTTTATGAGAATCAGCCTCATTCCTGATGCCCCATTCGCTCTCAACGGAATGACCATCTCCGAATGCAACAGCTATGTGTACCTAGGTCGAGAAGTCAACATGACAAATGACCTGGCACCTGAGCTGCGCAGGAGGAAGAGAGCAGCTTGGAATGCCTTCAAGAACGTCGAAGAAATAGCTAAGAGGGTGAAGAACCTCCGGCTCTGGGCACATCTCTTTGATTCCACTGTTCTTCCTGCATTAACATATGCCTCAGAGACCTGGGTCCTACTTATGCAAACAGGATGAGAAAGCTATTCAGGTCTCCCAAAGAGGAATTGAAACAGCTATGCTTGGAATATCACGTTTCACTCAAATGAGAGAAAGAATCCGGAGTTCCGACATCCATGAATGATCAAGAATCAGGGACGCTGTCTCATTTGCCAAGATGTCAAAAATCAGATGGGCTGGTCACGTAATGAGATTTAAAGACGACCGCTGGACTAGAGCTGTTACCGACTGGATTCCACAGGATGTCAAAAGACCGCGTGGCTGCCCACCTACCAGATGGTCAGACTTCTTCGTCAAGATCATGAACGATCGGTTTGAGGCCCTTCATGTTCCCAGAGCGAACAGATGCCATTGGGCTACACTAGCACGCGACAGGGACAAATGGAGACATTACTGGCGCCCGCTCGAGCAAATCGACGACTAACGGGAAGTTAAGTGATTAAGATTAAGTGATAATAACAAAAAAAATGAGGGCAAAATTCAATTAAATAAAATTAAGTTGGTTTTGGGGGGTGGATGGTTCTTTTTTATTGTGTCTGTTGAGGGGGGAGCTGTACCCCATTCAGCAATGTTTGGAGGCAATTATTAACTCTAAGATCCAGAATCTAGAGTGCTTGGGGGAATTACGCAATGCTAGGGATGCACCCAGAGTCAGTCACATGCAAGGCAAGCACCTTAATTCCTATAGTATCTCTCTGGTCCATAAAGTCTCTCTTCCTGTTGTTCATCGATTTGCTCGAGCGGGCCCAGTAACGTCTCCATCGTGAGACTTGTTACTGTGTTTGGCATATCGAATACGTCACGGGGAGCTTGCCAGGCTCTGCCGTGCGGGCGAGATACTCTCGGTAGTTTGCCAGGCTCTCCGAGAGGGGCGGAGGAATCGAACTCAGGTCGGCCGTGTTGGCTACGTGTAAGGCAAACGCCCTACCTGCTCTGCTATTGCTCCAGACCCCATATATAATATGTATGTATATATATGGATAAATGTATATGATTATAATATGTATATTACAATGTATATTATGTATATTATATTCGTGGTCCACGGTATCACGGTCCTCCCATTGTTCATCAATTTGCTCGAGTGGGCCAAGTAACGTCTCCATCATGAGACTTGTTGTTACTGTGTTTGGCATATCGAATACATCACGGGTAACTTGCCAGGCTCTGCCGTGCGGGCAAAATACTCTCGGTAGCTTGCCGGGCTCTCCGAGAGGGCCTGAGGAATCGAACTCGGGTCAGCCATGTTGGCCTCTTGTAATGCAAACGCCCTACCACTGTGCTATCACTCCAGCCTTTATATTATAGTATAATGTATTAAAATGTATATTATAATGAAGCCACAAAATAATTTGCAACTAACAAACATCTGATTAGTATGCAGAGAGGAAATAATTAAAAGAAAAACAATAACATCAAGACCCAAATATGCCAATGGTTGCCTTACATGAAGAAAACAGGATTCTCCAAAAAGAATTACAAAAGAATAGATTGGTAGAATGGTGAGAAAAAAATAGTTTAAAAAAATCACACTTTAAAAATAATCATAAAAGTACAAATTATTATTTAAAATAAAAGACATACCCAAAAGAGAGCTTACAAAACTAAAGCCCATTTTATTTTAACACAAGAATCGTTACTACAGCTGGAGAAATAGTATAGCAACAAAATCCGTCTTGCAGAAAAATTAATTTACAAAGGAAGTTCAGTTTACTGTGTTTCTAAGATTAGCTGCAGAGTTCTTTTAAAGAAGTGAGAATCCCAGGTCATTTGAAAATATCAACTTCTCAAGAATATTCTTCCATCATCAGAGATGTGGATGGGTTTATGTAGGGGGAAAGGATTCCTGTTCTTTGAAGGCAAAAACAATAATAATTTCCTAAGATCATGGCATTTTATTATAAGTCTGTAGTAGCCCCTTATACACAGAGTCCACATCTCCACATCGTAACACACAGTAGGACTTTTAATGGTACCTGTCAGAAACTGTATATCTATGGGGCTTGCTTGATAGTTTCTGCTGTAAGATAACGTTTTAAAATCTGTCAGCGTGCTTTTCTTTCTCTGCACTACCTCCTATTCAGCAGAGACATCCATTGCCTCAGGAAGAATTAAGATTGTTGGAGGTGGAAAGCATGGGGGAAAAAAGTGTCACTATTCAGTATTTGACTTCCAAAATAATCACTTGAAGCCTGTTTCAAAGACAATACTTTTAAAAGCCAAAGCGCTTTAGTAAGAACTAAAAATGTTTTTTTTTTAAAAAAAAAAAAAAAAAGTTTAAATAAAGCCTAGGAAAAAAAAATCCTGAAAAAAAAATAAAAGTCCTAAAGAAGTAGAGCACAAAATTTATTCACGAGAAATACATCAGAAGGAGCAGATGATGAAAAGCCAAGAGGCCCCACCCAGATAGGAAAACTAAGGTTACCCTGTCCATGAAAGTAGAGCATTTGAGGGCAGCCAAGAGATTCTGGAAGTAGCACAGGAAGGTCATACCATGTGCTCTGCTACCTGTCCTTTGCCTAATACATTAAAAAAAAAATCAAGGTCACACTTAGTTTCTCCAGGATGGCCCATTCAACCCAGATAAAGACACAATGTTAATTTTACAAGACTAGCTGGAAGGTATTGAGGATCCATTCTGGGATGACACTTCCTTTTCTTCCTCCCTCATCAGTCTCTTTACTCCCAATTCCCATTTGCTTATTTTTTTCTTTTTTATCTTTTTTTAATTTTTGGGTCACACCCAGAGATGCTCAGGGGTTATTCCTGGCTCTCCTCTCAGGAATTACTCTTGGCGGTGCTCAGGAGACTATATAGGATGCCGAGGATTGAACAGGGTTGGTCATGTGCAAGGCAAATGCCCTACCCACTGTATTATAGCTTTGGCCCCCATTTGCTTTTTATAATAGCTCACAAATACCTAAAGACTCTCATTTATCTTTTTTTAAATCTATCTCTGAAATCCAGGTCTCCCTGATACCTAATTTTATGCCTCTCCTTGGTTCCACCATCTTCAAAAAAAAATAGCAAAGTTTGATCTTTCTGTATACAGAGACAAAAGTTCACAGCTGCTGCTGACTAGATCAAGGCTAAATGTTGAGTTGGAACAGAGAGAGTATGCAACCCAATCATAAAGCACATCAGATGGTTCTGATTAGATCTGGCAGGAAGCAGTAGCTTTGTGATCAACATTAAACCATCCTGCTGGTGAAAAAGAGTGACAGACAAGTAGCTGAGTATCTCAGTGAGAATGGATAGGGCAGGAATGACCATGCATCACACAGAAGGGGACAATATCTGGAGTGAAAGATTCAAGGCAAGGCAACCTGTTGGGAAAAAAACTGACATCCCACTGTGAATTTACCCCGACTATATGACACAAGAGAATGAATACACAGGGTAGGTTCAGAGAGAAACACAAACCACAAGGCACTTTTCCCTCCTACTATGCGCCAATCTCCTTTTCAACATCTAAGTTTGCATTTCTTCAGACTCTCAGGGAAAATGGTTGAAGGGTTAAAAAAGGTGACTTTTAAAAATGGCATCTGCCACCATACTGAAGGAGTATGAAAACCAGTGGAACAATTCTGGAAGCATTTTCTCATGCCACGTGATTGAGTCACAATTCTCTCATTCTGGACTTTATATTTTTATCAGGCCATAAAATCAAAGTGGCATTATTTTCTCATCATGCACATAAATAAATCAAAAGGAGGAAATTTTTTTTCTTCTCAAGTCTTAAAAAAAGTTGTCCTTAAATCTTAAATTACAGGACCTCCATTTCTTTGAGTTGGTAACTAGGCTCCCCTAACTGGACATTTGCAGTATTGCAAGAAATCTTTGAGAGCCCACATGCTTTCTGTCAAGGATTATCAGTGAATTGCTTTAGTGTCCTTTAACGTCATTATAAACAAAAGGATCTCATGATATTTCTAAACTCCATTCTTTCCCCTTTTCATTTGCTTTAACACCGATTCACTCTCCTTTTGTAAAGTTTCTGTGCACAATATGCCAAATCCAATGAAAAACTTAGTCAAGAGCACACAGGGGAAAGTTTGCAATTTTAAACCTGTCCTTATGAACTAAACCTTTAGAAATTAAATTACCAAAGAGAACCTTAACAAATAGAAATTACCAAAGAGATTGCCAAAGAGAAAACCGAGAGACTGCACCTTGCGAACAATAGATGAATTACAGATGTTAATTCCAAGCTGACAACCATAGTTGAACTAATTACAAATATTTAACATAAAACTAGAATGGTCTTAAAATCTATAACTATACTCACACATCAGAAGTTGCCACTGACAGAAGAGTGCTTAGACTTATTCTGTATTATTCCGCAGCAAGATTTCTCAACTTTGACTGGATAATTTTTGTTGTGGGAGAGTGTCCTCTGAATGATCTGAATATTTAGCAGTAATCTTAATTTCTACCCATTAGCTGGCAGTGGCAACCAGCTGAGATATAACACATTTTCAGACACTGTCAAATATCTGTAGGATCGAGTAGGATCATCCAAACTAGTTATCTCAATAGGATGATCCTACAATCCCCCCAAGCCCCCCCCCAACCCCCTGCCAAGTGAAAAATCACTCTTCTGAAATCTATAGTGATGGTTTCCAGAGAAACTTCTAAAGGGGCTATTATATTAGCGAGAGTCTTTAATGGCATGCTTAAATTATGAAGGTTTTTTTTAAAATGCTTTTACTTTTAGAGGAGGTTGAAGTGAGTTACGGGGTCACACACAACTGAGTTAAAGGCTTCCTCCTGGCTCTGTTCTCAAGGGTCAATACTGGCTAAGCCCATAGGACCATAAGTGATACAGGGGATCAAAGGTTGAGTCGAGTATACACGAGGACTTAAATACTTTTAAAAATAGAATGAGAAATACTCTAGCAATCTCAAACTCAGGTCACTTTAAGATTCTTTTTTAAAATGTTCAAAATCTCTGTTTGCCCATAAGTGTAACTGTGAGAATGATGTGGCAACAAGTGAGTTGCTTTAGTTTCCTCAAAGAGTTCAACAGAAGCATCAGTAACATCAGTCAGAAAAATCTGTAAAAAATTTCTAAGTATTGCTTAGAAAGTAGGTTAGTATTGCTTAGAAATTAGTAGGTATTGAGAGATGTCATTTCTAAAGCCTCCATAATTATACTATCCTAATTATACTTGGCCATGATTATACTATATGGCATTTTATTTTTTTTTAATTTTTATTAGTGAGACACCATGAAGTACAGTTGTAGACTTACAAATTTTTGTGCTTGGGTTTCAATTATACAATGATCAAATACCCATCCCTCCACCAGTGCCCATTTCCCACCACCACGGATCCCAGAATCCCTCCCACCCCCAACCTCCCCATCCCACCCTGCCTCTGTGGCAGGGCATTCTCTTTTGTTCTCTCTCTCCTCTTGGGCATTTTAAATCAAGACATAAATCATAGCCATATAAAAATCATTAATTGATTAGCAGCAAATTTGATCAGCTGTTCCCTTTAAGAATTTGAAGACATTTATGGTCATAATATAATTTGTACCATTTATTTTTGTACTGATCATCCAAAATGCCTAATCCTTTTTAGAATCTATGATTAAAACCCATCTGCCTCCTTTTCATGTCATCCAAAATAGTAAAGACTATTTTTCACTCTTTTCTTGGCTGCCTTAGAATATATACTGGAATTACAAAAAGAACAAAACTATATTTACTGATTTCTCCATAGTGGTTGTTTAGGGTTATCTGCGTGTGCATGCCTTGGATACATTTCATTCTGATGTTTGGTTGTTTGGTTATACCACTGATTGTAATAGTGCTTCAGAACATTTAGTTAGATATGTTCATACACTTTCCAGTAGAAAAATATGTTTGTCCATGTGGCAACTGTCCTGCTTTTGACTCAGAGAATGAATCTGGATTTTGGAAAGCATACTAACACAAAAGCTATTTCCAAGAGGAGAGAAGTTTCTTAACTTTTCCCAGTACTTCTCCAGCTCAGAGAAGTCAGAAAGAAACAAAAATATTAGTATCATCTGTAAGGCATGTGCTACTTTGAATCATGAGTATAAAGAGCTTTTCAGAATAGCCCAAAATTAGCTATTTAAAAACTGTAATTAGGAGATTATCTGCATACCATTTTTTTAAAAATTAATTTTAAGCCCCACAGGATTTCTGAATGGCTGAATAGCTCTATTACTGGGTTTATAAATGCTCTGGTCACTAGATAATTTTTTAAATTAAAAGACAATGCAGAGTTTCACTTATCAGACCTAAATTATTAGTTCCTCAAACTGTTTCTAACTCTTGAATGTTACTCACTTCCACTGGCTTTTCTCTAGTCAAAAAATATCCATTCTCTACATAGTACAAATGAAATTTATAGGCCTCCTTTGAAGTCTGATTGCTGATTCCCATCCCTAAGCCATTAGCTATTCGTGGAAGCTATTACCAGAAGTGTTAACCCCAATGGTTTATTTAATAAGACCTCACTCGGTCCTCAGACCATGAGACGAGAAGAGCTTAAAAGCCCCCAAAGACCAGACATAATAAGGTCCTCCGACTCAGAGATATTATACTGCAAACACTCAAATTAAACTTATTACCTCACAAAATGGGTTTGAATATGAAAATACTGGATAGAAATTAAAGCCACGGAACCTTGGTTTTCATTCCCCTTCTAACATCAGTGAGTTTTATTATAAGCCTTCCTCTTTTCCTCTCAGCTTACCCAACTGAATATTAACAGAGCATTCCTATGTTTAAATCAAGTTATAGGATTGCAGATCTGCAGGCAAACTAGGAACAAGGAAATTAAACAAAGTGTGTTTTTTTAAAAAAATAAGTTCCACAATTATATCTTCTGAAAAAAAATTTCTGAGGTCAACACACTCACTAATTCCTCTATTTTCTAAAGGTCACGGTCACAGCCCTCCAGTTGTTCATCGATTTGCTCGAGCAGGCCCAATATTGTCTCCATTGTGAGACTTGTTGTTATTGTGTTTGGCATATCGAGTACGTCACGGGTAGCTTGCCAGGCTTTGCAGTGCAAGTGAGATATTCTCGGTAGCTTGCCGGGTTCTCCGAGAGGGGCGGAGAAATCAAACCCAGCTTGGTCAGGCTGGCTGTGCACAAGGCAAATGACCTATCACTGTGCTATCGCTCCAGCCCACATATACACACTAAAATACATAAACAGACATACACACTAATACACAGACACACATACACACTAACACACAGACATACACATAAACATACACACATACACAAAAGCACACAGACACACAGACACAGTAACAGACACACATACACACAGTATTATTGTTTATTATTTATTATTGTTTATTGTTTATTATTGTTTATTCTTGATGATTTTTCTAAGTGTTTTCTATATCTTGGATAGTAGCCCTTTTTCTGATGTATTGTGTGCAAATATTTTCTCCCATTCAGTAGTAATTCTTTTTATTTTAGCCTGAGTTTTTCTTTTGCCAACGTACAACCACTTGGGAAAACTGTATGGAGATTCCTCAAGAGGCTAAAATGGAACTACCATTTGATCGTGCAATCCCATTTCTGTGTTTCTAGCCAAAGAATACAAAACATCAATACAAAAAGTTATACCCACTCCAGTGTTTACTGCAGTGTTCTTTATAATAATAAAATACAGAAGTAACCAAAGTACCCACCAAGAGATAATTAAGAGAGACCAAATGTACTATATAATAACACTATAGAATACAATATTAAAGGTAAAGGTAGGTAAAGGCCCTCCCGTTGATCGTCGATTTGCTCGAGTGGGCCCAGTAACATCTCCATTGGAGACTTTGTTGTTACTGTGTTTGGCATATCGAATACTCTCGGTGGCTTGCCGGGCTCTCCAAGAGGGGTGGAGGAATCGAACTTGGGTCGGCCATGTTGGCCGCTTGTAAGGCGAACGCCCTACCCGCTGTGCTATCGCTCCTTATAATGAAAAATTATTATAGAGGGTAGAAAAATAACTCAAAGGGCTGAGCAAATGCTTTGCACGTGGGCAGCCTAGGTCCAACCCCCAGAACTGCAGTGCCCAGTTCAGAAGTAACCCCTGAACACAGCAAGGTACACACATTAAAAAAAAGAAAATAAAGAAATGCTATCACACAATAAAAACTATCCAGATATTTTTAAAAATATGAAGTTTTGCCATCATTAGCAACATGGAAAAAAACTTGACATCATGCAAAACAAAGTAAGTCAGAAGAGAACAGAAGCATTGCACCCAGGAGTGCAATATAAGTATAGAACATTAATAGACAAAATAAATCTTTAAAAAAGTAGAGCAGTGAACATTGACAGTGGAACAAAGATTACCTGAGGGAAGACAAGGTAGAGGGGAGTGTGTGTGTATGTGTTTATTTGTGTGTCTGTGTTAGTGTTTCTAAAGGTATAGAAAAAAAAGCATTGATAATTTAAAAAAATTCAAGAAAATAATTTAAGAAAAAAAATTCAAGACACAGGAAAGCATAAGTGATTGGTTTGAATCACATCCATGGTTAAGTGAGATAATAGGATGCACAAAACCATAACTATCAATAAATAAACAATGGACGAACTAGTGGGGAGACGTTATATGGGACCACACGTGACACAGGAACAAAGGTGGAGAGTCATGAGCACTTTGGTGTTAGTGGTATGTCAGATGTTTGTAAACCAGTTCTAGAAACATAAGCAATAGTGTAACTCTAATAGCTAAGCTGTAAATGTATTATATAAAATTTTTAATAAGATAAAAATTTGAGCAAACAAAATGTGCTCCCCTTTGTTTCATTTTAGTTTGTGATTATTTGGCTTAGATTACTTGGTGTTGTTTCTAAATAAGGAAGGTTGTGCTTGGTGCTTCTCAGTTTTGCTAAGCTAAGGGGGAAGTTTCTACTTAGCAGATTCAAGTTAGTCTGCCAGTGCCACACAAAAAATTTGTCTCTTTTCCCAAAATTTCATGACCAAGAGAGGTGGGTGTCACAAATTAATTTATATATGTCCCAAACATAAAAATGCATACTTTTATGTATTTTTAATAGCAGCCTCCATGACAGAGTTAAGGATCTGGGAGCCATTTCTCCAGTACTCAGGCCAGCAATGAGGGCTTGATGGTTCAGTGCTTAGCCAGAGAAGAAATGTGACTTGGTTCAGGGGTACTGGAGGTTTCAAGGACTACCTCTCAAGGTGCTTGGCAGGACCAAGCAGTGCTGGGACTGAATTCAGTGACTTCATAAAAGTCACACACTCTCCATCCATGCTAGTCTCAAACTAAATCCTGTGAGAATTTGTTTTCTTATGAAGGACAGCTTACCAATTTAGCATCATTTGAAATTTCACATATTGATGCAAAAGAATTGGAACACAGCTCTCTTTTCTCCTTTTGTGTCCTTGTAAAAATGTTGCAGAATGCCTAAGGTAAAACTAAAGTTAGCCTGTGATAAAACCAGATAGAAGTTTGAATAAAATGAAATAACAGCAAGTTCATCAAAACAGATGTTATAGCTGCTCCAGCTCCATAAAATGCACACTAGTTTTTGTGTCTTTTCCCTGGATACAGCTATGTTTCTTCAAAGGCATAGAGGAAAGCATCTAACTTAGCAAGGTTTGATTAAGTAAAAAAAAGTAGGGAAGATATGTGAAGTGTTATGACTTAACCTCCCGGGGCTAAGATTTCCAAACCTATTCGGATCAGGGCTGAGTATCCTCCACCCAGATCCTACGAATTCCAGTAGGCGGGGGTCACACCCACCAACTGGCCACCTGGTGCCGTGTAATCCCATCAACGGCCAAGACTCAGAGACTATAAAAACCAGCTCCCGGAACTGGCCGCGAATGCGGCCGCGCGACATCTTATTATGACATCTTATCATCTCATTCCTACTTTGGACAAACTGGCAGGCTACCAAATTTAACCTGCTCACACGGCAGAGTCTGGCAAACTCCCCGTGGCGTACCCAATATGCCAAATACCAGTAACAATGAAGGGTCTCATTCTCCTAACTCTGAAAGAGCCTTGAATATGGCACTTTAAAAAAAAAATCTCAGGGCTAGGACGAAGGAGACGTTACTGGGGCCTGCTCGAGGCAATCGACGAATAACAGGATGGTTGTGATTTTTGGTTGTGATGACTTAACCTATAAAAGAGCCATTCATTCCATAGTCACAGTTCTCCCATCAAACCCAAAACTTATGGTTAATTGCAAATGAAAAGAGAGCATGGCATAATTCCTATTGAGTGAGTACTACAAATCCATATTAAAGCACTTGGGGAGGGGGGCACAGCTGGCTATGCTCAAGTATTGCTCCTAGTTCTGCACTCAGGTATCACTCCCAGTGAGGCTCAGAGACCATATGGGGTGCTGGGGATCAAATCCAAGGATCAAAGCAAATGCTCTAACTGTTGCGATATTGCACCAGCCCCCCCACCCCCGCATTACCTTTCATGTTTTATCTCATTTAATTTTAATAGCCATTAGGATAATTTTATGTGTCGACTTGGTTTTTGATTATCAGAGAGCTGGTAAGACATTAATTTTGGATTCCTGAGAGTTGAGTTAGCACTGAATCAATAGAATAGACACAGAACATCACCCTCACCAACATGGGTAGGCATCTTCTATTATGAACAGAATGCAGAAATGGAGGAAAAGCCAGTATTACTAACATCACTTGAGATATCAATCCTGTCTGCAAACATGAGAAATTCCGATTCTTAGGCCTTTTTACTAAAACTAGGACTAATACTTATAGCCACCTGATTTTCAGAACTTGTAACTCAGACTGAATTTCATGACTCATTCTAGTATGTAGTTTGCAGACAGTAAATCATAGATTGTAGAACTTTTTGATTTCTGAAGACACATGAAGACACAATCTTCTTGTCTATGTATCTAAGCATACATAGCTGCATATATACATATATACATGTGTGTATGTGCATTATCTTTCTTTGGAGGACTTTAACATAACAATCTAATGGAATAAAATCAATTTCTCATTTAAGTTTATATATAAGAAACATAAGCACTGAAAAATTCAATAATATGCCTTCAAGCCTTCAACTACACAATGTCACATAAAAAGCAAGAATTCAAGTCCAGGAATTTTCATTTTGTAGTTCTTATTTCTTACCAAAATAATTAATGTCAAATTAACTATCATTTAGCATGCATGAAATACTCTTGTGTATGGCATATACTACATGCTATCTTTTCCTCATTTAATGCTCACTCTTTTTAATGCAATATGGACTAACCCTCTGATTACAAAAATTCTGAGAGGCTAATGCCATACACCTTGCAAACGAGAGTGTGTACGTTTAAAAATATCTGCCTTTACAGCACCACCTGACTGGGAGAGTGTCATATTCTGGAGATGGAGGAAAGTCAGAAGATGTAAACTTTCAGGTGGCTAAAAGCTAATTAATCATCAGACTATGGGTAAATTCAATATAAATAAAGAAGATGTAGACACAAAAGCAGAAAATACAAATTAATCAACTTTATGGCTGATATGAATTAGTTATTCTCTTAGAGTTCTTTTCTAGACATGTCTTACTTCACCACACATAACAAGAGTGATAACCACCTGAAACCCATGTCTTCTTGTCTAGCATATGTCTCGTTCATCAGAAGTTCAGAATTTTCTGTCCTAATGACATGGGACCTTGGATCCTATGCAAGACCACCATTTACCAATGACATGCTAATCCCAAGGTTGGCCAGAATCAGTAGTTGAAGGGGGTGTAGATACAAGCTGGATATTCAAGATGCCATTGTGTGGGAAGAATTTAGAAGAGAGAGAAACGTGGCATGTTATTTGCTATGGGGTGGGTTTTAAGGTGTGGCTCTTCTTGCACCTTTGGGCTGCATCACAGAGTGTAAATAAGTCTACTGTAGCACTGTCCTCCCATTGTTCATCGATTTGCTCTAGCAGGCCCAGTAACATCTCCATTATGAGACTTGTTGTTACTGTTTTGGGCATATCGGATACATCACAGGTAGCTTGCCTGGCTTCGCCGTGCAGGAGAGATACTCTCAGTAGTTTGCCGAGCTCTCCAAAAGGGGAAGGAGAATTGAACTCAGCTCTGCTGGGCTGGCCACAAAAGGCAAACGCCCTACCACTGTGCTATCACTCCAGCCCAAGATAAGTCCAAGGATTTAAAATGTGGATATGACCTTTTAAGAGTATATGGAGTATTTGTCAAGGGCAGGGAACAGAACAGACTTTGCATAAACAATTATGAGTTCGACTCACAACTTTTAAAGACCTATATCTTTTAGTTCTCTATCTGCACCCATCCTCTAAGTCCCCAAAATGCCAATGGCAGTCTGAGGGTCCAGTCTATTTCTTATCCTTTTCCCTCCCACCAAAGGCAGAGAAGCTGCTCTGAGCTCACTAGATGTGCCTCACTGATATCGTTAACAAGCTTACACTGTGACACCAATGAAGAAACTTGTCAGAGTTTCATTAAATCTCAGGTAAAAGTGACTTTCTGTAACACCATTTGGTCTCTGCTGAGGACAAGAAAAAAAAATCACCTGATACCGTGTAGGAATTGCCATTTACATGACACTTCAGTGTTTACTTCATTGGAAACAGCTGTTTCATCGATTCATTTCATTGTTCATTAGCTTGACACTTAAGACTACAGTGAGCTGTCTGCATGATGCCAAAGCAACAAGATGATTTAATCAAATACAGTCCAACAAGCAGACAATTTATGTTGAAAGGAAAATTAGTCCACTTTCTTTGCTTGCTTTTTTAAATAAAAAAAAAACTTTAAAACTATCAACAGGAAAATTATGGTCATTCCCACACCTATCTTTTCTACTATAACCAATACAAGTCAAGTAGCAATGCTAAAATAAAAATACATAAATAAATAAAAAGCAGGTTTAAAGGCTGACAGTCAAGAATCATGGTTCCACTTATCTCCATTAAGCACCAAAACTGATATAATGGTGAGATATGTGCATGAAAATCACTGACAGCTAAAGATATAGAAATGCATTCTTTTTTTAAAAATTTATTAATTTATTGAATCACCGTGGGAAAAGTTACAAAGCTTTCAGGTTTATGTCTGGGTCATGCAATCATCAAACACATTTCCCTTCACTAGTACTTATTTTTCACGAAGAAAACCCCAATATACCTCCCTCCCAACCCTCCCAATGCCTGTGAGGCAGATGAATTCTAGTTAACACTCTATCTACTTTGATTAGATTCATTGTTTTGCCAAAAGATGCATTATTATTATGTAGAGTTTACACCCCCAAATCAGACCTGTTGAAAAGACATTCTGAAATGATTTGTTTCTATAGCTGGTTACAAGAATCAAATGATGACGCGCAGCCGCAATAGTGGCCGCATGATTTTGGATTTCTGATATTTTACTTATTAAGCCTGGAAGTGTTTCTGCCGAGAGTCAGATAATTATGAGACTGGTTTCTGTGGCTCTAGAGCCATGGAGGTGCTGGAGAGCCGCTCGTGGGGGGCAACTCGTGACCTCGGTAGGGCGTGAAGGACGAGCCCGGAACACCCCCCTTCCCATGAGGTTTCAGTCGCCCCCATCACAACCGGCTCATACCTGGCTTATTAATGCATTCTTGAAGGTGTGCTTGCTTCAGATGGTATGAGAAGACTTCCCAAGGCACAATGATTGTATAGGATGCTGGGAATCTAACCTGGGTCAGTCACGTGCAAAGCAAGAGCCCTACCTATTGGAAATATCACCCCAGCCCTGCTATGTGTAATCTTGTATAGGAATAATACAAGCTTCCAGCATTCCTATTAGGATTCAAGGAATACAATAGAATAATGACTAAGGCAAAATGGGCAGTTAACAAGAAGCTGATACACAGAAAACTGGTGCCAATGTGGAAAATCACTGAGGGCAAAGTCCTGCTCTTCTTCTGTTCTTTCTCCAGAGAATACATCCTTTAAGATAAGCCCATTATAAAGGTGTTTGTTCCTATATACGGATGACCTCAGACATGTGAAAAAAAATTAGCCCAGATAAATTAAAATATTTAGGCAATTAACCAAAGGATGTTATTCTTCAGATTCCAAGTTCTAAGCAATAAATATTAAACATGTAGAACAGTCAGGGCTATTAGCTCCCTGAGCACTCTCCTTCCCATGCTTTTTTTTTTTTCACTTTTTGGGTCACACCCGGTGATGCTCAGGGGTTTAATCCTGACTCTACACTCAGGAATTACTCCTGGCGGTGCTCAGGGGATCATAGGGGATGCTGGGAATTGAACCTGGGTCAGTCACGTGCAAGGCAAATGCCCGACACACTGTACTATCTCACAGGCCCCACATGCTTCTTTTCTTATGTTCGTCATTTGTCTTTTATCCTCCATAGCATCCTTGCTTGACCTCTGTTCACTGACCTTATTCACTGAGCATTTTCCTTCACTGATGAAGCATAGTAACAGTTTAAATAAAGCTAAGTTTATACAAATCATCTGCACCATTCATTTCTCCGGGATCACTTGGCCCGACCCATTTCTTGCTTGGAGGGAAGAGGCAAGCTGTCATGTAGCATGAGATAGAGAGACTCAGCGATGAGGATCTAGCTGCTTCGATACAATGTGGGCTTCTCATCATCGACAACCACACTGTGACATATTAATAAATTGAGCAAGTAATTGAAGCCCATGTGAGAGGATCCTTGAACCATTTTCTGTGGGTGGCTGCCAGAAGCAATATAGAGCGGTAGGAAATCATTAAAGAGGTAGCCTCAGCAACCATCGAGAAAGTGCCCAGGGTTCAGAGACGGTATCTTAGAGAAGTGATGCTCTTCTGTTTTAAGAGAGAAATCCCTCTGACCATAAAGAGCAAGTTATTTTTGAGTCTAACCTACAAGTCACTTGGGTAATAGTACAAATTTGGAAGGCTGGATGCAAGGAGTGAATTTTACTGATCATTTCCTCTTACCACACAGCACTGTCTCCCAGGATGGCTTTGTCAGAACACCAGAGGGCACAGCTTGTGGTCGGTAAGGCCACAGCCCAAGCTAAACAATTTCATTAAGCACATGCTGACTTAGCCTAGATTGTTCCCTTCAGGTCCGGGATCCTACATGGAATAGAATCATCCTCCATCATAATTACTAGAAGCAACAGAAGCAGCTGTTGTCTCCTCCCCATTGCTTGTGCTGGACAGCAGACAGCCTGAGGGTCCCATCATCCGACAGTGATATGCATTCGTTTCAGTGAGCATATCCGTGCAACCCACAGCCTGAGCCAGAACCCATTACTGCTACTGGCTCCTGAAGATGTTGTGTAAATTTCTCTCTGAAACCACATAACAGAGGCAGGAAAAGTACTCAACTAAACATAAGATCATAGAAACACAAACTCATTGAGACATGAACTATAAAATATGCCTGTTTACGTAAGCCATGGATTGTTTATTTCCAGTACAAGCAAGGCACATTAAAAAAATATATATACATATATATGCATGTATATCCCTGATGTTAAGAAGTTATAGGACACACATCAGAGAAGTAGGCAAAGTAAGACCAAATCTCTTCTTTGCAGAGTCTACGAAAATGAAATGGAAAGAAGATATTCAAAATTTCTAGATTTAGGGGGAAATTGGAAGCATAAAACATAAAACATTTGTGATCATCTGTGAGGTGACAATCTCTGTGGTAGATGTTACTGATAGAACAGAAGCCAGATAACATAGGGTTTACACTAGAGGATTATAGAGGAGGTGGTTTCTAAATAGTGTTTTGAGTGTACAGATGATAAACAGAGTTTGGAGAAAGAGTTGGGTATGGAACAAGGGGGAAAAAATAGTAAAAGGCTATCTATACATCACAGCGATCTGTTTGGGAGGGTTTCAGTTTAGAGATAACTTGGTCTGAGTCAGTAGAGAGGTTAGAAAAGAAACCAAAGAAGTACAGGATAACTAGGATTTTCTTGTGATTCTTCTGTGGAAAACGGCTCTGTGATTTTTCAAGACAAGTGATTAAGAGAGATTCTTCATGACCCAGTGCTTTTATTTCTTGCAATATACCCCAAAATACCCCAAAAATTCAAAAAGATATGTGCACCTATATCTATTGTGCTTAGTACTATATACAAGATATGGAATCAATCAAATGTCCAATGACAGATGAGTAAAGAAGCTTGAAACTTCCCCAGACACACATTATTAGGAATCAGAGCCCCTCACTCTTCCTTCAAAGACCTATGCCCCTATGATAACTACTGAATACTGAATTCACACTAACTACCAAGAAAGAACAATTTGTATCCTAGTCAAAAATATTTATTTTCTAGTGGAAAAAAATACACTTCAGACACACACACACACACACACACACACACACACACACACATATAGATAGATAGATAGATAGATAGATAGATAGATAGATACACACACATTTTTTCAATAAGTTCTCTAAGTTGAACTATGTTCTATATTTGCAAGAGTGAGAATTTGAAGTGGTCATTAATGTCCCTGAAGATGCTCTCAAAAGAGCTGAAAATAGCCGATTAACAGGAGTGGGAATGGATGAAAGGAACCACGGCTCCAAAGACCTTACTATTTGGGGACACTTGTTGCAACAGGCAGCCAATTAAAAGATGTGTGTTCAATATCCCTGAGGTATAAAGGAAAGGTCCAAACTAGCTCACTGATCCAAGATGCCACAGTGGAGATGCCTTAGAGGATTCTGGAAGAGGGCAGATTAAGGAGTTTTAAAAAAAGTGTTTAAGTGATACCTACCTTTCATTGATGAGGGTAATTCTTTTTATGGAGGTGCAAAAAATATCAATTCTTATTCACAAACATTAAGGGAAAAGGCTACAGAAATATCTTTTGTTACACTTTTAGTATTCAATGTAGGGAGTTAAGTAGCTTGAAGAGCTGAAGAAACATACCAGGGTGCTGGTTAGGAGTAAACTATAATCAAAGAATAAGACATTTTAGCATTTATGACATGAGGTTTGAGGTTATTAGCCCAGTGCTAATGATGACAAGTAATAATCACAGGGTCATGTAGGTAGAAAAGGTCATGAGATGCCAACTCTGGTCTCCATGTCTTCAGACTCTCCCTTCATAATCTCTTCCTATATAGTCTCCCAGGCAGAGAGAATTCCAACCAAAGTTACACTGGACAAATGGAATAAGCATCCTACCCATTTCTTATGACTGATCTTTCAGTCTTTACTTCTCCAGTGAATATACATCCTGGGAACATATTCCAGTTCCTCTTTCTACATTTGCCTTTCATTACTACAAATCATGTTACAATGCTATCTGTGTAGAATAGCTTTGCCCTGATGAATGTTACTTTTTTTCTTTACATAGAATGCTTATCATTAATGCAGAAATTCAATTACTGTTTGGAATTATTTATTCACTAACTTGATGCATGGAACATACTATTTAGTGCTATAATCACACATATCTGACAGAGGGTGACAGCTTACATGTTCTGACTAGAGACAAACTAAACCAATTCAAGCCCAACAAAATTGCATTATCATCCTCCAGCACACTGTGCTAATCATATGACCAGTTCTTTATGTACATGAGATGATCGATGGAGACCACAAATACTGTCGCTATAGAGGGGAGGTTTAAACAAGAAAATGCCCTTCACATTTGGCCAATGAGACAAAACTGCCTGACACTTGACTGCAAGACCCCTCAGTGAGCCACCACCCAGGGAAGCTTATGCGACATCAATTATTTTATCTCCATATAAGTTCACAAAGTCCTAACATCAAAAATTGGGACATATTTCTGAAACCCTTTGGGACATGAAAAATTGGGACATATTTCTGAAGCAGAGGGTGCATGCCTGCCTGAAAGGATCTAGCACAGAAGTGTTCTGAGTCATCAACAAGAGTGTGTAATTACAGAGGTGGTAGATCCAGCAGTCTAGAGTAGGTGGAGGTGGCAACAAAGTCTCTGAGGTAGAAGCAACTCTATAAAAAGAGGAGCAAAATCTAATAAAGTCAGATACACCGGGGTGCAAGTATCAGCTATGCCTCAAAATTACTATACTTGAGGCACAGAATTATAATGTTTTCAACTGATGATAAAAATCTAACCCATATGAGGTGTGTAAGGATTCAATATGGCATAGGTAGGGTTATAGTCATTTGTGTGATATTGAAGATTCCATATGGAATCATCAAAAGCCACTACAGAAAGTCATAAACCTGAAGTCTAAGAGAAAACAAAAACCACAAATCAGAAGTTTATAAACAATAAATCAACAACAATTCATGGGGGAAACTAGAACAACTTTTTAAAAAAATTTTATTAATGAAACACCATGAGGTACAGTTGTAGACTTACTTACAAATTTTTGTCCTTGGGTTTCAATTATACAATGACCAAGTACCCATCCTTCCACCAGTGCCCATTTTTCACCACCACGGATACCAGTATCCCTCCCACCTCCTGTCTCCCCCATCCCACCCTGCCTCTGTGGCAGGGCATTCCCTTTTGTTCTCTCTCTCCTTTTGGGTGCTGCAGTTTGCAAAAGAGACATTGAGTGGCAATCATAAGAACCACTTTTAATTTGCCATTTGTGGGAAGGCACATTCCAAGGGATCCTGTGTTCCAGAGCCATTATGTCCCCATCTCTCTCAATGAAGCTTGACCCATCTGGGTCCCAAATGCTCAGTGTGACCCAACCATTAGCAGCAGAGTTATAGGAGTCTTTTATTATGCTGAAATTAGGAAAGACACACTGTAGGGTTATCTCTATTCTCAAAGAGTTTGAGCTAAGTTCCTGAAGCTTTAGCCATGGTTCAAACAGTATCTGCTGTAAGTGGATTTGAAGTTTTCTAAAAGCCTTTTGGGCCAAGACAAGCCATTTTATGCTGCTATACAGAACTTTTAGCTACATCTAAATCAAAGATCTTTTTTTCTTCTTCTGTTTGTATCTTGTAGCTGACTGTGGTATGTGTGGTGACTTATCACAATAAACCCAGTAGGATTGGCACCTTTTGACCTCTGTCTAGCATGTCAATCACAAAGAATGAGACAGACAGATGCTGTGGCCAGTCCATGCAGGAAGTTATCCTCAATATTCCTGAACAAAGAAATAAGCTGGCCAATTATTGTATATAATTTCTGCTTCTCAATTCTACTCCCTGGCTCCAGATATGTGATTCATTAAGAACAATTATCAGATACATTAAAAGTTAATGGGTATATTAAGAGTATAGGATGGGATATTCATATAGCTATGGTCATATAGTGACAATCAGAAAGAACCTTTATTTTATTTTATGTTTTTTGGTTTTCAGGTCATAGTCAGCAGTGCTCAGAGGTAATTACTTCCAGGACTGCACTCAGGACCTACTCCTAGTGGTGCATGGGGCACATATGGGATGCCGGGGATTAAACCCCCATCAGCATTGTTCAAGGTAAGCGCCCTACCTGCTGTACTAGTCCTCCTGCTGCAGCAAACACCTTTAATGTATAACACTGAAGTTAGAATACTCTCCTACCCTGAACAAGCACACATTTGCAACCTTCACTATATAAATTAAACTAAACTTTTATTTTGAATTTTTTAAAAAATTTTTATTAGTGACATACCATGAGGTACAGTTGTAGACTTACAAATTTTGTGCTTGGGTTTCAATTATACAATGATCAAATACCCATCCCTCCACCAGAGCCCATTTCCCTCCACCACGGATCCCAGTATCCCTCTCACCCCCATCCCCCCCCCCCCACCCTGCCTCTGTCGCAGGGCATTCCCCTTTGTTCTCTCTCTCCTTTTGGGTGCTGTGGTTTGCAAAAGAGGCATTTGAGTGGCAATCATTTTTGGTTTATAGTCTATTTTCAGCATGCTTCTCCCATCCTGGGAGAATCCTCCCAACACCCTTAGTACCGGGAATTTTGCTCCATGGCTTGGAGGCCAGCCACACATGCTAGGGGAAAAGGCAGCTCAGATAGAGAAGGGAGCACTAAGCTAAACTTCTTTTACCCAGGGGACTCTTCAATGCTGGAGTGTTTATCAAAGTGACAACTTGCCACAGACATGTGTCCTGCTACATGATAATCTTTATGTATACCTCTCTCTATCCAAAAGACTGTAAATTCCTTCAGGGCAGACAAAGGATTTTATTCCCGTAAAAGCTACCATACTTGTTAAGATAAAATAGTCACACAATAATGTGCTTATTGCTATAGGAATAGATACTATAAACCAACCCGTGCAATGCTTTCAAGAGAGGCTTAATTTGGATTTGCCTTAATTTCTCTTTCAAGACAAGTATTTAAAATTATCTTTGGATAAAAGCATTTTCTACATTATTTTAGAGTAAAATTGTTATCAACTTGATCATTACTATCAAGTTATGTTCTAAAATTAAAATTGTTCTTGCAAGAAGATATTAAGCAAATTCTTATGATCAGACTTTTATAGTGTTTACAGTGGATCAATTGGTGTGAACTATGCAAAAGCATCTGAACAACTTAACGTTTCCTTCTAGCATGATATTTTATTTTCATTTTTTCTTACTAGTTCTACTGGTAACAATTCGGTCTTTCTGTATAGTTGCACTTTGAGCTCCTAAACAAAGCCAGTCACCTTGCAATTATGTATCAACTAAAGTTGAATTTATAGTAGTAAAAACATTTATTATACCAATATTATTTGCTTATTCATTTCTTTAGTACAGATAAACTCAATTCTCTTTAAAACTACTCCCTGAAAGAAATTTATTAATAGTACCTCTTATAAGAAAATGGAAATACAAAATGGCTGTCACCCATCAAGCAAGTAGATGTGTCAATCCAAGTTATCCACCATAACTGGGACAGAGAGGAAAGACTTAGAAAAGATGCTTCTATAGCCAATGTTGCACTAACCCGCTTCTCTATGTAAGCTTTCTCTATGTGTACCTTTACTATGTATTGTTGGATTCTCTCAGCTGTAGAATATGATATCATTTCATTCTTATCATTCATCTTGAAATTTTCACATACTGTAAGAAATAACCCTCAGCTAGAAGCAAAGAGCAAACACATTTCAATGTAAAATAATGGTCCATCACTGGTGTTCGTTGCACTGCCTATGAACTGTGTAAGAAAATAAATCCCCCAGTTTAAGAAATGAATGTCTACAACAGAAATACATCAGAAAAAAATCCTTGGAGTTGATCCTGAGACCATGAAGCATAAGGTAAAAAAGGTAAAGGCCCTCCCGTTGATCATCGATTTGCTCGAACAGGCCCAGTAACGTCTCCACTGGAGACTTTGTTGTTACTGTGTCTGGCATATCGAATACGTCACGCGGAGCTTGCCAGGCTCTGCCGTGTGGGCGAGATACTCTCGGTAGCTTGCTGGGCTCTCCGAGAGGGGCAGAGGAATCGAACTGGGGTCGGCCATGTTGGCTGCGTGCAAGGCAAACGCCCTGCCGCTGTGCTATCGCTCCAGCCCATGAAGCATAATCAGAAAGAAATATCTGCACTTGAAATGGGTGCGAGTAAGTGTAGCTTTTTACGTAGTGCATCTATTTGCACATGGATGAGTGTATTTCTCAGTTTGTACATTAAAGTCCCCAAAGCTTAAGGTAATCTTCTTTGATGTTGAGTAAATTTTTTTTTGTTGCCGAGATGAGTAGAATGGATGGACCTGGTGCAAGAATTCTAAAGAGAAAAGCAACAATACTGCTTACAATAAACGTCCACTGCACTGCTTCTTGTTGTGAAAAGGATCCTTCCCTGACCTATAAAACTAAGAGAAGAAAACTGAAGCTAAAGAGATTCGATCTAAAACTATGACTTAATTCATTCAAGCTCTGCTTATCCACTTTCAAAAAACATGAACGTGGTGCACTAGAAAAGGAGTGACAGAAATCAAATATGTTGTATAGAAAAAAAATCCTGTCTTTGTATTATCATCCCCTGAGTAACCCTTATCCTAACAAGCCCTGATTTTTAAATGTCCAAAATAATCTTTTTAAAATATCAGAATAAAAATATTAGAAATCCCTAAACATGAATAACCTGAATTTTTATCTCTAATTTGAAATCCCACATCTTAAACTTAGTTCACAGTATAAAACCCTTATTGCAAATGTTTCATACTCCCTTTAGATAAATGCCCAACCACATCAATGAAAACATTTTCCACTACCCTGACCTGGGTAGACAACTGTGTCTGACACTCCTGACAAGGTTCTCTCACCTCTGACGGGTCCCTGGAACTCATCTGATTTCTTTGATAGATTATCCACTCAGAGAGATAGAACATAATAAAATTAAAAACTGAACAAGCAAGAAAAAAATATCTCTATGTCAAAGCCAACTCAGGAGGTAAGCAACTGGTCATGTGATATCAAAGTTTCCAGTTGGCTATCAGAAAAATTACTGTCAAAGTTCTTTAGAGTATATAGAATAACCGAAAAGCTAAAACAGGTAATCTGAAAAAAAAAATAAAATAAAAATGGTAACCCAAGAAAAATTTTCTTCCAATACAAAAACTTTAGCAGATGGTATTTAATAACAATAATAACATTAACACATAATTTATTAAGTACTCATTTGGTACCTGACATTATTAAGCTTTTCACATAGTTAGGTAATTTAATCCCTTATTAACTCTATGAGAGAGGAATTATCCTAATTTTATTAATGAGGGAACTAAAACTCAGAGAGATGGAGAAGCTTGTTCAAGGTTACATAGCAAGTAAATGAGAAAAAATAATCAAACCCAATTCTGAACTGAAAGCCCATTACTCTTAACACGCAAAAAAAAAAAAAAAAAAAAGCCTTTCTAATGCTTCTTACCACTAGGTGGTATATTGCTTTATAATATATATTAAAGATGCATAAAGACAGTATTACATCTTAAAGGTTCAAACCATTTGACTTAGCTGCACTTTTAGTCCAGTGCCCTTCAAACTAGCCTCATTCCATTAGCAACTGTGGTTCTTGGCTTTTAATTCTTTATACAGAGGCTAAACCCAAATCAGTATCCACAGTAGCCAGTGCCATTTTCTCAGTGCAATGGGTCATTCTCTTTTCCAATTCCCTGGCTCCCTTCAGAATCTTTATAGTGTGTTATTTCTGGACCAGTTGTTCGCTATGACAGTTTGTAAAGACTCAGAGCATCTGCCAGCTGCCTGCCAGATGGCTGAACTCTACTGAATGGCTACTGAACTACGGACTAGTGAGCAGTAGCCGACTACTTCTCTACTTAATCCAGAAGCTTTTGCAGACATTCACATGGTGCAAATTTGAAATTCAAAAAATATCCAGAGGATGCTAAATTCTCTATAATAATGACAATGATAATAATAATGATGACAATAAACATGTGTAAGATATTTCTGAGTGCTTACTATTTGTCAAGCACAATTCCAAGTAATTTAGACATGGGTCATTTAAAATCTTCATAACTGATGGAAGCAGGTGGCTTTATAATCAGACATTTTGCAAGTGAAGAAACTGAAGTCCAAAGAAACTAAGTTGCCCAAGACTCTCAAGGTAAAGAATAGCAAAGTACAGTTTTGAACCCAGAGAAGTGATTTCAGAATTCCTAGCTTACTACCTGCAACATGTTCTGATATGGCTAATGCCTGGGTATCTTAATTTGTTACAGATTTATTCTACAGAAGAGAATTAAGACAAAGCATCAATCAGGAAGACAAAATGGTGTCTCATAGAACTCCTGTGATAATGATTCATGCATAGTGGGAGAGAAAATAATAATAATAATAGTAATAACAGCTAGCTTATATTGAGCTCCTTCTTTGTGATTTACAAAAAGAAAAGATCTAATTTTATAATAACACTGTGATATGTCAACTTGATGTTTACTCCTATTGAAAGAGGAAGAAATCCAAATTTTGACATAACTATACTGAATAAAGACAAAACCAGTGAAATATAAAGACTGTATCAGATACCATAGTAATACTGCATTGCTTTACACACCAGAACTCACTCCCTTAAAATAACTGCTTTTTATTTAGATTACATTATTCAGATAGTCACTTTATTTTTGTCTGGAAGCTCACTTTTGTTCTCCCCAGGATTTTCCAGATAGCTAGGAAAGTTGTGGGTTAAGTAGGCAGCTCTATTGGTCTCTGGGACTCATCCAGAAGACTAGATCTGATCTGCTCTTACATGACAGAAATAAAGTTCCTGGGAAGCAAAGAGACATATGCACATCTCTTGAGAGCCACAGAAATGACACACCATACTTTTTGTTAGTTACAGCGGGTCAGAATGTCGGGTTTGTCTCAGTGATTGACAAACAGGTAGAAAGGGCTGAAGAATCATATTACAAAGAACACAGGTCTACAAGGGCAAGAAGAACTATTGCCAGTTTTGTAATCATCTATCACAAGGGAAGAATTCAAACTCAATCTGAATTCCAGAGCTCTTATCGACCTCTATACAAAGGTGCCTCAACACTAAACTCAACTTTGCATATTCTTAGATAGAGAAGTCAATAAGTAAATTTATCAGGAAAGATATACATATATATACCACATATCATTTTAGATTAATATAACTCCTGAATGTCCTACTTAAGGTTACATATAGACACTTCTGTATGCAAAATTTGAATACATTCAAATTATATATATTTTTTAAATGTGAAACCTGATATTTTAACACGATGAAATTTTTAGATTCACAAACCTCAGAAGAAGAAGAGAGCAACACACCCTAGAGATGCTACCAGACCCTGCACCAGACTGTCTCATTCAGGGCAATCCAGAGGCGGGAGGGTGAGCACCACCACCCAAAATAAAACCCCAGGAGTCAAAAATTTCCATAACTCAATCGCTGCCATGCTCATCGTCAATCTGCGTAGGCGAGATGAACCTCATGAGTGAAGCTGATGAAAACCCCAGATATGCGGAGTTGTTACTGAAAGAGAACAATATACTACAGAGATGCCTCTGGACCCCAAAGATACCATCCAACTAAAAATGTGATTCTTGCCGTATCACCCCATTTAAAATCTTAGAATTTCTAGGGCACACAGCTGTATTCGCAGCCACACAACATCTCATTCTCTATACACAGGTTTAATGGTTTTTCATTCTCTACACACAGGCTTAATGTTTCCAGGGTGATAAAACAATCTTTACACACTTTCCTCTAAGAAAACTTTGTTGGATCATCTTTAGTAAATTAATGATAACAGGCAATATCAAGTAAATTATTGTGTTCTGTTTTGGGGCAGGCTTTAGGGATTGGGATGGAATAATTTGAAATATCGTGGTAGGAAGGTATAATGGTGGTGGGATTGGCATTGGACTATTGAATACAATCAGATATTGTGAAGAACTCTATAAAAATAAAGTGAAATTTTAAAAATGTACAAAAAATTAAATGACATGATGAATTTTGAGGGCATTTTGCTTAATGAGAAAAAGTTATATATTGTTTATACATTTACATATTGTTTATACGTGGGGCCTAAAAAGAATTAATTTAGCTTATATTGTGAACAGAATTATCTCATTAGTGGTTTCAGGGGTAAGGAATCTGGGGAGGTGTTGGCAAAGAGTAAAACCTTGCAATTAGAAGATGAGTTAGTTCTGATGATGCAATATATAGTATAAAATTATTGTTAACAATAATGCCTTATGTACTTCAAAATTGCTGAGAGATGGGGGCTGGAGCTACAGCACAGCAGGTAGAGTATTTGCCTTGCATGCAGTGACCTGGATTCAATTCCCAGCATCCTATATGGTCCCCCGAGGATCACCAGGAGTAATTCCTGAGTGTAGGGCCAGGACTAACCCCTGTGCATCGCCAGGTGTGACCACCCCCTAAAAATAAAACTGCTGATAACATAGCTATCACAAAGCCTCAACCACAAAATAATTGTGTGACAGTAATAAGACTACAATATTCAATGTTACTGCCATACAAAAATTCTACCAAATCAACAACTTAAGTCTCACGTAAACATACATGATGTTGTTAATAAATCCCAATAAAAGAGAAACATTTAAAATATTGCACTCCATATATGAAAAGGCAAAGTGTCGTCCCCTTATTATTATATTGATATTATGATGAGCTTGACATATTAAGATACTAAGATACTGTGTGCAGGGCTAGAGCAATAGTACAGTGGATAGGGCACTTGTCTTGTACGTCGCTGACCCAAGTTTGATCCCCAGTATAGCATATGGTCTTCCAGCACCACCAGGAGTAATTCCTAAGTGCAGTGCTAGGAATAACCCCTGAGCATATCTGGGTATGACTCAAAAAGCCAAAAATAAAAATAAGAAAGATACTATGTGCATCATCACTTTAATAACCTCTTTGTTGAAAAGTGGGAAAACATTGGATGAAGTAAACCCTAATAAAGACATGGTGGCAATAAGGAGTCATATAGCAAAAGTAACCACTTGGTATGACAATACTGATAAAGCAGACAGGTGAAAAGCAAAGATAGATTAAAATCTGGTCTGTGTAAGAGATCTCCACCTGAACTATAGTAATGGTGGCCCTGAGAACTCTGGTATATGGTATAAGTTTGATCCCCAAACTGAGCCAAATTGAGACACTTTCTCAACTTTACACTCATGATTCTGAGCTATCTCCAGGATATGGCAAAAGCCATGGGGACTCATGCCCAGGTAAGATGGCACCTGTGAAGTTAAAGGACTCACCTAACATCCTCCTTAGATTCTCAGATTTCCATTTTAAGTGGTTTGCAACCTACCTCTAACCTTTGGATTTACACGTATAATGTAGACCTGCCCCATTAAAATACAATGATAATATGCAGATGCCTTGATTAATGGTGATAAACTTCAGTGAGAATTAGCAATTTTTTGAAATCTGAACCTCATGTTATAGCACACATCGGCTTCTTTCAAGATATTTTATCTTCAATGTTATTCTGTTTGAATATGATAGTATTTTTATATATTTTGTTCAATTTTGCTTTGGACATTTAAGGTTTCTGGTGTTCTCTGACATTTGTGGACTATAGTTTGGGGTCTGACTTTAGGGGGGAATTATCAATCATTATTCCTTCAAATTCTCTTCCTTTTATTTTTTCTCTTCCTAGTATTACCATCACACATATGTTATATATTTTGCAGTCTCCCACTATTCTTGGAAATTTTGTTCTATTTTTCTCCTCAGTAATCATTCTTTTTTCTATTTTGGAAGTTCCTATTGATATATTTTTCAAGCTCAGAGATTCTTTCCTTAGCCATGCATGATCTAATCAATCAAGCACAGGCACTTTCATTTCTATCAGTGTTTTAACCTCTAGAATTCTCATTTTGTTTTCTTCTTATAATTTTGAACTCTGCTTATTTTAACCATCTATTTTTGCATGCTGTCTTGACTTTCTAAATATTTCATTGGATCTGATATTATATTAGTAATAGTTTTCTTTAATTCATGATCTCATGATCCTAATATCTATCTTATCTGAGTCTAGTTCTGATATTTTCTCTCTCTTCAAAATGATTTTTAATCTTAGCAATTTTCATAAAATCAGGACACAATATGATGGGCTAAAAAGTAACCCAGGATATAGAAATTTAGTGATATGATAGCAGGTGTAGGGGACTGAGTAGTACTTACAGCGCAGTAAGTAGTCATTTTTCATTCATTCATCATCCTGTTATTTGTCAATTGCCTCGAGCACGCCCCAGTAACGTCTCTTTCATCCTAGCCCTGAGATTATATTCAAGGCTCTTTAGGAGAATGAGAACCATCATTGTTACTGGTATTTGGCATATTTGGTACGCCATGGGGAGTTTGCCAGACTCTGCCCTGTGGGCAGGCTACATTCGATACCCTGCAAGTTTGTCCAAAGTAGGAATGAGATAAAAGATGTCATAAAAAGATGTAAGTAGTCTTCAATGAATATTTGCTGTTGTGTTGTAAACTTCATTACTAACTGCTTCTAAATTTTGCATTATTTTTTTTTCCTAATTTAGTTTTCTAGTAAAATAGCTTTACTTAAGGGGAGGTCTTGTTAAGAAGGAGAGAATGTTCTGGTATACTTGGAAATTATTTTTTTCCTATCCCCTTATATGAAACCAATTGAAATTTTCTTCAAAGATTCACTCTCAAATCCAGGCAGAGTTCATAGAGCTGAAATTTATGAGAGTTAAGGTCAGGATAATAGTACAGTGAGTATGGTGATTGCCCTATCACAGCTGATCTAAATTCAATTCATGGCACCCGATATAGTCCCCCAAGCACCTGCAGAAGTGATCCCTGAGCACAGAGTCAGGAATAAGCTATAAGCATCACTGGTGTGGCTCCAAAACCAAAATAAATAAGTAAATTTCACAAAAGCATGGGGACTTACTGCCTACCTTTTATTTGCCACCATATAAATTATTTCTTTGTTTTTGTCACATCTTGGAAGTGCTCAGGGCTTACTCCAACTCTGTACTCAGGGATCACTCCTTGTAGTGCCTGGGGGATTATATAGAGTTCTGGGGATTGAACCCAGGTCAACCATTC
The DNA here is from genome assembly GCF_029834395.1 of Sorex fumeus. NCBI lineage: Eukaryota > Metazoa > Chordata > Mammalia > Eulipotyphla > Soricidae > Sorex > Sorex fumeus. The sequence continues at coordinate 18,385,127 of NW_026606064.1, forward strand.
ATAAGGCAAGCGCCCTGTCCACTGTACCATCTCTTTAGACACACCACCACGTAATTTTGAATTTCAGACTTAGCAACACTGAGCTTTATGTAATTTTCCAATTACAATTCAGTTTTCCGACCACAGGAGGGATCTTAAAGTTTTTGTTCATTGGTTTCTTTTCATTTACCTGGTAAATTATAATTTCTTTAATGGTCTGTTTTTGCAATGCTAGGGATTAGTGATTTGCCTTATGATTTCATGTGTATTGATTTTTTCAGGTTCTTCCCAGCATTCTACTTCTTGTTTGATCAGAATAACAACCTCAATATCCTTTGCATGATGAATCAAAACTATAAATTATCTTCTCATTAAAGTTTATCATGTTCCTACTACACTTAATGACATATTTCACCTTACTTGTTTCAAAAACTAAAGAGGAAAAATGTAAGGGAATGAAATTAATTGATGGCAACTTTAAAGAAAAGGTGGTTCAAGATTTGTTTTTGTTTATAATGTTAGGGATCAAATTTAGAGCTTCAAGTTGGCAAGGTATGAAATCAAACACTGGGTCATATCTCAGTACATATAATGTAAATTTTCAGGAATAAACTAAAAGTTTTTTCTAAGTACATCTCACACTTTGGGGAAATTTTACATGGCTTTGGAGAAAGAGTAAGTAGTAAAATTAAAGACAAGTTTCACTAATGAAAACTTTTTTTTTTTTTAGTGAAACACCATGAAGTACACTTATAGACTTATAAATTTTTGTGCTTGGGTTTCAATTATACAATGATCAAGTACCCATCCCTCCACCAGTGCCCATCCTCCCCCACCACGGGTCCTAGCATCCCTCCCACCCCCCATCCTCCCCCCCCCCCCCCCGTCCCACCCTGCCGCTGTGGCAGGGCATTCCTCCCTGTTCTCTCTCTCTTCTTTTGGGTACTGTGTTTTGCCAGAGAGGCATTGAGTGGCAGTCATGTTTGGTCTATAGACCACTTTTAGCATGTCTCTCCCACCCTGGGAGGGTCTTCACAACACCCTTTATTTGGTGCTCTCTTCTCTATCTGAGCTTCCTTCTCACCTAGCACATGTGGCTGGCCTTCAAGTCATGGAGCAAAATTCCTGGTACTAATCTGAGCCCTTCCTGGGTGTTAGTCTCCCGTTTTGTTGCTTTATGTTCCCCAGATGAATGCAATCTTTCTGTGTCTATCCCGCTCTTTCTGACTCATTTCGCTTAACATGATACTTTCCATGTAGTACCACTTGTATGTAAATTTCATAACTTCATCTTTTCTAACAGCTACATAGTACTCCATTGTGTAAATGTACCAAAGCTTCTTTAACCAGTCATCTGTTCTCGGGCACTCAGGTTTTTTCCAGATTTTGGCTATTGTAAAGAGTGCTGCAATGAACAAACAGTTGCAGATGTCACTTCGACTAGACATTTTTGCCTCTCTGGGATATATTCCCAGGAGTGCTATAGCTGGGTCAAATGGGAGATCGAATTCTAATTTTTTGAGAATCGTCCATACTGTTTTCCAAAAGGGTTGGACCAGCCTGCAACACTAATGAAAACTTATTTTAGGTATTTTTGGACCAAAATAGCACACAGAGTAGAAACCCAAGAAAGATGAAAACACCTGAAGCCTAAACAAAAAGTAGCAAAAATATTATAGAGTTTTTATGTGCCTAACCTTCTCTTGCCTTCTACATATGCAAACATTGAGACAGAAGCTTCAGATTTCACTTAATCACTTAATCACTTAATCCCCGTTATTCATCGATTTATTCGAGCGGGTGCCAGTAACGTCTCCATTCATCCCGGTTGCGTGCTAGCGTAGCCCAATGGTATCTGTTCGTTTTAGGAACATGTAGAGCCTCAAACCAATCATTTAGGGTCTTGACGAAGAAGTCTGACCATCTTATAGGTGGCCGTCCACGTGATCTTTTGATGTCTCGTGGAATCCAATCAGTAATGGCTCTAGTCCAGCGGTTGTCTGTAAACCTCATTACATGTCCAGCCCATCTGATTTTTGATGTCCTGGCAAATGAGACAGCGTCCCTGATTCTTGAGCGTTGACGAAGATCAGAACTCCGGATTCTATCTCTCATTTGAGTGAATCGTGATATTCCAAGCATAGTTCTTTCGATTCCTCTTTGAGAGACCCGAATAGTGTTCTCATTTAGAAATAGCTTCAGATTTACATTTATTATTTTAATTCATAGCTCATTATCAGAAAGAATGACTTTTGGGTTAGAACAACAGTAAAACCAGTAGAAATAGTACAACCTTGCACATGCAAACCTAAGTTCAAACCCCGTATCCCATGTGGTCCCCTGAGCAGTGAAGTGACCACTGCACATAGAGCCAGAAGTTGGCCTTGAACACCATTGTGAGTAGCTGAAAAAATGGGGAGAAATTAGTAAAGCAGTAAATTATTTTTAGTTAATTTCCCTTTTGCTCGAGCGGGCCCAGTAACGTCTCCATTGGAGACTTTGTTGTTACTGTGTCTGGCATATCGAATACTCTCGGTAGCTTGCCGGGCACTCCGAGAGGGGCGGAGGAACGGAGGAATCGAACTCGGGTCGGCCATGTTGGCCGCTTGTAAGGCGAACGCCCTACCCGCTGTGCTATCGCTCAAGTGTAGGAGGAAGAGGACAGGAGATAGGGTTGATAGTTTCAGTTTCACTATAAAATTGCCCTAAATAGAGGTCAGGCTATGGAAAGGAAAATATCTTGAAATTGAAATAATAAAGACAGCAACCAGTGACTATCCAAATATCAGCTAGACAAGGAAATTTATAACTTTATATCTTAAGTTTTCTTTCTCTAAAGTTTGTGCAAAATCTTTTATGGCTGACAAATATCTTCATTCAAAGGAAGGAACATTTGTTGCAGGTAATGTTATTTCTGGAAGAAAAGAAAAGGTAAATTTTGAAGTAAAGGATATCCTGGGGAAATACTTTTGCAAATGATATGACATTTTCCTATTCTTGTTTAACATTATAAAGGAATAAATATGGATAACACAAAAGCAAGTCAAAGAAAATATCCTTAGAATAATAGAATGCACACTCAGAATAGTTCCTGTTACATCTATAGGTGTGGAGTTGTGACAGTGTAAACATATCATGTTCAGCTACTTCCCCATAGAGGAGATAGACACCTGTACAAATTCATACTCCTCATTCCTATAGGACAGACTTGGCCACACTGTCATCAAATTATTTTATATTGAAGGGTATTCTATTAAGAATGCGAACAATAACCACTTAGCAAATGCCCTTTTATTTTCATTTCAATTTTCCTTTAAAACATTCAACATGTTTAATATTGTAAGCACAAATACTCATATTAGAGTCTTTACTGTCACTGTCACTGTCTTTCCGTTGTTCATCAATTTGCTTGAGCGAGACCAGAAATGTCTCCACTGTGAGACTTGTTGTTACTGTGTTTTGCATATCGAATATACCTTGAGTAGCTTCCCAGGCTTTGCCACGAGAGCTAGATACTCTCGGTAGCTTGTTGGGCTCTTCGAGATGAGCAGAGGAATCGAATCCAGGTCGGCTGGGTCAGCCGCGTGCAAGGCAAATATCGTACCAGCTGTGCTATCGTTCCAGCCCATTGGAGTCTTATAATAGTAAAACATACAAACTCTTCTCTGAGTTCACAGTATATTATGTGACCTAAAATGTTAGGCGCTAACATTAAATCACTGGCCATTTGAACAGTTGCAGAAACAGGACCAGAAAGATTAAGATGTTTTTTCCAAGGACATACTCCTATTAAGTTTCTGAGTCAAGATTTGGAGTAATGTATTTTGTTATCTTTGATTTTGTTTTGTTTCCAGGCTGTTACTCAATGTTCAAGGGATAGTGACAGGGAACTAACCCGGGATTCTCACATTTTCTCTGGCTCTCTGAACTACCTATTTTTTTTTATTTTAATGAATCACCATGAGATACAGTTACCGATTTACAAATTTGCAGGATTATCTTTCACTCAGACAATATTTGAGTATCATTTGTCTAAACAATTGGTACTAATCTGAATCAAGTGGGAAAGGGAGAAGACTTTACAATATTTTTCCAATGTTCTTCAGAAGGAACTGTAGCACTGTAGCACTGTCATCCCGTTGTTCATCAACTTGCTCGATTGGGCGCCAGTAACATCTCCTTTCATCCCAGCCATTATTAGATTTTTAGCAGCATCTCTTTTCTCATCCTTCCTGACTTCGTCTCTTTCAGGGTCAAGGAAATGAGGCCCATTATTATTAATGTTTTTGGTATATTGAATACGCCATGGGTACCTTGCCAGGCTCTGCCACACAGGCGGGGAAAACTGTGTTGGTCTCTTTCAGGAGCTTTGTTTTATAGTCTCTGGATCTTGGCCATTGATGAGATTACATGGCACTGGGAGCAATTTGTGTGTATGATTGCCAATCTACTGGAAAACTAGGGATCTGGGTGGAGGAAGCCCAGTCCCTATCTGAGCAGACATGGAGATATCAGCCACTGGTCTCACCTACCTGGGTTCCTCTGTCAGTTTCTTCATGCATGAGGCTTGCCCGAGCATGTGGAGAGTTGCCTTATGGCTGTGGCTGGGTTCTGGGGGTTTCCAGATTCCGGAATTCTGCGTAGGGTGGGGAGGGAGACTCAACCCACCCCCCGCTCTGAGGGACCCTGGTGAAGACAGCCTGGCACGGGGGCAGGAAGTTCTGCGTCAGAAGGAACTACCACTAAATATTACTAAACTCTTTAGATACTCTTTTTCTTTGAGTATTAGTAAAATGCATTAATAGTTGTTGATTTCAACCTTATTAAATATCTATTAAATTTCTCAAGCATGGAGACTGTAAACATTCTCCTCCCCTCACATGACCAGTAGTAGGCAGCAACCTACATCCATGGAATTTAACTTTGCTTCTGGTGGGCAAATTCAGAAACTCAGAAAACTAACTTTGGCTCTCAAACTAACACAAATCCATCAATCTCACTACTATTTAAAATAAGAAATATGTGAGCTTTCCATTCTCTTTCACTTCCATTCTTAATTTTCTATGGATTCAGAAGCCAGTCCAGGAGATATGCATTGTTCTGTAATTTATTGCTTTTTGAAAAAAATACTTCAGGAGTTGGTGGCTTCAAATAAAAATGATCATGTTTTTGGCTAAGAAATTTACAATTTTGATAGAATTTGGCAGAGTAATCACAACCTCCTAAAGCATCAGTAGCCCAACTGGTCTTTTGAATACACTTCCAACATGGTTCTCTCACATGGCTGTCAAGCTGGTAGGGGTTGTCAGATGGGAGTTCATCTGGGGTGGTTGGCCAAAGGCCACTCCCTGGAGCTGGTTGGGCTTCTCAAAACATGATAGATTAGCTTCAAAAGTACATGTTCCAAGAGACCCAGATGGAAACTGAAAGATTTCTTATGAAGCAGTCTTAGAAGTCCCAAAATATCTCTCCTGTAGCATCCTAACATCAAATTCTCTAGGCAAATTCGCATTCAAGAGAGGAATTGACTTCTTTCACTGGAAGAAGCAAAACAAACACTGCAACCTTTGCTAATGCATATTAGATGATATTAATTAATCTCCTTCAAGAGACTCAGGATCCTAAAAGGTAAAATTGCATTGAGTAAAATACAAACATAACAAGGAAATAGAAATCATGACTCTGCTTGCTAGGTTTTCTGGAAAGTATAAGAACAGTAACATAAATACTTAAAAACTATTCTTAACTCCCAACACACTTTAACTTCTTGGATAATGATTAATTCATGGAATAATTCAGCAACTACAAAGAATAAAATATTCTAGTATCTTAACAGAAATCACTACAAAGCTGATATTCTATCATTAATCTAAACTATTTATTGACTGGTTTCCAATTTTCTAAATTGATTCTGAGCAGAACAGTGACTAGATTTATTATAAAGTTGTTTCTGATCTACCCAGTACTTTTCATTCATTTACAGTTCTTTGCAAAACCCATTAGAGAAAAATAAAAGACAACCTGAACTTTAAAATGCCATTTCATTTGCCTACATTAAGCAGGTTGAACCAAGTAATCAAAAGATTATCTGAACTCTATTTCTTGCAATTCCAATTAACTCAAGGATTATTACCAAAATATTTCGTCAGCCTCAGAATTTTAAAGAATAGGTCATACTCTCTCAATGGTGGAAGCTCTAAGTCAGTGGTATATTATTATTTTTAAAAAAGTATTATTAGATATAAAGTTAGAGATGCATGCTGTGTGGTTTATGTGACTATAAGCAGGTCTTCTGGGTCTTCTTTTAATAATCATGTGAGAAATTCAAAGTGAGATGACTACTCAAATATTTCTTCTGATACAGGAAGAAAAAAGTAGGGATTGCTTATTCTTTGCTTCATAAAGTCTAGTAACACTAAAGTTAGCTGTGGAGTATATGTAGACACTAGAAGATTCTGTTTAATGTCAACTTTTTAATAGCAGAAGGAAAGCATTTTCAAAGCGGAAATCACAAGATATGTCTGGGAGAGCAAATACCATCTGGGAGAAAGCTCACATGTTCTCTACGCCCCCCCAAATGTCTGATTTCAAAAGTTCCATCCCTTTCCCTACATTTATTATAGATGCAATTATTAAATAACAACATTAAAACATGCCAATTGCTAATAAAGCCAACTAAGGACCAATGGAAATAAAACATTTTAAACATTTTATTATATTTGATTTTTAAAAAGCAAAGTTTGTGAAACATAGATTAAGACCTAATAAAAAGCCAACACAAGGTTTCCTCACTTCAAGAAAATATGACACAATGGATCCAACTATGAATACAGAGCGGATGTTATTTATTTGGTCACAGTGTTATCCAATGGCCTATTTGGAGATAAACAAATATGCAATTCACAAATTGTACCAGGAATATATTTTAGTAAAATTTCTACTCTAGTAGGAAGGGGAACTTGTAGAATAAATCAAAAGGGCAATGACAAGTTAATTAACACAAGTAAAAATGGCATCTATCCAAAACACTGGAAACAACCAGTGTTGGTGGGATATGATGAAAAATAAATGCCTTTTCTCTGTTGGTAGGAATGTCAACTGATTGGTAGGAATGTCACCTCTACAGAAAACAGTAAGACCTCTAAAACACTGTATAGAACTCTCATATTATCCAGTAGCCTTGACATATATATCAAGAATGCAGAAACATTAATGCAAAAATATACATTCACCCCTATAATCGCTGTAGTGATAAGTACAATAGTCAGGAAATAGAAACAACCCAAATGTCCAACAACACATAATGGATAAAGATGTTGTGATATATGCTCATAATAGAATATTACATATTTATAAGAAAGTATAAAATATTGCAGTTCATTGTAATGTGGGTGGAACTGGAGTGTATCTAAGAGTAATAAATTAGAGGGACAGGAACAAATACCAGATGATCTCACTTATCTGTGGTACACAGAGAAACCAAACAAGAGAACAGGTAATATCAAAATAATTGTTGCTTCTAAATTACAAAACTGAGATTACCAAACAGTGGGAGAGAGGTTCTGGTAAAAGGAAGAAGGGGGAGACTAGAAGTGACATAAGGACAGTGGTGGAAAGTTTTTGGCACTTTGACTGTAGTGAAGGAGCATAAACCATAAAAGTTAACATTATTGTAAGCATGCTAAATAAAACTACATTTTTTAAAAGACTGGATATAGAGAAATAGTATAGCAAATAAAACTCTTTCCTTGCACGTGGACAACCAAGAGTTGATCCCTGGCACACCAAATGGTCCCCCCAGCAGAGCTAGGAATAATCCCTGAGCACAGAACCAGGAATAAGCCCTGAGCACAGCTGGTGTGACGCCAAAACAATAGTCACGGTCACGGTCACAGTCCTCCCGTTGTTCATCGATATGCTTGAGCGGGACCAGTAATGTCTCCATCGTGAGTCTTGTTGTTACTGAGCTTGGCATATTGAATAAATCACGGGTAGCTTGCCAGGCTTTGCCGTGTGGGTGAGATACTCTCGGTAGCTTGCCTGGCTCTCCGAGGGGGGTGGAGGAATCGAACCCGGGTCAGCCGGGCCGGCGGCGCACAAGACAAACACCCTATCGCTGTGCTATCGCTCCAGCCCAAAACAACAACAAACACACAAAAAAACAAACAGACAAAAATTAAAAGTTGAAAAGCATTAAAAAAAAGATTTAAAACATGTGTCAAATAAAAATAACTATATGGGAAATATCAACATCTAGAAATGCAAGTTGTGTTGGTTAAATTATCTTTTGAATGCAAGAAAAATAACTAAAATTGAGGATAATGGCTATTTGACAGGTTTATGATTTAGGTGCGGTACATTGAAAGAATTTTAGGGTGACTAACATATTAACCTTGATCTGGATAGTTATTTGGGGTATGTCTCTCATATAATATTTAAGTATGAATTTCTTTACATGGTTTATGTCTTCTGTCATATTTTGCAAAACTAAATAATATTAATCTAAGAATTGCATGTTTATATATTTTTGAAAACATACAAGTAAAAAAAAGCATTTTTTAAAGAATTTGATAAAGAGAACCAGGGAGCTAGCTGAAGCAATGGACCATGTAACTAACAAGGGTGAGGTCTGGAGTTCTATCGTTGATACTACATGACCCCTCAAGCACTGCAGGGTATAATTCCTGGGGGACAGAGAAGGAAGGTGACGACTCTCGGTAAGGACCAGAGTTCTGAGAACATTGTTGGCCAAGACTGCACCCCTGAGAACTGCTACCCAAAATGAACACATACAGAAAAATCAATGAGAAAAACAATACTTAAAACAAATGTTATTAAAATTTTTCAGAAGCAATCAAGCTAAAGACTTTAAGATGAATAAATAATATTAGATGATTAGAGGAAAAAATAATTGATAAATATTCACAAGCAAAATCTCCAAATCAAAAAAGTAAATTAAAGAAGGGAATAAAAACAGCAAAGTAAAAATTTTAAACAAAATAAAAAAATCATATAGTTTTAACAAAGAGCATACTGACAAAATAATCAAGACAAAAAGGGGAGGGATCACTAAGCAATAGTGAAAATTAACAGGGACCTAATTACATATGCAGCAGATATTAAGAGATAATATAATAAATTATTTTTACAATGCAGCAGATATTAAGAGATAATAAATTATTTTATGCAAACTTTGAAGATATGTATAAAATGGTGACCTCCTAAAAGATATCTGCTAGGATTAAATAAGGAAGAAATGAAGAAATAAACAACTATAAAAAGTAAAAATAAAACATTGCAAATAATAGAAATAACCCTTCCACAAAGGAAGTTTGTGACTAGAGATTTTTGAGATTTTTGTATTTTTACCAAATATTCAAGATAATCCTAAGTATTTCCTTTTCCTTTAATTTTTTTTTGTTTTCTTTCAGTTTGAGGGCCACACCAACCAGAGTTCAATGGTTACTCCTGATCCTCTTTCAGGGATCACTCCCAGCAAGGTTTGGGCCAGAGTTTGACTCTGGGTCCACTGTGTATATTCACTGTATTATCTCTTTGGTCCTTTTTCCCTTTTACTTTCTCTTAATGAATACATTTTCTTTTCTTTTTTTTTCTTTTTTCTTTTGCTTTTTGGGTCACACCCAGCTGATTCTCAGGGGTTACTCCTGGCTCTGCACTCAGTCATTCCTGGTGGTGCTTGGGGGACTAAATAGGATGCTGGGAATCGAACCCGGGTTGGCCACATGCAAGGCAAACGCCCTACTCGCTGTGCTATTGCTCCAGCCCCACATTTTCTTTTCATTTTGATTAAAGTATGTGATTTATAATACTGTTAATGCTAGTTTCCTGCATATACCATTTCAACACCACACTCACCAAGAACCTGTGTCCCTCCACCAATGTTGCAAAAGATGACCCCATCCTCTCCCCAGGGTAAGCTCAGTTAACATTTTTTATGATTTTGTTACTTGTTATTTGCTTTGGTTATTTGGTTATGTGTTTCTTTATACTCAACAAAGTGAGACAGATCGTTCTGTATCTATCCCTCTCCTTCTGATTTCACTCAGCATGACACCCATCTCCCACAGTTTTTTTCCACATAGGAGTAGCTTGCATGATTTCATTTTCTATTATAGCTTGTAGTATTCCATTGTGTACAGATGCCACGATTTATGTATCCAGTCATGTATTATTGACTATTGTGATCTTGACTATTGTGAATGGAGCTGCCATGAACTTATGGGAACAAATACTTCCTTTTTGAAATCATGTTTTCAGATCCTTCAGGAAGATGCCAAGAAACAGAATTGCTGGGTCAAGTGAAAGTTTTCAATTCTTAGGTTTTGAGGAGTGTCCATATTTTTTCCCAGAAAGGATCGACCAGTGAAATGTAGAGTAATGACTTTAATTGTATGCAAAATTTCTTAAATTTTTGAGAAAGGAGAAAATACAAAAAAAAAAGAAGATAGCAGAAAGAATGAAAAGAAAGAAGCAAAACTTGTCAAGAACAAACAACTTAGTGAGAATAGGAGAACTCTAAGGTGGCTTGAAATTTGCAGATGTTCTTCTCTACTGAGGCATGATGTCATTGTCTCACCTTTCCCTAAATCTGGACTAGTTTATATAGAAGCTGTGTATGTTGTGAAAGTTCTGTTGTGCCAATTCTGCACATATTCTCTGAAAGAACCCACAGCATTTTCTCTATTCCTGGTGGAACTCTGAGGCTCCCTGAAAGATGGCAGTTGCCACCTTGAGAAGCAGTGAGACAGCAGAAAAAAGTAGAAAGGAGACAGTTTGGATACTCATATCTGCCAGACTTTGAAAGACTCTGATTCCAGCTGTTCCCTGCCCGTCTTCATAAGAGAGATGGTAACAACAACAACCACAAAAATCATCCAACGTCTTCTGTTCTACCCAAAGAACAATAAGACAATAACAAATTGATATTGAACAACTAAATTTTAAAATAATCTGCTATACAATAATCTATAAAGAGATCCAGGCACATTATGGGGATGGAGAGGACATAGTATAGAAAAAAAGAACAAAAAGCATCCATGAAGGCTAGGCTTGCTAAACATAGCATCAAGGACACTGGGCCTGTAACTCTGGAAGCTTCCAGGGGCAGGATTCTGGTGTTAGATCCTTTAAGCAGATTATCCTCATTGCAAAAATAAGTGAAGAGAGAAGATCCACTACCTGTCTACCTAAGACTATGATGACCAACCACAGATCACATTCACTGGTCTCATTTGGTGAAGCCAATATTATTTGGAGTATTTTTTTCTTTATTTTTTCTCTATAAAAATCTAGTATGCTCCTACAAATACACTCATTAAAGTCTCAGAAATCAATTTACATAATTGAGGCAGTCCAGCTAATTTTAGGAAAATTACAACTTTGTGAAAAATAAGTGTTATACAGTAATTGTGGCAAAGATGTTCTGCTTTGTGTCAGGCACAATGAAATCAGTAGGTTTAAAAATTAAGAACAAGTGCCTCTAAGCTCTCAATGTCATTTGAAAAGTGAGAGAGAGAGAGCTGTTAAGAAACAGCTTTGCATGTTAATCACAGATCCTGGGAACATTGTGTGTTAAGATATATGATTTTCAACCTTGTTAAAAGAAATATTGAAAGAGGGAAATTGATTTTTTTCCCAGAAAATTTGCCTGTCACACTCCAAGATAAGTTACTGTTATGTGTGTCCATTAAATAAGTTTATTGTATGAAAAGTCACACTCTACGAAAAAAAAAGTTAGGTCAGCATTGACTTCAGCAAGAATTTATACAATCTCTTAATCAAAAAATCAAGGTTAACTTGAATTGGATCTCATTAATGTGCAATTGAACTAATTATGGAATGGATAACTTATAGAATAGGAACAAATTGCAAGTGCATTTTTTTAAATGGTGTTGGTCATCTTAAAGAGGGATTCCTGGAAATACTATATGCACAATTTTTAAAAATGCCTACAATATTTGCTAAACATCTGGTAAATTAGCAATGTTTTTTATATAAAATATCAGTGAAAGAATGACCCTACATGAAAGAAAACATTCATTCTAAAGGTTTTCCAACTATGTCCAGAGAAAGATTCGGGGATGGTAAAAGGAGAAAGAGTGGCTGAGTGGATTGTGTGTCACTTCCTATATGGCTCCACTAAGCCCCCCCCCCCCCATTTAAAAGCAGCATTTCTGTTTTTCTGTATTATATGTATTGAGATGACCATATGACTATTTGGAGTATTTTGTGATTTCAAAAATCACAACCTCAGACCCTAAATAAAGTGCCTCTGGTTGCCACTTAGAAACAATTCCTGTAAAACAGCAGTGGTAAAGTAAGAAGGTAAAGGGAATTAAACCGAGACTGGATTGAATGAAAATGAAGTGGCAAAAACAGTGAAACTGGGACATGAACATTTCTGGGTCCCCCTGAGATACAATGGAGAACATAAGTCTGAAGATATGCTTCACAGGGAGAAAAAACCTGGGGTGTTTTTTCAGCAATTTTTCTTCATCAATGAATTCCAAATATCTCTGACATACAGTATTTACAGGCTAAGCTTGAACTTTTCTACTTTCTTCTCCATTTATCAAATGGATACTCATTCATTTTTAACACTTGAATATTCAGGGATACATTAATGACTGAGCAATCTATGCCACATTTTAATTAGGTTACTTGGCACTATGATATTCAGTCAAATGTTCAGTTTTAGGATACAAAAAATTATCCGGGGGTTATTAATTATTCTCCTTTTTATTTTCATCTGGTTGATTCTTATAGCAAATGATATGGACTGTTTACAGTTAAATGGGAATGCAGTGCATAATTTTTAAATTCCATATAAATTTCAGAGTAAGAGGATGCTGAACTTCCTAGTAACCAGCTTTATATTTCATCCATATAACAGACTTCTTGTTGATGACTACACAGGTCAAGGTCAATAGTTATTTTTTGTTTTCAATTGAAATTCATAAAATACTAACTCTTAGGCAAAATCTGACTGGTTCCAGCTAATTGTACCAATAGATTAAATTGGGTTCTAACTTAGTAACTTGTCAAAACACAAGGGCATTTAAATTTTTCCAAATCTGCTCACTCATAACATAACAAATATTAAGCTCCCTTTCCATATCAGTAAAATTAATCAGTCAATACTATTATAGAATGCTCCCTTATGAATCATCAGCATTAGAATTAGAAAACTTGTGTAGGTTCTTAGCACGGATATATCCATTCAAATTCAACTTGCTTCAACATTTCTAATCTTCTAAAATTTTTGCAATTTTAATAGGCACAGAGCAGACAACAAAATAATGCCATCAGGTCTATTTTCCAAATAAGGACAAACAAAGATATATATATATATATATACATATATATATATAAAACACCTATATATTAAAAAAACAAGATATATTTATTGCCACACAAAATCATTTTACAAAATAAAGGAAATTTTTATGTCAACAAAATTATAAATATGATCACAAAATGTTTTTATGTTACCACAGGCAATTTGAAAAAAATTTAGCCAGAACAAATATTTCTAAGTGAAAACCTTGAGGAAACACCTTATTTGAGTTTTCATACCATTCTTCACTAAAAGAAAGTATATGATTTGGATAATTTCACTGGTTGGGATTTTTAGAGACTGGCAGGGGTAACACGAAGTTTCAAGAGTGCTAAAAAGCAGTATGTTCATAAATTTCCTATATGACTAAGCCATTCTAAGAGTAAGACCAACTAAAGTTAAACAAACTCAAGCAATAGGGGCTGGAACAATAGCACAGCAGGAAGGGCATTTGGCTTGCACATGGCTAACCTGGGTTCGATTCCCAGCATCCCATATTGTCCCCTGAGCACCGCCAGGGGTAATTCCTGAGTGTAGAGCCAAAAATAACCCCTGTGCATTGCTAGGTATGACCCAATAAGCATAAAAAAACCTCAAATAATAGATCATCTTTTACACTAATGATAATTTTAGTTTGTTAACTACTTATTTATGATCATCATTAGAGAAGCAAGAAAAAGAAGGCAGTCTAAAAATACAAGTACATTCTCAATTCTGAGCTTCTATTCTTATCTTTAAAATAATAATATAATATGATTGGATTTTCACAAAAGTTAGATAAGAAAATTCATGCAACATGTTTAGGAAATGCTTAAATATTAAGTATTTAATACATGTTGGCTTCCATTATTACCAATATATTAATAAAATAGGCATATTAAAGGAAACTGGTTATCAAATAATAATGAAATATATCCTTTTATAAGCATTCTACATTGGCAAAGAATTAACACCATTCTTGAATTTATAAAATATCATCTCACAGAATGTAGACATTTTACTTTCATTTAATTACATCAGATTTACAATTTTATTATTTCTTGGTATTTTATTGCACTGCAGACAATCACAACTAATTATTACTACAAAAAACCTTGTATGATGAATACCCAAACCATCAGATCTCATTTTTAAAAAATACTAGAAAAGACTATCTAATCCAAAAATGCCTACCCTGACCTAAATTAGAAAATGTCCAAAAGAATATAAAAATTAGGGAATATTTTCCTATTAAAGTTTATGGAAACAGAGAGTAAATACTGGTGGGCCAATGAATCTCAAAAACTATTACCCCTATAATATATTTTTAATTGGATAACCATGAGATAAACCATTACAAAGCTGTTCATAATAGGGTTTCAGTTATATAATGATCCAGCAACCATCTTGAACCAAAGCACACTTCCCACAACCAGTGACCACCGTTTCCCTACAACCATACCCCAAACTGCCAACCCTTACCCCCAGCCTCCCTCTATGGGAGGTACTTTCCCTCTTGCTCTTTCTTTCCTTTTCCTTTTGTGCACTATGGTTTGCAATACAGGTGCGAAGAGGTCATGGTGTTTGTTCAGGGCATTCAGTATTTTTATCAGGACCATAAGGCTAGAGTAGCTTTTCAGTTGGGTAGAAGCACATGGGTGTGGATGTGCCTGCTGAGGCTTCCAGAAATACAGAGAGGTGGTGAAGGTAGTCCACCCCAACCCCAGGAAAGCCTGGAGATGTCAGTCACAAAACCTGCAGACCAGAATTTTCAGCAGATTGCATTTTGATGAGGTCTATCCTGAGACAGTGAAGTCAAACCAGAGGTATGGCAGCAATTCTGGATTGTGGAAGCAAAGTGGATACCGTGGGCTCTGCTTGGGCAGGCACAGGCCAATCTGCCCCCTCCGATTTACTTCAGTCTGTTTCAGGCAAATGCGGGTGCAAGATTAACTGTGGTTTTTTATCTCTTAATATATTTATTTATGGGTCTCTGAAATAAGGACAATAAATGAACTTGTATACTTGAGCTGAAGGTGGTTTGTGGGCATGGCCCCCACATACCTAAATTCTGGCCATTTAATTTCTTGGTAAACTTGATTCGAAGTTGTTGGGGTCTGGCCAAAGGCACAAAGGCAGTTCTGGAAGCCTGAAGACACCATTAGGCTGCTGATACACTCACCCCACAGGCACAGGTTGACCTGTTGGCAGCATCATGCCCCCTACCCCTATAATATTAAAACTAAATGGGACAAAAAGTGAAGTGACTAGCTCAAGGTCACATACTTACAGAGAGACCTGTGACTAGAGCTAAATGTTTTTATTTCCTGGACACTTATGACTTGGGCAGAGGATCTGGTGATTATATATAATGAATAATCAATATGTAGACAATAGGATAGCAGTTCCCAACACACAGAAAGAGTGTGCAAGAGAGAGAGAGAGAGAGAGAGAGGTCTGATCAATGTTTCCAGAAAGCATGCTGATTTAGTGTTTATATCTAGGATTGGTGAGTTCTATTCATATTTTAATTTCTCTATTCATTTGTTGACTGAATTTGTGTATATTACTTGACTTTGTAAATATTGCCTCACCTATAATGCCAATATAAGAATTGCTTACAGTGAATTTTGTAAGAGTTAAATTAAATAATATCTATAAAAGCAATTGAAACAATGTGGGTAAGAAATAAATGAGTTTTCTTCCAGAAAATTTTCCATGTATTTATTTTAACTTTTTTACTGGTTCATTTTTTGTTGTTGTTGTTGTTGTTGTTGGTAAAGAAGCGAACAGCACCTGGCCCAGACAAGGTCAGAGCCGAACACCTGAAGGATCTGCCATCAGTACTCCTAAATACACTGGCTCGGCTCTTCACATGCTACCTGTCTGAATGCAAGGTTCCGTTCCAATGGAAAACCAGCAGGACTGGAATGGGAAGGAATGGGAGTGAAGATAGACGTGGGTGATGGTAACTGCATCACCTCCGCTTTGCTGATGACATCATTCTAATAACACCAAACATTAGCCAACCAGCACAAATACTGGCCAACTTCGACCGTGAGTGTGGGAAGGTCAGACGGAAACTGAATCTCATGAAGACAACGCTTATGAGAAATGGTCTCGTTCCTGATGTTCCATTTGCTCTCAACATGATAAACATCTCCAAATGCAACAGTTATGTGTACCTAAGTTGAGAATTCAACATGGCAAATGGCGTGGCACCTGAGTTGGACAGAAGGAAGAGAGAGGCTTGGAACACCTTCAAGAGCATCGAAGAAATAGCTAAGAGGATGAAGAATCACCAGCTCCGGACACATCTCTTCGATTCCACTGTTCTTCCTGCATTAACATACACCTCAGAGACCTGGGCCCTACAAAGAGGGTCTTTGGGTCTCTCAAAGAGGAATCAAAAGAGCTATGCTTGAAGTATCACGCTTCACTCAAATGAGAGAAAAAATCCGGAGTTCCAACCTCTGTCAGTGGTCACAAATCAGAGACGCTGTCTCGTTTGCCAAGGAATCGAAAATCAAATGGGCTGGACACGTAATGAAATTTGGAGATGACCTCTGGATTAGAGCCATTACCAACTGGATTCCATGGGACATCAAAAGATCACATGGCCGCCCACCTACGAGATGGTCAGACTTATTCGTCAAGACCCTGAACAATCGGTTTGAGGCTCTTCATGTTTCTAGAATGAGCAGACATTATTGGACTCCACTGGCATGCGACAGGGACAAATGGAGATGTTACTGGTACCTGCTTGAGCAAATCAATGACTAACGGGATGTCAAGTGATCAAGTGATCAGGTTCATTTTAATTAAGTGTCCCTTGACCTCATCAGCCCAATCCTTATGCATTCTTCTCACTTTTATCTCTTATTAACCTTTAATTTAGGCACATACTTCAATAAGTATTCATTCAATGATGTTTAAAATAGTGGTGTCCTCTTCCTGGAGAGGTTCTTTTTAGTCATTAGCAAAGCCCCAAGATATGACAAGAAGCCCAGTGATGAAACTAGCTTCAGCAACTAATAAGAAAGAAGCTCATTTTTTTTTTACTTTGCATTTGACAGGGACAATTCCTAAACTCCCCTTACAGAAGTCACACTTAGAGGTAGGTACTTTCACCAACTATTTGTTATGGCATGTGGACCCAGTAACAAGTTAAAAAGTAGAATAATCCTGGCCAATAATCCTTTTTTCTGAAATTTTTAGGAAAACTGAAAGTCTGTGAGCCTGGCTGATGAAGTCGGTGCAAGAGCAGATGTGACTCACAGACCTGAATCCTCCGTAGCCTAAATGATTCATTACTGAGGTGAAACAGCAATCCCCTTGGTCAGCACTAAGTACCACAGCTGTCTGCTCCCTGGAAAATATTACATATCAAAAAGGAGATGATTAGACCTGTTGATGACTCACATCCCCATCCTGTTGTCCAGTTTGACTATAAGCTAAGATTTATGCTAAGTTTATAATTCTAAACATATTTTTTCATCATTTTTGCAAATAAACTTACCTAACTTTTATAATTCGATTATAAATAACTCCTCTTGAGACAAAAGCTGAATTTTTTTATTTTTAACCTTTTTTTTAACCATTTCATTGATTTACTGTGTGTCTGACATATATGTATATATGTGTGTGTATATACATATATATGTATGTATTCTTTACACAGCAATGTGTTGAACAAGACATAAAAGCTACATGAATTACGCTTCAATTCCTAAAGCTGAGTCAGTAGCAGATTATAAGCTCCTTTCAACAAAAATTCTTATTAAGCATGCAGTATATTCTTACTAACATTAATCCTTCTCAATTCATAGGACACAAGTTGGGACAATCTTATAAAATATGGTTTTAGGCCTCTGTACATAGATTATCTCATGCTGATGCTTTACAAATATCATTAGAACCAGGGGATAGAAGGCAGAGGGAGGAGAGCTCAGATAAAGTACGGACAGAACTGGAGTGCTGTAGTTGGATACAAATCCTCATGTTTACCCCTCAAGCGCTAAACTGTTTGATTTCCTGTCTATCCACTGTTGATTAGTATGAAGAAACTTTTTTAGGGATAATTCTATTGCCAGCTTCAAATGCCTGATTACTTACACTATTATTGCACAAGAATATTTGCCTCCGATTAAGAGAGAAATTCAGAGACAAACAGAGATAGGGAAAGAGAGTTTTATCCTCCTCCTTGGGATAGAAAAGTTTAAAAACAAGAAGAAAACAAAAAGAAAAATGAGGAAGGTAGAACTGGCATTTTTCACGTCTTCTACCTTTAAAAGAGAGATGTTCAATAGTCTGCAAAATCCCAGCACTTTTGAAATGAATCTGCTACATTTGTTATTTTAAATAATGGGCAGATTATCATAATGATATATCAGACAGCTATATACATGTAAAAAAAGTTTCTTATTCAAAGTACCATCATAGATTCATAAATATCCATACAATGGAATATGATTGAGTCATATAAAGGAATCAAGCATCAACACATTCTATAAAACAAATAAACGTTGAAAACATAAAGCTGCATAAAATAAACCAAATTACAAAATGCAACATAGTTTAGGTTTCCACTTATATAAAATGTCTAGAGTAGGCAAATTCATAGAAACATAAAGTAAAGGTTTCTAGAAGCTAAACTTATGACTCTTTAGTGGGAATGGTATTTCTTTCTGAACTGGGAAAAATGCTTGGAAAATACATAGCGCTGATGAATGATCATCTGAGTTAACCCCAATTCAAAAATACAAATATAACATTTTCACAAATCATACTAAAGCCCTTCAACCTAAATTGTATGAGTCAGCGAATTAGTTAGTATTGTGAGTACTCAGTATAAAATGTGCACTGTGTATAGCTTAATTTGTATTTGTTACAATTTAGAAGGTACAATTTAGAAACTATATAGGATATGAATTCAGAGATCAGTCACTAACTCTTACCTCATTAACAAAAGGTAATGAGTATATTCCAATATGTTCAAGATGTTCAGTGGGGTTTTCTTCATTTTCCAGATAGCCCACATCCCATTTAACAGGAACATTTTCTCTTCCTTTAGGAATCATGTTGTTTTAATCATGCAGTTTTTGCTTATGTGCCTGTTTCATTTATAGCTCAAAATCCTTTTAGAATACTTTCAGAAACATCAAACACATTTGCCTTCTTTCCAACCTCCTCAAAAATGTCCTAGATGACACCATACCTAGTAAGTGGAAGAATCAGTATGATGTTATTATTCATCATTTCTTCATATCTTTGTTCTGAGAGTTTGAAGTGATTATAAGAGCCCCATATTTTCCCGTGAAGCTGAATAAAATCATGCACAGATGTTATCTGGCGTCATTCTCTTATCTATTTCCTCAAGTAGTAGTAACTAAATGGTATCACTATGCCAGGAAGATACATGAAGTTTGGAAAGTTTAAGTGAGGAGTCTCAAATGTGAAATGTTATTATTGTTCCAACTTCTGCCTTCTGTTCTGGTGTTTGCAGGTTTTCAAGTGTACCTGGACAAACATCTGTACATTGATTGGAGCAATAAGTGAGGGAGTCTACATATTTTTAATGGAATATTTTCTTCTCTTTGAATTCAAAGCCCAAATCAGGGGAGTGGAAAAACTGTATAGAGGGTAGGGCACTTGCTGGCATGAGGTTCACCCAAGTTCGATCCCTGACAACCCATATGGACCCTAAAGCCCCCGGGAGTGATCCCTGAGCAAAGAGCTAGGATTAAGCCTTCCACACCAAATTAAAACCCAAAGAAGTATTCTAGTGCATATCTATCTTGTTGCCTAAATGCTATGTAGATGTTTTAAATTGGGCTTTAATACATAAAACCTTGTGTTCAAAATAATCTTCTACTATTATGTGGCTTTGTCCAGTTGTCTGGCCTATTTTTTTTTTCTTTTGGGTCACACCTGCCTCTGTGCTCAAGAATTAAGCCTGGAGATGGGCAAAGGAGGATAGAAACTAAGGAGGGGAAGAAGGGAATAAGAAGTAGTGGATTAACAGACATCAGGGTTTCAGTTATACCAGTGATATAAGTGAGAGATATTGAGGAGCATAGCCATATACCCGAAGCACAGATTCAACATAACTGAAAACATGAGAACTAAGTGGCAACCACTGAAACTTTGCAATGTGCCTGTCAAGTCGACAGGGGTGGAGTAGGGATTGGGATGAGGAGGAAACCTGGAAACAATGGTGCAGGGAAGTTGACACTCATGAATGACTGCTCTAAATTATTGTATGCCTAAAACAACTATCAGTAACTTTATCATGGCTCTTTAATAAAAAATTTTAAAATTAAAATAAAAGAACAACTCCTGGTGATGCTCAGGGAACCAGAGAGGATTCCAGGGATTAAACCCAGGTTGGCACGTTCAAGGTAAACATTCTATCCATTGTGCTATCTCTCCCACCCCATGGACTGACTAATTTTTAAAGACATTATCTGCCATAAAAATGGAAGACCAGTCATATCTATATCACTGATCATTGTAATAATTAAATATAAATTTATAACAGAATTCCTAGCATATGAATTATTTAAAAATGCCATAATTTTTTAAAAATACAATTTAATCACTTCATGTCTAATAGCATATTGACTACTTGAACAACATCTGATTTAAGTCATGGTTCTGTATTTCTTATCATAATTCAAAATCTTCAAAGAAAGAAATAAAGACATAAAAATCAATTCTCATTCTTCAAACACCATATTTTCATAGAGAGCTCTTCTTGAGGCTGTTTGTTTTGGTAGATACATGTAATATGTCATTTTTATTAAAATGATTCACATTCAAAATTTTATAATTCTACCATTTATAAAATGATTTTTTTCTAAACTGTGGTCTGATAATAACTCTGAATTTCAAGTTGTGGTTTTTCAATTTGTAACTCAAAGTGAAAAATACTTATATTTCAAACTTCTAAAAAATTTTCTCAAACATTTCACAAGACAAATATTTGGCCCTCTTTTTAAATTTTTTTTTACTATAATATATACTTTTTAAATTTTTTTCCATAGCAGCTATAACTTTTTTTTTTACTTACAAACTTTTGTGCTTGAGTTTCAGTTATACAATGATCGAGTACCCATCCTTCCACCAGTGCCCATTCTCCACCACTAATGATCCCAGTAGCCCTCCCACCCCCCACGCACACCTTCCTCTCCCCACCCTACCCTGCATTTTGGCAGGGCATTCCCTTTTGCTCTCGCTTTCCTTTAGGGTATTGTGGTTTGCAATAGAGGTATTGAGTGGTGTTCATGTTCGGTCTATAGTCTACTTTCAGCATGAAAATCCCATCCTGAGTGAATCCTCCAAACATCCTTTACTTGGTGTTCCCTTCTATATCTGAGCTGTTTTTTCCCCCAGCATGTGCTTCCAGCTTCTAAGCCGTGCAGCAGACCTCCTGGCACTGATCTAAACTATTCTTGGGTGTTTGTCTCCCATTCTGTTACTTTATATTCCCCAGATAAGTGCAGTGAGTGCAGTCTTTCTATGTCTGCTCCTCTCTTTCTGGCTTTTTTCACTTAACATGATACTTTCCAAGTAGAACCATCTGTATATAATTTTCATGACTTCATCTTTTCTAACAGCTGCATAGTACTCCATAGTGTAGATGTACCAAAGTTTCTTTAACCAGTAATCTGTTCTAGAGCATTCAGGTTTTTTCCAAATTTTGGCCATTATGAACAGTGCAGCAATGAATATAGAAGTGCAGATGTCATTTCGACTGTAATTTTTTGCTTCTCTGGGATATATTCTCAAGAGATGTATTGTGGGGTCAAATGGGAGCTCAATTTCTAATTTTTTGAGAATTGTCCATACTGTTTTCCAAAAGGGCTGAACCAGTCAGCATTCCCAACAGCAGTGAAGGAGTGTCCCTTTCTCGCCACATCCGCACCAGCATCAGTTGCTTTTTTTTCTTTTGGATGTGGAATTTGGCCCTCTTTTATACATCACATCTTGATGACTAAAATATTTCTATTACATTGATGAGGAAACTGAAGCTTAAAAATGTTTGCCAAGGAATTAGGAATTAGGAATATTTCCCAAGGCCACCTTGGAAGAACACTGAACCTTGTAGTTGGCCAAATTCAGAAGAACCTGGAACGATATATCCATGAAAAGTATAATTAACAGGATTATAAATTCCAGAAACTCAATAAAAATGGTTTAGTAAATTAAAAAAATAAAATTTTAAAGAACTTCTTTCCTCCATAATTCCCATATTTCTCTTTTCCCAATGGAACAAATAGTTCTTTTTGTCCCTTTCAGTAAACACACAGCCCTCAGATTTCCTCCAACCCAACAATGCAGCACTGAGTCAGATCTCTCCAATTCTAAATCCTTTCTGGCAGAAAGCCCAGATTCGGGAGCTTCGCTGAGTTTACTCTCTTGTCAGGGAGCCCATCAAGAATTAAGACTCTGACTCCGTGTGGCTGAGGCCCCAAACTCTTAACATTTCATTTTATCTTTAAACACCTCTGTGTTTCTGTTTTTATCAGTTAGATATGTGTTTTATGTCCTGTCCTTTAAGTTTTAAATTACTTTCCTTCTTCTTTTCTAGTTATTGGTTGGCCTAGCGGTACGAAATAGCCACTTCTCTGACTTGTTTGAAACAAATTCTGAAATCCAAGTCTGAACTTAAAAACCGTATGGATAAAAGCCACATGCAGTCAGTATCAAATGCATTCTGGTGAAATGTGTGGGACCTTTCTCTGCCAACTTTTTCTAATATACTAAAATTATATCTCATGGCTCCATAAACTATTTTAAGTTTGATTTAACCTGGAACTAATATCTTATTTATCTTATATAACTATCAAGTCTATGAGTAATTCATAACTTCACAGAGTTGATCTGATCTTCATCATGAGAGTTGTTACAAAGATCCTGGCATACAATAACTATCTCATGTTTATCAAGGGTGTTTTTCAGACTCTTTTCTGCACCTGCTGCAAAACTGTGGGGACATTTGGGGTGGAGAATAAATAGGGCCTCTTATGTTTGATGACAGAAAGACAGAGGAAAAATATATAAGACAGGAAACAAATTATGAACTTGGTCACATATATAGCTCTAGTACTTAAATTCCTTTGTAGATGTTGTTGCTTCATAAATGTAAAATTAGTAGTGGCAGCATAAGGGATGAGCAGGTGACTTCACAGAGAGAGCACTGAAAATCTGGGGATCACAACAGAGAAGTATCCTATGTCTCCCAGATACCAAATATCATACTAATATGAACAAAATAAAAACTATGATGTATGGGGCCAGAGTGATAGCACACATGGTAGGGTGCTTGCCTTGCACATTGCCCACGTTGGTTTGATCCCAGGTACCACATATGTACCACAAACCTTGCCAGAAATAATTTCTAAGTGCAGAGTCAGGAGTAAGCTTTGTGCACCACTGGTGTGGCCAAAAAGCAAAAACCAATCAAAATAACTTTAGCAGGAAGTGCCATGTGGACACTTGTGAACCTTTCACCGTGAAATTCTATTATTTTCTATATAATACACATGTAAACAAAGGTTTTGGATCATATTATTAGTTATTTTTTTACACAAACAGAAACAGTTTTGCCAGAACCAAACATGAATTTATGAACAGGATAATTCAATATTAAAAAGCAGACAATGGGGCCAGAGAGACAGCACATTATGTAAGGTGTTTGCCTTGCTCCTTGAGAACCAGGTTCCATACTGGTATCTTACTTGGTACCCTGAGCACCACCAGGAGTGATTCCTGTGTGCATAACCAGGAGTAACCTCTAGCATCACTGTTTGTGCTTATTTCCCCAAAAGAGGAAAAGGAATAATAGGGTTTTTTTATATTCCAACTTTCTTTGTTATTTTGCTTCCTAAAAAAGATTTTATCATTATGTAGGTAGTCCAAGAAACCACCAAAGTCTTAATAAGTTTCAGTAACAAAGGTCAACAGATGGATGAAGTAAAAAAAAAAAAAAGGCTAACCCAGTATATCAATCTCAGTTCCATCCAAATTGCACAATTGTGCAATTGATTTTATCCTTTCTAAGGCTGCATAGTATTCCGCAATTTCTTTACCCATTGACCTGTCACTCAATGAGGGGATCAAATAAATAAATAAATAAATAAATAAATAAAGGCCCTCCTGTTGATCATCGATTTGCTCAAGTGGGCCCAGTAACATCTCCATTGGAGACTTTGTTGTTACTGTGTCTGGCATATCGAATACTCTCGGTAGCTTGCCGGGCTCTCCGAGAGGGGTGGAGGAATCGAACTCGGGTCGGTCATGTTGGCTGCGTGCAAGGCAGACGCCCTACTCGCTGTGCTATCGCTCCAGAGGGGATCATACTAAGAGAAATAAGTCAGAATGAGAAGAGCAAATACTGGATGATATCACTCATCTGTGATATATAGAGAAACAATATAAGAGAATGGACAATATCTAATGAGAACAAATTCTTGTTTTTTGAATGCAATGAGATTATCAAGTGGAGGGATAGTCTGGGCAGAATAAAAGTTACATGCAGAGAGTGGTGGAGGGTCTTGGACACTTTGGTGATGGTTCAGGTACAATAATTGTGTTTATCAAAACCATGAAGTTACACTACTGTAATTATTTATTCTAAATAACAAATAAATAATAAACAACAATTTAAAAAGCTACTAATTTAGACTAATTAGAATCTACTTTGAATCTGGAATTTTGATTTAGGATCTAAATTTAGGGAGGGAATATATTTTTGTTAGTTTTCTGATGTAGGTCTTAGTTTCTAAAACAATGTAGCCACTAGGAAATAATGCTCCAACCAGAGTAGGCATGGTTTTAGAGATAAAGGAACTGTCATTCACTGCTGCTGGGATGTCAACTAACAAAATCTTTTTGGAAAACAATATTATCATTCCTCAAAAATACAAAGAACTGAGCTTCCATATAACCCAAGCAATTCCACTTTTGGGAATCTACCCCAAGGGCCCAAACTCTCACTTCAGAAAACACATTTGTGCTTCTATGTTAATTGTGGCACTAATCACAACAGCCCAAATCTAGAAACAACCCACGTGCCCAAGAATAGATGATTAGATGAAGAAGCTACAGTACACAATGGAAAACTACTGGAAAATAAGAAGAAATCCTGCAATTTTCCGCTACATGGATAGAACTGGAGGGTATCATGCTGAGTGAAGTCAGTCAAGAGAGAAAAACAGAATGATCTTTTTAATATGTGAGATATAGAGAAAATAAGGAACAAAAGGCCAAAAGCAACAGTACATAAGAACTGGTCTACAAAAGTGGGTTCACCATGGCAGTGAGATCCCAAGGGGGTGGTTGGGGAAGGAGTGAGGGGAAACTGTTGAGGTGAGAAGGGAGTCAGGGGGGAACCCTGAGACAATAGTAAGTGAAAAAGACATTATGGTGGTGGGGGTGTGGGGAAGAAAAAAATGACATTTAAGAATACAACCAAAATGGGGAAATAAAACATATGGAAATATTATTACAAAGAATATTTACAAATGACCAACATATATGTAAATATACTTCATGTATACTTATAAACATATAAATTTATAAATTTCCAACAGATACTTAACAGATTTAATTAAAAACCATGTGTCTAATAAAGGTCTAATATCCAAATTATACTTGGATATTACACCCACCAACTGCCCCCAGTGCTGTGTAATCCCATCAACAGCCAAGACTTGGAGACTATAAACCCAGTTCCTGAAAGAGAACAGCACAGAATCTCCTGCCTCCTTGCCTGGCTGTCCTCGCTGAGGCCCCTTGGAGGAGGGCGGGTTGAGTTTCCCTCCCCACCCCAAGCAGAGCCCCGGCAGCTGAAGACCTCTGGTTCCAGCCACAGCCATGCTTAAGACCACTCTCCACATGTTTGGACAAGCCTCACACATGAAGGAACCTGCAGAGAAACCCAGGTGTGCAGGACCCGGGGCATAGATCTCCAAGCCTGATCGGATTGGGACTGGGCTTCCTCTACCCAGATCCCCCAACTTCCAGTATGTAGACTTTATACCCACCAACTGCCCCCGGCGCTGTGTAATCCCATCAATGACCAAGACCCAGACTATAAACCCAGCTCCTGGAAGCGAGCAGCCGCATTTGCGGCCACACGACATCTCATTATCTAGTTACTCTGCAGAACCTGGCAGGCTACCAGAAGTATCCTGCCCACATGGCAGAGTCTGGCAAACTCCCCGTGGCGAATTCAATATGCCAAAAACCAGTAACAATGATGGATCACTTTCTCCTGGTTCTGAAAAAGTCCTGAATGTGGTACTTTCTAAAATCTCAGGGCTAGGATGAAGGAGACGTTACTGGTGCCTGCTCAAGGAAATCGATGAACAACAGGATGACAGTGACGGTGATCCAAATTATATAAGGAAGTTATTCAATGCAGTAGCAACAAGTAAATAAATGTTGGGTTTTTTTAAATGAGCAAAGTACTGAAGCAGAAAATATCAGCATTTGAAAAGAAGTTGAACCATAAGGGAAGTAAAATAAAAATCATGATGATATGTTATTTCCATGTTAACATAGCTATTAATGATAACAAAATTTAAGTCTTGATAAGACAGAAGAAAAATTAGAACCCTATATAGTGAGCAAATATAATATTGCACTTTTACTATGAAAGAGTATTAGAGATTCTTCAAAAAAATAAAAGCACAACTAACATTTTATTTAACTATTCCATTTGTAGGTATGGATCCACAGAATTCAAAACAAAGTCTTGAAGAGATAACTATATACCCATATGCTTCTCAGTGTTATTTACAATGGCTGAAATGTGTAAATAACCTTAGTGTACTTGATACATAAACTGTGTCATATATATCGCAATATTATTTAGCCATTAAAAATAGATAACGCATGTTCAAATTAAACAACAGGAAACGTTAGGGATACTAAGTGAAATAAGCCAATCACAAAAGATAAAATATTTCAAGATTTCATTTACAAAGGGTATAAAAGGTAATCAAACTCAGAGAGAAGAATGATAGTTGCCTAGAGAAAGGAGAAATGGTGCACCATGTTTCAATGGGCATAAAATGTTTATGAAAGACTGTAAGATAAATCCTAAATATAGAACTTTCACCACACTTAACAATGCATATAGCGTGATTAAATTTTTTGATAAAAATATAATACACATGTTGTGTTTCTTACTATAAAAACATAAACAAGGGGATAGGTGGAAACATTTAGAGGTAAGTGATGATAGGTTCACTGCCTTAATTGTAGTACATATTTCCACACTTAATTAAGAAAAATGAAATGTGTTGAAAGGTGTGACTTTTTTTGTCTATCAATTATACCACAAGCATAAACAGAAAAATATTTTCAAAAAGAGTAATAGATAAATCTAATAATACTAAGTAAATAATTATATTTAATACAAAATATAATATGTACCAATGAAGAGTAGAAATATAAAAGTATATTAAAATTAAGATAAAGCAAAGGATACTGGAAAAAGAACATTAGATGTATAGTTATATTCCAAAGTTTTTTAATATTTAAAATATTCCACAAAAATATAATTCAAAACTTGACTCAAAACTTGATTATAGAAAATATAATAACCCAATAACAACCAAAGATAGTAAATCAATAGTTTTTTTAAAAATAATGTAGGACTACTGCTATTTGTTCAGTCATTGACTAAGCTGATTTAATTGGGCATGAACTCCACATTACTTTTTTATCTTATTGTATCACGTGAGATAGAGTTACAAAGCTTTCATGTTTGAGATTCAACCACACAATGATGGAACACCCACCCCTCCACCACTGCACATTTTCCACTACCAATGTCCCAAGTCTTCTCCCCACCCCACATCCCAGTCCTCACCTGCCTCTATGGCAATTTCCCCAATACTCTCTCTCTCTAATTTTGGGCATTATGTTTTGCTCAAATTGTCCCACCACCATTCAAGCCTACCTTCCAAGGGCAGATGCTAGATAATATATTTTCCATAGCTCATTTTGAATATTATGTGAGCATACGCAGCCGTGATTGTATATGTAAATTTCTAGATTGTAAATGATTAGGTTCAAGAGACATCTCTGTGTGGCACTAATCCATTTTGAGATACAATTGGGAGTCTCTGGGCCAAGGCTGTTGTGCTATAAGATGGTGTCTGGAGGCACATTAGTGGGGGTGAAAGCCAGTCTTCTAGGTGGGCAGGGACCCAGGGAGGGACAGCCCAGGTCCTTTGCCATGATGTGTCCTGGAGATTTAGTCCTAGAACCTGCATACTAAGGGCCTTGCCGTGGAAGCTCTTGGTCACTAGGATTCCATCTAGAATAGACGAGGAGACTGCACCTGCTCCATCTGGGGTGCTCCCGCAATATTGGCTTGGTGTGGGACCAAGAGATCTCTGGTGCTGTGGTGTCTTCCAGGAATTACTGATGTGTCTCTGGGAAAGAGTTTTTGGTGTACTAAGATGGTGCCTGAAGGTAAATTATGGACATTACAGTCAGTCTTTTGGGCAGGTGGGGACCCGGGGAGGGACAGTTCAGGTCCTCTGCTGCCATGTGGCCTCAAAATTTAATCCTGGAACCCGCATACCTGGACCTTCCTTGTGGAAGCTCTTGGTCACCAGGATTTCATCTGAAGTAGGTGTAATCAGTAGTTTTGAAAACTATATCCAAATGGATTTTCAGGAAAACTCTACAATTTTCTGATCATATAAATAACTAATTGTACTATCTTAAATTCACTTAAGGTTTACATATTGCTCACTGAATTCTAGGAACTTTTGCTCCATTTATTCTTTATAAACTTCCTATAACGTAGGTATTGTAATTATTCACAAATTATAAATGGAAATATTTACATATGAAAAGGAAATATTCTAAAAGTCACACAGTGATCAAATGACATAAATTGATACAAATCTAGGTAACATTGCTTCAAAGACTAAGCCTCTAACTACCATACTACAGTGCTAAGAAAATCACAACTGTGGGGCTGGGATATTGGACAGAGGCGAGGCATGCATCTGAGTGGATTCCTGGCACTATTTGTAAGGTGCAACCTAGATGCAGTCCTGAAATGCACCTACACTCTCAGGCAACAGCGCAAAAGTTTCTACCCAAAGTTTTAGCACAGAATTGGTTATACTAGGAAAATAATGGATATACATTCGATTGGCAGAGTAGAACAGATACTAAATTATGAATCATCTAGTGGATGACAATAATTTTTACTCACTAAAGAGTACTTAAAATGGCAAGCACATGGAATTATATAAAGGAAAGGAAATAAACATAAAGTTAAAGGTAAATACTTAATAATTCACATAAATGCATATGTTCATGATGTATGTATATAAAAATAAGATCACTATAGTAATATGAACCATAACATTCTGATTATGCCTTTGTTCTTCCCAAACCAGTCATCTTCTCTTTGATAAAATCCCTAGCCATAATCTACACCCAATAAGCTTATAGGAAGTTCCCATTTCTGACTTTTTTCTTTTTTCAAGTAGTTAGGGTTTTACATTGACTTTTTTCCTGTTTTAACTTTATTCTTTTGATATATAAAATAATAATTTCATAAAAGTTAACAACCATGTAAGAGAAAAGTTGGGATAATTTTAGATGCCAGCTGACCTCATTTGATCCCCACATTCTATATGGTCTTCTGAGGCCCATCAGGAGTGATCCCTGAGTTCAGGGCCAAGAGTAAGCCCCAAGAACCACCAGGCATGTCCCATACTGCCCCCCAAAAGGAAGAAATATCAGGTAGAAAAAGCAAAATTATACAAAGGAAAATTTATTTTAAATGTTTATAAAAGGTCTGTGTTCCTCATGAGTCATATGCAAAACATGAGAGACTAGAACAAGATAAGATATGGGCTATAAGCTAAAGATATATTCTGAGAGTTCTTACACATTATTATAAGGTAAGTATAAGTAGTAGATGACACTTCCATGGTGAAATCAGTTGATATGGCTAGTACTCTTGACAAATAACCCTGAATTGTATTACATTTTTTAAAATTTGTATTTCAATAGTTAGAAAGATAGAAAGCAATTGGACAGGAGACTACACCTAATATTTCATATAAACTATGCCTACATACCTTACTGACCCCTGAATAACACATGCAGTGTCAATGACATCTCTCATGGCAATGTAACTCTGCTGTTTTCTGGAGGTGGGTGGAACTCTTCAGGAATTTCCCTCAGGCTCTCTTAATATGTAGAATGAGATCCAATATGGCACCCACCAGCAAGGTTATGAGGGGTTTCTAAGACAGAACCTGTTGGAAATTCTGGCTAGTTTATGCCCTTCAGTTTTGTGCCTCCCATTTCAGTGTTGCAAGGATTGTAGCACCAGATGTTTAGTGAAACACTCTGTATCACAATTATTAGCCTTAGAAATCAGGATTTTATTTGTGAGATTTCTTTCTTGGCAAGGATGTATCTCTGTCTTTACTCAATTTGGATTCTCTCTTTCTGTCCCTTGCTATAGAAGTTTTTGTTATTCAGACTTTCACGACAGTTTCTTTTTTAAAAAATGGATCACAGTGAGATATACAAGCAGGGTGGGATTGGGGGGTTGGGGTGGGAGGGATACTGGGATCAGTGGTGGTGGAGAATGGGCACTGGTGGAAGGATGAGTACTTGATCACTGTATAATTGAAACCCAAGCACAAAATGTTGTAAGTCTACAACTGTACCTCATGGTGTTTCACTAATAATTTGTTTTAAAAAAGTTTTTCATGATTGGGTTTCAGTCATATAATGTTCCAAAACCTATCCTTCCACCAGAGTACATTTCCCACCACCAATGCCCCCAGTCTCCCTCCTGCACCCCTGTCTGCCTCTATAGCAGGCACTTTTCTTTTCTTCTCTATCTCTCTCTGTCTCTCTTTTTGTCTCTCTCTCCCCCTCCCTCCCTCCCTCCTTCCCTCCCTCCCTCCTTTCCTCCCTCTCTCCCTCCCTCCTCTCTATTCAGTTTTTAATGTAAGTTAATTCAAGCTTGAGTGTGAATATGCTACAATCATAGATGGAGGTAAACACAAGAGTTCCTTATTCAACATCTTGACCCTATCTGCAAGAGAACCCCTCCTGGTTGTGGAACTCTTCGATGATATGCATTTTATCTTCTATATATAAATGTCCCATTATCCTCCTAAACATCTCTTGCCTAGCTAACTTCTTTTATTTCATCACTGTCACTGTCCTCCCATTGTTTATCGATTTGCTTGAGCGGGCCCAGTAACATTCCATTGTGACAATTGTTACTGTGATTGGCATATCAAATACACTATGGGCAGCTTGCCAGGCTTTGCTGTGTGGGCGAGATACTTTTGGTAGCTTGCCGGGCTCTCTGAGAGGGGTTGGGGAATTGAACTCGGGTTGGCTATGTAGGCCACTTGCAAGGCAAACGCCATACCCGCTGTGCTATCATGCCAGCCCCTTTTTATTTCATATCTCTCCTAAATATGATATAATCAGAAAGTTTCCAGGACATGCACTCCCCCCACCACCAATTTCCTAACTTCCTAGAATGATGTCCCTCTGCCACAAAATACATTTGTCAGATAAAATTTTATAAACAACCCTTGGAATTTGTTCTGATCCAATATCTTGATATCAAAAACAAAAAAAACCTCAAAAGGTTGTTCAAACAACAAGTAACAAAGGCTGATCACTCCAGATGTATAGGGTGTTTGATTTTAACCTCACAATGGTCCTAGCACAGTCTGTGACCATTTCTCAAGCTGCAGCTTAGCTTCTGCTTTCTCAGGAATGCCAAACATACCAGTAATACCAGACACAAAGGGAGCCTCACTTTACTCACAACCCTTGACAACGACACCTGAAACTATGAAAGAATTGATGTTTTGCATAGAAACTTGAATGATCTAATAGGAATCTGAGTGAGTTCTATTTGAGCAGCTGAACACTGATGCATTTTCAGTGTTTTATGGGGACAATAGTAAATAAATATGTGAGATGATAATATTCCTTTTATTAGTGAACATTATTTGTATAAGCTCCTTTCCCACTTCATTTTGTGGTGAGTTCTCCTGATACCTTTCCTGGTATCTTTCTTGTTCTGTCTCACTGGAAAATGGAAGAACTGTGACTCAGTGGCTTCCTGCTTAGAGCTGTCAAAAGTGCTTTTCGGACTACCTTACTTTCTCTCCAACATCTCTAAGAATGAATTTAATCCTCCTTTAGAAGACTTTTTCTTCCCCTTTTGTGTTCGTTACTTTTAAGGAGACATTTGAGGTCTGTACTGTTCTTATCCATTTGTCTATTTTTTTAAAAGATCTTATTTGCATTTTTCAGGCACGAGTCTTTCCTCTCTCATTCAGTCCATTTGGTTCCCCTCTCTCCATTAGTTTATCTTGATGAAACTTGTCAAGAAACAGTCTGTACTTAACAAAATTGTATGTATTTCTCTGTATTTCCAAGCCTCCCTAACAGGCTCTGGCAACATAATTAGTTCTGACCAGTGCAATGAACTATATGAAGGGAGTTGTGTTCAATTTGAGCTAGTTGAGAGCTGATTCATTCTCTCTCTCTGTCTGTCTCTGTCTGTCTCTGTCTCTGTCTCTGTCTCTCTCTCTCTCTCTCTCTCTCTCTCTCCTCACATACCACACATTCTCTCTTCTTTTTCACTCTTTTGCCATCTCTCAATAAATTGGTTTTGTTTATAACACTATAAAATTTCTAAAGTAAAGTTTCACACCTCTACATGTGTGTTGGCCTCATCACTGCACACTAAAAGTTCAACTGCCAACACATCATCACAATAATTCCAAGTACCAATTCCTCGCACTCTGTCCCCTTTCCCTCTGATAACTATGATATTCTTCACAGTCTAAGACCTCTTCCTCTGTGTTTTGTCAATTTGTTTATTTTCCTAAGTGATATTTCACTTATGAATGAATCCACCTAATAATTGTTTTTAACTTCTTGATGCATTTTGCTGGGGAGATTCACCTCATGTTCCGTATATCCTATGCTGGAAAGCACTATTTAAATCATCCCTTTGAACTTAAAGTAACAAAATAGGAGACTAACACCCAAGAATAGCTGAGATAAGTACCAGGAGGTTCACTCCATGGCTTGGAGGCCAGCCACACACGCTGAGAGAAAAGGCAGCTCAGATAGAGAAGGGAACACCAAAGGGAACACCAAATAAAGGGTTTTGGGAGGATCTTCCCAGGATGGGAGATGCATGCTGAAAGTAGACTAGTAGACTATAGACCGAACATGATTGCCACTCAATGCCTCTTTTGAAAACCACAGCACCCAAAAGGAGAAAGAGAACAAAAGGAAATGCCCTGCCACAGAGGCAGGGTGCTATGCGGGTCCGGGGGGTGGGAGGTATACTGGGATCAGTGGTGGTGGAAAAATGGGCACTGGTGGAGGGACGGGTACTCGATCACCATATAACTGAAACCCAAACACAAAAATTTGTAAGCCTGCAACTGTACCTCATGGTTTCTAATAAAAATTAAAATAAATTAAAAAGAAAGAAAGAAATCATCCATTTAATTTCCTGTGTAGTATTCTGTAAGATAACACTCTTTTGTCCTTCCTCAGGTAGCTTAGGTTTGTCAGGTCACACCCATCTAAGAACACTGAACTTGTATTGTAAGCAATGTCCTTTCTGTGTGGACACAGGAAGACAGTTAATATTATGCTTTGTAACTTGGGAGTTGATTGGCTCCGAAATATATTTACTCCTGGGCATCTGATTTCTTGACTCAGTTGCCCTTAGTTCCTAGCATCCCAAAAGCAGGGTCCCGATGAGGGATTGAATGGACCCAGGGCAAGCAGTGAGCTACCCTGGCATCGAAATGGGCCAGACCAAAGAGCCACGATATTCAACTATAAGTTGAGGGCATGATCATGGACAAATGCTGTCATGATCCAAAAGTAAGTAATGACGAGACTAGGACCCTGCTGGAGCTAGGAAGATTAACCTGGCCTGAGGACTGTGAAATGTATAGTGAGATGTTCTCAGGAAGAACCAAACTAAATTTATATCTCTTACTGTGCTCATACAGAATGACATTGCTAGAAATATTAGAAGTAGATTTATTACAACTATTTAAATAGATTACTAACTGAGGGAAGAACACACCCTTGTTGGGATCCCACCCTTGGGTGGATCTCCTAGTAATCTGAAGTAATCTCTGTAGATGAGATTTTATCCTTGAGTTAATCTCCTGGAGGAGTGGTCTTACCTCTCTTTGTTGATTTGTCAGTATTCAACCCACCTTTATGTCACCGCCTTATGTGACTGCTATATAAACTAAGACGTAAGCTCAAGCTCGGAAAGGGAGTCAGAAGCGAGAGAGCTCGGGCTCCAGAGATCCAGAGTCAGAGCCAGAAGGAGAGAGGTTCCAAGATTGGGGCCCAGGAGAGAAGGAGGCAGAGAAAGACAGGAGTGAAGAGGATTGGAATAAACTACTATTGATATAGACCGGCCTGGCCCTCGTTTTTTTCTTCCGTCTGCCCTTGGCCAACAGCCGTTCGGATCCAGGCCACACACAGCAGCTCAAGAGCACCGAACGCAGACGGTGAGACAGTGTCATCCAGTGAGCCCGTGAACACGCAACCTTTGGCGTGATAAGATTTTACAGTATTCAAGTGAATACATATACCGTAACTTACTTATCAAGTCATTTATTGAGAAACACAATAAATTAAGTTGATTTCATCTTTTCACTCTACTGTGATGAAAAATGACACCAAGCATAGGTATGCTAGCTATAAACATTTTAATTTGTTTTACTCTCCTGATATATCATATCAGTGGTGTTCTTGGAATTCTTATTTTCAGTTTTTCAAGAACCTCACTAAAATTTCTACGGAGGCTACCCCAATTTTTATTCCCAACAGCAGTGTAGATAAGTTCCTTTTTCTCAAGGCCCTCTCCAATATATGCTCTTTTTCACATAGGCCAATTCTCCTTGATCTCTCTGTCTCTCTGTTTCTCCCTAGCCCCTCCACACCACTTCACCTCTATTTCCCTGTATATCTCTATCTCATTTTACCTCAAGCACTAACTTAAATCTTCCCTCCGAAACCACAAGGGCCAGACTGTATACATACAAGATAAAAAAAAAAAAAGGATCATGAGAATTATCAAACTTCAAATGAAAAAAATTTACATTTTGACAGGTTTTTAGGAGATTCTTCTTTTTTTTTTTTTTTTGCTGTTGGATCAGGAATTATTATACTGTTGAGAGCAAATAATCCCCTTCTTATTATGATCTTTTTAAAAATGTGGCAAATCTTTGTTCCTCAGAATCTATTCTAGCCATTTTTCCACCGAAGTTCAGAATCACCTCAAACCTTCCCCTTTTTTAGTATAATAAGATAATCTTTCTAATCTATTTATCACGGCCAAGTCTCTAATGTTTTGCTGAGAGAAGTGCTAAGGAAGCAGACAATGAAAGTGAGGCAGATGAGCAGCTAATCTACTGCTAGGTGTGACTTTGCCTACATTTGGAGATCACAGCCAGCTGTGGCAGTCACCTTGGAAATCTCTAGAAAGACTATATGGAACCAATGCACATGGAAACAACCTCAAGAGATGGGAAAGGCATAGAATTTATTTGCCAGCTCCTCTCTCTCTCTTTTATGTCTTTTATGGGGCAAGTTAATTCATCTGAAGCACTGATTTAATGTGATCCCTGCCATGAAAGTGACTGAACTAAAACTTCATTCTCAACGTGTATGACAGCTAGTAGCACTGGAAGAAAAGGAAACTCTAGCAAGGGTGGTTAGGAATCTCTATCGAGGACAAGATCAGAGGACAGACATGACTGAGAAAATATAGATTGACAAAATATATGGGAATTTGTCCAACTGGTACAACTCTTTGGTTATAACCAGTGTGTTAGATACTTTCTCAACTATTTCTTGGTCTCAAATAATAAGCGTTCTGATCCTCTAAAAGAGAAAATACACACACCCTCACCATACACTATATATTGACAGGAAGATCAATTTGAAAAATTACAGCTGACCAGGAAAAATTAAAAAAGTGCCACCATAACTAAAATCCTCTAAGGCATGATTATTCCAGTTGCTTATTTATTCTTCACCGAAAACAAAATACAAAGAGCTACAATGTCAACTGGAAAAACTCTTCTCAAAATGCATACCCTCAACGACATGCTAGTCACCAACCTTTCACATAAATACAAAGTGTTTGATGCAAATATACAATCATTTCAATTACCTCTGGGAGCTGGCAAACAGTTATTAACAACTTAAAATGTGACATTTCACTCAAAATTTTTGCAGACCAGGAATGTTGCCAAGCAAAAAAGAACCAGCCAGAGACTCAGGAGGTTCCCAGAGACTCGGAAAGTTAACAATTACACCAAGCACTCCAGCTAGGCAGCTGCAATGCCCTTTATGACAGCATAATTTTAAACAGTCTCTATGTAGGAACAGAGACAGAGGAAGGGACAATGAACAAAAACAATTCATTCAGCTGCCAACGTGGGCCAGGACAAACATTTCTCTGTGGACCAGTGCAGTGAATTGAGAGAGACAGACGCGGGGTTTACTACTTAAATATATGATCTAAAAATAGGAGAAATAGAAGCAAAAGCCTGGGCTCCTACTGACCAACCACTCTCACCCAGCAGGACAGTGACTGGCTGTGTTTTCTCTGAGCCATTCCTTTTTAAGATCTTTAACAGCCGTTTTCCACATCTGTCTCTGGAGCCGGCTGAGAGGTAACACTTATAAAGGGTACACAGGCTGTTGCAAGGTGTCCATTCACAGTGAGTGTGGGACTACAGGATGCATAGGTGAAGTTTTATCTGTGGAAGGCACCTAGTAAGATAACAGACCATAAAAATCACCCATCAGTTTAGTTTTGATGATATACCACTCCAGTTCGGGGACCCTTAAGGGTCCCAAGTTGCTCAGGTTCTCTGGCATTTTCTGATATCAGACAGAAAAATGATGTAAGTGGTCCACATAAGCTCTGATCTGTGGAAGAAGAGGTTTAGGTTCATGAAGTCTTTCCTTACCTGAAAATGCTGATTCAAAAGTCAGTTGTCTGCATACAATCAGAACACTGTGATTATTTTCCATTTCATTATAAGGATGGATCTTATGGGAAAAACTATAAGTAATTGTGAAGGAATGACCTTGGAAAGTCAACATATATATATATATATATATATATATATATATATATATACATATGTGTATACATACATATATGTGGTTCACTTTCTTTATCTCTAGGAGAGTATAACAATACTAAATCCTACCTCACAAGATTTCTATTAAGAAAAGTGAGTTCTTCACAGCAGCTAAAAGGAGAGAGAACAAAAGGGAATGCCCTGCCACAGAGGCAGGGCGAATAGGGGAGATGGAAGTTGGGAGGGATACTAGGATCAGTGGTGGTGGAAAATGGGCACTGGTGGAGGGATGGGTACTCGATCATTGTATAATTGAAACACAAGCACAAAAATTTGTAAGTCTACGACTGTATACCTCGTGGTGTTTCACTAGTAAAAATTTAAAAAAAAAAGCGTGTTCTTATTTATATAATGCTTGCATAAGTATATAATGATCAACCAGACACTCTACTACCCATGTAATTTTCTTCCTAAAGATTGAATCCTTAAGATATGTCTGTCTAACATGTAAAAACTTTAGAGTTTCTATAAGCACTTAATAATAGTTATGCATGTAACCAACCCTAATTTCAAAGCAGACTAAAAAACTGGCATAAACAATAAATCATAACAAATGGAGGTAAGCAAACTTGTCCCTGAGTTCCAATTCTAATAACCATGGTTCTTCTAAATGCATATCTCACACAACTTCGATAGCCAACTTTTCCTTTAACTCCTCCTACAAAATTCTTCTACTGCCCCCTACCAGCTTATGGTTTTGTGCACTTAAGGATTCATCCACAACCATTCCTCTGCTTGGTGAGACCAGACCTCTTGTTAATAGCATACTAATATTACTATCTTGAATGTTTTTATGTGAGGGTGGAAGCTGGAAGCTGAGGAAAGATTTTTTTCTGGAAAGAGTACTTGTGAACAATTTTGTAATTTATCACAAGAGTTTCTTTCTTTGTAAGGCAAAAAAAATCACTTCTTCCTTTGTGGTCAGTAAAGTCCTTTATTTTCACATTTATCACCACATTTAAATTTCTCATGTTTGCATTTAGATACTTACTTGACACATAGGAAGTCTTTACACTTAATATATACATAAACATAACAACAATTGCATGGATTTATAGATAAAATACACAATATATTCAACAAACAACAAGACTAAAATGACTGGTCTTCAAATGCAAAAAAACACAAAAAATATAACAAATATTATACTAAGAACAAAAATTATATTAGCTTTCTCCAGGCTCAATGGACCCGGGAACAGAGATCCTCTGCCTGCTCCCAGCAGCCTGGCAGATCTCCACCACCTCCAGTACCTCCACTACCCAGCTGCTGCCATGCTCCAGGACACTTTCCGGACACTCGGGTCGAGACTCATGCATGAGTGAAGCCCCACAGAACCAGGGAAGTGGAACTCTATGACCTTGAACTCCATGCTCAATGAACCCGGGAATAGAGATCATACAGGGATCAGACATATCATGACGGGATCATACAGAGAACAGACCCATCATAAAACACTTAATACAAGATTACTGCACCATATTTCATGAGGTTTAAATATGGTTTGAACCATGGAATCACCTCCAAGGATGATTAGAGGCCTCCCTAAAAGCCTCTATCCCTCTTGGAAAGCCTGGCAAGCCACCAAGAGTGTCCGGCCCGCAAACAGAGCCTGGCAAGCTATTCGTGGCATATTCAATATGCCAAAACCAGTAAATACAATGAGTCTCATTCCCCTGACCTTGAAAGAGCCATCAATATGGCAACGTTAAGAAGGATGAGGAAGGAGAGGCTGATAAAATCTTCAGGCCAAACTAGGCTGCCAAAATGAAAAAGGACAAAAATGACTGTACTTTCAATGCACATATGCTGACATCAGAATCATCCATTGAGCTTCTGATAGTGCAAGCGCAAAAGATCAAGTACGACATCATTGGTCTGACTGAGACGAGAAGGCATCAATCACATCATGCCATTTTCAAACTGGAGAAGAACTGTTCCTCGGAACATGCAACAAAAGAGGCATCAGTGGTGTTGGCGTCCTTGTCAACATGAACTTGGCCATAAACATTGATTCATTCAAATGCCTAACAACCCAATTCGGACAATTACACTTGAATAATTGCCACTGCCAGCAGTTTCTATCTTTGTTGTCTATATACCAACATCCAATTCTGATGAAGGAGAAATTGAGAAATTCTACATGGAGCTGGAGAAGTTCTATAAAGAAGACCACACCTTCTACAAGATCATTATCAGTGATTTTAATGCCAAGATAGGACGAGAAGATCAGCCGAAGAACTCCACATCGAGACCCATGGCCTAGAATGGAATGAACAGTGTGAGAGACAGAGTTCATTATGTCGACCAAGACCATCTATGGTAACTCACAATTTCAGAAGGCTGAATCTAAACACTGGACATGGGAGTCTCCTAGTGGATGGTTTCACAACAAAATTGACCACATCATATTCAATTGATGGCCCTGCCTGATCAATGTTGCTGTTGTCCCAAAACTCCAAATGAAATCAGACTACCATCTCCTTCATGAAAAATTCTACTTCACAGAGCAGGTAGAAAAGGCTGCAAAGTTTAAGAAGAGAACTCCCAGAATGACTATCAACTGGGAGCTCTTTGGCACTGTTGCTGCAACATGGGAAGATGCCATTGTTGACAACATTGATGAGGAATACAACTGACTGGTTCAGCACCTCCATGAATGTGCAAAGAACATGGAGAGAGAGAGAGAGACAGCCACAAAAAGACGCCTGTCTTTGAAAACTCTCAAGCTCGTTTGCCAATGTGGCTTTGCACAAGCCTCAGGCAACTGCAAGTGAATGTCTGACCTCGCAAAGCAGTGCAGAGAAGTGATAAAGGAAGACCTCAAAATAGAAGAGCAGCAATGCTGGCAGTTGGAGCAGAAGCTGGGAAAAGTATTCACACGCCCTCCTGTCCTTTGCCAACTACAAGACCAAGATGACTGCTCTTCAACGTCCTGATGGATCTATCACATCTTCCAGAATGGCAACAAAGAAGATTATCCATGACTTCTACTCGGATCTCTTCGATAGCCATGTCCACCTGCCCACATACCAAATTTCAGAGGATGAATATGTTGTTCCCAATGTTCTCCCTTCTGAAATCTGACACGCCATTTCATCAGTAAAGAAGCGAACAGCAGCTGGCCCAGACAAGGTCAGACCCAAACATATGAAGAACCTGCCATCAGTACTCATAAATACACTGGCTCAGCTCTTCACACGCTACCTGTCTGAATGCAAGGTTCCATCACAATGGAAAACCAGCAGGACTGTACTACTGTACAAGAAGGGAGACATCCACAACATTGGCAACTATTGCCCAATCTGCCTGCTGTCTGTCGTCTACAAGCTGCTCACTTGAGTCATCCTGAATAGAACACTAGATGAAGCACAACCATGCGAGCAAGTCGGGTTCCACAAAGGATTCAGCATGATCAACCATATCCACATGATAACCGAGCTCACTGAGGTTTCTTGGGAGTTCAAGATAACATTGACCCGCTCTGTCTAACATTCTTTGATTTAAAGAAGGCCTTTGATTCTGTTGAGACAGAAGTGCTCATCAAAGCCCTAGCCAAACAGGGCATTCAAACTCAATACATCAGGATCCTCCGTGAGCTGTATTATGGATTCACTACCAGGATCTCACCATTCTACAGGGAGGTGATCATTGACGTCAAGAGAGGGGTTCAGCAGGGTGATACCATTTCACCAAAAGTCTTCAGTGCCACCCTCCAGAACATCATGAGACAACTGGAATGGGAAGGAATGGGAGTGAAGATAGATAGTTGGCAACTACACCACCTCCACTTTGCTGATAACATCGTTCTAATAACACCAAACATTGGCCAAGCAGCACAAATGCTGGCCGACTTTGACCGTGAGTGTGGAAAGGTTGAACTCCAGCTAAATCTCACAAAGACAATGTTTATGAGTAACAGTCTCGTTCCTGATGTTCCATTCACTCTCAACAGAACAACCATCTCTAAATGCAACAGTTATGTGTACCTAGGTCAAGAAGTCAACATGATGAATGACCTGGCACCTGAGTTGCGCAGGAGGAAGAGAGAGACTTGGAACACCTTCAAGAGCATTGAAGAAATAGCTAAGAGGACGAAGAACTTCTGAATCCAAGTACATCTCTTTAATTCCACTGTTCTTCCTGCATTAGCATAAACCTCAGAGACCTGAGCCCTATGAAAACACGATGAGAATGCTATTCGGGTCTCCCAAAAAGGAATCGAAAGAGCTATGCTTGAAATATCACACTTCACTCAAATGAAAGAAAGAATCCGGAGTTCCGACCTCTGTTGATGGTCAAGACTCATGGACGCTTTCTCATTTGC
Source organism: Sorex fumeus (assembly GCF_029834395.1). Classification (NCBI taxonomy): domain Eukaryota; kingdom Metazoa; phylum Chordata; class Mammalia; order Eulipotyphla; family Soricidae; genus Sorex; species Sorex fumeus. The sequence continues at coordinate 18,427,014 of NW_026606064.1, forward strand.
CAAGGTGTTGAAAATCAGATGGACTGGACACGTAATGAGATTTGAAATCAACCACTGGACTAGAGCTATTACCTACTAGATTCCACGGGACATCAAAAGATGGCGTGGTCACCCACCCATGAGATGGCCAGACCTCTTTATCAAGACCCTAAATGATTGGTTTGAGGCTCTTCATGTTCCTAGAATGAGCAAATGCCATTGGGCTACACTAGGACATGACAGGGAAGAATAGAGGTTACTGGTGCTTGCTCGAGCAAATCTATGAGTAACTGGACATCAAATGATCAAGTGATCAAACACACACACAAAAAAACTAAGAATGGAACATATGACTAATAATAAACTGTAAAATCATAAAAAGGAAATAATATTCCAAAGAAAAATCATTAGTGACCTCAGTAATAGCAATTATTTTTAAAAATTTATGTGGTTGGACTTTTGTTTGTTTGAGGAAGGGGGCTGGCAGTGCTCAGGGTTTTCTGTCTCTGAACTCAGAGGTCACTCCTGGCTGGCTCCAGTAATCATATGAGATGCTAGGGACCAAACCCAGGTCAGCTGTGTATAAAGGCAAACTCCCTATCTGTACTATAACTCCAGCTCCTGCAATAACATTTAAAATATGCTACCATATATACAATTCATAAAAAATCACTGATAATTTTGTCATTAAAAATAGAATATCTGGTTATGTGAAAGACAATGTTAAGAGAATAGTGAGGCAAACCAGACTGGGAAGACTAATTTGCAAAACATATCTAATGAAGAATTGCCATCCAAAACATGCAAAGAATTCCAAAAATAACAATTAGGAGAATAAATAGAAAATAGGCATTAAAAAAAACCAAACAGATACAGTTACAAGGAAGAAATACAAATAGCAATTAGGTACATGAAAGATATGTAGTTTCCTAACCAATATATCATTAGGAAACTGCAAATTTAGAAAATGATATGTCACTGTATATATACTGGGATGTTCAAAATTCAGAATTCCAGTACTATTAAATCCTGGCAAGGATTTGGAGTCACAAAAAATCTCATTTGTTGATAAAAGCAAAAGCACTTGCCATGAAAGTTTGGCAGTTTGTTACAAAACAAACTCCATATGATTAAATATCCAAACTTTGTGGTACTTAACCAAAATTGTTGAAAATTTATGCCAACAAAAATTCCTACACACAGCAATTTTATGCATAATTACCAGAACTTACAAGCACCAAGATGTCCCTCAGAAGGTGAATAAACTGTTGTACCTAAACATAATGGAATACTATTCAAACTATAGTGATATACACTTGAAATCATAAAAAGATGTGAGAGTTTTAGTGAAAATTATTAAATAAAAAATTTGAAAAAGCTATATTCTGCATGATTCTAACCAGATGACATTCTCCAACAGGTAAAACTACGGTGACAGTAGAATCAGTGGCTTCCAGGAGTTAGGGTAGGGTGAATAGGTAGAGAATAGAGGACTTTGGGGGAGGTAAAACTTTTTAGGTATGATATCACAATGATGGGTACATGTCAAAAACCTATAGAATATAGAACAGTAAGAATGAGCCTAGTATAAAATGAACTTCGGGTAAAAATGATGAGTCAATTTGTGGGGCCGAATAGAGCCTTGACAGGCTCCACTTTAAGACCAAAACTCAGCAGGCCTAAGTCTAGGTTTCCTCCATCAGAAAGTCCCAACTTCTCAGAAAACAATATCATCCTGGGCAGATAAACAGCCCCGTGACAGCAGCCTATCAGAGTAGGGGGCATGAGCAATGGTGCCAAGCTAAGTAGAGAGGGCTTACAGAGTGGCATCACAGGATGAACGGGACTCAAGAATTAGAAACATAATGTTGGTCCCTTAAGTCACAGGACAGACCAAAACCAAGAATTAGAAACATAGTGTTGGTCCCTGAAGTCACAGGAGGGACAGGGACCAAGAATTGGAAACATAATGTTGGTCCCTGAAGTCAAGGGACCAGACAGGGACCAGAATTGGAAACATATTGTCAGTCCCTAGAAAAAAATGCTATTATGTAACCAAGCCCTATAGAAGCTGCTTAGAATTCAGAGTCTGGGTCCTTGTCAAGATTCCACTTCGTTGGATGAGATTTGGACCCTAGCTCAAGCTACCAATAAAGGAAACTTGCATTTGCATCCTTGTGCCTTTTCTGGTCAATGTGCTAGCAAAACTTCCTTTTCAGGACATAAGAAATTTAGATTCCTGAATTTTAACAAAAGTGTTACTGTGGTACAGTGGTGGACACGGCTATGAAGATGTATGGGGGGAAGGGTACCAAATATCTAAGAAGATTAAGTTTTTGTTTTGTTTGCTTGCTTTTAATTTTATTTTATTACACCACAAATTACAAATCTGTTACTAGTAGGGTTTCATACACAAAATGTCCAGCAGTATACCCCTCACCAACGTGTCCACTTCTCCCCACATCCCTGTTCTGATGACCCTCACCATTCTTTTCCCCTGTGGTATAGTTCCGAGTGAAGATCAGATCTCAGTTTCTAGTACCCTTGAGCCACTTCTATTCCTTGACTGTGATTCTTTATGTTCTTCCAATGGGAGAGATCATTCTGTTTCATTCTTTCAGCTACTAACTTTATTAAGCATGATAGTCTCAGGGCTGGAGCAATAGCACAACAGGTAGCACATTTGCCTTGTGAACGGTCAACCCAAGTTCAATTCCCAGTATCCCATATGGTCCCCTGAGCACCACCAGGAGTAATTCCTGAGTGCAGAGCCAGGAATAATCCCTGTGCATCACCAAGTGTGACCCTAAAAGCAAAAGACAAAAAAAAAAAGCATGATAGTCTCCAGATTCATCCACATTGCAGAAAATTTTGTGATTTTGTTTTTTCTAAATGTTCATTTTTCTAAAGTCAAGTAATATTCCATTAGTATATGTACTATAGTTTCTTTATTCTACAATCTGTTCTTGGACACTTGTTTGTTTCCAAATTTGGGCTATTATATATGAATAGTGTTTAATGAGAATAGAAGTGCAAATGTATTTTTTGTTCCTGAATAGATTTTAGGGACCCTTGCGATAGAAGCACAGAAAGGTAACTACTAGGATATAAAGCTCAATTCCTAATGTTTTTGAGAAGTGTCTATGCTATTTTCCAGAAGGGCTGGACTAATGGCCATTCCTACTGGCAGTGAATGAGGGTCCCTTCTCCCCAACATTAATGCCAACACTGGTCACATTTGTTCTTTTTGATGCGTTCCAGTCTCACTGGTATGAAATATCTCAATGTTGTTTTGATTTTCAGTTCCTTAACAAAAAGTGATGCAGAGCACTATTTTATATACCTTTTGGCCATCTACATGTCTTCTTTGAGCAGCCTTCTATTCATCTCTACTTCCATTTTTTATATGGTTGCTTGTTTTATTTTCTTGTAGAGTTCTATTAATGCTTTATGTTTTATTAGTGCAACCCTTTATTCTGATGAGTTATGGGAAAATATTCTCTGTCCGTGGTATGTCTTTTTATTTTGGTCATTGTTTCCCTTGCAGTGTAGAAGCTTTGTCATTTGGCAGAGTTCTATTAGTTTATTTTTCTTTCACCTTACTTGGCCAATAGTATTAAATCATTGAAGATAGCTTCAATATCATTAAATTTTCAACCTATGTTTTCATCAATGTAATTTATGGATTCAGGTCTTGTGTCCATTTTGACTTTAAATCAATTATGACTGCTGTGCATGTTGTTGGAAAGAGGTCTGAATTTTTTGTTTTGTATGTGACTAACCAGATTTCTCAGCTATAGAAGCTTTCCTGTCTCCACTTCTTTTTCTTCTTTTCTTCTCTTTAAACAAAGATTAACTATCTGTATATCTAGAGATATACAAATATATCTGAATATCTAGAGATCTGTCTCTGAACTCCCAAATCCATTCCACTCATCTGAGACTTTATCCTTACTGGGGTACCACACTGCTTTGGTTACTATAAATTTATAGTATAGTCTGAAGTTGAGAAGAAAGAAATCTCACATATTTTTTCTTAAAACTGTCTTGGGTGGAGGAATATTACTCCATATAAATTTTAACAGCACTAGATCCGTGTATTTTTAAAATGTCATCACATATCACTATCATCCCATTGTTCATCAATTTGCTCAAGCAGGTACCAGTAACGTTTCCATTCGTCCTAACCCTCAGATTTTAGCAAGTGACACATTGGAGGCTCTTTCAGGGTCAGGGGAATGAGACCCATCATTGTTAACTGGGTTTTGGCATATCAAATACACCACAGGGAGCTTACTAGACTCTGCCATCGGCAGGATACTCTCAGTAATCTTCTAGTTTCTCTGAGAGTGAGAACTAGACAGAGGTCGCACGGCTGCAAATACAGCTGTGTGCTTCCAGTATCTTGGTTTTATATTCTCTGGATCTTGGCTATTGATGGGATTACACAACACCGGGGCCAGTTGGTGGGTGTAACTGTCTAGCTACTGGAAGATGGGAGATCTGGGTAGAGGAGGCCCAGTCCCGATCTGAGCAGGCTTGGAAATTTCAGCCCCGAGTCCCACACACCTGGGTTCTTCTGCTGGTTCCTTCATGTGTGAGGCTCATTTGAACATGTGGAGAGTAGTCTTAAGCATGGCTGTGGCTGATTTCAGAGGTCTTTGCCAGGGCTCTGCTTGGGGCGGGAAGGGAAACTTAACCCATCCCCCTTCAATGGACCCCGGTGAGGACAGCCAGGCATGGGGGCAGGAGATTCTGTGTTCTTTTCTGGGAGCTTGGTTTTATAGTCTCTGGGTCTTGGCTGTTGATGGGGTTACACAGTGCCGGCGGCAGTTGGTGGGTGTAACTCCTAGCTACTGGAAAATGTCATAGGTATTTTTATAGGAACTGCACTGACCTGAGTTATGCTTTGGGTGGGATTGCCATTTTTTACAATATCAGCCCTTCCAATTCATAATCAGGGAGTGTTTCCATTTTTTCTTGTTTACTTTTATTTATTTATTTATTTATTTATTTTTGGTAAGGCTTTTACCTCTTCTGTTAAGCTGATTCCCAGGTACCTAATTTTCTAAGGCACAACTGTGAATGAATTTTTTTAAAATTTCTCTCCTGCTTTTGCATATTTGTATATCAGAAAGTCATGGATGTTTTTGCATTGATTATGTGGGATGCCATGTTCCTGTACAAAAAACTATCACACTCCTAAGCATTAATACACCATAAAATACTTAAAACAGCGAATAACAGACCTGATGGTAGTAGTGGAGACTTCAAAACCACATTATCACCTTTTGATAGATGAACTAACTATCAATAAAAGTCAATAAGGAAACACTGGATTTGAAGAAGGAAATGGAAGAGATGGGCTTAGCAGACATATGCGAACTCTACATCCCCCAAAAGTTAGATTTGGTTTCCTTATCCATTATTAACTATCTATGCATTATGAGTTTATTAAGCATCCCCAGCATGTTATCTCTAACATCCTTATCTGAGAGATTATGGAGCTGGTTATAAGAAAGATTATAAATCTGGTTAGAGATTATTGAATCTTCCAGCATTCCTATATTCACTCAATTAGTTTGGTAGAGTTCTATGGTACTTACCCTTTGCTTCTATAGCAGTTTGGACATGAGACTTTCTAATTTGCCAACCATACCACCCTGCCAGGGAAATCTCTAAGGGAATCAGATAAGTGTTGCACTCTTACTTCTCTAAAAGAGCCATTGCTGTCAACTTTGCTATTACTAATTAGTTGCTCGGAGTTTCATATGAAGTTTCTGGGAAGGCTTTCCATGTCATTGGCCCTGCCTCTGCTCCAAATATAATTTAGGGTTCTATAATTTCTTACAGCCAGGACTACCTTTGTGAGATATTCTGGGAGTACATGATTGGAGCTGAGCTAGGATCATGTTAAAATTATATTGTGGTCAAGGGCAACCAATCCCCTCCAGAATCTGTGAGTTTACTGCCAGAGTCTAAGCACAGAACACTATTTTCTTCTTAATTTTGCTGTGAAGTTCAAATTGCTTTTTCAAAACTTGAGTGCATTAATTTTGTTCAAATAATTGATAGGGATAAAATAGCATAAACTGTCAGACAACATAGTGAGTAGAAGCTGATAATATTTTATTTATTAATAATAGTATTACTTTACTAACATCTCCAAATTATTAAATATTTTCTAAAGTAAGTATTAGTAGCTGCAAAGACTTGCAAGTCTTGAAGACTAATACGCTCACCCATAGTCATTTCTGCCATACTAACTTGACATCGAAACCATGCAGTCAAATCCGAATATTATATATCAGGAACCAAAATTTAATCAGCATGCAAAACACCTGGAAGAATTAATGATTATGATCAAAATGCCATGAACAACTGATTTTAATGATCAGATAAGGAATTTATTTCTAGCCACCTTCTGTGAGAAACTAATCTTCCTCTAGGTTCTAATCTACTGATGCACACAGTCTGGGTTGAAATAAGCTCTTAATAATGAATAATCTTGCTACGAATATAATTCTGCTGAGCAGAAAATGGAGGATTATAGAACACTACAGAAAAAAAATTAGTTTTCTCTTTCCCCAACTTCCCCATCCTTCCAGATAATTTTCTTTAACTACTGTTTTGAGAGCTGCTGCCACCTTAAGGATATGAGAGTGTAAATGAAGGTAGAATGAGTATTCAGAACTCCCCCAAAGAAAATGTGTTTGGGAAAAACAATCATATGTAAGAACAAAGCAAACTTGAGCTGATAGTTATGTCACAGTAAATATAAATCATAGTTTTATAGTTTATACAAATGAACCTGTTCGTGTTCCACATGTCCTACACAAACCACACATACAGACATACACACATGTACACACCCTTTGCTCTAGACTCAGGAATTAATATTCTATTAATTCTTAATACATCGCATCACCATGCAGAGAGTGAAAATAGAGTTTCTCTCATTGTTAAAGAATGTTTCAACTACATTAAATTGTTCAATAAGAAACTCTGGGGCACAGTCTAGACATGGGTCCAGGAGGCTGTTCATGAGCTAACTTCTTCTGATCAATTCTTTTTCTGATGTGGGCCTTTGTGTTCTACCAGAGAGTAGCTGAAAATAGCTCAATAAAAGCCAGCTAAAAACCTAGGACCTGAACAAAAATAGCCAAAATTTGGGATAACATTTGATAGAAGAGGAAAAGAGTTGGGAAGTTGGGAGGGGTCAGAACATGAAGGGTCATGTGGTCATTTTGAAGCATGTGAAGAGAAGACTGTCAGACAAGGGGAAAACTGAACAAAAGAAAAAAGTAAAGGAGGAAGAATGGAAAGTGCAGGAGGAAGGTATAAGAAACATACATAATATTAGGTAATTCATCAAATAACATTCAGTGTCCATATACATCAAGTTCTATTCTAGTAGTGAGAGATACAATGGTAGGAAGCTCAAACACTCATGAGAATGACAGTTAAGCAAAGTAAGAAAGTTCGTCCCAGACTCCTAGGAAACTCCTTATCCTAGGAAGCTCCTACATCTCCCTGAGATCTTTAATATCCTGCAAGGTTAGGAAGGCTCCTCTGAGCCCCAAGAACTCAGGCTAAGGATTGGAAAAGACCTGCGTTTAAAATCTGTACTCCATACTTATAAGAACAAGATTTACAATTATTAGATCTATAATTTCTATAAAATAGAAATAATTAACCAATGTAGTGGCATTGTCCTAATGGTTAGTTATAATAAGTAAGGATATGACAGAATATTAGACAAGTTCATTGGGCTTGCCTGCCCTTCCTTCATGTTTCCCACCTCTAGTCACTGCAACTTCTCTGACACTATAGTTTTGTGCCCCCTTCCACAAGCAAGTTCAATAACTTCAATACAATTCTTTTAATTCCTTCACCTCTTGTCTACAATGAACCTTACAGCTCCCTCCACCCCGTAGCCATAGCTAGTATTTAGAAACTTCACCATCTTTCAGGTCTTAATTCTAAACATACCTCTTACTGACCATGACATCCTTTTCATTTAACTTGCTCAAATAACCACACTGCAACATTCCTCTATCTTATGGATCCTGATAGATTTTCATAATCACTCATTCCCTTCCTGAACTTTGTTCATTATCCAACTTTGAACACACCCTTTCTCTTAATAAACACTTTCTTATTGTCCCCTTACCCCTCCCACCTTGTCCCCAGTCCTGCTAGAAGACAAAAATTTTGACTTGCATGATGAACTCGAATCGTCCACCGGGAGACTCCCATGTCCATCGTTTAGATTCTGCCTTCTGGAACTGTGAGTTACCATGAATGGTCTTGGTCGACATGATGAACTCTGACAGTCTCTCACCCTGTTCATTCCATTCTAGCCCATGGGTCCCGATGTGAAGTTCTTCAGCTGATCTTCTCGGTCCTATCTTGGCATTAAAATCACCCACAATGATCTTGTAGAAGGTGTGGTCTTCTTTATAGAACTTCTCTAGTTCCATGTAGAACTTCTCGATTTCTCTTTCATCATAATGAGATGTTGGTGCGTAGACAACGAAGATAGAAACTGCAGGCAGTGAGCCACATCTATTCAAATGTAAACGTCTGATTCGGGTTGTTAGGCATTCGAATGAATCAATGCTCTTGGCCAAGTTTGGGTTGACAAGGACACCGACGCCTCCAACACCTCTTTTATCGCATGTTCCGAGGAACAATTCTTCTCCAGTGTCGAAAACGGCATGGTGAGATTCGTGCCTTCTTGTCTCGGTCAGACCAATGATGTCGTACTTGATCATTCGCGCTTGTACCATCAGGTCCTCGATGGATGCATCTGATGCTAGCGTACATGCATTGAAAGTACAGATGATCATTTTTGTCTTCCTTCGTTGTGGCAGCCTAGGTCGGCCTTGAGATTTTGTCGGCCTCTCCTTTCTCATCCTTCTCAGTGCTGCCATATCGGTGAAGCCTTCAGGGTCAGATGAATGAGACCAGTTGTAGTTACTGGTTTTGGCATATCGAATACACAGCGGATAGCTTGCCAGGCTCTTCTGTGCGGACGGAATACTCTCGGTAGCTTGCCAGTCTTTCCGAGAGGGATAGAGGCTTTTGGGGTGAACTGTAATCACCCTTGTAGGTGTTACCATATTTGAACCCTATCAAATATGGTACGACAATTCCGGAAGATGGGTATTTAGTGTTTTATGATGTGTCCAGAAAGCGTCCTGAAGTGTGGCGATGGCTGGGTAGTGGAAGTAGTGTCCACAACGAAATAGACCACATCATATTCAATCGACGGTTTTGCCTGACTGATGTCGCTGTTGTCCCAAAATTTCGAACGGGATCGGACCACCGTCTCCTTCGTGCAAAATTCTACTTCACAGAGCGGGGAGAAAGGGCTGCAAAGTTCAAAAAGAGAACTCCCAGAATGACCACCAACTGGGAACTCTTTGGTACTATTGCGGCAACATGGGAAGATGCCATTGTTGACAACATTGACAAGGAATACGATCGACTGGTTCAGCACCTCCATGAATGTGCGAGGAACGCCAAGAGAGAGATAAGGTAAAGGTAAAGGCCCTCCCGTTGATCGTCGATTTGCTCGAGCGGGCCCAGTAACGTCTCCATTGGAGACTTTGTTGTTACTGTGTCTGGCATATCGAATACTCTTGGTAGCTTGCCGGGCTCTCCGAGAGGGGCGGAGGAATCGAACTCGGGTCGGCCATGTTGGCCGCTTGTAAGGCGAACGCCCTACCCGCTGTGCTATCGCTCCAGCCCAGCCACAAAAAATCGCCTATCTTCGAAAACTCTTGAGCTAATTCGCCAGCGTGGTTTGGCGCATGCCTCAGGCAACCGCAAACTAACGTCCAAGCTTGCAAAGCAGTGCAAAGATGCGATCAAGGAAGACCTCAAAGAGAGAAGAGCAGAAGTACTGGTAGATGCTGCAGAAGCCGGGAAAAGTATTTGTAACGCCCGCCTGTCCTTCGCCAACTATAAGACTGATGACTGCTCTCCGACGTCCTGATGGATCCATCACATCCTCCAGAATGGCAATGGAGAAGATTATCTATGACTTCTACTCAAATCTCTTCGATAGCCATGTCCACTTGCCGACATACCAAATTCCACAGGATGGATATGTCGTTCCCAACGTTCTCCCTTCCGAAATCCGACACGCCATTTCGTCGGTAAAGAAACAAACAGCACCCGGCCCAGACAAGGTCAGACCTGAACACCTGAAGAACCTGCCGTCAGTACTCATTAATACACTGGCTCGGCTCTTCACTTGCTCCCTGTCTGAATGCAAGGTTCCGTCCCAATGGAAAACCAGCAGGACCATACTACTGTTCAAGAAGGGAGACATCCATGACATTGGCAACTATCGCCCGATCTGCCTATTGTCTGTCATCTACAAGTTGTTCACTCGAGTCATCCTAAATAGGATTGGCAGAACACTAGATGAAGGACAACCATGCGAGCAAGCAGGGTTCCGCAAAGGATTCAGCACCATCGACCATATCCACACAATAACCAAGTTCATTGAGGTTTCTCGGGAGTTCAAGATGCCACTCTGTTTAACGTTCATTGATTTAAAGAAGGCCTTTGATTCTGTTGAGACGGAAGCGGTCATTGAAGCCCTAGCCAATCAGGGCATTCAAGCCCAATACATCAAGATCCTCCGTGAGCTCTATTGCGGATTCACTACCAGAATCTCACCATTCTACAAAGAAGTGATCGTTGATGTCAAGAGAGGGGTGCGGCAGGGTGATACCATTTCACCGAAACTCTTCAGTGCCACCCTCGAGAACATCATGCGACAACTGGAATGGAAAGGAATGGGAGTGAAGATAGATGGTCGGCAACTACACCACCTCCGCTTTGCTGATGACATTGTTTTAATAACACCAAACATCAGCCAAGCGGCACAAATGCTGGCCGACTTTGACCGTGAGTGTGGAAAGGTAGGACTACAGCTGAATCTCACGAAGACAATGTTTATGAGAAACAGCCTCGTTCCTGATGCCCCATTCGCTCTCAATGGAACGACCATCTCTGAATGCAACAGCTATGTGTACCTAGGTCGAGAGGTCAACATGACAAATGACCTGGCACCCGAGCTGCGCAGGAGGAAGAGAGCGGCTTGGAACGCCTTCAAGAACGTCGAAGAAATAGCTAAGAGGACGAAGAACCTCCGGCTCCGGGCACATCTCTTTGATTCCACTGTTCTTCCTGCATTAACATATGCCTCAGAGACCTGGGCCCTACGCAAATAGGATGAGAATGCTATTCAGGTCTCCCAAAGAAGAATAGAAAGAGCTATGCTTGGAATATCACGTTTCACTCAAATGAGAGAACGAATCCGGAGTTCTGACATCCGTCGACGATCAAGGATCAGGGACGCTGTCTCATTTGCCAAGGTGTCGAAAATCAGATGGGCTGGTCACGTAATGAGATTTAAAGACGATCACTGGACTAGAGCTGTTACTGATTGGATTCCACGGGATGTCAAAAGACCGCGTGGCCGCCCACCTACCAGATGGTCAGACTTCTTCGTCAAGATCATGAACGATCGGTTTGAGGCCCTTCATGTTCCCGGAGCGAACAAATGCCATTGGGCTACACTAGCACGCGACAGGGACAAATGGAGACGTTACTGGCGCCCGCTCGAGCAAATCGACGACTAACGGGAAGTTAAGTGATGAAGTGATTAAGTGATGATGAACTCTGATATTCACAACCTCTATGTCGGTATCTGAGCAGATTAAACTTTCTACAGATTAAAGTGCTTCTAGATTTATAAAATGTGTTCTATTAATCAAATAAATTTGCTTTCCCATGAAATTTTTTGCCTCTGTGAATGTCTCCCTTTTTCACGTCTCCATTCTGCATGAATGCCTCCCAAATGAACTTCCACTTTCCCTTCTTGTCCCCTTCCAACCATTTCTCACATGTCACCAAAGTGGTCTTTAAAAGCTTCACACCAAATAAAATAATTCCCTCATCATGTAAAACTCTTTGACAAATTGAATAATTTCCAAACTCATTGCCTCAATGCCCCGTTTTCCTTTGTCCCCATAACCCATTCTCTTTCACACTGTCAATTCCAATTATACAACCTAGATTGGAGTTCCTTTCTCTTCTCTGCCTCAGATCGAAGTACATGCTGCTGTTCTTACCTGATGAGTTCTTCCCTAGATTTCAGAGTCCTAAATCTTTCCCATTGTTCAGGTCCAATGTACACAGCTACCTCATGAACATCTTCCTTATGCTATATATACTCACTCCACTGTCATTCCCTGTCCTAGCACTCTGATTCTGTCAAGAGCTTATCTCACTAATTTCTCTTATCTCAATAATCCTTTACATCTAAGTTTACATGTTTTGTTTCAGTCTTTTCTACCTCTGGGCCATATGGCCTTGTCATTATTGGTAGGTAGTAATAACAAGAGATATAAATTAAAAATGGATTGATACTAAATTAGAGATAAAAGTACTCTAAAGAGAAACTGTCAATTTCACATGTTTGCTAATGCAATTTTTTGTTTCTTGGGCAGGGAAGGGAGTGTCAGAATACACCTGTTAAGGAACTACTCCTGGTGTGCGCTCAGGGCTCATTTCTGGAAGTAACGAGAAATCCTTTCCGGTTCTGGCAAATTAGTGTGGGTCTTCTGCAAAGCAAGCACCTTCACCCCTATACCATCTCTCTGGCCTATTAATAAAATTATTAAAACATAGTTTGTTTCTATCCCAGAGCTCATAAAAGGAAAGAAAAAGTATTTAAACATACAATCAATGCAGATAATATGTTGCCACTAAATTATCCAGAGCTGGAGAAGTCTGTATACAGGAGAGGTTGTGGCCCTGAACAGCGGGATATTGTTCCTCCCAAGGATGTTTTTCATTGTTTGTATTTTAAGCTGATGCCCCAGAAAAAAATAATAAAAGATTTAGTGTGATTTAGAGTTTCCTCCTACACATTGCAGTTAAACCATAGCTAGAGAAGCACAAACATAAATCACATAGACTCGTACCTCATTTTGATTGAATTTAACCCATTTTTCTCTGATTTGGTGTCTAGTGCCAAATAGATGACCCTATCATATTCTTCTGGAAATTTCAGCTGATGTCAAGTCCCTGCTAAAAAAATAGTAGGGTTAATTGTATTTCCCACCATATGTCTTTCTTTCTGGAGCTACAGCTGAGTGTCAGGCACAGAATCCTGACACAGGTTTGGAAAAGTCAGTGTCCAAGAAGGTAGGCGAGTCCAATCAGATGCAGTCTTTGTTCAAAAAATACATGCGGGGGCAGGAGCAATAGCACAGCGGGTAGGGCTGTAGGGCTTATGCCTTGCACGCAGCCAACCCAGGTTCGATTCCCAGTATCCATTTTGGTCCCATCAGCACCACCAGGGGTAATTCCAGAGTGCAGAGCCAGGAGTAACCCCTGTGCTTTGCCAGGTGTGACCCAAAAAGCAATAAATAAATAAATAAATAAATAAATAAAACTGAAAAATACACGTGGGTGAACACATGGCTATGAGAAGTTAGAGAGAGACCAGGGTAATCTGTGACATAACCTTCCACAACTGCAGTTCTGTGGTAAACAGAAGAACAATGAAGATGGTTTGCTGAGAGGTAGCACACAGGGGCACAAAATGACACCAGGTGTGTGATAAACAGGACAATGAGAAAAGGTAAGGGTCTCATTTTCTCAATGAGTCACCACAGATTCTAGCTGTTCTTCAATCCCAAATGCCACCTCTGTCTTCATTAATTTTGCTTCCATAGGACTATTTCTCATTAACTTTCAATAAGCTTCCTTTAAAATTTAATTCAATCTGAGTGTATTTCTTAATAATCTCGACCCCAATATCCCTCACTTAGTTACTAACTTTGGCCAAAAGTTCAAAACATTGGAGGTAGTGTCCCTTGTGAAAAAGCCTTACTTTAGAAAATGTATACTTACCTTTCCCTCCTAAAAAAAAAAAAAGCTTATAAAATATAAAAATCCTTTTGGTTTCTATTCATGTAGACATAACCTTCACTCTTTAAAATTAAATTATTTCTCCATTTCTGCTGGGAGCCACTGGGACCAAGGGCCTATAGCCAAGTTGCTGTGTGCAGTGGATTGGGCAAGTGCCATGGAGAAAATGTTTCCCGCATGAATTCACACAGAGGTCCTAAATACCGCCCTCAGGAGGTAATTAGGTCAGGAGTGTAGAACTCTCAGAAATGGGCTTATTGCCCTATCAGGAGAGATCAGAGAACTATTTCCCTTTCCAGCATATGAAAATACAGTGAGAAGTCTGCAACCAAGAAGAGGACTCATGGGGATGGATGACGGGCACTGGTGGAGGGATGGGCACTTGATCATTGTATAACTGAAACCCAAGCACAAAATTTGTAAGCCTATAACTGTACCTCATGGTTTTTAACTAATAAAAAAAGAAAAAAAAATCCAAAAATCCAAAATCTTCTGGTACTCTGATCTCACACTTCCAGCCTCCAGAATTATAAGGAATAAATATCTATGGTTTTTATGTCCCAGTCTAGGTACTTTGATATATCATGTAAAACTTTCTAGAATACAGGGAAAGAACGGCCCCGGAGGCACAAGGACTTAGCACAGAGAGCCACCCGCTTGGGGCAGAAAAGCCAATGGACTATGTGTTAAACCACGCCAGCATGCCTGCCCGGAGGGGAAAGGGTGTTGACCCACTCGCCCGCTCCTCTCTGGAAAGAAAGATGGCGGCCGCACTGGAGCCTTGTGGACAGCAGGTTTGAGCCAAGGGTGGGAGCGACAGGGACCTCATGGGAAGGGGGGCATAATGGGCCGTCCTTCACGCCCGACCGAGGTTGCCAGCTGCCCCCCATGAGCGGCTCTCCAGCACGACCACGACTCCAGAGCACAGAAACCAATCTCTTAACTATCTAACTTTTAATAGAAATTCTTCCAGGGTTAATAAGTAAAATAGGAGAAATCCAAAACCGTGCGGCCGCGACATCATTTTATTCTTAAACCAAGTTGTAGAAAGCAAATCATTTCACAACGCTGTTTCAGCATGTCTGATGGGGGGGGGTCGTAAACTCTAGACAATAATTGTGCATCTTCTATCGAAACAATGTATCTAGTCAAAGTAGATAGAGTATTAACTAGAACTCATCTGCCTCACAGGAATTGGGAGGGGTGGGATGTGGGGTTCTATTGGGGTTCGCGGTTAAAAATAAGTATTGGTAAAGGGAAATGTGTTTGATATTTACATGACTGAGACCTAAACCCGAAAGCTCTGTAACTTTTCCCACAGTGATTCAATAAAGAAATAAATTATAAAAAAAAAACTTTCTAGAATACAGAGAACCCAAGAGAGGTCAAGTAAATCAGCTTCTGATAAAATAAAAATACCTCCAGCTGTGGCCATAGTTTTCCAGATTCTTCTATTTCCTTTGAAGAATGAAATAGATTAACTGCAGTTTCTACAAGACAAGAAGCACTATCTGAGAAACTAGACATATCTAATAGAAAGAATAAATTGTGAAATTAAAAAAACAACTTTTCTAAAGTGCCAATATGTTTAAGAAGACACTATAGAAATGATCATGAAATTGTTGTCATACAAAGATAATAAAAACATGCAGCCAAAATATATGCAAAACAACTTACTACAGCAATGTATTTTCAGATGCATAGCATACATTAATGTTAAGGAGACTGAATATTTTTAGATTTCACGATGCTGATGGCATTTGTCAGCTTTAAGTATTTTTAAATGCATAAGTTCTTTTACTTAATAAATATTCATTTTTGCACCTAATTTTACAGTCATAAATTTGTCTTATTTTTCTTAGATATAATTTCGAAAATGACTTATGTTTCAGACCCCATAAGAGCTGAACTTGTCATATTCCACATGTTACACAGTAAGAAACTGAGGCAAAGGATGGTCAGGAAACAGCATGAGTTAGGAGAATTCGATGTGAACTCAAGATGTCAACTGGGAAGGTTTGATATACTACATTGATCACCTTTTGATCTGGCATAAAACTGGAATCAAACTATAATTATTATTTTAATACATAATATTATTATATATGGAATACAACATAAACTGTACAGAGAAGACTGAGTTTTCACATGCTGTTTCTCCAAACAAAATCTGGGTCCCTTGAGTCAGGGACTACTAAGAACTCTTTTTTATGGCCCTAGCAACTACCTATATAATATGCAGTAAACTGACCACTAAAAGCTTTACCAGGAGCTAGAAGCATAATACAGCTTGTAAGGCATTTGCCTTACATGCAGCTGATTCAGGTTTATTCCTGTACTCTATGTGCTCCCTAAAGCTCACCAAAAGTGATCCCTATGTATTACCCCGAATACAACTATATGTGGCCCCCAAAAAATAAAAATAAAAGAGGCTGGGGATATAGAAAAGCGTATGCTTTTCATGTTCAAGGCCTTGAGTTTGATCAACATTGCATAGCCCCCTAACACTTCCAGGAGTGATCTTGATGGTCTTATGTACCTTCAGGTGTCTTTCTGGTTGAGATATGTACTCTCCGGTATGACCTTGGTGTCCCTAAAGCACTGCCGGGAACTTGGCCCTGACAACCAACAAAGAAATCAGTCGATTTCTGAAAATAAAACGATCTTCTTCCATTTTCTTGTATATGCAATAATCTGAAAACTATCCCTTCCCACTAAAATCTAACACTGAACTGGCGTCAACATCACTTGACATCCCGTTACTCATCGATTTGCTCAAGCGGGCACCAGTAATGTGTCCACTTATCCTTGTCACATGCTAGTGTGGCCTAATGGCATCTGCTCGTTCTAGGAACATGAAGAGCCTCAAACCAATCATTCAGGGTCTTGTTGAAGAGGTCTGGCTATCTCGTAGGTGGGCGGCCACAAGGTCTTTTGGTGTCCCGTGGAACACAGTTGGTAATGGCTGTAATCCAGCGGTCGATTCCAAATCTCATTACATGTCCAGCCCATCTGTTTTCCACGCCTTGGCAAACGAGACAGTCTCCCTGATTCTTGACCATCAACGGAGGTCGGAACTCCAGATTCTTTCACTCATTTGAGTGAAGCGGGTTACTCCAAGCATAGCTCTTTCAGTTCCTCTTTGGGAGACCTGAATAGCATTCTCATCCTGTTTTCATAGGGCTCAGGTCTCTGAGGTGTATGCTAATGCAAGAAGAACAGTGGAATTAAAGAGATATGCCTGGATCCGGAGGTTCTTGGTCCTCTTAGCTATTTGTTTGATGCTCTTAAAGGCGTTTGAAGCCACTCTATTCCTCCTGTGCAACTCAGGTGCCAGATCATTCATCATGTTGACTTCTTGACCTAGATTCACATAACTGTTGCATCCAGAGATGATCATTGCATTGAGAGCGAAATGAACATCAGGAATGAGACTTTCTCATAAACATTGTCTTCATGAGATTCAAATGGAGTCCGACCTTTCCACACTCATGGGCGAAGTCGGCCAGCATTTATGCCGCTTGCCTAATGTTTGGTGTTATTACAACGATGTCATCAGCAAAGCAGAGGTGGTGCAGTTGCTGACCGTCTACCTTCACTCCCATTCCTTCCCATTTCAGTCTTTGCATGACGTTCTGGAGGGTCGCACTGAAGACTTTCGGTGAAATGGTATCACCCTGCTTACCCCTCTCTTGATGTCAATGATCAGTTCTTCGTAGAATGGTGAGATCCTGGTAGAGAATCCGTAATACAGCTCACGGAGGTTCCTGATGTATCGAGTTTGAATGCACTGATAGGTTAGGGCTTTGATGACTGCTTTTGCCTCAACAAAATCAAAGACCTTCTTTAAATCAATGAACATTAGACAGAGCAGCATCTTGAACTCCCGAGAAACCTTAATGAGCTTGGTTATCATGTGGATATGGTCTATTGTGCTAAATCCTTTGCAGAATTCGGCTAGCTCACATGGCTGTCCTTCATCGAGTATTCTGACAAACCTATTCAGAATGTCTCAAGTGAACAGCTTAGGGTCAACATAAGACACAGTAGTTTAGGAATCAGGACAGAAGGTCAAGGATGAACCAGTATTTTCTGCAATGAGAGTCTGGGACTTGGAGAGAAGAAGCTGCTGTCTCTGAGAGAGGAGAAAATCAGAATCAAACTAGGAAAAAACAGACATACAGCAGAACTAGGGAACAAAACAAACAAAAGTTAGAGGATGTGACTAAGCACCCAGAAATGTGCTTGTAAATGGTGAAACCTCCTCTCAAATACTAGATAACACAACTGTCCATGTATGACCCGAGTCCTATTTCTTAGAAGTCTTTGCTGAATCCAGAACTACGTGCTATGTGCCACTCAATGCCTCTTTTGCAAACCACAGCACCCAAAAGGAATGAACAAAAGGGAATGCCCTGCCACAGAGGCAGGCTGGGATGGAGGGATGGGGGGTGGGAGGGATACTGGAATCATTGTTGACAGAGAATGGGCACTGGTCGAGGGATGGGTACTCAATCATTGTATAACTTAAACCCAAGCACAAAAATTTGTAAGTCTACAACTGTAGCTCATGGTGTTTCACTGATAAAAATTTAAAAAATTAAATTAAATTAAAAATTAAAAAAACAAATGACTCTTTAAAAAAAAAAGAACTCTAGGTACACCACTCTCTCACCAAAGGGCCCCGAGGCCCCACGGTCTTTCTTTCAGATACACAGAAAAGCTCAAGAGGCCAGGAGATATAGACAGCAAATACAGAATAGAGGCAAGTGAACAGCACTGCCAGGAGGAAGCAGAGTCAGAAAAGCAGGACCCCAGGGATGCCTTTCTCCATCAGAAAGTCCATCAGTGTGGAAAATTTTCGGCTTTGCTCAGCATGACATTTCCATTTGATTTCCTAATACTTTTGTGTGTGTGTGTGTGTGTGTGTGTGTGTGTTTGTGTGTATGTGTGCATGTGTGCTCACGTGGGGGGGAACAGATAGAAATATGGTTAACTGGTGATTCTTTTTGATTTGGTGTTCCAGGGATTTTCCAAGTAATGAAAAAGCCTGGCCTCCTGGGGCAGAGCTTTTCACTCAGTGAGTAGGGAAAAAAAGGAAATATTGCTCAGAGGAAAATGAATTGAAAGCTCCCAGAGCCAGGGCCACCACTGAGAGACACTTTCATTCCTGGATCTACACGAAGCCTAGAGGATGACTCTCCCAACCCCACTCCACCCCAGGGAGCTATGGACATGGGATCCTTGGAAGACACAGACACACCCAGATAAGGATTATGGAAACCGAATTCCCAAGTGTGCATAGTCTCCTAAAATGGGATTCGGGGAGCAAACAAAATATTTTAGACTGAAGTGAATGCTCTACCCACAAAAAGTAAGAGAAAAAGATGTAAATTGTTGAGGCTCTGACTCTTAGCAGTCAATAATGTGACTGTTTGGAAAGGGGATTATATAGTTGGTAGAGAGGATAATACTTGGGTAAGATGGACCTTTCTTGTTTATTGACCAGCATCCTTATAAAAAAAAAAAGGCCACCATGAACATGCATATCACTGAGGGAGGGGGCAGAGGTAAGGAAGTAGTAAAGTAGGCAGGAACCAGTGTTATGTAGTTGTGTGACCAGGAGAACCAAAGATTGCCAGTGAAACCCAGCAACTGGAAGGGATGAGAAAAAAAAAAAAAACATATTTCAGAGAGAACATGGTCAGGCCTATACCTTAATTTCAACTCCCAGCCTCCAGCACTATGAGACAACTAAGTTTGTTGCTTCAAGATACTACTTGTAAGTACTTTGGTCTAGGGGGAAAAAGGCAAGGTGGTCCTAAAAGTTCTAGACTGGGTGAAGAGCATGTCCAGCTACAGTTCACTGGAAGGAGAGATGAATGCGAATTCTATTATGTGTCTATAGCATATATGTATATCTGTAATATACGTGTGTAACATACGTTTGTGTGAGAGTAACAATTTAAGAAGGAAGACCCAAAAACAACAGAACAAATTCAACATCTGTTCCTGCCGACTGTAATTGTCTTATATCATATGGCATTATCTTTAAAACATCTGAAAATTACAAAATTCCTAAATACATCTGTCTTTAAGGGTTTCAGAAAAATTGAAGCCCTTGGATATTGACATCTCTTTTAATTTTACTTTTTTAAGGCAAACATTGTCAATGAGCTAAAATAAATAAATAAAAATAGTAATTATCATGGACTTTAGATTAACAGATGAAGTCCTAATGCTAAGCTGATGATTGGTTTGAAATCTTAAGCAAGTTTTAAACTCTGTAGCAGTGACATAGAGACAAGATAATAATAATAATAACAATAGTAACAACAACAATAGCAATAATTACAACTATGATTTACTCTTTATCAGGCATCTGAGGGTTCCTAGGTGTTGACTTACCTAAATCAGGCTGATATGGGCTCAGTTTCAAGCTGCAAGTGAGAATCACATTGTCTCATATCTCTCTCTCTCTCTCTCTCTCTCTCTCTCTCTCTCTCTCTGGATGAGCAGACTACACAGAGCATGTTCTTATTGAGGAAATGGCACAACTGCACATAAGGAAGGTCTTCTTTGACTCACACTGGCACACTGTCACTTTGGTTTACCTTCTCTGAGCCAAAACAAATCAAATTACTACGGCCACATCAAAGACTTGGGCAAATGTGCACCGTCTGTAATTGAAGTGTGGGAAATAAGTTTTACTGCATAATTCACATTCTTACACTCCCTAGAGAGCTTAAATGATGATATGTTTACTACCTCATTCATATAACTATTCATATAACTATCAAATTATCTCCATTTAAATATTTTCTGAGTTTCCATTAAGATTCAGATTTTCTCTTTAAAATTAAAAAATTTTATAATATTGAATTCACAGTTCCACCAGCAATAACTGACTGGAGAGTAAGTGGGTTTTATCCAGTTTGGAAATAATCGTATTAATTTCCTCAACTGACCCAAGAAATACTTAGGCCCCTATAGGTCTCTGATCCAGTAGTACTTACTTGAACCACACTGAGTGAGTGTAGATTGTGGAGCAGAGGGATGGGCACTGGAGCAGGAAAAACCAGACCTTGAAAAGCAGCCCTGAAGTGAAACCTCACAGAGGGAGTAACTGGGCAGTTAGCAAAATAGGGTGCCTGCATCAAGTGTCTGGCCTTGAGCCTCACTTGACTCCTAGTTGTGTATGCCTAAAAGGCTGAAACTATCACACAGGCCCTTAGTAAGTCATTCTAGCCACAACATATAGCATTGAAGGGGACGGGACTGGGGGCATAGCAGGATAGAAAAGGCAATAGGCAAAAAGTGTTAAGTTCTATGTGATTGGGCCTCCTGTAAGCCTAGACCCTCTGTAAAACTGTGTGTATTTGGCAATGAACTGAGCTGTGATCAACTGCTCCCAGAGGGGTTTCTACAAGCACTCACCCCCCTTCACCGCACAACCAAGTTTCTGCCCGGACCTGGTACGCAACATGTCTGGGCATGTTGGGAATAACCATTACCCAATAGTGAACTGTGACTGTATTTAAGTCGCCCTGGGATAAATCACTACAGAACCCCTTAGATGAACATAATATCCTAAAGTCAGAAATGTTACGATGAACCTCACACCACAAGGCCGAGAAATAGAAATAAAATTTAACAGCTACTTCTGCTTCTACTTCGATCACAATTTATAGTTTGGAAAGACATGTATAAGGGGAATAAAAGAGGTTTTTGAGAAACAATAAGTCTTTGGTGTCCAATAATTAAAATCCCATTTAAACTTTCAAATTGCATGACTTCCTAAGGAACCTCTGTTAAATGTCTTGTACCCTAACACTCTGTCCCCAAACAGGATTTCCAATGCTTAACCTCAAAGGCAAGATAGTCACAAAACTTAGCTGAAGTATAGGGGAAAAACACAAATAAACAAGATTTATAGAATTCTACCCCTCCTTAATCTGCTAGGATGGTAGAGACTGAAAATTAGACTTTCTTTTCCTGAGATTCTGACAAGCAGGTAAATTTAATAGCTGCACACGAAGGTCTTCTCAAGGACTGCTGAGATGCAGAAAGGGGCTCAGAGGGGGAAATCATCAAAGATTTCTCATCATTACTGTGACTATTACAAGTAGTCACTGCTCATCCTGCCTTAAGAGGTTACCTTATCAAATTTCTGAGCGTGAACAGAATCCCCCATATGCAAAGGACACTGGGTCAAATGTACTTCTTTGAAAGTCTAGGTATGATTTCTCAACGAATAAAAAAGAATTAAGTGATTCATTTTTAAACTTTTTCTCCCAGATGTGAGCATTGTCTAATGGAAGCTCTGCAGTGAGATCTTCTGTGACCCACATGGCAACAAATTACACATAATAAGATCACAGGCAGGACATAGTATGTTCTTTGTATATTCAGTAGTTTTTGAACTGGATACTTTTCCATGGAGAGTCAAAAATCCACAGAACTATGAATCTGAGTGTTTGAATGCCTTGGGACTTGCAAGTCCCAAGGAGAAGCCAGTATTCAACATTTATTTCCATCATCTCATGGCTATGGCCAATTATGACTTCAACTATAGTAGATCATTAATATATCATAAAGTAAGAGTAACAGGTATTTTAATATTGACATATCCTTGGTTTTTCAGCTGAAATTCTTCAACTTTTCACATTTTTCATAACTCACCGCGAAGGCAGCAAAACCAGGCCTAGTATTATTTTTTGGTTGAAGGAAGATATAACATGAACAGAAATAAGCCACTAATAGTCTCTACATATACCAATACCACTTAATATAAATCTTCACAGATTTTACACAATAATATAATAAAGAATTTTGCACAGTAATACACTAAAGAACTAAAGAATTAATAATGTATTGTTAACATATTTGTGAAGTACCTCATAATCAAATAATTATTTAGTGTATTAGTTCACACAATAATACACTAAAGAAGTAAATAATTAATAATGCCTTGTTAAAATATTTGTTAAGAATCTCATAATCAAATAATTAATGTATTAATTCATACAATAATGCACTAAAGAATTATAAATGTATTGCTAACATATTTAAGTACCTTATAATCAAATAATTATTCAGTGTATTATTTCACATAATCACAATCACGACCATCCTGTTGTTCATCGATTACCTTGAGCAGGCCTCAGTAACGTCTCCTTCGTCCTAACCCTGAGATTTTTTAAAAAGTGCCATGTTCAAGGCTCTTTCAGGGTTAGGAGAATGAGACCCATCATTGTTACTGGTATTTGGCATATTGGGTACACCACGGGGAGTTTGCCAGATTCTGCCGTGTGGGCAGTTTACATTCGGTAGCCAGCCAGTTTGTCCAAAGTAGGAATGAGATAATAAGATGTCGCACAGCCACAAATGCAGCCGTGTGCTTCGGGGAGCTGGGTTTTATAGTCTGTGAGTCTTGGCCATTGCTGGAATTACACGGTGCCACGGGGCCAGTTGGTGGGTGTGACCCCTGCCTACTGGAATTTGGAGGATCTGGGTGGAGGATGCTCAGCCCTGATCCGAGCAGGCTTGGAGATCTCAGCCCCGGGACCCACATGCCTTTGTTCCTCTTGCCGGTACATTCATGCGTGTGGAGAGTGGTCTCAGCATGGTGGTGGCTGGTTCTGGAGGTCTTAGGCTTCCGGAGCCCTGGTCGGGGCAGGGAGAGAAACTCAACCCACTCCCCTACAAGGGGTCCCAGCGAGGACAGCCAGGCACGGGGGCAGGAGACTCTGCGCTGTTCTTTTCCGGGAGCTGGGTTTTATATTCTCTGAGTCTTGGCCGTTGATGGGATTACAGGGTGCCATGGTGCCAGTTCTTAAAATTCATTTGGATTATATACTTCCCCTATTGGAACATGTGGGCTGGAGCAATAGCACAGCAGGTAGGGCATTTGCCTTGTGCGCAGCCAGTTCAGCCGAGCCAGGTTCGATTCCTCCGCCCCTCTCAGAGAGACCGGCAAGCTACCGCGAGTATCTCACCTGCACGACAAAGCCTGGCAAGCTACCCGTGACATATTCGATATGCCAAAAACAGTAACAACAAGTCTCAAAAAAATGGAGACGTTACCGGGCCCACTGGAGCAAACTGATGAACAGGATGACAGGGACAGTGACAGTGACAGTGATTGGAACATGTAAAAGTAACCATGTGTACTTGTATTTTTTTTTCTTGAAATCAAAGCACATTTTTATTTTTATTTCTTAGAAGTCAGGGGAAACAAAGTCATTCCTATTCAATCATCTATCTTTGAAAGCAAGCAATCTAATCTAAAGAGACTGACACAGTCTCAGGGTTAGTTGGGTAATCCCCTTCACAGGAACAAAAGACAACTAAACAAAAGACAAACTAAGGCTTATTGCTGATTTCACACCTTCCCCAAATATACTGAGCTCCCTCTCTTTTCTCCACCCTCCCCATTAAGTCAACAGACCAGACAAGTCTTCTACACAATGCACCATTTGAGTCAAGTTCTCTCCAACTTCAACTCTTAACTGGTAGGTGAAGTAATGAGGTGAGAGGGAAAAGGCTGCAGAACAAATCAGGGGAAGTGTGCCCTACCTGCTGTACTTCATCTCCAGCCTCTCTGTTGGCATTTCTTTGTAGTTTATTCACTTTGTTAAATTCATTAGTGTCTTATTGAAGACTGGGCAGAAAATTGGATATTTTCTGTGCTCTGGTTAAATTCATTTCACATAATACACTAAAGAATTATTAATGTATTGTTAACATGTTTGTTAAGTGCTTATTATGTACTTCATAATCAAATACATAAATGTATAAATACATATGGCATTATCTTTGTAACATCTGAAAATTACAAAATTCTTAAATACATCTGTCTCCAAGGGTTTCAGAAAAATAAAAGCCCTTGAATATTGACATATCATTTAATTTTACCTTTTTAAGGCGATCTGACCTTTCAGAATTCAAGTCAAGCACATCAACTTGTCTGGCCATATGGTCTTCAACATTATGAAGCACTTGCTCTTTGTGATGAAAAATAAATGAATTGGTTCTCAAAATCAATAAACCTTAATCAAATGCCTAGAAGGCATAAGAAATTTTGGTTCTTAATTTCTTTTTGGTTCTTAAAATTGTGATTCTTTTAGAAATTAGAAAACTAAGGCCTAGTGAGATTTTGTGACTTGCTCTAGGTCCACCGTCAATAAAACATGCATATAAACTTCAAATCTAGGTCACTCAAAGATAACTTTTTAGATCTTCATAAACCACAATTAATGACTTTAAAAATACCCAGAAATACTATAGACAGAGGGATATGTGAGTTTCCATTTTCTAGTTTTCTTTGGTTTCCATTTAATGTTGTGACTGCCATCTTAAGATAGTACATGTAGTTATCCTCATTCAAATGCTACCACTTAATAGCATCCCTCCGTTCTCCATGTCCTGGTCAAATATTATACAGGAGAATAATATTAACTGTGGTGGATGATCCAATACTTGATGAAACATGAGTGGGAAGCCATTAACTGTTCTTTCTTTCCCCTATTAATAACAAAAATTTAAATCTCAGGTGAACCCTTAAGATACAATTTGATATATATAGTCAGTCAAAATCAGATTGTAGTCCACCGAGAAGTCATAAATCCTTTTCCCTAAATCTTCTTATCCCAGTCAGACTTACTCATTACTAGAGAAAAATTTTGTTTTTTTTTATCAATTTTACAATGCAATTTCTTGCTTGGGGTTATATTTTGATTGTCAATACATGCACACATATATTCATATGTTAAGTATATTAATTTATTTCTTAATGTAATGATTTTTGGAAGTGAGGTCTTTGGAGTAATTGGTTTTAGATGTATCTGATTTAGAATGGGGCCTTCAAGGTGCTATCAGTGTCCTTATAAGCTAACTTGCTTTCTTTTTCTCCAGAATGTATGATCAGAGTGAGAAGGTATTGATCTACAATACAAAAATAGGGCTCTGACTAAAACCCAATACTGAAAAAATTATGATTTAGACTTCCACACTCCAGAACTGTAGCACTGTAGCACTGGCATCGCGTTATTCATCGATCTGCTCAAGCGGGCACCAGTAACGTCTCCATTTTGAGACTTGTTGTTACTGTTTTGGGCATATCGAATACGCCATGGGGAGCTTGTCAGGCTCTGCCATGCGGGCGGGATACTCTTGGTAGCTTGCCGGGCTCTCCAAGAGGGATGGAGGAATTGAACCCAGGTTGGCCATGTGCAAGGCAAACGCCCTACCTGCTGTGTTATCGCTCCAGAACTGTAAGAACGTAAATTTCTATTTTTTTTAAAACTATACCTTTTGTGGTATTCTGTAATGGCAGCATTAGAAAATTACAGAATATCAAAAGACTCAAATGTCTTTGGTTTTATAAGAATTCCTTAGATAACCACAAACATTAAAAAATATTATATGGTGTTTTGAACTTCTAACACAAAAACTATCATTAAAATAGCAATGGCCATAGAGTACCTCCAATACACTATGTAAGTTATACTGTATTCAATTTAGATCATAGTCATATTATTAAACCTTGTTGTACATATTGTGAGCCCAGAGGTTTAAAAAAATATACCCATGGTCACCAGCAAGTCATTGTCATAGTGGGGCTTTAAATCCAGCAGTATTTAAATTCAAAGTACATGTTCTCTATTCCTACCACTTTTGCTACTTTATGAAAAGACACAAACACATTCATCCTTAGCAGGAGAAAAGAACAGCCTTTAACAATAAACATAAAATTGCTTAAATGGCCAATTAGAGGCTTCTACTCAGCTCCCAATATCAACACTACTCAGACCTAAAATCCTGCCATCATTAATGCATTCGTTTACATTGAGTATTGTCAGCTCCTACCATATCTTCTACATACCCAAGAATACATGCCCAAGAATAATAAATGAATCTTCAAATACTTTGAGTCCAATGTTACTGTCTGTTCTATTCAACAAATGTTAAATGGCTATTTTATGGAAGGGATTGGGGGCAACTTACCAGAAAATCAAAATAACTTTCTTTTATAATATTTCATAATATAGAGAAATCTGTAGTACCAATAAACTTTTAATGTAAAAGAGTCTTTTAAAAGACACTTTCAAGTGAATATACTGTAAATTACAGTACTGATAAGTAGTACTGCACTGTCCTCCCATTGTTCATCGATTTGCTCGAGCGGGCCCAGTAACGTCTCCATTGTGAGACTTGTTGTTACTGTGTTTGGCATATTGAATATGTCATGGGTAGCTTGCCAGGCTTTGCCGTGCAGGCGAGATACTCTCAGTAGCTTGCTAGGCTCTCTGAGAGAGGCAGAGGAATTGAACCTGGGCCGACCAGGTCGGCCGCGTGCAAGGCAAACGCCCTACCCGCTTAAGAAAATCACCTGTCCAATCAAGATCCCTTATGGAAGTAAGTTCAAACATGTTTGTTTTCATGTTTAAACTTGAATATTCTACTTTTGAAATAGCTGGAAAGTAGCTAACTAACAAAATCTGAACCCGAATTGTATTTGAATGCCTCTCAATTAACATTGCTGGTTTCAATTCAAAATCTTTCTTATTTCCATTTAATTTATTTCCATTTATTTTCCATTAAAAAATAGAATCTTGTATTTTTTCCTCATTGCTCATTTATCCACATAATCCTTTATTCTTCAGGCCTTTCCAATACTGGATAAAAGGGACTGCATAAGTAATTGAGTTATATCAAGTATTCTTAAAATAAACAGAGAAATTACAAACACTATGCAATGAGTTACTCTCTAAGAAGGCATTAGCAGGCCTTCTCCTTCTGCCACCTGAGAGGAACCCCAGACCCAGGCTGGCATCCGGGTGACCCCAGCCCCCAGTCACTTATAACTACAAAGAATCATGCAAGAAAAATAATAGCAGAAAACATGTATCACACAGCATTCAGTTGTCATCATACAGCTACCTAGGGATAAAGGGCTTAGGAATGTGATAAGCTAAATAAGTCAAGATGACAATGCAAGCGATGTTCCCAGTGGATTGTGAGGGCATTGTTCTCTGTGTGAGCTGGAGGAGGTAGAGCTATAGCAGGATAATATAGGCAGGGGTACTTTATCCATTAAAAACCAGATATTCGAGTTTACCCAGACATTTGCTTCCCTAACAGGAGCATATTACTAAGGCTTAGTTTTCATCTTTCCCTAGTGCTATTCTCCTGATGCTTATTACAAGTCAAGTAGCAATATAACACTGTCCTCAAGGAGAAATCATCTCTCATTTTGACTGTCATGTCAGAAAGAAGGCAGAAACAAAAAGCTATCTGTTAATGTATCTCTCTCCTCGCTTCTTCTATGGCCACATATAAAAAGAGTAAGGCCATGAAATGACTGGAAACAGGGAGTAGTGTTTTCTGGTCAAGCAGTCTACTACCTAGCAATTAATTTCCAGATCTATCTTTTAATTATTAGCCCAGGGGAAATTGAAAATGAACACCACTGCCCCCATTTACATATTTAATCGGATTAGATGGCTGACTTTCAGATCCTGGCAATTAACTGGTTTCCATGTACCCTTTCAATACTTAAATGATTAATCTCATATTTGGGCACCTGTGTTCATTCCCTAATATTTGGTGCTGAAATTAATTGTTCTATTTCAGCATCATTAAATGGTCAGACTATTGTAAACAACTTACCCTTGTCCTAAGTAATAATGACTTCATGAAACAACTGTGGAAAAGTCTAGCTAATGAGATATATGTTATAACCACAAACTTCCATGTTTTTTTTTTAAAATATGAATCAATTAATTCAAAGCAAAGTGAGTCTTCTCCCATCATGGTTACATAAAGTAAGGTCAGTAAAGAAGATATTGTTCCATTTAATATATTTGATCATCTGTTGGCAAGATAAACCAACCTTTTCTATCATGGCCTGATGAAGTTTGATAATTCCTGAGAATATTCAAAGGGAGTACAAGCTTAAACACAGATGAAGTCTGAGGCACAAAACTACATTGATAATGAAGCAAAGCAGACCAAAGATGATCTTATAATAAAGTATACTCCACTAGCTGTTGACAAAGATCTGAGCCACCAAAACATTGGGAATGACAATTCGATATGCCAAACACAGTAACAACAAGTCTCACGGTGTAGATGTTACTGGGCCCGCTCGAGCAAATCAATGAACAACGGGAGGACCATGACCGTGACCATTTCACTTAAAAAAGTATAACTGGGGGCTGGATTGATAGCTCAGTGGGTAGGGTGTTTGCCTTGCATGAAGCTGAGCCAGATTCGATTCTCAACATCCCATATGATCCCCTGAGCACCGCCAGAAGTAATTCCTGAGTGCAGAGCCAGGAGTAACCCCTGAGAATGGCCAGGTGTGACCCAAAAAGAAAAAAAAAGTATAACTGTCACCCAGCAATCAAAATGAACCAGCACTATGCACAGTTAGGCTGTTCCATTACTGGTATGACTGAAGAATTCTGAAAATTAGATTTGTGGATTTGTGGGTTAAAAATAATAGTCTCTTGGTGTCTAGAGTAGGGAGAGCTGTCTCGGGACAATGTTCATAGGTGTGACTTCAGGGAGGGTAGTCACCATTCCTAAGGTCCATCTTTTTCTAAAAGGGTGCCAATAATGACACATGGTTCTGAGGATGACTGAAAGGATTAAATTAGATAATATAAATTACCTAATAATTTGTAACAGTCCAGTATCTCGTAAGCAAAGAGGGGAAAGTCCTGTTAGTGGTTATTTTAATTTTGTATTGTTGAGCTATGTGGGACACTTGGCTTACAGTCTGTGTTCCTTATTAGTTTTCAAATTTTCCAAACCTTATTAAAATTCAGATAATATGGCTAGTAGGAAAGGTTTAGAGATGTTAAACAGTCAAAGATTGTCATCTGGAACCAGGTGTAAATCCATTTTGAGATAAATTAGCTGGTTCCCACAATCAGAAGAACCTGTTTGGCTGAGCAGGTCATTCTCACTCTTTCTTACCCAAACTATAAGGGTGGTATTCTTAAATAATTGTATTTAATGGTATAAGTGAGACTTGGGAGAATTCTCCCAAATCTCCAGAGTACCTCAGCTGACACCCGTCAACCCAGAACCGACAGTTACCATCTTCAGCAGAGAAGAAAATGCAAGTTTCCCATTTTGTTTGTTCTACTAAACAAGCATTTATGCCAGAAACTAGATTTTTTTTCTTTTCCTTCTTAGACAATGGAGCATTTTAAGCTCCAAAAATTTCAACCCCAACAAATGAAGCAAAAAGAGTTATCTGGATACTTTTCAAAGCTTCTAGTGCCAAGTTTCTGTTGCCCTAGAGAGCTGGAGCAAACTAGAGACAGAACATGACTTTGAAAAAAGATTATGAATGCTCAAAAATAAAAATGAAAATTATTTTCATAATCTTCTTCCTAAGTAATGGTGCAGTTGTGCCACACTAAGCAATACTCAGAGCTCATTCCTGGCTCTGTACTCAAGGGTCACTCCTGGTGGTACTTAGGAACTACATGAGGTGCCAAGGATCTAACCAGGGCCAGCAACATGCAAGGCAAGCACATTGGTCCCTGTACTACCTCTGATCCAGAAAGTCTTTTACTCCCAGAAAATCTATTCTTAGAAGAAATTATCTTTATTTTTATATTTAGGCATCTATGTTCACTATCACTATCATCCCGTTGTTCATCGATTCACTTGAGCGGGCCCAGTAACGTCTCCATCCGTCCCTGTCAAGTGCTAGCGTAGCCCGATGACATATTGAGGGATCCTTTAAGATCAGGGGAATGAGGATCATTCATTGTTATTGTTTTTGACATATTGAGTATGCCTCAGTTAGTTTGTCAGGCTCTGCCATGCGGGCAGGATACTCTTGGTAGCTTTCCAGGCTCTCTGAGAGGGATGGAAACTTTGGAGGCAGCCTCTACTCACCTTTAAAGGTGTTCCTAGTCAGGCATATAGGCGGGTATGATACTCTCAGTAGCCTGCTGGGTTCTCTGAGAGTGAGAACTAGAGAATAAGAGGTTTCAAGAGATTGGTTTTAGAGTCCCTGGCCGTTGATGGGGTTACACGGCAGTTGGTGGCTATAACTGTCTAGCTACTGGAAGGTGGGGGAGCTGGGTGGAGGAGGCCCAGTCCCCAACAAAGCAGGCTTGGGGATCTCAGCCTCCGGTTCCGCACACCTGGGTTCCTCTGCCAGTTCCTCATCCAAGCATGTGGAGAGTGGTCTCAGCATGGCTTTGGCTGGGTCCCGTAGGTCTTCAGCTGTCGGGGCTCTGCTCAGGGTGGAGAGGGAAACTCAATCCGCCTTCCTCCAAGGGGCCCCGGTGATCTATGTTACTATTCAAATTTTAAATAAAATCAAATATGAAAACTAAAAATCCCTACCTAGTCCTCACCCAGAGCTAAATAAGCTAATCATTTTTCTAAACAACTGTATACATATAAATTATACATAAACACACCTAATTATAATCCTAGCCACTAGCCACTATCCTCCCATTGTTCATCGATTTGCTCGAGCGGGCCCAGTAACATTTCAATTGTATATGTATAATATATATAATGTATATATAAAATATATATAATGTATATATCTATAATATATAAAACAAAAAATTACTTGCCACCTTATGCTTATTTTTAAATACATTATTTGTCTTGCTGTGTTAAGAAACTTTGAAACCTGCCAAATCACACTGATATTTCCTTGGGTTTCCTCAGTATATAGGCAGAATATTATATTTTGCCAAAAATAGGTCTAATGTTTTGTCCCACTTATTTATTCAGCAACTAAGTACAGAACATCTACAATGTTCCTGATGTGTATTAGAGACAGGTTACTGAGCTGAGCAAGTGATGAAATAGCTATAAGATTAACAAAGATATAAGGTATCGGGTTGACAGCCTCTAAGAAATAAGGAAGACAACCTTATATCTAGAGGGGAAGACAGTTTATTAAATAAAGCAGAGGAAGGGGTTAAGAGATAATGAAGAATGAAGAACAAGAAGTAATAATGCACGATGATCAGGAGATACACTGATATTGCATATATGTTCTATGCATCTGTCTAGTTAGCAGAAATCATATCTTGTTTTTATTATGAAAGTAGGATAAATTTCCTATTCTCTCGCAGATAATGTGAAAGATAGTCCTAGCATATGCCTTTCTAGTGGGCTCTCATAACAAATAACCCCAAAACTTTTCTGGATCCAGTAAGAAAGGGTGGGGGGATGAATTTTCCATCACCCCGATTCGTAGCTGCCCACACTTACTATCAGTCTTTAAACCAGCAGCCGGAGGTATTCCACTCAGTCTAGAAAGAAATCAAGGGGTTTATATG
This sequence comes from Sorex fumeus, assembly GCF_029834395.1. Classification (NCBI taxonomy): domain Eukaryota; kingdom Metazoa; phylum Chordata; class Mammalia; order Eulipotyphla; family Soricidae; genus Sorex; species Sorex fumeus. The sequence goes on from NW_026606064.1 coordinate 18,459,290, forward strand.
GACGTTTTTCTTTGTTCAAAATAAAAGGTTATATCAGCAGCCAAAACATTGCAGCTTACCATACATATGCTATATTAATGTATTAATGAGCTGTGGTGGAAGAAGTGCTCATTCCTTGATAGCCATCCACCTATTGTCCTTGTAAAGTACTTGTTTTCCTTTTCTTGCCAGTGAAGCATGCTGAAATGCTTCCTCTATTCTTCATCAGCCAAGGCAGGTTTCTGAAAATCAGCGGCTCAGTATTGGGAGTACTACCAAGAATTCAGAGATGAATGGCAATGTTGAAGATCAGCAAGGACATGGAGAAGAAAAATCTCTGCTGGTTTGGAGTTAACACTTCTATAATAAACTGTCACTGTTTGCTGCTTCCAAGGGGCCATCAAGCTGTGGAAAGGGCAGAAAGACCTTTAAACATTACCCAAGAGCACAAGCGTATGTGTGTGATGTGACTGAACAACAGCTACATTCAGCATGTCATCCATGTGCTCAGCATTGTGGCAAGGTCTTCTGTGAAGTGACACACAATACCCGTTGGAAATTGACACTCATCACCCTTATTTTAGAAATAAGTAAACCACGGCACTAAGAAGTTAAGAAATTAAAAGTCTGTGTGGCGTGCTAGGGGAAAAGGAAGCTCAGATAGAGAAGGGAGCACCAAATAAAGGGTGTTGGGAAGATCTTCCCAGGATGGGAGAAGCATGCTGAAAGTAGACTATAGACCAAACATGATTGCCACCCATTGCCTCTTTTGCAAACCACAATATCCAATAGGAAACAGAGAGAACAAAAGGGAATGCCCTGCCACAGAGGCAGGGTGGGATGGGGGCTGGGGGGTGGGAAGGATGCTGGGACCCATGGTGGTGGAGGATGGGCGCTGGTGGAGGGATGGGTACTTGATTATTGTATAACTGAAACCCAAGCACAAAAATTTGTAAGTCTATAACTGTACCCCATAGTGTTTCACTAATAAAATTAATTAATTAATTAATTAATTAAAAAAGAAAAAAAGTCTGTGTGGGCATACATACACACTAACTTACGCCACATAACACACATTCCACAAAACCTCCATGCTTTTAGGAGCCAAGAACCATAACACACATGCATATTTCAACCACATATGCATAACATACAAGGCATCTTCAGTCACTATATATATATATATATATATATATATATATCGCTTTCACTGATTTCACACACATCCCCATACAGACACTTTTCATACATAGGCACACACCCCAGACACTTCACTCATGATGCATAAACTTTAATACAGACATACATCCCACATATGCACATACTTCCCAGACACACCCCATAGTATACACATACACATCCTACACACCATCCATACACCATCCATACACTAATATATCCATCTATCCTCAAACTAAATTTATATTTATATAATAAATACCAAAAAGCTCTCAGATAAGCTCTCATATGAGCTTTGAATTCTAGAGAATAAATTGCAGACAGAACCATTCCTTTTGTTGTTTTCTTTCTTTCTTTCTTTCTTTATTTCTTTCTTTCTTTCTTTCTTCCTTTCTTTCTTTCTTTCCCTTCCTTCCTTCCTTTCTTTCGTTCTTTCTTTCTTTTTTTCTTTCTTCATTGAATCACCGTGAGATACAGTTACAAAGCTTTCATGACTGAGTTTCAGTCATACAATGATCTAACACCCATTCCTCCACCCGTGTACATTTTCCACCACCAATGTTCCCGGTATCCCTCCCGCCACCCACCACCTCACCCCACCCTACCCTCTGTCTCTATGGGAGACACTTTCCTTTTTACACACACTCTCTCTCTACTTTGAGCACTTTGGTTTGTAATACAGATAGATACTGAGAGGCCATCATGTTTTGTTCTTTGTCTACTTTCAGCACACATGTCCCATCCCGAGCAATCCCTCCAATCATCACTGACTTAGGGGTCCCTTTTCTACCCCAATTGTTCCACTGTTGGAAACCTGCCTCACTCTGTTTTCTGAGAGGTCACAGATGGACAGTTCCACTTCTCGGTGGCCTTTAAGGTGGGTCTTTAAAGCCTGGAGATTCTGCATCTCCCTTGGACTATCCCACATAAAAGCTCCCTCTTGTGTACTCCTGATCATATATGGCTCTATACCTCTCACGATTTCCTCTTAGAACCCAAACTATATTCCTGGACCAGAACAGTTATCCCCCCACCATACTTCCACCAGTATCATAAAGTTCCCCCTATCCCCACATCCTCTCCACTCCTATTACACATATTATCTGGACCACCTGCATCACATTTTGATGTATGTTGTATCACATTGCTATCTATGTCACCAGATAAAATGTCATATTATATTCTAGTTGCCTGGAGACCCTCTCTCCATTTATTACTCAGTGACTGTCATTGCTTTAGAGGGATAGCAAAAATAGCATTTATTGGCTTTGAGGTTTCAAAATAAGATTTTGAAACTTGAAAATAAATGGAATCTTAAAAGAAAGGTGCTTTTGATTTGTGATAGAGCAGATTTTTGAGAGAGAAAAAGGTTTGTTAAATTCCAAAAGCTTGCCTTCGGTTATTAAGAACTAAGGCTTGGGAGATCTATAAAGTTTATTTGATAAATATAGTCTTAGATGAATGCAGAATGACATGGAAGCAAGTTTTCTCTCCCAAAACAAGGTAAGCAGCAATGGCTGAGGCAGAAAGATGGGAAAAGGAAAAATACATAGTTCAGAGAGCACAATGGTGTTACTGCACCTTGCATTTTAAGCCTTGTTAGAAATTGCAACTAGAGGGACTGAAATGGGGTAGTGATGCCCTTTGTGGGGGTAGGATGTCCCTACACAACAAAAGTTATGAGAGCACCGGCATCAAATTGCTGTACTCAGTGGCAGAAGGCAAAGAGCCTGGAAAAGCCCCTGACCTAGTTAAGACACAACCCAGGAGAAAATAAATTCATCACAAACAGATCTGATCCCTGTCCTGAGTCTTGTACTTACCACCTTAAAAGAAGGAATCCAAGTGATTCTCCTTGGACAGCTTGTAGCAAAATATGTGGGGGAAGAATTTTACTTTCTAGAGAATGAAGAAGGGCTTCTGCTGAGATAGACCCTAAAACTAACTTTTAGTTGACTTCTTCGTCATTTTAATGCTAAAGAGTCACGCAAGGGTGGAGATTTAACATGCTATTGAAGCACATGAACTACGTCAGGGCATGATTTCACACTGGGGTTGGATAGACACCAACTCTACAGTGTGAAGCTTGGGGCGAGGACGTCAGGAGGTACCTGCATTAAAGAGAAACTCCAGCAAAGCAGGGGTACAAAGACTCTCCACAGACTCAGGAACCCCTCTATGTCTGAGACCCTTTATGTATTTAGAAGAAAGAAGTTTTATGGTGGCCCTCTCTGTATTGAGAAGAAGATAAATATATATATATATATATATATATATATATATACATATATACATACACACACACACACACATATTCACCTGCCTCTGGTTCCTAATGGATTTCAACTTGGGAAGGATAATGGTGGTTAGGCTTTTTCAATAATTTGCAACACTGGAAGAGCCAAGAAAAATCAGATTTTTCCCATTAATCAAGCGATAATATTGAGCACCATAGTATCATGTGCTAAATAGTTAACAAAACTTGCTCTTCAGGTTCGTGTTCTCCCTTGAACACATATCTTGCTTGCTTGTCTATGTTTCTTTGCTACCTGTGTTCTCTCTTGAACATGTTTTCCCTCTTTCTCTCGTGTCATCTTTCTAAATAAGTTTCAATTTAAAAGGTTATTGCTTCAATAAATAAATAGTTAACAAGGTCTTTTGAAAGAAAACATTATTAGGATTTTGCAGACAGCATAAGAAATCCCCTATAGTGTTACTTTCAATAGCAAAAAAAAAAAGAAATTTGCAGATGTGATTAGGATACTGATATGAAGACTATTCTTGATCAGTAAAATGAGAGAGATTAAAGAAAAAAGTATCTAAGTAACTAAAGTTAGTTTATTATAAGAAGCAACATAAGCGCTTACCAGCAGTGTATGAACTTGATTTCACTCATTAGAAAATTAAGGCACAGAGAGTTTAAGTATCAGGACTAACTCGCAGATACCAAGGAGATACTGCTGAACAGAGCACATCTGAGCTGGTATAAACAAGCTCCAAGGCACAGCTGGTACAAGTCTGTTGTGTGCATTTGAGAACTCTCAGGTCACAAAGACTATAGAAGGAATGAATTTCTCTTCTTAAAGATCTGGCCAACTGATGTGAGGAAACACCAGCACATACAGATAAAACCCTAATGATGGGGACCATGCCCAGGAGTAGAGACCAATATCCCAAAGAACAGATTCTAGCCAGGTGCTGGCTGCTTTCTCTCCCATCATGGGACTCAATTATTTGTGTCTGAAACTTTCCTACATGACTATCTGCTCCCACACAGCTCTAACTGATAGAGTACATCCCTATTGGCATCATGACCTTTTTCAGTGTTGGTCTTCATATAAGGGGAATTAGATACACAGGGAAATCATACCCTCTGGATATTCTGATTTAACTTTTCTGGGGTACATCCTGGGAACTGGAGTTTTTTAACTATCCCACAAAAGATTCAATGAAGAGCCAAAGTAGCAAGCTACTGCTTAAATTTCACTAGGAGGCAGTTTTACAATGAAACATATTTAGGTTTAACTACTTTCTCTCCATGCTTCCAGAATGACTGCAGATAAATTACTTTTCTATACCTCAGCTTCCTCACTATAAATGGATTAATGATGTTAAAATAGAAACTATTAAACAGAAAATGTGCAGGTGCCTTGCACATGGTGCATGTTTGATTTGCTAATTAATGGCAACATCCTATGACATTTATTAGGAACTGCCTCTGAATCTTCATTCTCCAGTCATTGGTTACTGGGCATTCCTGCTTAGATAGAATCAACAGAGGTTTCTAATACACCTAGAATAAGAATACTAAACTGAGAACTTTTCTTCTTATATAATTATCCCATTTGGAAAATAAAAAGTGCAAGTGAAATTTCAAAATTTGCTTATGTATCAAAGAGGAAGGAACCTTCTGCATAGAAAGCCATGTCAAAAATTCCCCAAGCCTCACTCTCATTATGGAGCAAATGAGGTTTTTCCAAGGTACAGGTGATAATGTTTCCTCAGGTTTCCGAATACCAAACATATGAAGGCACTTAGGGACTTCCCGAACATATATTTCAAGGAAAAAAAATCTTTTCATCTTCAAAGAATCCACTTACTATTCAACAAGTATGATTGAAAAATAAGACAAATGGAATTATTCTGCCTCAGAGGTGCTGTAGGAAAAAATACACATGCAGATATACAAAAGTAGTTGACAAAGATTAGATGTTTAGATAACTAAATGAAGATACAATGCAGAAAGTATAAATGAAGTCTCCAGATGTAATCCTAGCTACTATTTTAATTAATAAAAGGGTTTTTGCCCCATAAGATAAAAAAAAAATGTAAAAGAATAAAGGACACATCTACAAAAGTACTTTGGTTAAAAGCACAGATTCTAAATGAAATCAAGTTCTGTCCAAAATCTGTCAATTACTTAGACTCTCTGTGCCTTCATTTTTTCATGAATAAAATCAAGTTCATGATTATGCCTTTATGAAGAATTCATTTCGCTCTCTATTAATCTCCAATATCCTAAAGATACAGTGAAAGTAAGCAATTCTATGTCACATGAAAGAGCATGTGCTTATGGAAATGACTGGTTATTCAATACATTCATATCAATTTTGTACAATATGCTGAATTGCATGTATCATGGCTAAAGTATTATATAGTATGAAAGACTAGTGTTAACTCATGCTTTAACATATTACACATTTTTATTGTGTATATGCAATGACTATAACTGCAACAAATGGCCATTCCCAAGTTATGTGCTAATAAAAATTAAGTTTTGAAAAAATAAAAGTGGTTTGGGGAAGATCCAAAGAAGGTGAGAGAAGCAAATGCTTAGTGTAGTATAACAAACCATTAATAAACTAGCTACATTGTTACACATGAAGAATACAGCAGACCTACCAACAGCAAAAAAAATGTGCCTCTTGGCATTCAAATATAGATTAAAAAATAAATGAGAGTGAAAAAATTAATTATTCAGTTGCCTTTAGCCATATGTACTCAATAAACAGGGGCTCATGGTCACCAGAACAGAGGAACATTTCCATTGTCACAGATAGTCTACTATGAGCTACAAATAGCAAACTCTCAGCCTCTCAGTCACTTAAAGATGAAAGAGAAGCCTGCTCCTTTTCTCCTCCACTGGGTAGGAAAATTCACAAGTTGGTGACATCCCATTCCCAAGAAATCTCTTTCTCTCAAGGTCATGCTGTCCTCAAATCTTTTATGCTTTCCTGCTGGTAGCTGGACTACTGCTGAATACACTTGTGTTACAGTTACCAGCAGTCCAGCTAGGTGGTCTTAGACTCCATTTAGAATTTCAGTGCACTTCACAATTATGCCAATTGTGATCACAGTTGTCATTTCAATCATAATTACTGAAAATGTTTAGGACAGTGATGCGAATTTTTCCTCTCAGCTGCCTTTTATTGTCAGTGTGTACCCCTCATCCAGTCTCCCTAAAACTTCTAACTCACTGGCTCTAGTTTGATGTAAACTAGTAATCAGTTACCCAAATTTATAATGAATAAAGCTTTGGAAAGACCTTTTAGTTCTTTCCAAGAATGTGAGTGCACCAACCTTAATTTCATATTGTTCTAGTCTCTACCTCCATTCTAGGAAGTTGAGAATGTTACATGCCCCCCATGGAAAAGACTTTATTTGCAATATCAGAGTGCAATAAGGATGTGTGAATTGAATCTCTGTAAGAGAATATAAGGAATAGAAAAATAACAGAAGTAGTGCCATGAAATTCCCATAAATAGAAAATCTTTGAGAAGTGCAAATTTAGACAAATGGCCAATTCTACTCACTCCTGAGAAAATGAGAGCAAATCATTCATGGATACACAAAATCCATTCTTCAATGATAAAACATAAGGAATTAATTTTATATACCCAGGACAGTATATTTAATCATAGATGTATTCTAAAATATAACCAAATTGTTCTTGGGCTGTGTTGATCACACATGGTCGCGTAAAGAAAGAAAGATTAAATCACCTAAATTTATGTTACTCATATTAAATTTAAACAAGGTATTTTTTCTAATTTATATATAGGCATGAGCAATAGCACATATGGGCTGGAGCGATAGCACAGCGGGTAGGGCGTTCGCCTTACAAGCGGCCAACATGGCCGACCCGAGTTTGATTCCTCCGCCCCTCTCGGAGAGCCCGGCAAGCTAACGAGAGTATTCGATATGCCAGACACAGTAACAACAAAGTCTCCAATGGAGACGTTACTGGGCCTGCTCGAGCAAATCGACGATCAACGGGAGGGCCTTTACCTTTACCTTTTATATAGGCATGAAGAAATATCAGTACAATTAGGATAAGTAAGCTGATTTTGGATTGTTAAGGATACTGCATCACTCACTATACGTATACTAATGTCATGAAGAACCACATTCAATTACAGCAATAGTATAACCCATGATTGCAATAGGTACAAATAAAGTCAAGTTTAAGACATAGAGTTGAAGAACCAAGACTCAAATCCCAGAAGTTTCGTTCATTATCAATCTGACTTATAAATAAATGTCAACAACTTACTTTTTACTTTGTAAAATTGCGTTATTAACAATTTTTCCTTATGTAACTTTTCTGACAACACATTTATTGAGCAATAATTCACATATGATAAAATTTCCCCCTTTAAAATATAAAATTAAGTCATTTTAGTATATTTTCAAATTGGGACACCATCACCACTATTTAATTAGAGAATTTTTTTTCACAGAAGGAACTTCATGTTATATTAAACCTCATGTTAAAGCAGTCATTTTGCTTTATTTTCTTACCTTACTACTTAGAACCAATTCCACATTTTGTCACTGTGGATTTGCCTATTCTGTTCTTTTCATATAAATAAATTTCTGACAAATTTCTTTCACTAAGTTCTCAAGGCTTATCTAAATGGTAGTATGCATTAATAATTAATATTAACTGTCAGAAATATTCCATGGTGTAGATATATTTTTGTTGATCCATTTTTAGGTTATTTCTACATTTTGGCTATTATAATAAAATGTTATTATAAACATTTTGGAATGGTGGACATGAATTTCTCTTATTTCATAGAGCTTTGTGTGCAGAGATATTTTATTTTCTTTTTAGCTTATGTCTGTGAATGGCATTCTTAAAATTATGGATTTTATTTGTATTTTCTTAGTGATCACTGATGCTAAACATCTTTTCGTGCATTTACTAGGCACTAATATATTTTCTCTGTAGAAGTATATATTCAAATTCTTTTCCCATTTTAACTGTTGTTTGTCTTCTAAATGTTGAGTTGACTATTTTTAATATGTTCTAGAAGTCCCATAACAGATGTAGTTTACAAATATTTTCTCCCATTCTGTTAACTATGTTTTTACCTTCCTGATAAGACCTTAAATATACAAAGTTTTTCATTTTCTCCATTTCTGCTTCTGTCACTTGTTAGTTGGAACCATATCTAAGAATTCATTGCCTACCCCAAGGATATGAAGACTTTCAAATTTGTTTTCCTCTAATGGTTTCAGAGCATTTAATTCTAAAATTCAGGTTCATGAGTCATTTTGAATTCTGGTATATGAATGACTGATCTTATCTTTGGATATGAATAAGCAGTTGTACCACACAACTTGTTAAAAAAAACTATCATTCCACAAAACACTTGTACCCTTCAAATTAAGCTGACCATAAGTATATGAGTTGATTTCCAGTTTCTCAATTCTATGACACTGATACCTACATATACTGCTATCTCAGTACCATTTTATCCTAATTACTGTGACTTCATAGCAAATTTTTAAATTAGGAAAATTATTTTTCATCATAATTTTAAGATTACTTTGGTTATTCTGAATACCTTTAATTTCTATATGAATTTTAAAATAACTTGTCAGTCTCTGCAGAAACAGGTGGAATTTTGGCAGGTAAACTGTCAAGCCTGTTGAATTCTTTGTTAAATAACATAGGGGATGAAGCACTGATCTAAAACTTAAGAAATGTAGATTCTTGACAATGGAAATATCTGTGCCATTCATATAACTTCAATTTCTTCATCAGGAAATATTAAAATTCTGCTACACTAATTTGGAAAATCCCCACAAATTCAGAATTTTATGTCTTTTCTAGCCTGGAAATAATCCTAGGAGTTTAATAGAAACTATTTCTTTTAAAAAGCCATAAAACAACTTAAACTTGCCACATTCTTAGACAAATGGAAAACACTATAACACTTAGAATAGAATAGCTTCTACTTTGCAAGGATTACTTTATATTCTAGGTAAGACATAAAAACAATTTGAACCAAACAACAAGTTATACACTCCACTATTTTATAATATTATTTACATTATTGTAAATATTGGTAAAATTACATTTAGTTTAGAGTCACTTACAATCTGCTGTATGCTAAACATCGATAAATTCATCAAGAAGAACACAAAAGCTAAAGAGACCATATGTCAATTACTATTCTAATCAATATAGATGATCTCCATAATTAAATATTAAATATATAAGAACTTAATACAAAATATAACTTATTTTCCCCTGACTTCTAAGGTGACATTCATTATAATGAACATCTGGCAAGCACTCTGAATTTTCACCTTTAATTCTCCAAACACACAATGTAGCGGAATAAATATATTGGGTATATTGGGTGCTCATGTTCAAGTTCTCAAGAGTTTTAGATATCTATTATACTGTGCATCATGCACCAGATGTCAACTAGGAAAAACCAAAGATATACAATATATAGTACTAAGTCTCACAGTTCACCTTCTAATGTAATTAGAATCAGCTATACAAGAAGAGAATCACCATGCACTGTGAAAACCGTTACATTAGCAGTATAAAATCTGTTTTGATGATAGAGAGAAGATATAGAGGCTATTAACTTCTGTAAGCAAGTAGAGTGGATGTGAGAAACGGGGAGAAATAGTGCAAGACATCAAAGCTAAAGGCACAAGTAATAGAGCTGTGGTACATGGGGAAACAAGAACTGTGGATAACTCTAGGATGTGTTGCTTGGGTGCTACAGGGCAATAAACTTTAGACAAGTTATTCTCATCAACAAAAATGTTATTGGAATGTCAATGGAGTTGAACTTCAGATAATGAAAAACCCACACAAACATTGCCATCTCCCTGACTCCAAGCTAAAAGCATAATTCTAAAGTACAACTTTGAAGTTTTTTTGGCATTTTGCTCAAGTAATGTGAGACACAACTATTCAAATATCATAACTTCACCTACCAAAATTCCAATAAAAATCAAGAATAAAGATTGGTGATTCCTAATGAAACAGTGTTTATTTCTCTATTATTTACATTCTTTTCAGCCTTCTCCCACTAGGATGTAGCTTTGATATATAAATAAAAATCAATATTACATTTTCTGCAACAGCAAACCAACAACTGTCACTTTCCCTAGAAAATTATGGGAACTGGAGTAGCTACACTAATATCAGCCAAAATAGATCTTAGGACCAAAAAATTATTAACTGTGAAATGAAAATGTACCATAATATATGGTAATTATATTAGGAACATAAAAAAATTGAACATAACTCCAAAGACCAAAAATACAGGAAATACGAAACTGATAGAATCATAGAAATATCATTCAATTAAAATAGCTGAGAGAGTTCAAAACTCTACTTCCAGTGATAAATAAGACCACCAGACTGATCAACAAAGGAAAAAAAGAATATTCATGTTATCATCTAATTAATTTTGCTAAGGGTATTTTTTGTTTGTTTGGGGAGGCAAAGCAGATGTGGGTACTCAGGGTTTACTCCTGACTCTGTTCAGGGATCAATCTATGGGGAGTCAGGGATCAAACACAGGGCAACCGCACGCAAGTCAATTACCTTACCCACTGCACTATCTCTCTAGTTCCTGTGATCATTTAATTTATAGTCCTTTTAAGCCTTAAATATATAAGGTAACTGCGTCTTTGCAGTCTTCCTTTCTGTCACATTAGCTGTCCTTTTATGTAGCAAGGAATCACTAAAGTTGATTTTTGAGACTGTAGCACTGTAGCACTGTCCTGTTATTCATCAACTTGCTCATGCGGGCACCAGTAACGTCTCTATTGTGAGACTTGTTATTAGTGTTTTTGGCATATCAAATACGCCATGGGGAGCTTGCCAGGCTCTGCTGTGCGGGCGAGATACTCTTGGTAGCTTGCTGGACTCGCCAAGAGGGACGGAGGAATCTAACTCAGGTCGGCCACATGCAAGGCAAATGCCTCACCTGCTGTGCTATTGCTCCAGCCCAATTTTGAGACTAAAAGACTTAACTATCAAAGAGCTGTATAGTATTTCTTGTGCATCTATACCACAAATTCTTTATCAATTTATTCATAACTGGGAATTTTGGTTGTTTCCATATTTTGGCAATTGTATTAAGAACTGCAATGAGCAGAGGTGTGTATGTATTCTTTCAAATTAATGTCTTTGTTTGGGGGGAGTAAAAGCCAGGCAATCATATCACTGGGTCACATGTAAGTTTTATTACTATTTTTGAGAGACCTTCAAATTGGTTTCCACAGAAGTTGAACCAGAAAGCATCCCCACCAATACTGGATGAGGTTTCCTTTCTCACCACAATCCCATCAACACTGTCTATTCGCAAACTTTTTGATATATGCAATTCTGAGAATATCTCAATGTTGCTTTGATTTTTATTTCTCTACCCTGTAGCTCTAAAAAGGAAGAAAATTAATGCAATCTTCAGTGACATGATGGAACTAGAGTAAATGCAGAATGATATCAGTCAGAAGGAAGGATATATATATATATATATAGAGAGAGAGAGAGAGAGAGTGAGAGAGAGAATAATCTCACTCATATGTGCGACTTGAAAAATCACAGGTAGGTAGCAACAAAGAGTCAACAGAGAATTGATCCACAGAACTGAGCTTTAGGGGTTGGTGGGATATGGAGTGAAAGAGAGGGGCTTTGGTGGGTACATAAAAGACAGAGGTAGGAACACGGGTGATGGGTATGGTGTTGGAATTATGCATATATGAAATCATCATTAATAGTATTGTAAATCATAGTACTTCAATTTTTTAAAACAGCTTTCTAAAAAAAAGACAAATTTGAGATATGCTTCACGTGAGTAAATATCTTCCTCCAACTCTTGGGCCTTGTTGCTGAATTTATTTTATTTTCCCTCAGAACAGATTCCATCCCATAAGCTCCTCAGCTCACCATGGTAGTTTAGCTCTCAGGTCCTCTTCAAGCCTACACTTGCGTGGATCTACTCCCGATATTGGCTCTATTTGAGTTGCTCTCCCCAAAGTCCCCTTAGCTTGAAAATGAATCAGTGAATATCAATAAAATTGGGAGGAGGGAAGGAGCCAGCAACCAAATTACAAATACAACACACAGAGAGCACTGCTCACTTGGACTTAGAAGGGCTCGTTACTAAGCATGGAGAGAACTGTGCCATATAAACACAAAATGTGAAGCTTTATACTCTCCCTGGGACTCAGAGGCAGAGTGATTTCTTAACAAATGCTCCCGCTGTGGTGTACAAATGATATTGATCTCTGCAGTTGGCACTGAAAACTAAAGCTGGTATATTGCATTTTTTAAGTTTCATCTCTAAATCCAAGCTGGCAGTTTGGTGTCAAATATAGAAGAAGCTTATTCCATTGATATCTCACCTAACAGATGGAGAAAAGTCTTGATCTATAGTAATCCAGGTAACCATGACTCTCAGTTCAACAGAAGATTTTGACTTCTCTACTTTCAGAGAAAAGCAATCACAAAAATAGTTCCAATGCAAGGAGGTAAAAGAACGTGTATAAGGTTAGAAGTACCCCAAATGTGCTCTTCAAATACCTAAGGTTATTGCCTGTCTATTTAAACATACTACTCTAAGACTCCATAATGTCCTATAACATCTTGCCACTAGAGTCTATTCTTTTAACAATATTGCCTAAGGCAGGAAAACGAATCTGACCATTTTAAAAGGAGTTTCACTAAGGTCTGCAGTGGAAATGATTATTAAACTTAACCCTCAGTGGGCCAGATAATCTAATTAGTGACTCAGTGCTTAAACATTTTGACTAATTAAGCATTTACTGTGCAAGAATCAATGGTTTAAAAGAAAAGTTGTTCTCCTGGATCAAATAACTATTTGAAAGGTTTAGGAATTCAAGCAGTTTAGAGGGCATTGTCTTCAAAATCCTCCAAAAGTTCATATATATTGTTCCATATATGCCATAGTCATATTATTAGGTAACTGATGACTGTGGTGGGTGACAAGAAATAAAACGAGTATTTGTAACTAAGAGCTGCACCCCCATATTCGTTGCAGCATTATCCATTACAGTCAAGAAATGGAACAACCTTGACTGTCCACTAACACATGAATGAATATATGAGGCAAAGAAAGAGAGGGAGACAGAGAGAGACACACACAAAATGGAACATTCAACCATCAAAAAGGAAGGAAATGCCATCATTTGTGAAAACATGAATGAAACTTAAGGGCCTTACAGTAAGACAGAGAAAAATGAATACTCTCTGCTATTTCTTATTTAGGGAAAAACTCATTACTAGATTTAAGGTTGATGAAATTACGTATTACTCTACATAGTATTCTTTATATATACAACCTTGGAAAAAATGCCTCTTTAGCTCTAGTTGCTTCTAATCAACTATTTATTTTTCTCTGGAAAGGTTATCTTCGAAAAGTTATTTCTTAAATAGGAGCGATAGCACAGTGGTAGGGCATTTGCCTTGCACGCAGCCAACATGGCCGACCTGAGTTCGATTCCTCCGCCCCTCTCAGAGAGCCCAGCAAACTACCGAGAGTATCTCACCCGCACGGCAGAGCTTGGCAAGCTCCCCGTGACGTATTCGATATGCCAAACACAGTAAGTTATTTCTCAATTCTTAAAAAATTATTTCATAAAATATTATACATATAGGTCACTGGCATCAATTTTTCTCTTTCTGTTGGGACATTAATTAGGTTTATATAGGCTACCTTTAGATAGCACAGCGGGTAGATAGCACACGGCAAAGCCTGGCAAGCTACCTGTGATGTATTTGATATGCCAAACACAGTAACAAGTCTCACAATGTTACTGGGTCTGCCAGAGCAAATCAATGAACAATGGGAAGACAGTGACAGTGACCTTTAACTCTAAAATATACTCACCTAAAATCATACACGAAATGCTTTTTGTATGAACATTTTTCTGGTATAGGACTCATACATCTTATTTACTTATTAAATGGGTTCAAATCCAAAGAATCAGTGATCTAAAGTAGCATCATTTCTTTTTAATAGTTGTTTAAATTCTAACAACTTTTATTCAATGAATATATTATGGATATCCCTTCAAAGTATTGTTTCTATAGCTAACTCTGTCACTTAATCACTTAACTTCCCGTTAGTCGTCGATTTGCTCGAGCGGGCGCCAGTAACGTCTCCATTTGTCCCTGTCACGTGATAGTGTAGCCCAATGGCATCTGTTCGCTCTGGGAACATGAAGAGCATTCAAACAGATCGTTCATGATCTTGATGAAGAAGTCTGACCATCTGGTAGGTGGGCGGCCACGCGGTCTTTTGACATCCCGTGGAATCCAGTCGGTAATAGCTCTAGTCCAGTAGTCATCTTTAAATCTCATTACGTGACCAGCCCATCTGATTTTTGACACCTTGGCAAACGAGACAGCATCCCTGATTCTTGATCGTTGATGGATGTCAGAACTCCGGATTGTTTCTCTCATTTGAGTGAAATGTGATATTCCAAGCATAGCTCTTTCAATTCCTCTTTGGGAGACCTGAATAGCGTGTCATCCTGTTTGCGTAGGGCCCAGGTCTCTGAGGCATATGTTAATGCAAGAAGAACAGTGGAATCAAAGAGATGTGCCCGGAGCCGGAGGTTCTTCGTCCTCTTAGCTATTTCTTCGATGTTCTTGAAGGCGTTCCAAGCCGCTCTCTTCCTCCTGCGCAGCTCGAGTGCAGGTCATTTGTCATGTTGACTTCTCGACCTAGGTACACATAGTTGTTGCATTCAGAGATGGTTGTTCCATTGAGAGCAAATGGGGCATCAGGAACGAGGCTGTTTCTCATAAACATTGTCTTCGTAAGATTCAGCTGTAGTCCTACCTTTCCACACTCACGGTCAAAGTCAGCCAGCATTTGTGCCGCTTGGCTGATGTTTGGTGTTATTAAAACAATGTCATCAGCAAAGCGGAGGTGGTGTAGTTGCCGACCATCTATCTTCACTCCCATTCCTTCCCATTCCAGTCGTCGTATGATGTTCTCGAGGGTGGCACTGAAGAGTTTCGGTGAAATGGTATCACCCTGCCGAACCCCTCTCTTGACATCAATGATTACTTCTTTGTAGAATGGTGAGATCCTGGTAGTGAATCTGCAATACAGCTCACGGAGGATCTTGATGTATTCGGCTTGAATGCCCTGATTGGCTAGGGCTTCAATGACAGCTTCCGTCTCAACAGAATCAAAGGCCTTCTTTAAATCGATGAACGTTAAACAGAGCAGCATCTTGAACTCCTGAGAAACCTCAATGAGCTTGGTTATCGTGTGGATATGGTCAATGGTGCTGAATCCTTTGCGGAACCCGGCTTGCTCGCATGGTTGTCCTTCATCTAGGGTTCTGCCAATCCTATTTAGGATGACTCGAGTGAACAACTTGTAGATGACAGACAATAGGCAGATCGGGCGATAGTTGCCAATGTCATGGATGTCTCCCTTCTTGAACAGTAGCACAGTCCTGCTGGTTTTCCATTGGGACGGAACCTTGCATTCAGACAAGTAACATGTGAAGAGCCGAGCCAGTGTATTGATGAGTACTGACGGCAGGTTCTTCAGGTGTTCAGGTCTGACCTTGTCTGGGCCGGGTGCTGTTTGTTTCTTTACCGACGAAATGGTGTGTCGGATTTTGGAAGGGAGAACGTTGGGAACGACATATCCATCCTGTGGAATTTGGTATGTCAGCAAGTGGACATGGCTATCGAAGAGATTTGAGTAGTAGTCATGGATAATCTTCTCCATTGCCGTTCTGGAGGATGTGATGGATCCATCAGTACGTCGGAGGGCAGTCATCTTGGTCTTGTAGTTGGCGAAGGACAGACGGGCGTTACAAATACTTTTCCCAGCTTCTGCCGCATCTACCAGCACTTCTGCTCTTCTCTCTTTGAGTTTGTTTAATGACTGTATATTATTCCACTATAGAAGACTATCTCAAAATGATGTACATTTTAGGTTGTAATAATTTCTGAAACTATCATGTGTGTGTATGTGTGTATGTGTGTATCACTGTGAAATTGTCCTAGTAGATTTGTAGATAAAATTCATTGAGTGGGCATGTAAAACATTTTGAGAACTACTATCAATTTGTGATTCTATGATCAATGAAAGAGGAAATGGAATTAAACCATACTTTTGCTTGATTATATATTAGTGAATGCTTACCAAACAAATAATATAAATATGTGACTGGAAATATAGTACAGTGGTTGGGATGCTTGCCCTGCATGCACCTGAACCAAACCAGATTCTCCAATACCCCATATGGTCCCCCTGACACCTACCAGGAGTGCAGAGCCAGAAATAAGTTCCGATCACCGCTGTGTGTGGCCCAAAAAACAAAACAGTCAGCTATTCTTAACCACCTATTATTTTCCTTTGCCTTTTTTCCTAATCAGCTGTGAGTCTCTTTCCTTTCAATGCATACTCTGTCATGTATATTAAAGACAGTTTTGACCAGCCTTTTATCTTTAAAGAAAAGAATAAATTAAAAGTCAATGAGAGTTGGAAATGATCACTCTGGACAGAAACTGAGTGCTGAAAGGAGGTAAAGTGATATACATGATACCCTTTCAGTAACAGTATCGCAAACTACAGGGACTAAAAGGAAAATGGGAGTCAGGGCGAAGGGAGAGAGGGAGAGAAAAAAGGTGTTTGCTATAGAGGCAGGCTACTGGTACGGGGCAGGAGGAAAACTGGGGACATTAAGGGCAGGAAACGTTGCATTGGTGAAGGATTAGGTATCGAAACACTGTATGACTGAAACTGAATCATAAACAATTTTGTAACTGTATATCTCACAGTGATTCAATAAAATAAATATGCCAAGCTCATAGGAACAGAAACTAGAGTGGTCACTGCCAAGGGTGGGATGTGGCAAAAATAGATGTAGACCAAAGGTTTTTTCAAAATACTTAAAATTTTTGGAGACTCCAAATTGCCACCCACAAATGGCTCCTCTGGCTCCTGAATGGCCTTGATCCCAGAGGCACACAAACCAATCTCAGAACCCAGAGGCTTCTGGCAGAAAACCCTTTTGACTTAATTACTATTATATCAGAAATCCAAAATCACAGCCATGTGACATCATATGCTCTTCATAATCAGCAACAGAAAACAAATTATCTAATGATGCCTTTTCAGCTGGTCTGATTGTTGGGAGGGAATTCCAAATAATGATGGTTGGTCTTCTGTCAAAAAATTTAATGTAATCAAAGTAGAGATAGAGTAAAGTGGAAATCATCTGCCACACAGGCGGGGGGGGCATGGGATGAGGGGTATACTGGGGTTTTTGGTGGTGGAAAATATGCAATGGTGAAGGGATGGGTAACCTGAAAGCTTTGTGACTGTTCTCACAGTGATTCAATTAAAAAAGAAGAAGAAAGGGAAAAAAGACCCCCTGAAATCTAAAGTACAATATGATATCTATAGTTAACAATAAGCTATATGCTTGAAAGTAGCTGAGAATATATCTTAAATGTTCTCATCACATGAAAATAAAATAAGAAAAGAAAGATAAATATGAGAGGTGGTGAAGTCATTCACTAACAATATTGTTTAAACCATTTATAAACATACATTTGTGTAAAATCACCATGTTATACATCATAAATCTACACAAAATTACATCTCAAAAAATTGGTGAGAAATTCAGTGTCACTATTGCAAAGCATCTTCATGCTATACATTTAATCACACCTTCAGGGTAATTATTGACTAAATACAAGATATATCTGCATTAATATTTACGTTTTTAAAAATGACAAGACTCAGACAGATTCAATAATAACCAAAGCTATGCATATTACAATTATGATTATAATTGGTATAAGGGAAGGCAAGTTTCCCTTGCTGATTCAAGTGTTCTTCCCATGCAACAAAGCTGCTCTTTACTAAGAGCTGAACGACTGGCTATTTGGGGAAATCATGAGCCTGTGTATGGACATTAGTTGCCAAGTTTATGAAAATATTTAATATTACTTCAATATATTTTATCAAGTATTTTTCCTAGCCCCCTTTTCTACATTTGATTAGCACATGAGTTCAATGAAATGGTAGATCAGGAAGAAGGTAAGACCATCTTTTTGCCAGCTACTAAAACTAGAACACATTAATTTAATGGGAAGCAAATGTGGATAAGAGATAGAGGCCCCGGGGTATGATTAACTTGAAAAATAACCCAGGGACTAACTAAACAACACAAGAAAGTAATCATTGGGATGCAGAGGTCAAGAGAGAGCTGAGAATCAACATTTCTTTTTTAGCTTGACCTAGACTTTATATAAGCACAGGCTAAAATAAGCATATTGAGCAATGTCTGTAAAACCTGTTATGCCAGCCACTTCTGAAATTTAAATCCTACAGGGAGCAGTAGATTCTTTAACATGACAGAGCAATGTACATGAGGCATTTTGTTCCCAAGTTGTCCATTACATCCCCACTGCTAGGCTGCAATGTGGTGCATTCATTTCTAGAACCTCTATAGGGACTAATGTCTCTTCGAACTCACCCCACACAGGAAACAGTTCCCCTGTGTCAGTCTTTCAGGAAACAGTGAGAAAAGCACTGCAAATAATTTAATAATTTAATTCTTGTCCTTTCTCACTCTCCCCGCTCCCCCACTTCCCCAACCCCACTCCCTCCCACACAGAGCTTTTGCTTAATGAATGAACACTTGTCAGGTGGAGAGAAGGTAACAAGAGAAATGGCATATGCTGAAATATATTTATTGGCATTCAATTAAATAAAATAAACTAGATGCAGTCTAGTGTACTATTTCAAAAAACTGACTTCTCTCCCAAGGTTTGTCCACATAAATTGTCAAGCTTGTTGGACATAATCAACTTTCCAATTTCAATAAAGTAAGCACTGCTGATTCTATTTCAACAACTTATCAATAAATAATGTTCTTATAAGAACTTTTACACTTGGTAAAATAGATACAAGACTCTGACTCCAGGAATCATTGGCCCCTTCATAATACTTCATCATTTTGTCTTCACTATTACGGAAAAGGGCATATCTACCTAGTTCTAAATTGAAATCCCTATGCCCAGCATCTTATATTCATGAGGAATGAATAAGAGAAAATAGAATAAAGAAAGCCAGAGACTTGGCAGAACCATATTCATAAGGCATATTCTGATTTGGCTGCTGCTAATAATATCAATGAATCCTATTTAGTTCTTAGAGGAGTTTCAAAGCCGCATCCACAAATAGCAAGCAATGCGGCAATTGGTCATGTATTCCAACCCTAAAAAGGAATGTACATTTGTTTATTCTTCAAGGGTTCCCCTGTTTTTATATCTCCCCACAGTACTTAGAGTCAACCCCTGAAAATAACACGATCAGGACTAGATAAATAGTTCAACATACTGAAAAGATGCATAGTTCTCAGGACACCACATGGGGTCTCCTGAGAGGTGCCAGGAGCAAGTAACTCAGCACAAAGCTAGGAGTAGTCCCTGTGTACTGCCAGGTGTGGCCCAAAAAATAAAACAGTAAAAACACAGTTAGTAACATAACATCTTTATGAAAGCGACTTCTTATTCGCAGTTTGTTGAGAGAAAAAAATCTATAATTTTGCATCAAAACGGTGATTTTTCTTCTACTATAGGTAGGTAGTTTTAGCCCTTTGATATCAACTTCCTCAACTCTGCCTGTCCCCATATCAACATTTATCTGCGGCCTAGTGTTGGTGGAAGGACACAGCCCCAGGCCCTTGCATGTGGGGGAGGAGGGCAGGGGGGCCCCCTGGCCACACCTGTGATTAAAGCACTTGGGAAGCTGAAAAAAAAATTCATCTGTAATCTGTATTTCTTGTGTAAATCTTTTCTCTTTTCTTCAGAAGAAACAATGATGCAAACTTTATCTAAGGCAAATCTCTTCATCTCCCAGAGTTTCCTCTGAAATCGATTTCCACATACACCACTTATGCAGAAGTTTAGTATTGTACATTTTATGCTATATTTTTTCTTTGTATACTGTTTTATTATCTTGGTTAAAATTCAGAGTTGCCCTACAAGCGGATTCAAAAGTTCAGGAAGTCCTAACGTTCTGTCTTATTTATTTATTTATTTATTTATTTATTTTATGTTTTGGTGTCACCCTAGTGATACTTAGGGGTTACCCCTGGCAATGCTAAGAGGACCCTGTGGGATGCTGAGGATCGAACCCAGGTCGGCTGTGTGCAAACCAAGGGCCCTCCCTGCTGTGCTATAGCCAGGGTGCAAAGGTTTGGGACAGTAAAAATTCTAAGCCTAAAGAGTCCATCTTTGGGGCTGGAGAGATAGGACAGCAGGTAGTGTGTTTGCCTTGCATGCAGCCGACCCGGGTTCAATTCCCAGCATCCTATATGGTCCCCTGAGCAACACCAAGAGTAACTACTGAGTGCAATTCCAGCAGTAACTCCTGTACATTGCCAGGTGTGACCCAAAAAGCAAAAAAAAAAAAAAAAATCCATCTTTGTCTCTGTGTCCCTGTATGTCCTCTCTATGTGTATTTTGTGTTCTTATCACTTCTGTGTCTTTCATTTTCAGCTATTCTCATTGTCCTTAATACTTTAAATACCAGAGGGAAATCCAGCCACTTAATGATTACAGAAAATGCCCTTGGGAGCACTCAATCTCCTTGCTAGAGTTATGTGTTTCTCCCTAAACAAATTCCTTTGGTTTTTGATGTAATGCTCATATTGACCAGGTCTAAATCATTTGGAGGTCCTATAATATAGAAGGAAAGAGACATGGGGAAATTGTATATTTGCCACTCCACCTGGACAGTGCTTAAAAGAGAAACATTTTCAAAAAGAAAATTATGAGGCACAGAAAAAAAAAGTTACAGCCCGAATATGTGCAAATTTAATTAACTCTGGGAAATCATTAATGATTTTTTTCTTTAGTGGTGTGTTGTGGTTTTTAAAATTCCCAGCACTGGAGCGATAGCACAGCGGTAGTGCGTTTGTCTTACACGCAGCCAACATGGTCGACCTGAGTTCGATTCCTCCGCCCCTCTCGGAGAGCCCGGCAAGCTACCGAGAGTATCTCGCCCACATGGCAGAGCCTGGCAAGCTACCTGTGATGTATTAGATATACCAAACACAGTAACAACAAAGTCTCCAGTGGAGACATTACTGGCCCCGCTCGAGCAAATCGATGAACAATGGGAGGACAGGAAAAATAAATAAAAACCTTCAACAGTGCTTTCCTTTGGCAATAACAGTCTCTCTCACAAATCCATGTTTCTCAAATAAAAAATGTTCACACTATTTCTTATGTATTATCCACTTCCTTTTTTACTCCTTGAAAAGTGGTCTCAATATTACGCAAAGAGGAAGCTGTGCTCTCAGCGCTTCTGGCTTTCTCATCACTTCTGGCTTTTTCATCACCCACTAACCCGATAGCATTCAGCACCATTTATCTACCCCATCTTAAATTTATTTCTGCCAAAAATGCCATGGCACCTAAGTGCTCTTTTCCATTTTTCCCTACTTTTTTCTCTCATTCATTAAGGGCAAATTTAGCTTAATCCCTTGTCTTTAATCTTCTTCAAGATTTCACAAACTTACATGCCTTCAGGAATCATCCCTTAATACTCTTCTCCTCACTCTTCCCCAATCAGATACTTGTAGATATAATTTATCTATTTCATGTTAATTTTAAAATTCATTAGCATAGAATTATTCATACTATTAATTTTTAACATATACCTAAAAAAGAAATATATACAGTTTTTGTTCCCACACTCTGCTCGGATCGGGACTGGGCCTCCTCCACCCAGATCCCCCATCTTCCAGTAGGTAGGCAGTTACATCCACCAACTGCCCCCCCACCGCACGCCATGTAATCCCATCAATGACCAAGATCCAGAGACTATAAAACCAAGCTTCTGGAAAAGAACATCACAGAGTCTTCTGCTCTTCTGCCCCTGCTCCTGTCTGTCCTCGCTGGGGCCTCTTATTGTCTAGTTCTCGCTCTCAGAGAACCCGGCAGGCTACTGAGAGTATCCTGCCCACACAGCAGAGTCTGCCAAGCTCCCTGTGGTGTATTCTATATACCAAAATTCAGTAACAATGATGGGTTGTATTGCCCTTACCCTGAAAGAGCCTCCAATGTGGCACTTGCTAAAATCTCAGGGCTAGGACGAATGGAGATGTTACTGGTGCCTGCTCAAGGAAATTGATGAACAATGGAAAGACAGTGATACAGTGATAGTTTTGGGGTGAAAAATCTGTATCAATTTATCATTGATTCTTAATTTTGTAGAATTTCAGTTTAGTTCTATTCATCTATATGTGTGCCGGTGTCACCAACACCACCTAAAAAAATACAGTTTTTATAAAGACTTCTCTCATATATGGGATAAAATTAAAAAGGCAACAACAAATGGCCAAAATCATCAGAACTAGAGATTTTGTCTAAAGAGTTGGGCTTACATAGGAGAGTGTTGACTGAGAGGGCCCTTGAATACTGGTGCAGGGAAACAAATACTCTTATGATGAGTGTGGTGTTGGTGATGCATGCATGAAAAATATAATTTAACAATATTGTAAATCGCAGTTCCTCAATAAAAATGATAAAAGAAAAGTAATATAGTAAGTCATAAAGATCGTCCAAAAATGATAAAGTCTCATTCATCTAACTCTTCTCTCCATGGACAGACAGGGACAATATCATCCTGAACAGTCCCACTTTATCCATTTCATAGTGTTTCTTTCTTTTCCTACCAACAACATTAGAGTAGAACAGCTCATTACTTGCAATAATGTCCTTTGTGCTTTTCCCTGCACTGGGGCCTCCAAACTTCAATCTATTTGTTATTATCATATTGGATAGATCACTCTTCATCTCAATTTTTTTCATGGCAATTGTATGTCAAAAAACATACACTTCTTCTTTATTTGGCAAAACTAATCTTATTAAAGTTTGCAAGCTTTAGAGAGTCGCTCTTCGGTTTATTTTCTTCATTCTCAAGCCATAAGATAAGGGAATAGCACAAGGAAATTATATCAGTTGTGTAGACCCAAACTTCTCCTTAAATAGGAAATACCTATTTAGAGATTATAGGATTGGAAGGAGTATAGTACGGAAAGTTCTAATAAACCTTACTGAGCTGTACCACAACTAGACCATCTACTCATTGTTTTTGAACTCAGAAAGAAAAGAAACAAATTCTTACTTTCCTCTGATAAAATGTCAACATAGCCAACTCAGGTTCATAAAATTTTCACAATAGCTCATATATATATATATATATATATATAATTTAAAAAGCTTGAAATTGCATTTGGCACATTTTTCTACCATAAATATAGATTTCTATGATTAGAGACATGATTAGAGATAAGGCAGCGAGAACCTAAAATCATTTAATTCAACTCCATTCTTTTACAAATGAAGTT
The DNA here is from genome assembly GCF_029834395.1 of Sorex fumeus. NCBI lineage: Eukaryota > Metazoa > Chordata > Mammalia > Eulipotyphla > Soricidae > Sorex > Sorex fumeus. The sequence goes on from NW_026606064.1 coordinate 18,483,140, forward strand.
ACATAACCAATTCCTTCCAACTCATAAGATACCAAATGGCAACTTGAACCTAGATTTCAATATTTGAAGTTTAGTTTTTTACTTTTTATGATACAGGCATTTGAATGGTGGCCTTAAGAAAAGTGTTTTCTTCTTAAAGAAATCAAACAAATCAAACATGCAACAATAAAAATTCTCAATAAAAATAGCTATATTGCAGCGCAAAGAAACTGCAAGTGAATGGAAATGTGTCTTTAAATCTTTCACAAAGAACTCATTTTCAAATAATCTTTAATGAAAAGATATAAGAACTATTTTATAACACAGTACATCATTTTGGCAACCCAAACCACTGTATGCAGCATGCCATAATTTTGTAGACACTGTCTTAAAATTATTGAAATCTTTATAGGCTATTTTAACCCAAGGTAATAGTGTATAACATCTAGAGTATTATAAATAGTCTAATCCATTTTAAGTTTATATTTAAGTGATGTTTCTATTGGTGTTAACTGGTAATTGATTTACCCACCAAATCCCAATATTAACAGTCTTTGAATGAATGATAAAAAATGGTAAGTCCATATGTCAGGATGAAATGTTTCTTGTAGAATGACAATTTTATTAATAAATTAATCACAATAAAAATCAGTCAAATATTTAACTAGTATGTTTTCCGAGATTAAGAGGCTAAGGATTCTCACACTAAGGTTTTCCATTAAATGTGACTCTGCTTGAGCATTCAAGTTCACTCGGGTATGAGATGCAGATAATGGCTGGCCGAGAACAAGAGAAAGGTAATGGAATAAATAATTACTTCCTCTGAGGGCACACAAAGTTATAACCTAAAAATGGTAGCAGTGGATAGTTTTAGACACAACTGGCAGTGATCTGCCACAGCCAAGGTTCAGTAGACACCACAGTATATGAACAACAATTAGTCTATAGAATTAGCTAGATCTAGATTCAAGTTCTAGTTCACATTACTGTATGACTCAAATTGTCAAAGCCTCTAAGTTTCTTCCTCTGTGAAACAGTATCACTAATAAAATTTACATTTAAGAGGTGTCAAAATCTTCATTGATGTATTACCTGTTAAGTCTTTGGTGAAAACTGTAACAATCTATTTATTTTGTATTCCTCTACATTTTTATATACAATTCTGGATAATATATCATTACTTTCAAGTTTACCTTTTCTGATATTGACTTTAAAATATTTAAATATGCCCAGTATATGGCTCTATGAAAATTACCAGCTACAATATTAAGTCTAAAATCTGACATAATTCATAATTCTGACTCATACCTGAATAAATGACAGATGGCTTCACAGGAAAAGACCATATGAACTTATAGAAATAAGATGTTGGGAGGTGGAGTGATAGCACAGTGGGTATGGTATTTGCCTTGCATGTGACCAACCCAGGTTAGATTTCCAGCATCCCGTATGGTCCTCTGAGTACTGCCAGGAGTAATTCCTGAGTGCATGAGCCAGGAGTAATTCCTGTGACCCAAAAAAGCTCTCCCCCACCCCGCAAAAAAAGAAATAAGATATTCAAAAGATAAAAGAGTATTTTCACTTAACTACTTTTTGTGTGGGAAATACAGAAAAAACAGATAACAGCAAGAAATCAGAACCATGTTTACTATTTTCTAGTCACCTCACCGCAACTACTTGAAAATACACTATGATACAGAATGAAAATAATTACAACAGTAATAGTTAATGTAACATTTATTGAATATTGTTTTCCCCCCAAGGCACGAATCTAAGAATTTTTTCTCTATTAACACATTTAAATTGAAATTTAAAATCTATTAGCAATTCAATAATGGGTACTGTTCTTAAGCCAATAATAGGTACTGTTCTGTTCAAAGTAATAGTTAATGTAACATTTATTGAATTTTTTCCTCCTCAAGGCACCAATCTAAGAATTCTTCTCTATCAACACCTTTAAACTTGTTTGAACAATTCAATAATAGATACTGTTCTTCAGTCAATATGGATAAGAGTAAACACAGTATTGAAACAAAGGAAGAAGTGAAGATGTTGAAAATATCAAGAGGACTTCTGGAATGGTGAAGGAGATACTAGCAAGCTGAGTTCCCCATTCAATAATGACCGGAAATCACATAAATAATATAGGGTGAACCTCATCTGTTTATATTCGGACTTTTCTGGGAAAAACACACTTGCATATACCTGAAATTAGGTGGCCAAAGAACAGAACTCAGGTTCTAGGAATTAATCAGTAAGCTATCCATAACAAGATATGTTAGACACCTGCCTCCATTCCTATTGACTGACGTCACTCAGCTCTTGAGGGTAAACTTGATTACTTGACTTCCCGTTAATCGTTGATTTGCTCAAGAGGGCGCCAGTAATGTCTCCATTTGTCCCTGTCGTGTGCTAGTGTAGCCCAATGGCATCTGTTCGCTCTGGGAACATGAAGAGCCTCAAACCGATCATTCATGATGTTGATGAAGAAGTCGGACTATCTGATAGGTGGGTGGCCACGCAGTCTTTTGACATCACATGGAATCCAGTAGATAACAACTCTAGTCCAGCGGTCATCTCTAAATCTCATTATGTGACAAGCCCATCTGATTTTTGACACCTTGGGAAATGAGACAGCGTCCCTGATTCTTGATCGTCGACGGAGATCGGAACTCTGGATTCTTTCTCTTATTTGAGTGAAGCATGATATTCCAAGCATAGCTCTTTCAATTCCTCTTTGGGAGACCCGAATAGTGTTCTCATCCTGTTTGCGTAGGGCCCAGATCTCTGAGGCATATGTTAATGCAGGAAGAACAGTGGAATCAAAGAGATGTGCCTGGAGCCGGAGGTTCTTTGTCCTCTTAGGTATTTCTTCGATGTTCTTGAAGGCATTCCAAGCTGCTCTCTTCCTCCTGTGCAGCTCAGGTGCCAGGTCATTTGTCATATTGACTTCTTGACCTAGCTACACATAGCTGTTCCATTAGGAGATAGTCGTTCCGCTGAGAGCAAATGGAGCATCAGGAACGAGGCTGTTTCTCATAAACATTGTCTTCGTAAGATTCAGCTATAGTCCGACCTTTCCACACTCATGGTCGAAGTCAGCCAGCATTTGTGCTGCTTGGCTGATGTTTGGTGTTATTAATACAATGTCATCAGCAAAGCGGAGATGGTGTAGTTGCTGACCATCTCTCTTCACTCCCATTCCTTCACATTCCAGTTGTCACATGATGTTCTCAAGGGTGGCATTGAAGAGTTTCGGTGAAATGGTATCACCCTACTGAATCCGTCTCTTGACATCAATGATTACTTCTTTGTAGAATGGTGAGATCCTGGTAGTGAATCTGTAATACAGCTCACGGAGGATCCTTATGTATTGAGTTTGAGTGCCTTGATTGGCTAGGGCTTCAATGACCGCTTCCGTCTCAACAGAATCAAAGGCCTTCTTTAAATCAATGAATGTTAGACAGAGCGGCATCTTGAACTCCCGAGAAACCTCAATGAGCTTGGTTATCATGTGGATATGGTCAATGGTGCTGAATCCTTTGCGGAACACAGCTTGCTCGCATGGTTGTCCTTCATCTAGTGTGCTACCAATCCTATTCAGGCTGACTCAAGTGAACAACTTGTAGGTGACAGAAAATAGGCAGATTGGGCGATAGTTGCCAACGTCATGGATGTCTTCCTTCTTGTACAGTAGTATGGTCCTGTTGGTTTTCCATAGGGACAGAACCTTGCATTCACACAGGTAGCGTGTGAAGAGCTGAGCCAGCGTATTGATGAGTACTAACAGCAGGTTCTTCAGGTGTTCAGGTCTGACCTTGTCTGGGCTGGGTGCTGTTCGTTTCTTTACTGACGAAATGGTGTGTCGGATTTCGGAAGGGAGAACATTGGGAACGACATATCCATCCTGTGGAATTTGGTATGTTGGCAGGTGGACATGGCTATCAAAGAGATTTGAGTAGAAGTCATGGATAATCTTCTCCATTGCCATTGTGGAAGATGTGATAGATCCATCAGGACATCGGAGGGCAGTCATCTTGGTCTTGTAGTTGGCGAAGGACAGGCGAGCATTATGAATACTTTTCCCAGCTTCTGCCGCATCTACCAGCACTTAACCTCCACTACCTCCATTACCCAGCTGCTGCCATGCTCCAGGATGCTTTCCGGACCCGCGCGGCCACTTCGCGGTCAAGCAACACATTATAAGACACTAAGTACCCATCTTCCAGAATTGCCGTACCATATTTGATAGGGTTCAAATATGGTAACATCTACAAGGGTGATTAGAGGTCACTCCACATGCCTCTATCCCTCTTGGAAAGCCTGGCAAGCTACCAAGAGTATTCCGCCCGCACGGCAGAGCCTCGCAAGCTATCCATTGTGTATTCAATATGCCAAATCCAGTAATTACAATGGGTCTCATTCCCCTGACCCTGAAGGCATCACCAATATGGCAGCATTGAGAAGGATGAGAAACGAGAGGCTGATAAAATCTCAAGGCCGAACTAGGCTGCCACAATGAAGACAAAACTGATTGTCTGTACTTTCAATGCACATATGCTAGCATCAGATGCATCCATCGAGGACCTGATGGTACAAGCGCAAAAGATCAAGTATATGACATCATTGGTCTGACCGAGACAAGAAGGCACCAATCTCATCACGCCATTTTTGACACTGGAGAAGAATTGTTCCTCGGAACATACTATAAAAGAGGTGTCAGAGGCGTCAATGTTCTTGTCAACACAAACTTGGCCATGAGCATTGATTCATTCGAATGTTTACCAACCCCAAATCGGATGTTTACATTTGAATAGATGGCTCACTGCTGGCAGTTTCTATCTTCATTGTCTACTCACCAACATCCAATTATGATGAAGGAGAAATTGAGAAGTTCTACATGGAGCTGGAGAAGTTCTATAAAGAAGACCACATCTTCTACAAGATCATTGTTGGTGATTTTAATGCCAAGATAGGACCAAGAAGATCAGCCGAAGAACTTCACATCGGGACCCATGGCCTAGAATGGAACGAACAGGTTGAGAGACTGTCTGAGGTCATCATGTCGACCAAGACCATCCACGGTAACTCAAGATTCCAGATGGCCGAATCTAAACGTTGGACATGGGGAGTCTCCCAGTGGACGATTCCACAATGAAATAGACCACATCATATTCAATCAATGGTTTTGCCTGACCGATGTTGCTGTTGTCCCAAAATTCCAAACGGGATCGACCACCATCTACTTCGTGCAAAATTCTACTTCACAGAAAAGGGAGAAAGGGGTGCAAAGTTTAAGAAGAGAACTACCAGAACGACCACCAACTGGGAGCTCTTTGGCACTATCGCAGCAACATGGGAAGAAGCCATTGTTGACAACATTGACGAGGAATATGATCGACTGGTTCAGCGCCTCCATGATTGTGCGAGGAATGCCAAGAGAGAGATAGCCACAAAAAAACGCCTGTGTTCGAAAACTCTTGAGCTTATTCACCAACGTGGTTTGGCGCATGTCTCAGGCAACCGCAAGCGAACATCCGAGCTCGCAAAGCAATGCAGAGGTGCAATCAAGGAAGACCTCAAAGAGAGAAGAGCAGAAGTGCTGGTAGATGCAGCAGAAGCCAGGAAAAGTATTCAGGGTAAACATTGCTCTATAATCAGTTATCTGAAGAAGAATGTAATATTCCATTGCTAGCTGAAACTGAGAACCGGGAAGAAAAGTACAATAAATATGTAAATAAATAAATAAAACTTGAGCTCTGGGCCAATAGCTGAGTCTCTTCTTCTCCTCCTTCAAGAAATAGGTCAAAGATCAACCACTGTCCAGAGGCCGAGATCAATAATGAAGACTCTTGGAAAGAACAGAAATAAAAACTGACTGCCTCAGCAAAAGGTAGCACAGTCTCTGGGCTGTACCCTCTCAACCCACCCTGGCAAGACTCCGACCAAACTGTTTTCAATATCCCCATCACTATCACCCTCTCCTTTCATCATGACTGTAGGGTGATGGGGGTGTGGAGGAAGAGTTGTGCACTTGTCTTGCATATGGCTGACATGGATTCAATCCCCAACACCACATGTGGTCCTCTGAGCTACACAGGAGTGATCTCTTAGCACAGAATGAGAAGTAAGCTCTGAACACAGCTAAGTGTACCCCTCCAAAAAAGATATGCTTAATATGAATAGTACACTGAATAAAATTTAACAGAATATGAAAAGTATTAAAAGTAGACTCAATCTTGCATTAGACAGTTTAACAGAAAATAGATATAAAAACAAAGAAATGATTCTAAAAAAGATAAGAAATAAGATTGAGAAATATCAAACTCTATGGAAAGGTAAATATGGAGATAATGGTAAAACCAGAGTGGGATGAGAAAGGAATAGACATCATTTTTAAATTAAAAAAAGTAGCTTAGGACTTACCAGATCAAAGGAAAAGTAAAAAACAGATATTAAAATGCTAAAACCAAACATAAAAACAAATTTCTGAATCCAAAATAACCTACCGGAAGACATATCATTTTTCATTATGAAAGTAAATGACAAATAACATTAAAGTAACTGAGACTAATTAAAAAATTACATATAAAGGTATTTCCATCAGGTCTTCATCAAATGTCTCAATAGAAATACTACAAATTAGTGAATAGTGAATTCTATAAAACTAACAAAAACTGCTGGAAAGAAAGATGGCAGCTGCATGGGAGCCTTGTGGAGAGCAGGTATGAGCCGGGGGTGTGGGGGCGACTAAAACCTCATGGGAAGGGGGGCGTTCTGGCCCATCCTTCACGCCCTAGCGAGGTCACCAGTTGCCCCCCACGAGCGGCTCTCCAGCACGGCCATGACTCCAGAGCACAGAAACCAATCTCTTAATTATCTGACTTTCAGTAGAAATACTTCCAGGGTTAATAAGTAAAATAGCAGAAATCCATAACCATGTGGCCGCGATAGTGGCCACGCGACAACATTTAATTCTTGAACCCAGCTGTAGAAAGCAAATCATTTCACAATGCTTTTTCAGCATGTCTGATTTGGGGGGGGGGGGTTAAACTCTAAATAATAATGGTGCATCTTTTATTGAAACAATGAATCTAGTCAAAGTAAATAGAGTGTTATCTAGAATTCATCTGCCTCACAGGCATTGGGAGGGGTGGGAGGTGGGGTTTTATTGGGGTTCTTCGTGGTAAAAAATAAGTATTGGTAAAGGGAAATGTGTTTGATATTTGCATGACTGAGACCTAAACCTGAAAGTTTTGTAACTTTTCCCACAGTGATTCAATAAATAAATAAATATTAAAAAAAAAAAAAAAGATCTCCTTGGAAGAAGCTCGAGGTCTTGCCTGACAGCTTGACCCTGGCTAGCCAGCTCAATAAACTACCTGCTTGCTGATTGCAAAAAAAAAAAAAAAAAACTAACAAAAACTAATACATATCCTACCCAAACTCTTCCCAAAAAAGAGAGAGAGAGAGAGAGCACTCTCAAACTATTTTCCATGAAATCATTATCACTCTACTTTCCAAACCAAAATAATCTCTGGGGAAAAATATTAAATACAACCAATGAACAAAGATGCAATAATTCCTCAATAAAATCTTGGCAAATTGAAACTATGAAATAGAATTAAGAGTTTAGAGGAAAATCCTAAACTACAGAATAGCTAATTTATGACAGAGACTAGTGCAGTCTGAATCAAAGTATGACTCCACCAAATGGTGCTGGTAAAATAGCATAACATTATGCAAAATAAATAAATAAATTAGACCTATACCTAGCATTGTATACAAAGGTTAACTGTAAATCTATCAAGGTCCTCGTTATCATGGCCACAGAGATAAATCAATGGACTGAGCACATTCTTCACATGAAAGAGGTGCAAGTATTTCCTGGTTTCACATAGTGCCCTAAGCAAAAGCAAGAGTTTTTGCAAAAACAAAACCACTACACACAGAGATAGTAGTAACCCCAAGCTCCAATGAGCAGGTCCAAAAACCAAATAAAGACAAATAGCCTTCATTATCAAACCCATGTCTATGAAATACATTGAGTAGAATATAAGTATGACTCCCTGAGAGATTAATCTCAAAAGAGTCTTCAGAGATATAAACCCAATGACAATGTAAACATAAGCAGAACTAAAACAATAGGACTTCAATTATTTCATCAAACTGATAAAGGTTCTGTACTGTAAAAGAGGTCTAAAAAGACACCCTACTAATAGGGAGACAACATTCACACATCATACATCAAAGGGTTTATATCTAAGATATATAAGGTACTCAGAGCTCATCATCAACAAATAAATAAAATTAAAAATAAAGAGATTAACAGATACTTCATCAAATTTGACATAAAGACATAAAGATGGTCAACAGTATGAAAAAGTATTCATCACTTTGCATCAGTTGGCATAGCATTATTCAAAGAGTGTTTTGCAAAGCATGCAATCAACCTCAATGGCCACTAACAGATGACTGTAAAAGCAAGTATTCTGCCTATACTTTATGGAATACTATTCTGCAAGCTTTTTAAAAAATATATGAACTTTTGGGGCTGGAGCAATAGCACAGCTAGTAGGACGTTTTTCTTGCACACAGCCAACCCAGGTTCAATTCCCAACATCCCAAGCACTGCAGGAGTAACCTCTGTGCATCACCGGTATGACCCCAAAAGCAAAAAATATAAAATAAATAAAATATGAACTTTTGCTATCTGGAAGAAACTGATTGGATTTTGAGATAATTATGTTAAGTGAAATAAGAATGTATTTTATTTCAATTACCAGATACTCAGTCATGTGTAATATAAATAATAATTTATTATTTATTATATTATATAATGGGCTGGAGCGATAGCACAGAGGTAGGGTGTTTGCCTTGCACGCAGCCAACATGGCTGACCCGAGTTCGATTCCTCTGTCCCTCTCAGAGAGCCCGGCAAGCTACCGAGAGTATCTCACCCGCCCAGCAGAGCCTGGCAAGCTATCCGTCACATATTCGATATGCCAAACACAGTAACAACAAGTCTCATGATGGAGATGTTACTGGGCCCGCTCAAGCAAATCAGTGAACAACGAGAGGACCGACCGTTATATTATATAATATTTATTATATATTATATTTATAATATTTGTAATAGAAACAAAACAAATACACTGATAAGATTAAATTCTGGATTCATTGAAAACAATGGTGTTTGCTGAAGGAAATGGGTGTATGGAAGGAATGTTTTGGTGGAATTGTGGCACCAGAACTTTGATAGCAAGTGCAGTGAGTAAATCTAATGAGATGCATACATTTAGAGGTTAAGTCCCTAGTATTCTGCTGTATTACAGAGCAATGATAAATAATACAAAATAAATAACTTTAGAATAAAATACAAAAGAATGTAAAATACATAAAATTTTTAGTCAAAAATAAATATCTGGATGAATAACTTGTTTAATTGACCTAGCTAGGAAGTGGTATGGAAGAAAATAATATTTGTATATGTTATCTACTCTACAATAAGCATATGCTAGGTTCTATAAGAGCTTGTGAAGAGAAATAAAAATTGTTGAATACTTAAAATTTACTAAGCTTGAGGTTGGCCTTCTTTCCATGAGCATATTCTCATAAAGCTGCTCAGTTTTTCATGGGAGGAGTTCCATCACCCTGTAAGTGGACACAAGTTAATATTTATCTAGATCTGCCTCCCTTTCATTGTATAAAATCTGTCTAAGTTGAAAACTAATTTAATATATATAAGAGTTAATTTTATGTGGTAGCTTGAATATTTCATGAGAGACCCAGATATTTGTCTAACATTATTCTGGGTATCAGTAAGAGGTTTTCTTGATCAGGTTAGCAATTTATTTAGTAGGCTAAATACAACATATTGTGCATCTTAATGCAAACAAGGTAACCAGTTAAACATTAAAGAAAAAAAAGGACCAAAGTACAATTAGGTTGAATACAGAAGAAGATACTGATTGAAACTTATTAATGTATGCCAGAAAGTTACTAGAAGGATTAAGTCACCTGATTTGTATGCAGTCAACCTTAGTTTCATCCCTGACACTACATACAGTCCCCTGAGTACTGCCATGAATGATCCCTGAACACAGAGCTAGAAGTAACCCCTAAGCTCTTCTGGGTATAGCACAAAAACAAAACAAAAACAAAAAAATAATTTTAAATGAATGAGCAAGAATTTTTGAGATGCTAAAATAATTTATATATGATCATAAAGCTCAGTGAAACTGAGGGTACATACAGGAAAATTACAAAAAGGTACATAAGAATCTAACTATTGAAAATCAAATTACAATGATAAAAATCTTTCAATTAGAAATGGGCAAAGAAACATTTTATTTCATGGAACAATTAAATGCTGAAAAACTTCGAAACAGAAACTGCCACAGGAAATTGTGAAGGCTTCTACAACATGCTAAAATAAATACTAATAGTAGAGTTGTATAATTACTAATTACTAATTTTCTTTTGAAGTGAGTGCAAAATAAATATACTCTTGCACAGACATGAGAGAATTCACTGAAATGATTTTTACTACAACTAAAGAAAGATGATTCCAAATAGAAGCATGGAAGTTCAAGAATAAATGAAAAGAGCACCCAAAATGGAATTATGAGAGAGTACAGTTAGGACAAAGAAGGGACCATTATGATAATGATACTTGGAAATGATCACTCTGGAAAAGAACTTAGTGCTGAAGGGAGGTAAAGAGATATACACGCTACCCTTTCAGTAATTGTATTGCAAACCAAAATGCCTAAAAGGAGCATAAGAAAGAGAGGGGGTGGGAGAAGAGAGAGAAGAAAAGTGTCTGCCATAGAGGCAGGATGCAGGGGCAAGGCAGGGGAAGCAGGTGGGAAGATAATGGAGACATTGGTAGCGGGAAATGTGCACTATTGACAGGATGAGTGTTTGAACATTGCATGACTGAAACTCAATCATAAACAACTATGCTTGGACTCCAGAAAGCAGAGTCAGAAGTCAGAGAGAGGCTCACCCATGAGAGAGAGAAGCAGAGGGGAATGAAGATTGGAATAAACTACAATTGATACCAACCAGCCTGGCCCTCCTTCCTTCCTTCGCCTACCCATCGCCATCGACCTCCCTGGGGTGGAGGAAGCAGCTTGAGACTACTGAATGTGGGCGCGGGAGAGATAGAGCACTGCCAGACTTTGGAAAACACACATAAATAGTGAAATCAGAATTCAGAATTCTCCCTTCTCTTCTAAAAGCTCTATTATTCTTTTAGACCATGTTGTTTATGTCTTTCATTCACCTACTCTTCCATTCACTGATTTCATTCACTGGCATTTTTACTGACTACATATTATGTGCTAGAGTAGGGATGGATAAAAAAGTGAATAAATCAAAGTGTCACCTCCCAAAGGAAGTAGTATCAAAACAAAGGGGCCTTGGGACCTTGGAAGAAAAAGGTGATCACTAGTGATGGGTGCAGAGTTGGAAACCGTTACTAAAGTATTACAAATCACAGTGTCTCAAAGATAAAAAAAAAAAATTAGGGGCTGGAGAGATAGCACAGAGGGTAGGGCGTTTGTCTTGCACACGGCCGACCCGGGTTTGATTCCCAGCATCCCATATGGTCCCCTAAGCACCGCCAGGAGTAACTCCTGAGTGCAGAGCCAGGAGTAACCCCTAAGTATCGCCAGGTCTGACCCAAATAGCAAAATAATAATAATAATAATAATGATAATGATAAAAATTTTTTAAAAATTTAAAAATAAATCAAAGATAAAACATTTTTAAAATAATGAAATATCACCTTTCATGCAGTTTGTTGGCTCTGTCCTCTGAGGACATTTTACATGAATGTCTGGTTTGCTATATTAGATTCTAGGTGCCTAAAAACTAGGCACTGCTGTCAAGAGCTGAGTAACAAGCCCCACCCTCACCCCTCACTCAGACATCGCCTCTGAACTACATTCCCCAACCAACTTTAAAGTAAACGAATTTATAAAAACCAACAAAGATTTAGCATGGCAATTAGCGAAAGGTTTATCTAGGAAATTTTTAAAACAGGAAAATAGCAAAATATTAGGGACCGACACCCAGTTTTCATTTTCTACCAAAATCATCCCGTCCTTCCCAACTCTGCCATATTGGAGCCTCTTCCAGGGTCAGGGGAATGAAAGGAAAGGCTGCTAAAATCTCAGGTTAGGGATGAATGGAGACATTACTGGCACCCACTCGAGCAAATTGATGAACAATGGGATGACAGTGCTACAGTGCAGTGCTACCAAACTCATGTGGGGGGTGGTAATAGACACAGAGGCAGAGTGGGATGGAGGTGATGCGGGGTTGGAGGGATACTGGGATCCATGGTGGTGGCAAATGGGCACTGGTGGAGGGATGGGTATTTGATCATTGTATAATTGAAACCCAAGCACAAAATTTGTAAGTCTACAACTGTACCTCATGGTGTCTCACTAATAAAAATTTTTTTAAAAAAAATCAACATTTAGTTTCAGAATGCACTTTCAAGTATTTTAAACTGCTATGCATTTGGGAAACTGTTTCCCCTTCTAACTGAAGTCCTGAAATTACCACCCCAGAAAATGTCTGAACATGCCCTAAACAATGTCTGGATGTGGGTCTGAGTGGTGAAAAGGGTGCTATCTGCCAAGAGAAATTGTCTCATTTCAGTCCATTATTCGGTTTCTGCACATGAATCTCTTGTTTCTAAATATATCAGGTGGCTATGGGATACACAGTAGTTTACTAAAAACTGCAAAGGATTTTAGAAGAGAAATGGGGGATTTTTCTTCTTTCGGGTATGGTGTAACAACAGTCAGAACTCACAACTGCACTTTTCCATGAATTGTAACTCAGGAGAACGCTAACACTTACCACACAAGCACTACACTACGTTTCCCACATACTACTCTTTTCATTACTCTCCAAGGTATGACTTGTATCACTTGTCATCCTGTTGCTCATTGATTTGCTTGAGCAGTCGCCAGTAATGTCTCCATTCGGATGGAGATGGTTGGAATTCTTCGCCAAGATCCTGAAAGAATGGTTTGATGCTCTTCATGTTCCTGGAGCGAGCAGATGCTATTGGGATACACTAGCACATGACAGGGACAAATAGAGACTTTATTCTCCAGGTATAGGAAATAATTGTTTCAGAAGAAGCAAGTAAGTTCTTTGATAATTCTAGAAAATCCCTTTTGTAAATGGAAAGGGATAATTTTCTAATTCTCTCAGATATTAATATGCACATAACCTGCTCTGGTCTTGCTTTCAGAATTCACCTTTTAATCTCTAGAAACAAAGGGAAGGGGAGTTGACACCATTAAAAGAGCAAGTGCTTTTGTGTCAAAGAGCTTAAACCAATCTGACCACCATTCTCATATCTACAATATGGGGAAATCAGTGCAACCTTCTCCACAAGGTCATTATTAGGGTTAAGTAAGATCTCATGTGTAGACTCTCTGCTAATAATAAGTGTTTAAGGACTATTTTTAATTTTTTTCCTAAATTCCCTATTAATGAGTAAGAACAGACCAGGGTACACTATAGCATCAGGCAGGTATCTCTAGGGTATTTTGAGGAATAAACTATAATTACCCAGAAAGAAAAATATTTTATATATATATATATATATACACACACATATATATGTATGTGTGTGACTACTTTAGAAGTAAGTCTAGAGATAAAATATGTTTTTTTAGGATCAAGCATTAGACTAAATTGTAATTTCCTGTGAAAATAAAAGTAGTGATAGTCTCCTGTTATCTGACATAATTCACCCAAGAAATGTCTTTGGGAATTATCTGGACTTGTGTTGTCCAGATAATAAAGCCACGCGGGTTCCGGGGCCGAGACCTCCAAGCCTACTCGAATTGGAGTCGAGCATCTTCCACCCAGATCCTCCAAATTCCAGTAGGCGGGGGTCACACCCACCACCTGGCCCCCTGGCGCCGTGTAATCCCATCAGCGGCCAAGACTCAGACACTATAAAATCCAGATCCCGGACGAGACCAGTGCAGTCTCTGCCCCCGCGCCTGGGTGTTCCTTCCCGGAGTCCCTTGGAGGGGAGCGGGTTGAGCTTTCCTCCCCGCCCCGACCAGGGCTACGGCAGCCGAAGACCTCCAGGACCAGCCACCACCATGCTGAGACCACTCTCCGCACACATGAAGGTACTGGCAGAGGGACAAAGCCACGCGGGTTCCGGGGCCGAGACCTCCAAGCCTACTCGAATTGGAGTCGAGCATCTTCCACCCAGATCCTCCAAATTCCAGTAGGTGGGGGTCACACCCACCACCTGGCCCCCTGGCGCCGTGTAATCCCATCAACGGCCAAGACTCAGAGACTATAAAATCCAGCTCCCGGAACCGCACGGCTGCATTTGCGGCCATGCGACATCTTATCAGGACATCTTTTTATGACATCTTATTATCTCATTCCTACTTTGGACAAACTTGCAGGCTATCGAATGTAGCCTGCCCACAGGGCAGAGTCTGGCAAACTCCCCGTGGCCTACCAAATATGCCAAATACCAGTAACAATGATGGGTCTCATTCTCCTAAAGAGCCGTGAATATAATCTCAGGGCTAGGATGAAAGAGACGTTACTGGGGCCTACTCGAGGCAATCGACGATTAACAGGATGATGAAATGAAATGAAATGAAAATGTGTTGTCCAGAAATTGTGTTGACGTTCTTCCTGTGGTATTACACCTACATCATTTGCTTTTACACCAAACCCCAAAGTAAGCCTTGTCCCACCCACTTAGTAGTAAGAGAAAGAGCGCCCTGAAGCAAAAAGTGATGTGCTGATGTTTCCAAGGCTGATTGCTAGTTCAAACTTATCTAAGGTTCCATTGTCTCCAATAAGCTCATATGACCTCAAGCTTCCATGAAGAAAAGAAATAGAAGAGCAGGAGTAAACTGGGGGGGAGAAACTCTCAAACCATCTGACTTAGAAGAAAACTTTCTGTATATATAAACCTAGTTATTTGTCCCAAGCCCAGCGGCTGAAATATGTCTGTGAGCCTTGTGAGACAAATGAGGTAAGCACATTTTCACATTCACAGTGGAAGTGAATGGATGTTTCCCAAGTGAGAGAACGTTTCTCCGTTTTCCACTGGAATTCTAATTTGAAGCTCACTGACTACCACTGGGTACTGCTGACCAAGAGGTTGTTCCTCTCACTTCTTAGAGGATTTAGGGGTACTGGAAGAGTCAGAGCCCAACCCTATGCTCTTTCCCTTGCCCAGATCCACCTGCAAAGGTTCCCACTCTCTTCTAATTGCTGCAGAGTATGTCCTGGCAGCAAAAAAGTTTTGCTAAAGAGTCTACTCAAGGAAAATTTGAGGCGAGAAAGAATTTAAACACTGGCAGAAAACTCTGGAGGCCCACTGGCCACAAAACTTACATGATAAGCAGACATGAAAAGCTGGGATCACAAACAATTAAATTACTTTTTTGCTGCATTAAGTGATTACTGAAAGAATTTAGCTCTTCATGAAACCTCCCAGGAATGCAAAATTGTAAGCATTCTCACAATATTTTTTATGTCACTAGTCCAAGTTTACTGAAGTAGCTGCAGTCTTTCATTTCCCAACCTCCCTGCCCCCTTTTTTGCTGCAAAGGGCAAATAAATGTCTCTCAGGATACAGCTCCAACACCGCAATATGACTGTAGCTTCACCCCTGAGTGCCACTGTCAGAATGACATAGTGAACATAAGATGGGGAAGAAAACAAATCCCTATTGTTTGGCACAAGAGCGAGTCAGCTCTTAATCTAATGCAAACGTAATTACTTTTACTTAAACAAAGGGAAGAAAACAAATAACAAGAAACAACTTGATGTTTACAGCAGACTGTCTCTCAGAAATGAGCAATTCTGTGGACATCAGACACACATCACATTCCTCCTCTCAGCTAAACCGCTCTCTGGAAACAAATATGAAGAGTATTTAAAAAGATGGTTAGAAATGGGAGCTCTGTGCCTTAACAGTTCTCTTCGTATTTTTGACATTTCACATTTCAGGCTCACATCATGACTTTCTACTTTATTTTGAATATTAAGAGAAGGCTGGCACCTTGGGAGCTGGTATGAAAACTGGGTATTAGGAAAAAAGAGCATTTGAAATTTTGTTCCATTGACCTCTGCATGGGATTGGCCCCTTTGGTTATTTCCAAACAGACAATGGTTCAGAAAGAATATAGTCGGCATATGCTGTGACAGGTGCTATAGGGGGGTGAGCAATATAGAATTAAGCATATAGTCCCCCTAGAGACTATAGTCCAACAGAAACTCTAAACACGGAACAGTTATATAAATATATGCCAATAATGACACATTGCTATGAAAATCTATAACAGAAAATGAAATTATTAGCAGGGTGGAGAAGGCCATTTCAACTAAGCTGAGTTTTGAAGAATAAGATGGAATTAGAGGAGAAATAAAAGGAAGGAAAACAGAAAACTCAAGTATGAAACACAAATTCCAAGCCATTGAGAAATCCCAGTGGAACAAAACGTCATGATGCTCTTATGAACTTGAAAAGTGGGCCAGAGAGATAGTTCAAAAGTTCAGTGTACATTCTTGGCATCTTGGGAGGCCTGGGTTAGGGTCCCCGAAATCGCATGAATTAAAATGTCAGTGTATTCATGTCCAAAACTGTTACAACAATTTACCATAATCTCAGTGGTTTAAAAGAGTAGAAAGGTATTCTGTCCCAGAAGTCCTTAGTCAAGATGTTAACAGGGCAATAATTCATTGGGAGACTATAACAGAGAATCCTTCCAAACCTATTACCATTTCTAGAGTTTCCAAAGTCTACCATGGTTTGGCAAAATGCAACTCAAAAGATAGGAAGTGCCGTTATCTTCCAATGGTCTCTTTTGTGCTTCTCATAAGGACGAGTAACATTGAACTTGGAACCTACCTGGTTAACCCAAAAAGATATCACCTTAAGATCCTTAATTACTTCTGTAAAGACCTTTTTTCCAAAGATCAGGATAGACTGTGGACACATCCCAATGCTTTCTAGTATTGCTTGAAGTTGAATATAGATGGTAGAGATGGCACCAAAGAAATAGGCAAGTTCCAACTTATTCAAACTTTGGAGCCTGGTAGAGCATTTTCGTTGTCCAACTGTTGTGCTAGTCAAGTACCACAAACTCAGTGACATAAAAATAAAACCTACTTATTATCTCCAAATCCCAAGGGTCAGAAATCTAGACATAGAGCAGTTCACCTGGAATCACAGTTCAGTCTATATAAAGCAAGGTATGCATTAGGTTGCACACCTCCCAGAGGCTCTCAACAATACTTTGAGGTGCACTCAGAGTTGGGATAAAATCAGATTCTGGCATTGGCACATGAATCCCTTTTGGTACAAGGCAATAACAAATATCAAATACTCATACTTTTTAATCTCTGACTTCGCCTTCTGCTACCATCCTAAAAACAGATCTCCACTATGAAGGTCTCCTGGGCTTAAAATTGGCTCACTTGGATAATGCAAGAAAAGCTGCTCTTTTTATAGCTGCTCAGTAATCTTAGTTATATCTACCAAATCTCTTCTATCATGTAATATAACATATTCACAGGAGTAACACCAAGGGGAAGAGTTCATGGGGTGAAAATTCAACCTGCTATGTGGAGTATTTGTAATACTACATAATCCAATTTTTAGTGGACTCTTAAACTAATAGATTTCTGCTGCTACTTTCCAAGTAAGGGACACAAGGGGACCAAAGTGCTACCCTTTTAAGTTGCAATCGCAGCGTTGTGATTTCTCTACTCCCACTCTCTCATCTAAATGCTGGTTCAGCAACTCAAGCTGTGTAATTTTGGGTTGGTGACTCAAATTCTCTTCCCTGATATAAAATGGAGGTAAAACTTGCACAAACCATGGGACTGGAGAGACAGCACAGTGGGTAGGGTGTTTGCCTCACATGCAGCTGACCCAGGTTCAATTCCCAGCATTCCATATGGTCCCTTGAGCACTGCCAGGAATAATTCTTGAGTTCAGAGCCAGGAGTAACCCCTGTGCATCGCCAGGTATGACCCAAGAAAAAAAACTTGTAAGAACCAAAAAAGGTTATTTTGAAGGCTAAATATAGGAACTTAAGATATAACCTCTAGCAAATATTAAGAATTCAACAAATAATCAGACTTGCACCTTGCAAAACTTAGAGCCCTGATTGGCTTGCAAATCTAAATCTTAGTTGCTACTAATTGGAAAAACCATCAGCAAGCCCCCTCTCTGACTAGAATTTGACTAGACATCTGCCAAACACGGTTTCTGAGTATTCCCCCACTTCACAGATTATCTTCCTTTTGGTGTCCATGTTCTCAAGAGCCTGCTCTAGGAACACAACTATGATTCAGTATGATTCTGATTCCACTGCCCATTAACTGCTATCTGTGCTTTAGACTCTAAACAAGGAGTTGACCTGATAAGGACACACATTTCATTTCTCTTCCAGCAGGTACAACCACATACATGGCAAGAAACGGGGTGCAGGGGAGGAGTGGGAAAGGTGAACAAGGAAAACTGGAGTCTTTGTCTCTAAAGACTCTCACAACCTCCAAAGAGTCCAAGAAGGTCACTATCTAGGAACTGTCAAGAAATTTCACAAGAATTTATCCAAGCAGCTAACAGCATAGATAGACCGTATAAATTAAAAAATGACCGCCAGAGAGCATTACCTGTAAAATATTTTTTTTCTTGTTAGAATGATCTAAATAATGAAAAGTTACCCTGTATCTGACTCATCTGCAATAACATGGCCCAGTGAAATGCTTTCTTGACTCAGGCCTATGCATGACTGCTCTCCAGTGGCCTGGAAACTCTGAATATCAATTACAGTCATCGATCCTCTCTGTGTTAAAATGCAGGCCATCCTACAGAGGACTGGGCTTAAAACAGCACAGAGTGATGAATTGTCACTATATAAATTCAGCCCAGGATTAACCTGGTTGAGTGAAAGTGATTTGAATATTTCTCTCTAGAAGAGTTAGAAGCATGCAAGCTCTCCATCTAACCACCTGCAAGTCACAGAGATAAATGCATAATCCTACTCCACTTTCATTTGTGCAGTCAATAGCTAAAGTCAGGAAAGAAAATCGCTGCTGTTGGAAGGTTTAATGTTTTGCAAAACAGCAGTACATTGAGCCACTGTCAGTTTTGACCCTCCAAAGTCAGGATTCAAGAAAAGAAACTATTTCAACAGACTCAACAGAGTTAGTGGCTAATCTTATTTTGTTTTGTTTCTATTTTTTCCTTTTTCTTTTTGGATTCCACTTGGTGGTGCTCAGGATGTACTCCTAGCACTTTGTTTAGGGATCACTCCTGGTGCTACATAGGGGATCAGTAGCACTACTCAGTGTGCCACGGTAATATGGATCAAAACTATACCAGTTGCTTGCAAGGCAAGAATCCTACCTGCCTTCTCTCCAGCCCTTTAAGGGATAATCTTATTTAAATAATTGAACATGTCAATATACTTTTGATTTTATTACTCTCACCCTTCTTCCAAAAGCCTGTTAATACAATTTTGAAAATCATCTTAGTCTTATTCCTCCTGTTATTCGTTATTCGTCGATTGCCTCGAGCAGGCCCCAGTAACGTCTCTTTCATCCTAGCCCTGAGATTATATTCAAGGCTCTTTAGGAGAATGAGACCCATCATTGTTACTGGTATTTGGCATATTTGGTACGCCATGGGGAGTTTGCCAGACTCTGCCCTGTGGGCAGGCTACATTCGATAGCCTGCAAGTTTGTCCAAAGTAGAAATGAGATAATAAGATGTCATAAAAAGATGTCCTGAAAAGATGTTCGCGGCCGCGCAGTTCCGGGAGTTGGATTTTATAGCCTCTGAGTCTTGGCCGCTGATGGGATTACACGGTGCCAGGGGGCCAGGTGGTGGGTGTGACCCCCACCTACTGGAATTTGGAGGATCTGGGTGGAGGATGTTCAACTCCAATCCGAGTAGGCTTGGAGATCTCGGCCCCGGAACCTGCGTGGCTTTGTCCCTCTGCCAGTACCTTCATGTGTGCGGAGAGTGGTCTCGGCATGGTGGTGGCTGGTCCTGGAGGTCTTCCGCTGCCGGAGCCCTGGTCGGGACAGGGAGGAAAGCTCAACCCGCTCCCCTCCAAGGGACCCGGGCGAGGAACAGCCAGGCGCAGGGGCAGGAGACTGCACTGGTCTTGTCCGGGAGCTGGATTTTATAGTCTCTGAGTCTTGGCCGCTGATGGGATTACACAGTGCCAGGGGCCAGGTGGGCAGTCTCCTGCCCCTGCGCCTGGCTGTTCCTCGCCCGGGTCCCTTGGTGGGGAGCGGGTTGAGCTTTCCTCCCCGCCCCGACCAGGGCTCCGGCAGCAGAAGACCTCCAGGACCAGCCACCACCATGCCGAGACCACTCTCCGCACACATGAAGGTACTGGCAGAGGGACAAAGTCACGCAGGTTCCGGGGCCGAGATCTCCAAGCCTACTCGGATTGGAGTTGAGCATCCTCCACCCAGATCCTCCAAATTCCAGTGGGCGGGGGTCACACCCACCTTATTCCTCCAAACCACCAAAATTACTGATTTTGTTTGTGTGTTTTGGTGAACTATGTTAATAATTGAGTAGTACTGAAATCTTATGGGAATGGAAGTCTCCTAATCTCCTAGACTATTTAATATACACACTAGACATTTCAGCTCAAGGCATCAATGGAGGTGGGGGGGTGGTGACTGGCATTAAGTCCAGACTATGAAATTACTCATCTCAACAACTTCCTATTCCATATGCCTCTCAAATTATGCAGATTTGAAGCAAGGAAAGGACTCTAATGAAAACACATCTTCACTAGATTGTTGCAAAGTAACCATATTGTATAATGAATAAACAGAAATCCAGTATTTGTGCATTGCTTTGAAGTCAATTAGCTTTCAGTTTACTTCAAATTTTAACTTGAGCAATGAATAAGGGGTTGAGCAAGCTTCTGTAGAGGTAAGAACTGAGAAGGTTAGGCTTTTTTGTTCTACAGAAGATGGAGGCTAAATAGAAATGATATTGGAACATCCAAAAATCTCAAAAGTCTCAGAAAAAAGATTGCGTTAGAATTTTCATGTAAATATGAACTTGTTTCATGTAAATATGAACTTGTTTCATCCTCATTTCAGCCCTAAATTGAGCAGGATATTTCTAACCTTTATCCCTACAAACTCTGAGACCTTGAGACTTTCTGTAATCACCTATGATCACAGAGTTAGTAAAAGGCAGGTAAAGCCATAAAAACTTATAAATCTCCTAATTTATAATTCAGCATTGTATATTATTCTAGCATAAACAAACAGATTTAGGATTTTAATATAATGCAGTCAAACTTCTATTTGGTAGCACTAAATTTTTAAAGTAATGAGATAAATTCAAAGAAAACTCCTAAGGTCTGCTATCATAGTAAACAAATAATATTTTTTTCATACACTCCTTGTGAAAAACAAAATGCTAGACTGTCTAGAAGCTGGAGTTGATTTATTGCATCATTCCAATGAACAGTTTCTAATAAAACAATGAAATCCTTTAATTCTAGAGTTTGAACTAATATCCTAGGATATCACCACACATATAAAGAAATTCAGCTTCATATTGAGGCTAAAATAGCAGTCAAATTTTAGGTCATATGGGTTAATTTTTGTCAATGAAAAAACTTGTAGCAGAATTAAGGTGAAACTAAATTTAAAATGTTAAATACACTGGTTCTATTGGCCAAATTGAAATTTGTAAAATAAACTTCCCTATATCTTAAGAAGGTAAAACAAAATGTTTTATAAAAACTAAAAGCAAAAACATATGGGAGAAAAAACATTGAAATGCAAGGGATTTTAGATGTTGGTAGATTGTATTAAATGAAAAAAATTACTTCTAGAGAAAAGGAAAATGCAAAAATGTCCCAAGTAAGTCATTGGAGATAACTAACACGTCATATTTGATAAATTCACCCATTCATTAAGTACTTATTTCAAACCAAACAGTTGCTCTGTCATTTATGCTTCTATTTGCAAAGCAGTCACTATGCACAATCTTGATTCCTTCTCAAAAGAATGGTGCTAGCACTCAATTCCTCTTTTGCAATCCACAGCACCCAAAAGGAGAGAGAGAACAAAAGGGAATGCCATACCACAGAGGCAGGGTGGGATGGGGAATAGGGGGAGGGATACTAGGATTAGTGGTGGTGGAGAATGGGCACTGGTGGAGGGATGGGCACTCGATCATTGTATAGCTGAAACCCAAGCACAAAAATTTGTAAGTCTACAACTGTACCTCATGGTGTTTCACTAATAAAAATTTTTTTAAATAAAGAAAAGAAAAAGAAAAAAAAAGAATGATGCTGGGAAATGGTGGAGGGATAGGGGTTGGAACACTGCATGACACGAATTCAATCATGAATCCAATCCAATCAAGCTTTGTAAGGGTCTATCTCACAGTGATTCAATTAAAAAGTTTTTAAAAAAGAAGAAGAAGAATGTTTATATGGGCAGATAGATGAATGAGTTGAGCACATGCTTTGTTTTCAGGAGTTCAACCTGATTTTCCCCAAAACCTCCAAGCACAATCCCAGAGCACCACCCTGAGAGTAGTCAAACACTGTCCTCCCATTGTTCCTTGATTTTGCTTGAGCGGGCCCAGTAACATCTCCATTTTGAGACTTCTTATTACTGTGTTTGGCATATCAAATACATCACAGGTAGCTTGCCAGGCTTTGCCATGCGAGCGAGATACTCTTGGTAGCTTGTCTGGCTCTCCAAGAGGGGCAGAGGAATGGAACCTGGCTCGGCAGGGCTGGCCGTGTGCAAGGCAAATGCCCTACCACTGTGCTATCACTCCAGCCCACTGTGCTGTCACTCCAGCCTTAAGAGTAGCCCCAGGTCAAAAACCAAGGGAAAAAATGCTTATGAAATGAATTCCTATGGTACCCCATAGTATCAAAGACTTTCCTAATTATACCAATTCAAAGTAATAGCCATGTCTTCAATAACTCAATACAGTAAATACATTCATTTGATATTCATTATTAAATGAATACTAGTGATATATACTTTTATATTATTGTTTATGTGTGCCTTACTTCTCCCATTAAATAATACTTTCCTTTAAGGTTAAAATTAGAAGCTACAATCTCCTTATCTGTGAATATGAATAATATTATTGATCCTGAAAGACTATCATGAGACTGGAAATGGAAATACATTATTACAGAATAGCAATTGGCATAAAAAAATGGTTATTAGTTTTAATTTCCTCTCCATTGTTATAATTTTCTAGTCATCACAGTCCCTGTTAGAATTTTCTGAATGTATTAGGTGCTCTATAAATACTGCTAATGCAGTGTCAAAAGTTCAGGGAAAAGTCATTGTAAAGACAAAGAGTTAAGGCAAGGTTGGATATCAGAAGGTAACTTAAGAAGAGTGATATGTTTCACACTAGCTCCAGCAAATGTATTCAATAGTGCGACATTGCTGTTGCTCAAAAAGTTCCAAAATAATTTTATAATCATAACAGTAACACACTATCTTAGTAATAGTTATGCATCAGAAGTATAGACAGCGTTTTCAAAATCAAATATTAAAAGGAGAAAACCGAAATTCTTATCCAAGTGGAAATGGCAAAGTTGCTTCTTTGCATCAATGGGGGTTGATGGTCATTGGATTTGTATTTTATGCAACTTTTATTTTATGCCAAGATGGCAGGTGAAGAATATCATCCACTGAAGCTTTGAAGTGTTAACATTTTATCCTATTGCATAGAACAGTTGGTCTGCCTTTCTCCTCTCATTGCCTTCCTTGTTGTATAAAGCCTCTTTGACTGATGGTTTCTGACTTTCTAACCAATGGATAAGGAGTAGGCATGGGTGGAAGACACAGTTTGAAAAATAACAATTTACAGAATCACCACCACATTCACACCCTCAATATATGCAGCTTTGCCATCCCCTAAGCCTTCTATGAATGAGTATCAAGGCAAAGGAACTCAATAAACACACAAATGAACTTCAGAAAAGTCCTAAAATTTGTTTCTAAAAGAATCCTTCTTCGGGAAAGTGAGAGTTGAGGCTTCAGAAAGGTTGAGGGTCATAGTTCTGAAAGATACCAGGAGAAGAGAAATAATGAGGAGGAAAGGTGGTATCAGGGGGAGATAAGTAAAAATGAAAGTGAACACACAGAATCTGTGAGATGTATTTAAACCTCAGAACCAAACTAGCTATCCAGAGGGAGCTGCTTTTCATCTTCTGAGTTGACACAAGCCTTTTGAAACCTCTGTGGCTTTGACCTTTCATTATTGCCGAACACAGCCACCTGCCTTCACCCCTCGCCCCAGTCTCTCAGCTACAGTGCCAGAGATGATACCCCAAGCCACTCTGCAATAGCACGAGGTTTTTGCTGCTTGCACTTCAAAACTGGCCAGATTCTGAGCCCTGAGTCTTGCAAGGAAGAGGTTTTTTCCACTCAGCGCCAGTGTTTTTGGTAAGAGATGTAATACATCAAAGCCGAGAGGAGAGGCAATCATGCAGGGAATGATTTCAAAAACTTTAATGAACCGTTTAAAATAAACTCATTTGAAGGTAATTTAACAACACCACTTTTACAATTAAAAATACTATTTTAGCATGCAAATGCAGAACATTAGTCCCATGTCAGGATGGAAAATGAAGTGAAACTGAGGGGCTTTTGAAACATGAATGCCATCTCAGTAATTTCTCATCACTCCATGGTGCTCTTAGGCAGCCTAATGAAAGAATGAATTGATTTAAACAACATTTTGTTGGAGCAATGGGGTTTGAGGAATTAAATTAATTTGATGGTTAGTTGTAAGAGCCAGGCCGGGAATTGGCATTATATTGTTACTAAAATTAATTTCTACCCTCTTCTATGTTTTATTTGGGGGTGGGGCGGGTGTTTTTGATCTACTCTTAAAATACAAACTAAAAATTTGAGCATCACTCCTCTTTGACACATTAACATTTTCTAGAAGATGTATATGTTAAAGCAAAATTATACTCTGGACAAACAAATAGGAGTCTAACTGCTGCACCCAGGAATTGCAGTAATAGCTGAGCCTTTCTTTAAAAGGTAATAGGAATAACAAGCTAGAACACAGAGCAAGCCAAGATAGTAATTCCCAGTCTTTAGTTCACTGTGAAATGATGGATGGTTCACAATGATATAATGCATCCTGTATCATATCAGAGACCTGCAAAGTTATGTTAATTCTGAACGCACTGGTATCAATATATAAATTTCTCCCCAGTTCAAGATAGTCCATCAGAATGAATGGGACTGTTACTAAAATAGTTTTATTAATTTTTCTATTGAATCACTGTGAGATAGTTACAAAGTTTTCATGATTGAGTTTCAGTCATACAATGATCAAACTCGCATGCCTCCACCAGTGTAGCTTTCCCACCACCAATGTCTCCAGTAATCTCACGTTCACCCCAATCCATCCTACCCTCTGCTTCTATGGCAGACAGTTTCCTTGTTCCTCTCTACTTTAGGACATTATGCTGTACAATACAGATTCTGAGAGGCCATCGTGTTTGGTCCTTAGACTACTTTCAGCATATATCTCCCAAACTGAATGATCCCTCCAACCATCAATGACTTAGTGGTCCCTTCTGTATCTCAGCTGTCTTCTCCCCCAGCACATGAGGCAGGCTTCCAAACCACAAACCGATCCTCCTGGACCTTGTCTCTACTGTCCCTGGGTATTAATCTCATACTGTGTTATTATGTATTCCACAAATGAGTGCAGTCATTTTATATCTGTCCCTCTCTTTCTGACCCATTTCACTTAGCATGATACTCTCCATGTCCATCCACTTATAAGCAAATTTCATTACTTCACTTTTTTCTAACAGCTGCATAGCATTCCATTGTGTAAAAATAATAGATAATAACATGCCAGGTAATACCTTATAAACAAGGCCATTTTCCAATTTAAAAAATACTTTTTGTAAATTGAACCCTAGTTGCTTAATCCTAATCTCAGACAATAAGGGCCAGAGCTATAGTACAGGGGGTAGGGTAATTGCCACACATGCAGCCAATCCAGATTAGATCCCCAATACCCCATATGTTACCCTGAGCACTACTAGGAGTGATTCCTGAGTGCAAGGACAGGAGTAAGCCCAGTGCACTGCTGGGTGTGGCCCAATATCAAAAATAAAAATAAAAAAAAGTTACCATAACCAGTGGAGGTCATCGAAGCCCTAGCCAATCAGGGAATTCAAACTTAATACAACAGTATTCTCCATGAGCTGTATTACGGATTCACTACCAGGATCTCACCATTCTACAAAGAAGTGATCATCGATGTCAAGAGAGGGGTTCGGTAGGGTGATACCATTTCACCAAAACCCTTCAGTGCCACCCTCGAGAACATCATGCAAAGACTGGAATGGGAAGGAATGGGAGTGAAGATAGATGGTCAGCAACTACACGACCTCTGCTTTGCTGATGACATTGTTCGAATAACACCAAACATTAGTCAAGCAGCACAAATGCTGGCCAACTTCAACCATGAGTGTGGAAATGTCAGACTACAGCTGAATCTCACGAAGACAATGTTTATGAGAAAGAGTCTTGTTCCTGACGTTCTATTCACTCTCAATGGAATGACCATATCCGAATGCAACAGTTATGTGTACCTAGGTCAAGAAGTCAACATGACGAATGACCTGGCACCTGAGTTGTGCAGGAAGAAGAGAGCAGCTTGGAATGCCTTCAAGAGCGTCGAAGAAATAGCTAAGAGGACAAATAACCTCCGGCTCTGGGCACATCTCTTCGATTACACTGTTCTTCCTGCATTAACATACTCCTCAGAGACCTGGGCCCTATGAAAACAGGATGAGAACTCTATTTGGGTCTCCCAAAGAGAAATCTAAAGAGTTATGCTTGGAGTATCATTTTTTACTCAAATGAGAGAAAGATTCTGGAGTTCCAACCTCCGTCGACGGTCAAGAATCAGGGACGCTGTCTTGTTTGCCAAGGTGTTGAAAATCAGATGGGCTGGACACATAACAAGATTTGGAGACGACTGCTGGACTAGAGCCGTTATTGACTGGATTCCATGGGACATCAAAAGACTGCATGGCGCCCACCTACAAGATGGTCAGACTTCTTCGTTAAGACCCTGAATGATCGGTTTGAGGTTCTTCGTGTTTCTAGAACGAACAGACACCATTGGGCTACACTAGCATGCAACAGGGACAAATGGAGACAATATTGGCAGCTGCTCGAGCAAATGGATGATTAACGGGAAGCCAAACGGTCAAGTGATCAAGTGACCATAACCAGATGCTTTCTTTTTTTTCTTAATTAATTTATTTTGAATATCCATCCCTCCACCAGTGACCATTTCCCACCACCACAGATCACAGTATCCCTTTCACCCCCCATCCCCCCATTCCACCCTGTGGCAGGGCATTCCCTTTTGTTCTCTCTCTTCTATTGGGTGTTGTGGTTTGTAAGAGAGTTAAGCCTGATTTTCAGGGAGAAACGTTGGATGATTTACTTTCCATTGATCACTTTGTATATAAGGACATGTCGCGAGATCGTGTAAGCGGCCTCGCGGTTTGGAGTAAAAGTCCTGGTTCCCGCATGCTCGAGCTATGCTTGTAGAGGCTCATGGTCACCGGGGTTCCATCTGGAGAAGGCGGGATGCGGCACCTACCCCATCTGGGGCTTCCCGGTGATCTCGGCTCTGTTTGGGACCTGGTGCATTCTCCAGGAGCTGTGGAGCCTCCCAGTGGCCTTTCTTCTCTGCGGTTGTGTACTGTCACCAGATGCTTTCTTAAACTGTAATATTACTAGTAACAAGTTTTATCATAATTGAACATTAGTGTATAATATATACATCCATGTACATTGGCTTTCTTTTTTCTATTTCTAATCTCCCCACAAATTCTACAAGATAGCATCACTGTATTCTCTCAATTTAAGTAAGAAGAAGTAAAGTTCAAACTAGCCCCAGATTCACCAGTGAAAAATGAGAAGCCTAGGACTGTATCAAAAGGTTACCACTATGGGTTGGTTGTCACCTGCCACCAACTTTCAAGATCCCATGAAAGAAAATAATTGACTAAAATTTTGGTGCTTTTTTTCCCTGTTTCATCTAAGACTTCTTGCATTGAAACAAGCTTGGATCTTCTCTTTCAGAGTGCTCTATTGTGAGATAACAATGGTCATCGATGCTAGTCTCTATGGAGATGACTTTCAAACACAATTTGGGAATCATATACAGATAGGGCATTTGTCTTGCATGGGCCGACCTGGTTTTGATTCCTTTGCCCCTATCTGAGGGCCCAGCAAGCTACCGAGAGTATCTTGCCCGCAAAGCAGAGCCTGGCAAGCTCCCCGCAGTGTATTTGATATGCCAAAAACAGTAACAAGTCTCACAATGGAGATGTTACTGGTGCCCACTCGAGAAACCGAGAAAAATCAATGAGACTATGCATCTCACTTGCCCTCAATTTTTTTTTTTTTGGTGGTGGTGGTGGGAATAAAAGCCAGGGTCCTAAACATGCAACACAAGTGCTTTACCACTGACTCCCATCTAGTCCCTTACACAAACAAGCTTTCAAAATGGTATCTTCATTTTGCTTATCTACCTAATCTTTATAGAAATTTTCAAAGGACCTACGCTTTTAGCAGAGACAGAATCTTTGAAACAAAAATATAGCATACGAGAAGACAATCCATAACAGATGTTCATAATTTTAATTTATCTATTTTTATAGTCTTTACTTTCCAAGCAGTTTTAGTTTTACAAAAATATTGAGAAAATGGTACAGAAAATTCCTACATATAATCTTTTTGCAAACATAAGTATACTTTATTACTAACAGCTGCATCAATATGGGGCATTTGTTATGTAGACTGATGTATGAACAATACCCTATCACTAAATATACTGTTTAAATTAGGGTTTCCTTTGTGCTTGCCAACATCATGTATTGTTGATTTTTCATATGTTTTGGCAAAAGCACCACATCTTGCATTCATTAATTTGTGACAGAAAATGACTCCATGCCCCCCGCCCCAAATCACCTGTGTCCCACCTATTCATCTGTTCCTCCAAACCCATGGCAACCACTGATCATTCTACTGTCTCCAGAATATCGTATAGGTAAAACCATATCAATAGGAAGATTTTTAAAACTGGCTTCTTTCAGTAAGAAAAATCCACTTGTAAATTCTTTTCTTGCTTTTAGTATACCTATTTTTAATTTACCGACATCTGAAGGGAAAACACACAAAACTGTTCATCTTCTCTTTACATCTACATTTAAAAAAAAAGTGCAAGTGGAGGGGCCCGAGTGATAGTACAGCAGGTAGGTATTTTGCCTTGCATGTGGTTAACCCAGGTTCAATCCCTGGCATCCCATATATTCCCCTAAGCACCATCAGGAGTAATTCCCAAGTGCAGAGCCAGGAGTAACCCCTGAGCAATACCAGGTGAGACAAAAAATATACAAGTGGAGAAGACAACTTTTGTTGAAATAAATTAGGAAAGTTTCCTTCACCTAGCTCCAGATACGTTTTTTCTAATATTTATTGACCTACCCCCCAAATAGAAATAAATTCATCCTCTCTATTCATTGTTCAGTCCACTTACTTAGCTATCTGTTTGAATATTTCTTCCCCATCACCTACTCCTTTCCCAAGTCTGTATTTTTGTTCGGGGGCAGCAAGAAAAAGGGAAAGAATGCATGGTTTGTTTTTTAACTGAGTGTCAACTCTTTGTGTATCCTTTATAAAGAAAGAAAATAAAGACAAGAAGAATACAAAAATAGCAGAGGAAAGAAACACATTTGGGACGAGTCAGCAGCATTTCCAAAAAGTCCATGAGTATTCACAGCTCCCTTGTGGATTTACCAACACTTATGGCCAAAAAACACAAATTTCATAACAATGATTAAATGTAACTTAGTCCTCCTAGTCCAAGAAAATCGCACTACTCAGACCAAATCAAGAAAAAGATAGTTCTCATTATGGCTATGGTGCAATGCACCCTTTATTCAGGGAGATCCCTTGCTAAACACTTGGCATAAATTATTTCATACAGTTCCCATAGCAATTCTGCAAGAGGCAAATTTGACAGATAAGGAAACTCGGGCTTAAAATGACTGAATCACAGGGCTAGAATAGGGAGCATTAACAGAGCAGGTAGGGTGCTTGCCTTGCACATGGCCAACCTAGCTTCAATTTCTGGCACTCCATTTGTTCCCCAAGCCCCACCATGAGTAATTTCTGAAAACAGAGTCAGGAGAAAGCCCTGAACACCTCTGGATGTGGCCCAAAAACTAAAGGGGGGAGGGGTAAGAGAACTGGAGAGAAGGTGGGAGGGAGATAAAAAAGAGAGAGGGGAGAGAGAGAGTTAAATTCAGATTTGACTCATAATTTTGCTCAAGGAGTCAGAGAGATAGTATCAGAGAGATAGTATAGCAGCGAGAGCACTTGCCTTGCACAGGGCTGAGCTGGGTTTAATCCCCAGCATCCCCAAGTCCCATCAGGAGGGATCCCTAGGCTCAGAGCCAGGAGTAAGCTTACCAGGTTCTGCTCAAATCTACTAAATGCTGCCACAAGTCACAACATGTAAGACCCATATATAATGTGGGAAGGAGGAGAGAGAAATTTGTGATAGATAGAATATTTTGTAATTCTGCAAAAGGTTTCTGTTTTGTCAACTTAAACAAAAACATATATTGCCTTATTTCAAATTTTATTTTTCTTCTCCATAGCCAAAGCTAGGAAATGAAAAGGGAGAGAGTATCTGAGGAAAAACTTGTTTTGACCCTGCCAGAAGTTTCCATGCTCAATAGGAAAATGGACAGTTAAGGTAAAGATGAATTAATAATTTTTAAAAGTCACCAAGTGAATATTCTTCAGACCCAAGTTTCCATGCCTAGTGTAATATGAGGATTTTGAGAATAATTAAACCTATATTCAAATCCCAGCTCCAACTCCCCACTTCCCATGTCATTCATCTTATCTTCAGTTGCTCCATAAACTAGAGATTGAGTAAAGAGGTTCCCAAAAAAAGAAGTCACTCAACCCAATTTCCAAATTTAAAATATGACCCAACTCTTTGCTGTGAGGATCAAAAACTTTAGCCTCCAAACCAAGTGATATTCTGACATCATCTCCTATCTCCCCCACCCAGCAGTGATTTCAGAAAACTTTTCTGAATCTCTATTACCTCTTTGATAAGATGTGGGTAATAAGTCCCTGCTAACTGGAGGTTATTATGAAACTTAAAGTGGGTAATTATAATAGTAAGAGTAATGTCACTCTCCCCTAGGCTGGTCTGAATGAAGCTGTTTCTCCAAGGATCTTGGGAAATGAAGTTGAAAGATCATTAGGAGAGAGTAACTCAATGTCGCTCCTATAACATAAGGTAAAGTCATTCTACAAAAATTCTGGCACAGTTGCAAGGACAAGAGAGTCACAGGCAATTAACCAAGTACACTAGAGTAAAAGTGGTCAAGATCATCGTGAGCAGGACACTAAGTGGCCCACAGTGCATCTATAGGACATATGCTCAGGAGCAGTATAGTTTAGGACTTCTGGCTTGTTGAAAAGGAAATTGATTTGGCAGAAGATAACCTGTGTCAAACTTGAAAAATGTACTGAACGTTTCTGATTCCCCAGGATGCTCATCTGTGAAATAAAAATAATAAGACATACAAATATCTTATGGGTCAAATTCAGAGAGGTAGAACATGTAAATCACCTAGAAAATGACCATCTGACCTAAAATAAACATTAGCTTTTTATCTCTTTGGAGGACTAGTTACGTCAAAGAGGAGAAGATAAAAGACCTACAAGATCTACTACTCATTCCTGTCAGGAAAAAATTATGTCACCTCTAATTCCTCTGCTCAAGACCTTCTTAACAAGCTAAACCATTATGAGAAAGCTCCATGTGTATTTAAGCGAGGCAGTGACTATTCACTTATTCTCACCTGGGTGAGCTTTCTTGTGCCTCCTCTTCTCAGCCTTCTTTCTATAATTGGGAAAAGAACGCACTTCCATTACTCTACTTTTCCCACACATCTGTCAATCAGTGAGACCTAGAGAAGAAGCACTGGAGTTTAGTTTTCATATATAAAATCAATAATAGAGTAAACCTCCTTCCCACATCACAGAAAACCTCCCTGGGGCTCAAGAAATCCAATCCCTTACCACCAAACTAACCTTGCTTTCACTGAATTAAGTTTTCCCATGCTTAACTGAATATAAAGGCAATCCCAGGATGGGTGGCAAACATCTGGAGGCTGGCTCCCAACTGAAGTTCCAAAATCTGCTGCCTGCATTTTTCACTTAGGTGCTCTAGGTCAGGCAATGAGATCTAACAAGAGAACTTGAAGCAGTGGTTGAGTGAAGTTGGTTACTTTTGCTGTTTACTTTCAATTCTGTCTTCCAACACAGAGTTCTGAATTTGTTTCCTAAATCTATTAGAATTCTTTAAGCCAATACCACCTTTCACCTCTGATGCCAAAAAGTACTGTAGTGTTATATACAGCCCGTGTATATAAGCTACCCATGACGTCTTCGATATACGATATCACAAACACAGTAACAACAAGTCTCATGATGGAGACGATACTGGGCCCGCTCAAGCAAATCGATGAACAACGGGAGGACCGTGACCGTGACCGGATTCAAGCTGATTTCCTCCCGAACTCCTGAAAAATACGTTATTCAAATTCATACATATTAGGATGAGTATTATTTTTAAAACAAAAGAGAATGCAAGTATTGAAGACATAGAGAAATTGGTCCCTATGTGAATCTTACCACAATTTTTTTTCAAAGTATTAAAAATTCTGGCAGGTTGTATAGTATGATGATATGTAAATGGCCAACCCAGGTTTGCTTCCCTACATCCCATATCATCCCTTGACCACCAGAAAGAATAATTCTTGAGAGCAGAGTCAGAAGTAACCCCTGAGCATTGCTAGGTGTGACCCCCCAAAATTTTTAAGACATTCTAAATAACCACTTTTTTTCCTGTGTTACGTGTAAATATTTCTGTTCAAAACTTGAACTAAAATAAACTTTGATCTATAGCTCACCCTGGGGGCATTAGCATCAAGCCAGCAGCTGGAAGCATTGTGAGTTTGACACAATGCCTAAATCTTCGCCTGAAAAATAAATTGGTACTAAAGGTGGAATAAAAACTTTGGATTGAATTAACCCTATTTGCAAGGTTAAGAAATGTTAAAACAGAGACAGAACCTAACACCAAAAAACCAAAGCCAGACAAAAGGAAATGCAAGCAAGTACACAACAAAGAAAGGGGAAAAAAAAAAAAGGAATTCGGGAGAATGAAGGAGAACTTTGTAGACACATGAGAAGGAGAGAGGCTCAAGAGAAAATGAGCTTGCTAATGAAGGAGGAGGCTGCTAAATTAATTATGCCTTTGAAATATTGACCTCATTCTTTAAAGCTATCACAACCCAGGAAAGAAAGAGAAGACATCTGTACAAGTTCAATGTAATGGAGCCTGTGAGGAATTAGCTGTCTATCAAGCCCAATAAAGGACAGTTTAAAGAACAGGAACAAAGGCACATCAACAGGTCTCTGGGCCTCACTTCTATCAGTTTCTTGAATTAAGCACTTCAAATTTGTCTTCGGAAATCTGTACCCTTCAGAAAGATCCAGGGAGCAGCCACATAGACTGCACACCCCAAACTGGAAGAGCCCCAAAACTGCACTGCACTGTTCTCCCATTGTTCATTGATTTGCTCTAGTGGGCACCAAGAAAGTCTCCATTGTGAGACTTGTCATTACTGTTTTTGTCATATCAAATACGACACGGGGAGCTTGCCAGGCTCTGCTGTGTGGGCGAGATACTCTCGGTAGCTTGCTGGGCTCTCCGAGAGGGATGGAGGAATCGAACCCAGGTCAGCCATGTGCAATGCAAATGCCCTACCCACTGTGCTATTACTCCAGCCCAGCCCCAAAGCTATAAACTTCTAATCATGATGGCTCCTATAAGAAAGAAAATAGATTGACCTGTTGAGGTCCCTTTAAAAAATAATTACATCGAGATGTGGATTTTTTTAGTCAAATTGATCACTGATCACATGTGTATTCATTGTTAAAATTCTTACTAAATAGCATTTTTACTGGCTTGCTCTTCAAGCCTGTGTTCTCCCTTGAATATGTATCTCACTTATCTGTCCACTTCTCTGATTACTTATTTCCACTCTGGACAAGACTACGTTCTCTCTCAAACATGTACTTCTTCCTTTCACCTCACATCTTTCAAAATAATTTTGAATAAAAACTATCTTGCTTCACAAATACATATATAATACCCTACATATAATAAAGAGGGGCTATATATTATATAATTATTAATTGAACTTCATCAAGTCACTGACTTTGATTTTTCATTCAATTTTCTCCTCTGTTTTTTTCACTTAAAGGATTTTTAAAAAAACTGATGGAACCAGAGAAATAATTATAGAGAAATAATTATGATGGTAGGGAGCTTGCCTTGCACATAGCCCACCCTGGCACCCTATCTAGTTCTTGGAGACCCTCTAGGAATGATCCCTGAGTATAGAGCCAGGAGAAAGTCCAAAGCACTGCAAGGTGTGACCCCAAAACAAACAAACAAATATATAAGTTTTTAAACGATTGAATGCAGTAAGAACTGTTTCATCATTTGTTATGAAAGTAATATTATCTTTTGATTTCAAAAAACTAAATATTTTCTTTTGTGAAAAGTAGGCACAAACTACATTGAGTCCAGGCAAGGGGTTGCTTTCAAAGAGCAAAGCTATATCCTCTGGGATAATATTTTAAAATCTCACCTAACAATGTATGCCTCCTTTTTAAACTTAGAAGTAGAAACAACAACTATTTATAAAAATAGAAAATGTGGGGGTGATGAGTCATTCACAACTTAGAATGGTTTAAATTTAAATGTTGTAACTCCTAATAGCTATTAAAATCAACACATGTAATATAAGGGAGAGGAAAGGGTTCCTGAGGTGAGAGGACGTGATGAGGAATGGTGAGGTAAATAACTACGAAAACAGGCCCCTATCCCAGCAGGCAGAGGAAAATTCCAGAGAGTACAGAGAAGCTTTGTAGACAGAATAGGAAGGAAAGGACACCCCACAGGAAAACAACAGGGGAACTATCCTATTCACACAGCCAATTATCCGCGCCAGTGCATTTACTAGATACAATGTCTAAGTGCATATCATCAGCTTTGAGAAGACAACCTCCCTGTGTTCAAAAGTCCATGGTCTGTTGGAGTAAATAAGCTTGTAATCAGCACAGCTCAGCAGAGAAGTGGCATCATTTCAGAACACGTTTGGTGTCCTAAAAATGCAGGCGATGTTGATGAAGCTAAACACAGAAGCATGTGGCTAAAACTACTGAACAGATCCTGGAAAGTGGGATGGGGTGGGGTGTTGGAGACTCTTGCTCCATCAGTTCTGAATAGAGACTTAACAAGAAGGGGCATATGATTGGCAAAGAGGATAGAAAGCATGAACTCTTGGAGAACAGCCAGATATCTACAGGATTCTAGAGTAGGCCAATAAGGAGAAAGAAGAGGAAAGGATTCCCTATGGGCAGAAAGGTGCTAAATTGAACTCACAGAATCATGTTTAAACTGTCACAAACACATATGCCCTTTAGAAGGAATATTCTAACCACCTTAGTAATAATCATCTAGGTGAGATCAATATTGAAGGAAACCAGGGTGGAGCCTTATGAAAGCTCTTGGATATGTCTTTGAACTCAGGCAGTAAAGAAAGGAAGAGGAAGTTCAGGAACCACAATTGACGGGAGTTGCTGGCCACTAGCAATCAGGAGGACTGTAAAATGGCACTGAAGTTCTGGTTTGGGTAGATGACTGGATGAGAGTCATCTGGATGAATGACAGTGATATAAAAGTCACAATGCCTGGCTCTTGTCCTCTGCAGAGAGCCAGCTTCATAAAGGGAGAACAAGTGGACTAAGCACATTTGAGATAATCCTGGAAATAAAACTATACTAATTGCAAAGGGTTGTTTTCTTATTTTCATTTGGCATATTAATAATCAGGAAGTCCACATCCATCAGCGTTCCAGCTGCTTCTTTTAACTGGAGATTGACAGTGTGGCACAGACACAGCATTCGAACATAAACAAGAGCACCATAAACCTTAATGAGCTTTAAAAAATAGCTAAATAAGTGTTAATTCCTCTTACCAGCTGGAACATTCCCTCCTAGGGTGGCTAAGCATTAATAATATATTTCTGTGGGTAAACTCCAAAAAACGGAGCCAGGAGGAAGGAAGTCCTTGTTTTATGATTCTGATGAAAACTCCATCCCCTAAAGCTGGCCAGGAGGTAACCAGACCAAGAAATCCTGCATACTGGGCATCAATGAACCAAGAAAGCAATGGGAAAATTACGTAAAATATTTTGGGGACATCAGAAAAATACCAGAATACCTCCCTACCATAAACTAGCACTAAGCTGCTGTGACATATTACCCAGCCTCTATCTTCACACCATTATTCATCTGAATTATGTGTGGTTTTCAAGTAAACAAGAAAGAACCTGCCATTAAGATTTACTAGATATACAGATTCATGTCTGCTATCTAATAATTGAAAATCCTCATCACCATTACCCTGTGCAGTGAACTACACTGTTTCTAGTCCTAGTGTAGACATTAGGAAACTAAGGCTCAAATAAGAACCATTTTTTCAGCATCTCACTGCAAGTGGCAGAGTCAAGATTCAATCAGGGTGCTCTATGCCACCAAAACCTGCTCTTTTCACCATTGAGTTATAAATACCTTAATACCTGTGGCATTCCTGGCCCAATTTTAAGTCAGAAAGCCCATTAAATATGTGCCAACTCTACTCATAAACAAATAAATATATTCCAACTTTCCTTTTGAGTCTAGAGGCCTGGCCATCCATTAAATCTCCCCAGGGATAATCAATCAGAAACAGGCAATCCCAAGAATGGGTTTAAACTTTTGTATCTGAAGAGAGAAACTGATAGATAAGTCTTGTTACTTGGAGAGCTACACCCCCTAACAGTATTTATTTCTGTAATATTTCCTCTGGGCTTCTCTCGACAATAATGTGTTTTCTTAGCATTCTTCCACCCTTTGCCACGTAAGTCAGTTCTGAATAGAAAAATCTTTTCAGTCGGTCAAAAGTGCCATTTCTTTTTACAGACAAGGTTTTGCCCAATGATACTAAATAATATAAATGATGTTTTATTTGATGACTGTTTTATGTTTTCTGCAGCCTCTGGTGGGACGAGACACTCAGCCTTCCCTTATAAATCTCGCCAGCTCCCCAATCTGTGTAGCTATCAAGTTCTCCCTCAGAAAATTTAAATCTCTGCTTCAAACATTAACTTCTTCTTCATTTAATTTTTTATTGCTAAGGGTTTACAGCTGACTTTATGGTTCTAGGATGATTAATTTTTAATGCCTTTCTTTCTTTCTTCTTTGATCAACTTCCTCCACTTTCAATTTGATGGCAATTGTACCTTTCTACAAAGCATTTGTCATTTGCTGGTTTGCATATTTCAAGGAACCTGAGGTGGCTAATGCAGAGTGGAAGGCAGGCATTCCTGCAGAGCAGAACTGAGAAACTGCAACCATACATCTTTCATGGGACTCCTGTTGATAGCAAACTCTCTAGCATCAGTAAATCTTCCAGTTCTGGGTTCTGGCAGACACTGAATTCCCTGAGAGGGTTAGTATAGTAAACCCTGTCATTGCCATGAGCAAGGTAGGGATCTTATAAGCTACAAAACTGATTAGGGAAAACAAATACTGAGAAATATACATTAAACAGTTCAAATCTTCTTCTACCCACCCACCAAAAAACAAATGCCCAAAAGCAACAGACACAGAGAGGTGGTCTCCCATTGGAAGCTTACCACAGGAAAAGGAAGGGGGGTGTTGGGTGGGAAAAGAAGGAAATGGAAAACAGTTGTCACTAGGGTAGGGAGTATGGTTCCGGAACAGTAAATCTCAGTGCCTAAAAAATTTTAAATGGATAAAACTTGATTTGTTTGGCAAGTTAAAAGTCCATATCTTTTTATAATCATATAGCACTACTATTTAACTGGTGTAGAAAACTTGATGATATAGAAAAAGTGTTCACATTTTGAGTAAAGAAAAGCAGATTATGAAAGCAATGTAGAACATTCTTAAAGATACAGAATATAAAATATTCTTAAAGATGTATGGATAAACACTGGGAAAATCAATAATGGCTAAGAATGATAAAAATATTTATTTTGTTTCTATTTTTTAGGTTTTCTGTATGACAAAATATTGCTTTTAAAATTAAAAGTTAAGTTATAAATGTAAGTTATTTATTAATATGTTATTACAATTACTACAAATTATTAATGTAATGGAAGTTCCTTGAATTTAGGTCATTTAAATTAAACGAAGAACCATAGACAAAAATTTTGAGAGTGTAAAGAAGAATGTAAGATATTTAAAATAAATTAACAATCTTTACAAATAAATTAAGGGCACTGATTGGAGCACTATATTCCTAAATTTCAAAGTTATGAAAAGATTATCAGCATTTAACCAGAATG
Organism: Sorex fumeus; assembly: GCF_029834395.1. Lineage (NCBI taxonomy): Eukaryota > Metazoa > Chordata > Mammalia > Eulipotyphla > Soricidae > Sorex > Sorex fumeus. Next base: position 18,521,758 of record NW_026606064.1, read on the forward strand.
TAAATGGATTCTCAGAATGGTTACATAAGTCATTTGATTTAGCACATTAGGCTAAAAAGTAAATTCCAGATCCTTAAGGTATCAAAATTCACCTTGTTATACTACCTTAATGGAAGGACATTTCTAGATGTAATTGACCTATCACATTAATTCCAGTTTTCCTAGAAAAATATTGGCTCCTATCCTCAGTGCTAAATCAAAAGTATATATCTAAATCATTTTATTCTTGCTTTTAAAAAATATATGTGCACATGTAAAATGATGTATTGTCTTTTCATAACAATTTATGAGCACATTATAGTTTATGATGCATTTTCACTTCCATTAGTCTCCATAAGTAATTTATTCACTACATAACTCTAATATCACTAAATTCACTAAATTATATTTAAGGTATTTAACAACCAATGCAAATATAAATATGTAAATAAAAAAATCAAACCTTCTGTTTCTATTTTGTCAAAATTAACCAAATTACATCTAAACTAATTCCCAAGTGACATTTGCTGTATCAAAGATGTTTCAGGATGTCTCTCAAATTATAATTCCTGCTAACATTATAAATTGGAGTTGTCTTTTAACAGGTAAACTTATAACTTATTTATATTTGTAGAATGGTGAGATCCTGGTAGTGAATCCGCAATACAGCTCATGGAGGATCTTGATGTATTGGGCTTGAATGCCCTGATTGGCTAGGGCTTCAATGACTGCTTCCATCTCAACAGAATCAAAGCCCTTCTTTAAATCAATGAACGTTAAATAGAGCGGCACCTTGAACTCCCAAGAAACCTCAATGAGCTTGGTTATCGTGTGGATATGGTCGATGGTGCTGAATCCTTTGCGGAACCCGGCTTGCTCGCATAGTTGACCTTCATCTAGTGTTCTGCCAATCCTATTTAGGATGACTCGAGTGAACAACTTGTAGATGACAGACAATAAGCAGATCGGGCGATAGTTGCCAATGTCATTGATGTCTCCCTTCTTGAACAGTAGTACGGTCCTGCTGGTTTTCCATTGGGACGGAACCTTGCATTCAGACAGGTAGCGTGTGAAGAGCCGAGCCAGTGTATTGATGAGTACTGATGGCAGGTTCTTCAGCTGTTCAGGTTTGACCTTGTCTGGGCCAGGTGCTGTTCGTTTCTTTACTGATGAAATGGTGTGTTGGATTTTGGAAGGGAGAACGTTGGGAACGACATATCCATCCTGTGGAATTTGGTATGTCGGCAAGTGGACATGGCTATCGAAGAGATTTGAGTAGAAGTCATGGATAATCTTCTGCGTTGCTGTTCTGGAGGATGTGATGGATCCATCAGGACGTCAGAGGGCAGTCATCTTGGTCTTGTAGTTGGCAAAGGACAGGAGGGCGTTACGAATACTTTTCCCAGCTTTCTGCCTCATCTATCAGAACTTCTGTCTTCACTCTTTGAGCTCTTCCTTTATCACATCTCTGCACTGCTGGACGTTAGCTTGTGGTTGCCTGAGGCATGCGCCAAACCACGCTGGCGAATAAGCTCAAGAGTTTTCGAAGAGAGGTGTTTTTTTTTGTGGCTATCTCTCTCTTGGCGTTCCTCGCACATTCGTGGAGGTGCTGTACCAGTCGATCGTATTCCTCGTCAATGTTGTCAACAATGGCATCTTCCCATGTTGCCGCAATAGTGCCAAAGAGCTCCCAGTTGGTGGTCGTTCTGGGAGTTCTCTTTTTAAACTTTGCAGCCCTTTCTCCCCACTCTGTGAAGCAGAATTTTGCACGAAGGAGACGGTAGTCCGATCCCCTTCGGAATTTTGGGACAATAGCAACATCGGTCAGGCAAAACCGTCGATTGAATATGACGTGGTCTATTTCATTGTGGAATCGTCCACCGGGAGACTCCCATGTCCATCGTTTAGATTCTGCCTTCTGGAACTGTGAGTTACCATGGATGGTCTTGGCCGACATGATGAACTCAGGCAGTCTCTCACCCTGTTCGTTCCATTCTAGGCCATGGGTCCCGATGTGAAGTTCTTCAGCTGATCTTCTCAGTCCTATCTTGGCATTAAAATCACCCACAATGATCTTGTAGAAGGTGTGGTTTTCTTTATAGAACTTCTCCAGCTCCATGTAGAACTTCTTGATTTCTCTTTCATCATAATGAGATGTTGGTGCATAGACAACAAAGAAAGAAACTGCCGGCAGTGAGCCACAACTATTCAAATGTAAACGTCCGATTCAGGTTGTTAGGCATTCGCATGAATCAATGCTCATGACCAAGTTTGTGTTGACAAGGACACCGACGCCTCCGACACCTCTTTTATCACATGTTCTGAGGAACAATTCTTCTCCATTGTCGAAAACAGCATGGTGAGATTCGTGCCTTCTTGTCTGGGTCAGACCAATGATGTTGTACTTCATCATTCGCGCTTGTACCATCAGGTCCTCAATGGATGCATCTGATGCAAGCGTACGTGCATTGAAAGTACAGATGATCATTTTTGTCTTCCTTCGTTGTGGCAGCCTAGTTCGACCTTGAGATTTTATCAGCCTCTCCTTTCTCATCCTTCTCAGTGCTGCCATGTCGGTGAAGCCTTCAGGATCAGGTGAATGAGACCAGTTGTAGTTACTGGTTTTGGCATATCAAATACATAATGGATCTACCAGGATCTCACCATTCTACAAAGAAGTAATCATTGATGTTAAGAGAGGGGTTCGGCAGGGTGATACCAGTTCACCGAAACACTTCAGTGCCACCCTCAAGAACATCATGTGATGACTGGAATGGGAAGGAATGGGAGTGAAGATAGATGGTCGGCAACTACACCACCTCCGCTTTGCTGATGACATTGTTTTAATAACACCAAACATCAGCCAAGCGACACAAATGCTGGCCAACTTTGACCGTGATTGTGGAAAGGTAGGACTACAGCTGAATCTTACGAAGACAATGTTTATGAGAAACAGCCTCGTTCCTGATGCCCCATTCACTCTCAATGGAACAACCATCTCCGAAAGCAACAGCTATGTGTAGCTAGGTCGAGAAGTCAACATGACAAATTACCTGGCAACCGCAGGAGGAAGAGAGCGGCTTGGAACGCCTTCAAGAACGTAGAATAAATAGCTAAGAGGGCAAAGAACCTCCGGCACTGGGCACATCTCTTTGATTCCACTGTTCTTCCTGCATTAACATATGCCTCAGAGACCTGGGCCTGTGCAAACAGGATGAGAATGCTATTCAGGTCTCCCAAAGAAGAATAGAAAGAGCTATGCTTGGAATATCACGTTTCACTCAAATGAGAGAAAGAATTCGGAGATCCGACATCTGTCGACGTTCAAGAATCAAGGACGCTGTCTCACTTGGCAAGGTGTCAAAAATCAGATGGGCTGGTCACGTAATGAGATTTAAAGACGACCGCTGGACTAGAGCTGTTACCAACTAGATTACACGGGATGTCAAAAGATCGCGTGGCTGCCCACCTACCAGATGGTCAGACTTCTTCATCAAGATCATGAACGATCGGTTTGAGGCTCTTCATGTTCCCAGAGCGAACAGATGCCATTGGGCTACACTAGCATGCGACAGGGACAAATGGAGACGTTACCAGCTTCCGATCGAGCAAATCGACGACTAACAGGAAGTTAAGTGATGAAGTGATTTATATTTAAGCCTTGTCTGAGCCATAACTTGACAAAAAAAACCCACAATCAAACCCTCTAAATGGATAACCATTAGGTCATTTGCCATCTTTGCTTATGAACTGCTATTACCCTCAGCAACATACTATTTTTGTGTGTATTTTAAAATTGTTTTTATTTTATAAAGTAGTGTACAATATTTGATTACATTTAATATTCAAACCAATCCCACCACCATTGCACCTTCCCACCACCATCACTATCACTATCACTATCCTCCCGTTGTTCATTGATTTGCTCGAGCCGACCCAGTAATATCTCCATTGGAGACTTTGTTGTTACTGTGTTTGGCATATTGAATACATCACGAGTAGCTTGCCAGGCTCTGCCGTGCAGGCGAGATACTCTCGGTAGCTTGCCAGGCTCTCTGAGAGGGGTGGAGGAATCAAACTCAGGTCCGCCATGTTGGCTGCGTGCAAGGCAAACACCCTACCACTGTGCTATCACTCCAGCCCATCCCACCACCATATTTTGGATATTTCTATCCTGAGCCCCAATCCCTGCCCCAAAGCAGAACCAAAATAATATCTCTTGTATTGTTTCTTATGAAAAATCATTGAAAATACTACCAAAATTTTCCTTAGAAGAGTGTGAAGACTGTTGTATTTCACCCAGTGGCTTTTGAGTCTTTCTATAAGAGAGCACTAACATGTTGTTAAAGGTTGAGCCTTGTGTGCATACATTTATATATATATATACACATATATATATGTAAAAAAAAGAAAATATATGTTCCCCTCTAATATTGGTTACCTCCCACTTTGAACCCCATCAAATGTTGGAGTATGGGTAGGGTGTGTGGTATGAAGTGTCATTTGTGGCCATGAGGACCGGGAATAGGTTCACTCATGAATGAGGTTCAGCCAGAGTGTGTGGAAAGTGGTCGTCAAAATATGCTATCTTTGGTTCTGAATCCTCTCCCTGTTTCAGACCCCATAACAGCTATAACATCCAGAATTTTTGCCAGTATTTATAACAATGTCTAAACATTCTTCTGTATATAATGGCTCCATAATCAACTAACTCTTAAAATCACATGTTGACTTGTCATAGTTAATTAGATCATATATCAGCCTTTTAGCTTCTGTGAATGAATCCTAACTATACTTATATACTTGTCATAAATTAACTATTCCCTTGTCTGGAAAAACAAAGATTATATTGGTTATTAGAAAAACATTGGTTCACTAGAAAAAAAAATCTAGCACACAAATTACATGCAATCATGAAAACATGATTTCTTTTATTAAAATTAATAAAGTTAGAGTCCATGATAGGTGGGTAGTTTTTTAACATTTAGCTCATTCCTCATAATGTGATCTTTCCTACAATCTCCCTCTTATTTTAGGAATGCCCAATACACAGCAAAGACTACAGTGCTTAGGAATTGTTATTTCTACTCTTCCCATCAACCCTAAGCCCTCTCCTTTTACCCCTATCTCTTCCAATCTGCCAGATCCAATATCCCATAGATTCTGCAATTTCTATTTTAGAAAAAACAACATAGTATGACACCCTCTGCTACAATGGGCCATAGTTTCACTAAGGATCCAGCATTAATGCCTTCCACTTGTTAGGGTATAAGATTCTAGCTTCCTTACCTGAGCTTGTTCTAGCATGGACAAATGCATGAATAGAAGCAGGGAATAGGAAACAGGCAGACTGACTGTGTAGGCTCAAAAACAGCCCCACATTAGTGTACAACCTGGATGTCAATAGGAGGTAAAAATAATGTATGAAAAACTTTGGTTCTGGGAGGCATGATGGGAGAACTATAAGGTCAAGACATTAGAAGTTCACAGATACCTCTGTTTCTAAACAATAAGATCACTAGATTGACCTTCTGTATCAGGTATTAACCCTTCAGATGACAAAATGCAGGAATATTTAGGAAATGCCCTGGATGAGCATAAAGGTCAGCTGGGGTAGCAAGAGAAACATTTGAGAAAAGCATCAGTTACTAACACAAGAGTACACTTCTACCTTTTATGATTGCATTGGTTATGTACTAGCCAAAGCTAAGCTGCCTCCTTGAAACTCACAGCCTCCAGTTGATCCCTCAACCATCCAATTTCATCCTTCTGATAATAATAATGAATTATTTCCATTCTTATTATTTCCACCTTTTCTTGCTCCTCACTAACATGAATTACTTCCCTATGAGAGACCATTGTATCAGTTCTCCCATCACTGCCTGGAGGTACCCAGTCTACAAAGAGAGTAAACCATACTCTACCACTTATCATAATGAACTGTGTACTGAATATATGTCTGATATTGTAATAGTTAAAAGGTATAGGTATCATGATAAAATATATATGAAAGAGGAAGCGTGAACCAGGCCTTGAGAAGGAAGAAGAAGGTTTTATGGAGAATGCTTTCTTGCTGGAACTTTACTTCAAAAGAAAAGCCCAATGGAATAAAGCTTTTGACAGCATGCTTTTAACACAAATAAATCTTTTATGGGAATAGTTACATGAGGACAAGCTATCAGTGCAGAGGAACCTAAGCATGTGGGATCCTGGGCTGAGATCTCCAAGCCTGCTCAAATCGGGACTAGACCTCCTCCACCCAGATCCCCCATCTTCCAGTAGGTAGATGTTACACTCACCAACTGCCCCTGGCACCGTTTTATCCCATCAATGGCCAAGACCCAGAGACTATAAAACCCAGCTCTCAGAAGGGCATGATTGCATTTGCGGTCATGAGACCTCTTATTATCTAGTTCTTACTCTTGGAGAACCTGGCAGGCTACCAAGAATATCCTGCCTGCACGGCAGAGTCTGGCAAGCTCCCCGTGGTGTATTCAATATGCCAAAACCCAGTAACAATGATGGGTCTCATTCCCCTGACCCTGAAAGAACCTCGAATGTGGCACTTTCTAAAATCTCAGGGTTAGGACAAAGGAGACATTACTGGTGCCTGCTTGAGGAAATTAATGAACAACAGGATGACGGTGATACAGTGAAGGTATCAAAAAGACAGAGGCATGGAAAAAACAATTTCTTTATTTTTATTTTTATTTTTTTTTGTTTTTTGTTTTTTGGGTCACAACCAGCAATGCTCAGGGGGTCACTACTGGCTCTGCACTCAGGAATTACTCCTTGCGGTGCTTGGGGGACCATATGGGATGCCGGGGATCGAACCCGGGTCAGCCGCGTGCAAGGCAAATACCCTACCCGCTGTGCTGCCGCTCCGGCCCCAGAACAATTTCTTTAAAAGAGGAAAGTTGACTAGAGGTATTCAAGAGATGGATTTTTTAAAGTAGACTTTAATGAATCTAGTCCCATCAAATTCACAAGGTGAGATCTTTCTAAAATACTTACCCTTTAATCTCCCATCTCTGCTGCATTCCTCCCTCCACATATTCAGAGCCTTCAAAAGGTCTAGATATGGCATTAAGGTCCTTTTGTAGTACTAGAATAGGTACACTTAAAGACTGAAAAACATCAGAGTTAATCTCCCTTTACTTCATTTCCCCCCATATCTGGGATCAGAGGATAGCATTAACATTAAGGTGTTCCCCTTCCATTCTCAACACACCCCTGCCCCATTCCACTCACTGCAGGCTGAAAGCCTTCAATTCAAAACCCAAATGTTAATGTGACTCCCTTAGTGGAGGAGTCTTCCCTGGTCCCTCAGGCAGTACCCACATCTGCCTCCAGCATTGTCTGCCCCCAGTAAAGTAAACAATCCATTGTAACTCTTAGAATTCCTCTTCTTCATCTTTGTCTGGAGCACATAAATTGCATCTTTTATTTCTGAATGCCCAGCCACTAACTCACAAACTTATTCTTTTTTTTTTTTCCCCCTTTATTTTATTTTATTTTTTTTAAAGTTGTAGATTTACAATTTTTTGTGCTTTGGTTTCAATTATACAATGATCAGATACCCATCCCTCCACCAGTGCCCATTTTCCACCACCATGGATAATATCCCTCCCACCCCCATCCCCCCATCCCCCCGTCTCTGTGGCAGGGCAATCCCCTGTGTTCTCTCTCTCCTTTCGGGTGTTGTGGTCTGCAAAAGAGGCATTGAGTGGCAAACATGTTCAGTCCATAGTCTACTTTCGACATGCATCTCCCCTCCTGGGAGGATCCTCCAAACATCCTTTATTTGGTGCTCCCTTCTCTATCTGAATAGCCCTTTCCTCTAGGATACCCGGCTGGCCTCTAAGTTATGGAGTAATCCTCCTGGTGCTGATCTCAGCTATTCTTGGGTATTAATCTCATACTTTGTTACTTTATATCCCCCAGATGAATGCAATCTTTCTATGTCTATCCCTCTCTTTCTGACTCATTTCGCTTAGCATGATACTTTCCATATTGTACCACTTGTATGTAAATTTCATGACTTCATCTTTTCTAAGAGCTACATAGTACTCCATTGTGTAGATGTACCAAAGTTTCTTTAACCAGTCATCTGTTCTTGGGCATTCAGGTTTCTTCCAGTTTCTGGCTATTGTAAAGAGGGCTGCAATGAACAAACAAGTGCAGATGTCACTTCGACTATACATTTTTGCCTCTCTGGGATATATTCCCAGGAGTGGTATTGCTGGGTCAAATGGGAGCTCAATTTCTAATTTTTTGAGAATCGTCCATACTGTTTTCCAGAAGGGCTGAACCAGTGGACATTCCCACCAACAGTGAAGGAGTGTCCCTTTCTCGCCACATCCACGCCAGCATCGGTTGCTTTTGTTCTTTTGAATTTGGGCCAGTCTCTGAGGTGTGAGATGGTATCTCATTGTGGTTTTGATCTGCATCTCCCTGATGATTAATGATGTAGAGCATTTTCTCATGTGCTTTTTTGCCATTCGGATTTCTTCTTTGAGAAAGTTTCTGTTCATTTCATTGCCCCATTTTTGGATGGGGTTGGATGTTTCCTTCTTGTGGAGTTTAACCAGTATTTTGTATATCCTGGATATCAACCCCTTGTCAGATGTGTATTCGGTGAATATCCTTTCCCATTCTGTAGACTGTCTTTGTATTTTGGTCACTGTTTCTTTAGAGGTGCAGAAGCTTCTTAGTTTAAGATAGTCCCATTTATCTATCTCTGTTTTCACTTGCTCGGCCAGTGGCGTGGCATCTTTGAAGATACCATTAGCTTCAATGTCATGGAGGGTTTTGCCAACTTTATCTTCAATGTACCTTATGGTTTCTGGTCTGATGTTGAGGTCTTTAATCCATTTTGATCTTACTTTTGTACATGGTGTTAGGCAGAGTTCTGAGCCTATTTTTTTGCATGTAGCCGTCCAGTGATGCCAACACAATTTATTAAAGAGGCTTTCCTTACTCCACTTCACATTACTTGCACCTTTATCAAAGATTAGATGAGCATATGATTGAGGAGAGATGTCAGTGTATTCAATCCTGTTCCATTGGTCTGCAGTTCTGCCTTTGTTCCAGTACCATGCTGTTTTAATTATTACTGCTTTGTAGTACAATTTGAAGTTCGGGAGGTTGATTCCTCCCATTTTCTTTTTCCCAAGAATTGCTTTAGCTATTCGTGGGGGCTTATTGTTCCATATAAATTTCAAGAGTGTTTGCTCCATTTCTTTGAAGAATGTCATGGGTATCCTTATAGGGATTGCATTGAATTTATACAATGCTTTCGGTAGTATTGCCATTTTGACAATGTTAAGTCTCCCGACCCATGAGCAGGGGATATCTTTCCATTTCCTCATGTCCTCTTTTATTTCCTGAAGTAGCGTTTTGTAGTTTTCTTTGTACAGGTCCTTTACTTCCTTAGTTAAGCTGATTCCTAGGTACTTGATTTTCTGGGGCACAATTGTGAATGGGATTGTTTTTTTCATGTTGCTTTCTTCTCTCTCACTGTTTGCGTATAGGAAAGCCATGGACTTTTGGGTATTGATTTTATAACCTGCAACTTTACTATACAAGTCTATTGTTTCTAAGAGTTTTTTGGTGGAAGTTATTGGGTTCTCTAAGTAGAGTATCATATCATCTGCGAATAGTGAGAGCTTGATTTCTTCCTTTCCTACCTGAATGCCCTTAATATCTTTTTCCTGCCTAATCGCTATTGCAAGTACTTCCAGTACTATATTGAACAGCAGTGGAGAGAGTGGGCATCCCTGTCTCGTCCCTGATCTTAGAGGGAAGGCTCTCAGTTTTTCCCCATTGAGGATGATGCTTGCTGTAGGCTTGTGGTAGATGGCTTTAATTATGTTGAGGAAGGTCCCCTCTATACCCATTTTGGCTAGGGTTTTCATCATAAAGGGGTGCTGGATCTTATCAAATGCTTTCTCTGCATCTATTGATATGATCATATGCTTTTTATCTTTTCTTTTGTTGATATGGTGGATTATGTTGATTGATTTCCGAATGTTGAACCATCCTTGCATCCCTGGGATGAATCCTACTTGGTCATGGTGTATGATCTTTTTGATGAGTAGTTGGATTCTATTTGCTAGTAGTTTGTTGAGGATCTTTGCATCTGTGTTCATCAGGGATATCGGCCTGTAATTCTCTTTCTTTGTGGTATCTCTGTCTGCTTTTGGTATCAGTGTGATATTTGCTTCGTAGAAACTGTTTGGAAGTGTTTTTGATATTTCAATTTCGTGGAAAAGCTTAAAGAGTATTGGGAGTAAGTCCTCTTTAAAGATTTGGAAGAATTCACTAGTGAATCCATCCGGGCCAGGACTTTTGTGCTTGGGGAGACTTTTTATTACCATTTCAATTTCCTTGATGGTGATAGGTCTGTTCAGGTATTCCAGGTCTTCTTGGTTCAGCCTTGGGAGTCTGTAGGAGTCTAGGAATTTATCCATTTCCTCGAGGTTTTTATGTTCCGTGGCATAAAGCTTCTCAAAGTACTCCCTGAGGATCCTCTGAATTTCTGTGGTTTCTGTTGTAATGACCCCCTTTTCATTTCTGATTCGGTTTATTAGGGTTTTCTCTCTCCCTTTCTTTGTGAGTTTTGCTAGAGGCTTATCGATCTTGTTAATTTTCTCGAAGAACCAGCTCTTGGTTTCATTGATCTTTCGTATTGTTTTTTGGGTTTCCATCTCGTTAATCTCTGCTCTGAGTTTTATTATTTCCTTTCTCCTGTTCGGGTTGTGCTCCTTTTTTTGGTCCTTCTCCAAGCTCTTAAGCTGTGAGGTTAGGTTACTTATGTGTGCTCGCTCCTCCTTCCTGAGGAATGCTTGTAGAGCTATAAACTTTCCTCTTAACACAGCCTTTGCTGTGTCCCATAAGTTTTGGTAACTCGTGTTCTCATTTTCATTCGTTTCTAGGAATCTTTTGATTTCCTCTTTGATTTCCTGTCTAATCCACTCGTTGTTCAATAGTGCACTGTTTAATTTCCAGGTGTTTGATTTAGTTTTCTGTTTTTGTGTGTGATTTACTTCTAATTTCAGCGCATTATGGTCTGAGAAGATTGTTGATACAATCTCTACCTTCTTAATTTTATGGAGGCATGTTTTGTGGCTCAGCATGTGGTCTATCTTGGAGAATGTTCCATGTACGCTTGAGAAGAATGTGTATTCAGCTTTTTGTGGATGAAGTGTCCTGTATATATCTACTAAGTCCCTTTCTTCCATTGTTTCCCTCAAATGAAGTATGTCCTTGCTAAGCTTGAGTCTGGTTGATCTATCAAGAGGTGACAAAGCAGTGTTGAAGTCTCCCACTAGTATTGTGTTGCTATTGATGTCTTTTTCCAAATCTATGAGTAGTTGTTTTAAGTACTTTGCTGGTCTCTCATTAGGTGCATATACATTTATTATTGTAAGTTCTTCCTGTTGTACAGATCCTCTGATCAATAAGTAATGGCCTTCACTGTCTCTTATGACCTTCCTCACTCTGAAATCAATGTGGTCTGATATAAGGATGGCTACCCCAGCTTTTTTATGGGAGCTGTTTGCCTGTAGGATTGTTTTCCAGCCTTTGACTCTGAGTCTGTGTTTGCTTTGACTATTGAGATGCGTTTCTTGCAGGCAGCAGAATGTTGGGTTCAATTTTCTAATCCATCCTGCCACTCTATGTCTTTTAATTGGTGCGTTTAGCCCATTGACATTGAGAGAGATTATTGTTATGGGATTTTGTCCCATTGTTATGTTAAAATTGGGTGTATTTGAGGGGCCTTTCTTGCCTTAAAGTAGCCCATTTAGTTGTTCTTGTAACCATGGTTTTGAGTCTATGAAGTTCCTTAGCTGTTGTTTGTCTGTGAAACTGTGTGTTGTTCCTTCTATTATGAATGAGAGTCTTGCTGGGAAAAGTATTTTGGGGGAGGCATTTATTTCATTGAGTTTTTTTACTATGTCCCACCACTGTTTTCGGGCCATGAGGGTTTCATCAGAAAAATCAGCTGTGAATTTTAAGGATGCTCCTTTGTAAGAGATTTCTTTCTTCGATCTTGCTGCTTTCAGAATTTTGTCTCTGTCTAAGGTTTTGGTCATTTTGATCAGAATGTGTCTTGGGGTATTTTTATTCGGATTTCTTCTAGCTGGTACCCTTCGGGCCTCCTGAATGTGGTCACAAGTTTTCTTCAGCTCTGGAAATGTTGTAGCAATGATGTCTTTGACAGTTTCTTCTTCATCGAGGTTTTCTTCCTGTCCCTCTGGGACTCCAATAATTCTTATGTTACCCCTCTTGGCTTCATCACGATCTTCTCTTGCCATCTGTTCCCGAATTGTGAGTCTCTTTTCCATTTTCTGCTCTTTTCGGGAGAGTCTCTGAACTTCATCTTCGAGCTCACTGATTCTGTTCTCAGCTGCTGTTACTCTGCTGCTGAGGCCTTCCACTGAGCTTTTCAATTCGCCTACGAGATTTTTCAGGTCTGACATTTCTGATTGCATTTTCCTCATTTCTGCCTTCAGATCCTCTTGTCTTCTATTGGCATTGCTTTCCATTGTTTCTTTTAATTCCCTAAGCATCCTAAGTAGCTCCCTTCTGAATTCCTTGTCAGAGAGGTTGTCTAACACTACAGTACTGTTGGTGTCATCTGGGCTAGACTCTTCAATATGAATGTTTGGTGGGCTTTTGCGTTGCTTTACCATTGTGAGAGGTGTGGTTTAGTCCTTCACGTTCAGTGTTACTATTCTGCTTGATATGCAGTGTGAGTTAAGATAGGCTTATGAGTTATTGGCAACTGTATTTCTAGTGGCTGAGCTAAAATAGAGAAGTTTCCATCTAAGAAGTTAGCTTATGGTTCCTATGGCATATGTAGTGGGAAAATATTTCGCGGCCGCGGCTCCGGAAAGAGTCCCTGGCACTGGGCGAGGAGTTGGGAATGTCTCCTGTTTGGAATTGGAGCCGTTCAGCTTTGTTGCCCAGAGCTGGGCCTCTGTGCCCGTCCCACGCGGCTCAGGGGTTGAAAACCGGCTGTCTCGGGGCTGTTTCTAGCTGCGCGTGCCCAGAGAGGAACCCAGGCCCTTGGGGGCGGGCTGTACCTGTTGGAATTGGAGCCGTTCAGCTTTGTTGCCCAGAGCTGGGCCTCTGTGCCCGTCCCACGCGGCTCAGGGGTTGAAAACCGGCTGTCTAGGGGCTGTTTCTAGCTGCGCGTGCCCAGAGAGAAACCCAGGCCCTTGGGGGCGGGCTGTACCTGTTGGAATTGGAGCCGTTCAGCTTTGTTGCCCAGAGCTGGGCCTCTGTGCCCGTCCCACGCGGCTCAGGGGTTGAAAACCGGCTGTCTCGGGGCTGTTTCTAGCTGCGCGTGCCCAGAGAGGAACCCAGGCCCTTGGGGGCGGGCTGTACCTGTTGGAATTGGAGCCGTTCAGCTTTGTTGCCCAGAGCTGGGCCTCTGTGCCCGTCCCACGCGGCTCAGGGGTTGAAAACCGGCTGTCTCGGGGCTGTTTCTAGCTGCGCGTGCCCAGAGAGGAACCCAGGCCCTTGGGGGCGGGCTGTACCTGTTGGAATTGGAGCCGTTCAGCTTTGTTGCCCAGAGCTGGGCCTCTGTGCCCGTCCCACGCGGCTCAGGGGTTGAAAACCGGCTGTCTCGGGGCTGTTTCTAGCTGCGCGTGCCCAGAGAGGAACCCAGGCCCTTGGGGGCGGGCTGTACCTGTTGGAATTGGAGCCGTTCAGCTTTGTTGCCCAGAGCTGGGCCTCTGTGCCCGTCCCACGCGGCTCAGGGGTTGAAAACCGGCTGTCTCGGGGCTGTTTCTAGCTGCGCGTGCCCAGAGAGGAACCCAGGCCCTTGGGGGCGGGCTGTACCTGTTGGAATTGGAGCCGTTCAGCTTTGTTGCCCAGAGCTGGGCCTCTGTGCCCGTCCCACGCGGCTCAGGGGTTGAAAACCGGCTGTCTCGGGGCTGTTTCTAGCTGCGCGTGCCCAGAGAGGAACCCAGGCCCTTGGGGGCGGGCTGTACCTGTTGGAATTGGAGCCGTTCAGCTTTGTTGCCCAGAGCTGGGCCTCTGTGCCCGTCCCACGCGGCTCAGGGGTTGAAAACCGGCTGTCTCGGGGCTGTTTCTAGCTGCGCGTGCCCAGAGAGGAACCCAGGCCCTTGGGGGCGGGCTGTACCTGTTGGAATTGGAGCCGTTCAGCTTTGTTGCCCAGAGCTGGGCCTCTGTGCCCGTCCCACGCGGCTCAGGGGTTGAAAACCGGCTGTCTCGGGGCTGTTTCTAGCTGCGCGTGCCCAGAGAGGAACCCAGACCCTTGGGGGCGGGCTGTACCTGTTGGAATTGGAGCCGTTCAGCTTTGTTGCCCAGAGCTGGGCCTCAGTGCCCGTCCCACGCGGCTCAGGGCTTGAAAACCGGCTGTCTCGGGGCTGTTTCTAGCTGCGCGTGCCCAGAGAGGAACCCAGGCCCTTGGGGGCGGGCTGTACCTGTTGGAATTGGAGCCGTTCAGCTTTGTTGCCCAGAGCTGGGCCTCTGTGCCCGTCCCACGCGGCTCAGGGGTTGAAAACCGGCTGTCTCGGGGCTGTTTCTAGCTGCGCGTGCCCAGAGAGGAACCCAGGCCCTTGGGGGCGGGCTGTACCTGTTGGAATTGGAGCCGTTCAGCTTTGTTGCCCAGAGCTGGGCCTCTGTGCCCGTCCCACGCGGCTCAGGGGTTGAAAACCGGCTGTCTCGGGGCTGTTTCTAGCTGCGCGTGCCCAGAGAGGAACCCAGGCCCTTGGGGGCGGGCTGTACCTGTTGGAATTGGAGCCGTTCAGCTTTGTTGCCCAGAGCTGGGCCTCTGTGCCCGTCCCACGCGGCTCAGGGGTTGAAAACCGGCTGTCTCGGGGCTGTTTCTAGCTGCGCGTGCCCAGAGAGGAACCCAGGCCCTTGGGGGCGGGCTGTACCTGTTGGAATTGGAGCCGTTCAGCTTTGTTGCCCAGAGCTGGGCCTCTGTGCCCGTCCCACGCGGCTCAGGGGTTGAAAACCGGCTGTCTCGGGGCTGTTTCTAGCTGCGCGTGCCCAGAGAGGAACCCAGGCCCTTGGGGGCGGGCTGTACCTGTTGGAATTGGAGCCGTTCAGCTTTGTTGCCCAGAGCTGGGCCTCTGTGCCCGTCCCACGCGGCTCAGGGGTTGAAAACCGGCTGTCTCGGGGCTGTTTCTAGCTGCGCGTGCCCAGAGAGGAACCCAGGCCCTTGGGGGCAGGCTGTACCTGTTGGAATTGGAGCCGTTCAGCTTTGTTGCCCAGAGCTGGGCCTCTGTGCCCGTCCCACGCGGCTCAGGGGTTGAAAACCGGCTGTCTCGGGGCTGTTTCTAGCTGCGCGTGCCCAGAGAGAAACCCAGGCCCTTGGGGGCGGGCTGTACCTGTTGGAATTGGAGCCGTTCAGCTTTGTTGCCCAGAGCTGGGCCTCTGTGCCCGTCCCACGCGGCTCAGGGGTTGAAAACCGGCTGTCTCGGGGCTGTTTCTAGCTGCGCGTGCCCAGAGAGGAACCCAGGCCCTTGGGGGCGGGCTGTACCTGTTGGAATTGGAGCCGTTCAGCTTTGTTGCCCAGAGCTGGGTCTCTGTCACAAACTTATTCTTATCTTCATTTTAAATTTTGCAGCTTGGTCTCAGCTCCTCAATTTTGTTGTTCAGAGTCCTTCAAAGCAAAGCCAAGAATGAATGGGTGTGGCTGTGATTCAATAAAACTTTGTTTAGTTTTCCAACCCCTAGGTCGTAACAGAAAGCGCAGACTAGATACAGGTGGGCAGAGAGTAAAGCAGAATTCTTTGTCCTGTGTTTTCAAAGGAGAATGGAACCCTGCTTTGCTTCCAAACTGAACTGAACTGAAACACAAAACTTGCTATTTACTGAAGGAAATACAAATTTGCACAAAAGTAAAAGGTCTTCTGGAAAATTCAGCATTAAGACATTTTTGAATCATTTTTAGTGTTCAAAGTTTCCCTGCAACATTATTAAACCATGATGATACAGGGTGCCTCTACCCCAACAGTGGGGCCCTCTGACAAGCAAGCTTTAACAAGCTCCCTAAATTAAAAATCTCCATAAACACAAGGGAAGGCACTTTTCCTAGATTTGCTAAAAGGCTAATCCCTCCCCCTTACTCAAGCAACATATGTTTTTATAACCCTCAGGCAATGTGTTGAGCTAATTGAAAAATCTGGCTAGATAATTCAGTGCTGAGTCAATCTTGGCAAGGGGTACCTGTATCTAAGCATTACTCGGGACAGATTTGCCTTCTAATCCCTTCTACACTAAGTCACAAATCAGCTTCCCCGCAATCCCTGAACTGGACCTTGCAGAAGCCAGCTTTTTTATAAAGCTGGAGGCATCCAAACAGAACAGATTTTTGAACAAAAAGAGAAGGGGGAGGAAGAGGAGGAGGGGTGGGGAGAAGTAGAGAAGAAGGAAGAAAAGGGAGCAGAAGACGAGGAGGAGGAGGAGGAGGAGGAGGAGGAGGAGGAGGAGGAGAAGGAGGAGGAAGAAGAAGAAGAAGAAGAGAAAGAGGAGGAGGAGGAGGAGAAAAAAGGCAGAGATCCTAGTTTTACCACCTGGAATCAGCATGCATCACAGGTTTCTTGTATCCAACATGAGAAAAGCTTCCTCGAAAAAATATCTTGCTTCTCTGAATGGTTAAGATACAGAACATCTTGAAGAGTTACTGTCAAGTGTCATTTATTCATCCTCACCCAGAAAGAATGCAGGTTCCCTCTCATTACAGGCTTTGCAGTCTTTTTTTTTTTTTTTGGTCTGAACGATGAAATTAAGGATAGAACATGAACTATACAGGAAACTTTCTGAAACAGAATTGTAAGCCTTTCTTTTGAAAGGCTGGAACTCACATATGCCTGAAAGCTTCCCTAGGTCTAACTTCCAACTCATGCCTTGTATGATTTTGTGCATCATGAAGAGAAGCACTTGGTGTCTAGTTATGTGAGAGCTGACACAAGTTAACAGCTTTCAAAATTTTCCTTTTTTCCCCTTGAGTATCACAACTTCACGGTCCACAGATTCCAGCAATCCAAATATTACCATGAAAATACTTTTGGCAAAGCATTCATTATCTTCCTCTGAAGATATCAAGACCGAAACAACCAGAATGTTGCCCCCCCTTTTTTTTTTTGTTACAGTGCCTCTGTCAAATAGAACCCAATTGTTATGTTCAGTGGTCACTAAATCTGTTGATCAGCCTTCACAGATTTCTCTGAACCACACCACCCCATTGCCCCTCTAGCCTCTGACACCCAGACAAAACTTGGTGAAGCAGTGTCACGGAAAATCATGTAAATATTAAAAAGACTGAAAGGCTGATCAGAACTGACATTTGATATTACGGGATTTGTAAATCAATTTATAGACAGTGTGATATATGGTTTAGGAATCAAGAGGCAATAACCATTTTATGGGGCAGGATCATAAACCTGTCAAATGCTCTACCTCTGTGTGCATAAGAGATTGTACTGGTGCCAAAAACTGATGCTGTCACGGACCTGGAAACACAGAGCTAATGCATTTCTAATTTTGCTATTAGTACTATCTTTTTAATAGCCCCCCCCAAAGATAGAAGTTTTGGGGTTTGGGGTTTTTTTGTTTGTTTTTTGTTTGTTTTTTACATTTCCACTATGGTCATTTATATAGCTGGGCAGCAGTAACTTTCTTTCTGGAAGACCAGCAAAGATTGGTGCTCCAATTTTGACATTCACTCTGTATCTACAAATTCCTGCAACCAACAATTCCAAGAGCCTCAGTCTGTGTTCTTAATCACTGGCATCTTGAATCCTCTTCAGATGCATTTTTGTATTGGATACACAAGTACTTCTATAGAAGGAAATGGTCATAGGAAATGGTGTTCTGTGAAAAAGCCATATAAGAGCTTTTCAAGTTACATAAGAGACAGGGCAAATGTCTCACTGCACAAGGAGCAATGAATGGACAAGAGTCTGCTGCATGCAGAAGCGTTCTTTACCGGAAAAATGAATGCTCTTTGCATTCAGTAATCTTTCCCATCAGTTTTAGTGTTTTGACGGTTTCAGTATCTGTTAGATTAAGGGTATACAGGAGACTCAGGCACTCATACGAACTATTCAACCTTGAGTTAGGATCTATTTAAGCAATAAAGATACTGATTCCTTGCAGTAGTAAGTGAAAAAAAATCACCTAACTGCATTTTGCAAATTGCACAAAGAAAGCAGAATTTAAGAGTGGAGGATCTGGGGTCAAACAAATGGGATAGATAACTATCTATTGGATAACAAAAGCCATTTTTTCAACTTGCCCTCAGTTTTCTACCCTGATACAGGGGCAATAATAATTGTACAGAGTGTTTGAAAGCAAGTATGATATTCGTTTTCTAAGGGGCCAGAAAGATAATAGAGTGGAATGGTATCTGCCTTGCACATGGCTGACCTGTATTCAATCCCCAGTACCACTAATGGTTTCCCAAGCCCCTCAAAAATGAGTGATCCATGAGCTCAGAGCCAGAAGTAAGCCATGAGCAGCACTGGGTGTAGACCCCAAACAAAGAAACAAATAAAAAAATAGAAAAATTATTTTTTTTCTAAGCATGTCTTAATGACATGTTTCTGTATGATAGATATAGTTTTGGAATTGTTTCCCATTTATTAGGGATATGGCCTCAGGTATTCCACAGTCCCATAATGTATCTTGTGTAAAACTGAAATAGCTTCCCTTTTTTGGCAGAAATGGGGCAACTCAAGGGTGGGGAGGTGGTCAGGGAAAAGCTTGGATTTCAATTGTCACCAGCCATCACAACTAGCAGCCTGTGTTTAACAATGCATATTTTTTAAATCCATGAAGAAGAGACATCTGTCTACTTCCTGATGTCTTCTATTTTTTAAACAAGGTTTTGTGCCTTTTAATGTACAGATCTTTTACTTCTTTGTAAAAGAAGTAAAGTATTTTGTCTTTTTTGATGCAACAGTATATAGAAGTATATAGAAGTAAAGTGTTTTGTCTTTTTTGATGCAACAGTATATAGGATTGTTTTCTTAATGAACTTTCCTCTAACTCATTGTTTGCATACAAAAAGTGCAGCATATTTATACTAATTATTTTACTTTATGATATTTATTACTACTAGTTTTATTTTATGGATATTTTTGTTGTTATTGTTAAATGTATTGGATCACCGTGAGAAAAGTTACAAAGTTTTCAGGTTTAAGTCTCAGTCATACAATGATCTTACACCCAACCCTTCACCAGTAATTATTTTTCAACACCAAGAACCCAATATACCCTCCCATGCCTCCTGATGCCTGTGAGGCAGATGATTTCTACTTAACTCTCTCTCTACTTTGATTACATTTATTATTTCGACAAGAGATGCACCATTATTTTTTGGAATTTCCCCCAACAATCAGAACTGCTGACAAGGCATTGTGAAATAATTTGTTTTATATTGCTGGTTATGAAAACCATATGATGTCTCATGGTCGCAATAGTGGACACTCAATTTTGGATTTCTGATATTTTTATTAAGTAAGTCTAGAGGGATTTCTTCCAAGAGCCGGATAATAATGAGATTGATTTCTCTGCCTCTGGTGCCATGGCTGTGCCAGAGAGCTGCTCATGTGGGGCAACTTGTGGCCTTGGTAGGGCGTGAAGGATGTGACAGTTCTGCCCTCCCATCCCATGAGGCTGCAGTTTCCCCGGCACCCCCGCCCCATACCTGGCTGTCCAATAAGCTCTGAGGCAGTGGCCACCATGCTGCTGGGGGGGGGGGGGGAGGGGGAAGGCGGAAGAGACAGACACCCTTTTCCCTCGCGGCGGGGGGGGGGGGGTGGAGGGCATGGCACCATAGTTTAATGCATAGTCCATTCACATTTCTGCACAAGCTGCTGGGTTTTGGATTAGGTTCGTGTGCCTCTGGTGCCATGGCCGTGCCAGAGAGCCCTTATGGAGGTTTTAAGATTTTCATGTATCATGTCATTAATGAATAGCAATAATTTACTTTTCCAATATGGAATCCTTTTATGTTTTTTCATTGCATTTTTTCAGAATCTCCTTATATGACTGTAATTTTCATTTCTTTTTCCTGATGAAAAGTTTTACAAGAATTGACTTCTGTGTGCTAAACCATCTTTGCAGTTCCAGGATGAATCCCTCTTGCTCATGATAAATATTTATATGGATTTTATTTTTTGCCAACACATTACTGAGAGTTTTTACATATATATTCATCAGAGAATCAAAAATCAGATGAGATACTGACCCACAGTTCTCAGTTTTTTTAATTCTTCCTCCCCCACCTTCCTCCTGCTTTCTTTTTCTCTTCTATAATTTTTTGCCTCCTGACCTCCCTCTTACTCTTTTTCTTTCTTCTTTCCTTTTCTGATAATTGAATTAGACTGATATTGGTCTTTGTCTTAAAGAATATTTTCCTCTTCAATTTTTGAACTATTTAAGTAACACGAGTATTAAACTTTATACAAGAATTATCAAATTCTAGTGAAAACTTCTATTCATATAATTTTGTTATGAGTAAGAATTTTTGGGTTTCAACTTCTTTACTTCTGATTGGTATGTTCAAGTATTGATATCTTCTGGATTCAATCTTACAATTTTGTGTAATTCCAAAAATGTATTCATTTCTTCTAGATTGTCTATCTTATATGCAGATGTAATCTATGACCAAATAAACAAGACTATACAGAGGAGAAAGGAAAGCTTTTCAACAAATAGTGCTGAAAAAATGAACAATGGGAGGACAGTGACAGTGACCAATAGGACACACAGAATAAATATATGGAAAAAAACACAGTATCGCTAATAATTAGGGAAATGCAAACCATAACTACAATGAGATATCATGGGCTATAAAAGTAAATATAATATGTTAAAACAATTAGAAACATGTTTTTATGAGAATGTGAAAGAAAGGGGACTCATACTGTTGCTAGGAATACAAATTGGTGCAGCTTCTATGGAAAACAGCATGGACATTCTTTTAAAAACTAAAATGGAGATGGATGATCCAGTGAAATCATTCCTAGAAATCTATCAAAGAACACAAACACACTAAAATAAAAAATATCTGGGAGGTTGGAACAGTACAGTGGTAGGGTGTTTGCCTTGTAAACAGCTGACCGGTTTTCAATCCCCAGCATGGCACAGGGTCCCCCAAGCCTTCCAGGAGTTATCCCTGAGTGCAGTGCCAGGAGCAAGCCCTGAGCACTGCTTGGTGTGACCTAAAAATAAAATAATTAAATTTAAAAAATTAAGTTGATCTCTGCTTGATGTTCCACTATCCCAGGTGAGAAATGTCTTTGGCTAATATCACTAAGCCTATTCCAGAATGAAAGGGAGCTCACCCACCCAAGTGGGTACCAGCAATCTCCATACCCAGCCAGCACCATACTAAGGGCCCACACTAAAGCTGCTGAAGCTATATATCTACCCAACAAATTACATGCTGTCATTCTGTGAGGATGGACAGAGAAGAGAGAAAACTATCTCCAATTTAATCGTCCAATATCTTCTGGGACAGGTAGCTACAAATACTGCTCCCAGCACAACAAGAACATTAGAAAGATAATGGGAAAATATCTAGAAGCCTACAAAGCTCAATGAGTGAAAATAATATCACCGTAGACATAAACAATACCAGTAAATCCGCAGACAGTGTCTTTAGTGACACTATGATGAGGGTCTCCAATGAGCTCAAAGAAACATAGTCAGCAAAGAACAAGAAAGTATATGAGAGTCAAAATGAGAAAATGACCACAATCAGAAATGACAGTAATGAAGAACATAGTAGGTGATATAAAAAAAAGTCAATAGAAACTCTAAACTGCAGGATGACAGTAGCTGAGCTAAAGATTAAGGAAACTCCAAGATGAGAAGGAGGAAACCACTAGGAAACAGCAGAAGGTGGAAAATAGTCTGAAAGGAAAGGAGCAGCATAGCAGAGAACTAAGGGATAGGTCCAAGAGAAGCAATATAAGAATTCCTGGAGAAAGGGAAAGCAAATGTAATGAAGAAACATTAACAAGAATTTTCAAGAGATGAGGATTACAGGCACCAAAATCCAAGAGACCCTGAGATTTTAGTTAAAATAGACCCAATTAGAACAACCACAGGACACATTAAACTCAAATTGACAAAATTGAAAAATAGAATATTTAATACAGCAAGATCAAAAAAGAAACTTATATACAAAGTAAAGCCCGTTAGATATACGAAAGGTCCATCAAATGAGATTCTATAAGCCAGAAGAATATGAAAGGAGATAGTACAAACAAATAATGAAATGAAGTTTTTGAAGTTAGATTATTATTCAGATTTGAAGAAACAATATAGGCCTTCATATAGAGGCAACAGCATAGGAAATTCTTAGCCCTGAAACCAGTTTTGCAAGAAGCATTAAAGGACAGAAGAAACTTCCCATCATGTGGCATTGAGTATGGCACTTACTAATGGTGCAGATGGTTGTTCTCTACTAGATTAAGAAAAGTTAAAAACATAGCAATTCATCATCACAAATTGACTTTTATTGATTTATTTTCTGATAATTCTATTTGCCATTCTTCTAAGTTTTATTAGAAGAAGTAATATGAAATAAATGTGTTACATGCCTGCCAAGAGGGCAGGCTGCAGAGTGGGAAGGAACATGAGTATATTGGTGGAGGGAAGAGCGAAGAGTACACTGGTGGTAGGACCGATGCTGGAATGTTGGATGTCAGAAACAAATCTCTTATGAACAACTTTATAAATCACGATATCTCAATGAACATTCCTGAAAAAAAAAAAACAAAAAGACCTTCTGAAAGAAAAAAAAATTAATGAAAAATATCTATACCTCTACATACATGGTAACACATGGTAGCATAACTCACAACAGTCAAAACACTAAATCAACCTAAATTTCCGTTTACTAATAACTGGCTTAAATAAACTGTATGCAATTACGGTTTTTTTTTTTATAATGGCATAACAACCTGCTGTCCTGTCCTGTTCTCCCATTGTTCATTGATTTGCTCGAGTGGGCCCAGTAATGTCTCCATCTTGAGACTTGTTGTTACAGTGTGTTTGGCATATCAGATACGTCACGGGTAGCTTGCCAGGCTCTGCCATGCGGGTGAGATACTCTCGGTAGCTTGCTGGGCTCTCCGAGAGGGGCAGAGGAATCGAACTCGGGTCGGCCATGTTGGCTGCGTGCAAGGCAAACGCCCTACCCGCTGTGCTATCACTCCAGCCCCAACAACCTGCTGTATAAAAAAAGTATAAAATTATAACTTTTTAAAAATTTTTACTTTATTTTTACAAAGTTTTCACAATAATTCATTACATTTAATATTCCAACACCAATCCCACTACCATTGCACCTACCCACCACCATATTTCGAATGTTTTCAACCAGTCTCCAAAACCCTGCCACCAAAACAGGAACTAAATAATTTATTTTGTATTGCTTGTTCTGTATAATCCATTAAAAATGATCCAAAAGGTTTCCTTTGAGGAAAATGTGTGAAGATCGTTGTATCTCACCCTAGAGCCAGTAAGCCTTTGTATAAGAAATTGCCAACATATAAAATGTTGCACAACTGCAAATGTGGCTGCATACTCCAGGAATTCTAAAATTTAGATGGTGACTTTGAGGTCCAGAGGCCTCTTTGTGGTGTATCATTCTGTGTTGCTCTCTTCTAAGACCTTTATTTCTGAGTCTCTAGATCATGACGATCAATGTGCTTATATGTGCCAGAGGCAGTTTCTGGGCATGACTGCCAGGTTACCAGAAACACAGGGAGATATGTGTGGGGGGGGGGGGGGAGGCGGGAGGGACCCATTCCCAACTCCATGAGAGCCTGGAGATTTCAGAACCCCCATACCTGAGTTTTTTTAGCAGATTCATTCATGGATGAGGCTGAGTTTGTGGAGAGCAATCATGAGCATGCAGCACTTTAGTTCTGGAGTTTTTCAGCTGCCGGGGCTCAGTAGGGGTGGGGAGGGGAATTCATCTTCTCCCTTCTGGGTTGCCCTGAATGAGTAAAACTGTAACTTTTGAGCTAAACTGAGTGAATCTTAAAGGTTATTAGGCAAAATTAAATATGTCAGGAGTGAAACTTGTTGGAGGGTATCACTTCATTTGTAGAATATAATTAAACACACACAAACTGGCCAAAAACAGTAACACATAGTTTTGCTGTTGAAAACTGGTGATTCCTGGAGAGAAATAGAAAAAATAAACAAATGGGCCATTTTAAGAGTGAGATGACACTAGAATTTAAAAGGCAGATATGGTTAGTCTTAAGTAAAAAAGGGGTATACCCTTAAATTTCCATAACACTGCAAGTAAATATAAAATCAAATTAAAAAGAATATAAAAAGTGAGTTTTCACTGAAATTATCTGATATTCAAAATAGCTCCCATATTTCCTACCAAATTTTGTCTGGGTGCCATAAGATAAATATTGCCTTTTTAGGAGCATTATTTCATGGTTTTCATAGTCAAGGCATAAAAATTAAAGCATATTTAGAATCAAATGTAGAGAAAAGGGTCTAGAATAAGAATAAATGTTACTTGTTTCTATATAGGTGATTCCAGCTAGCAAGCATATCTGTTTCTCATAGGAAAAGTAAGAGCAGGAATAGTGTCCCCACACTATTCAAGGACTGAGTTGAGAGAAGAAGAGTGACTTGTCCATTATAACACACTTGCCATTAGCAAATTAAACTAAAGGATTTTAGCGCTAAATCCTATGCTTTTGTGTTTGTACCATAGGAATTCTGTCATAGTCCAGATTCCTCGAAGTAGGCTCCAATGTCTCCCAAAGTCACCATTTTCGGTTTGCTTGTCTTATTTTTATTTTTTTAAATAAACATATGAAAACTCAGAGTTCACGCTTGGACCTATTCATCTTTCTCCTGATGTCTGAAGATATTTGTCCTGGCTCTTCTCCCAAATTGTTATCAAGCAAGGACTTTGTACATCTTTTGTCCTGCAGTACACAAACAAATCAAGCATTCTCCCAGAGTAATGAGTACACCACTTAAATGACAGGGTGTTCCACAGAAGCAAGCTGGATTGAAATAGATGCTTTTTTGCTTTTTTTTCCTTTTCAAAGGGGCCAGAACAAATAGTCAAACCAGACCAAATAGACAGCTACAAGGTTTACCATTATTTTTTTAGAGATGTCAAACCGATCTGGAGAGCTGCAAATAGTATGTCTTAAGAGCTCGTCAAAGCCTCCAAAATGCTAGTCATTTTATACCACCATCTGAAACAAGAAACATCTTGTTAGAGGAACCTACTGTCAATTTGATAGCAAAATAGAATGTGTAATCCATCTTTGAACCTAATCATGCTGACAGCTACATTTGATTTAACTTCTTTTTTTTAATCAATTTCTCCATCACATCCATAATGAATTATACTAAATAGCTCATGGTGTTCTGGCAAGCCAGTGTACCATTCAATGACACGGTATGCTGCTTACTCAGCAGCTGGTCTCTGCATATGCTGGAAGGCGACATCAGTATCAGTAGGACAAAGGGCTGCTGTGGCTATTCCGATTTTGCAGACAGACCGACACTAAGCAATTTAGAGTTATTTTGAACTCCCATTCTAGCTATCATCTAAGACGTATCAAGTAGTCCTGTCCAGTCATCCAAATTCTCTGAACATCTTTACTTATCCATTACATTGAGATTGGGTTATATGTCCTAAAAAAAAAGAAAAAAGAAAAAAATCTTTATTGCTGACTTCCAGACACTTACAAAGTTTTTGTTAGGGTTTTTGTTTTGTTTTGTTTTGTTTTGTTTTGTTTTGGGGACCCTGCCTGATGATATTCAGCGGTTACTCCTGGTTATGCACTTAGAAATTTCTCCTGGCAGTGTTTAAGGGACCATATTAAATGCCAGGGAGGACCAAACCTGGTCAGCTGTGTGCAAGGTAATCACCCTACAGGCTGTACTTTCTCTTCAGCTCCCACATATAAAGTCTTAACTTGGAAAAGTGCTATATACAATCCAACTAGGAAAAAAAACTATAGAAATACAACCTTGACCAGCATTGTCTAACAGATGTATACTATAATAATCAAAAGTTCTGTAATAAATAAATATAGCACACACTAGACCTCTGTGAGAACTCGTGAAACATAGCAAATAGAGTAATAAAATGGATTTTAAAATTTTAATTGTTATTAGGAAAAGAACAAAAAAAGAAAGCAATGGGGGGGAGGGAGGAGAAGAGAAAGGAAAATAGTGGGGGAACAGGGACCAGGGCTTGGGTTTATTGGTAATGAGGGGGAGTGATATAGTTACATATCCAAAACACGAATTCAACAATACTGAAAACATGAGATCCAAACTACAACCAGCAAGCTTTATAATGTACCTGTCAAGATAGACCTGGAGGATGGAGCAGGGAGCAGACAGAACACAGGAACCCTGGTGTAAAGAACTTAACATTGGTACTAGGATTAGTGCTAAAACATTATATGCCTAAAACTCAACTATTAACAACTCTACAAATTACAGTTCTTTAAATAATTTTTTACTTTGATTGCTATTAATGTTGAGCATTTACTAGTAGACACTAACACTATCACTATCGCCCTGTTGTTCATAAATTCGCTTTAGTGGCCCAGTAACGTCTCCATTCATCCCTGTCACGTGCTAGTGACATATTGGGGGCTCCTTCAGGATAAGCGGAATGAGGACCATTCAATGTTACTGTTTTTGACATATCGAATACACCACGGTTAGCTTGTCAGGCTCTGCCGTGCCGGCGGGATACTCTCAGTAGCTTGCAGGACTCTCCGAGAGGGGTGGAAGCTTTTGAAGCAGCCTCTAATTACCTTTACAGGTGCTTCTAGTCAGGCATATAGGCGGGTATGATAGTCTCAGTAGCCTGCCGGGTTCTCTGAGAGAGAGAGAACTAGAAAATAAGAGGTTCCAGGAGCTTGATTTTAGTCTTTGGAACCTGGCCATTGATGAGGTTACACAGTAGTTGGTGGGTGTAACTGTCTAGCTACTAGAAGGTGGAGGAGCTGGGTGGAGGAGGCCCAGTTCCAAACCGAGCAGACTTGGAGATCTCAGCCCCATGTCCTGCACACCTGGGTTCCTCTGCCAGTTCCTTGTCCAAGTGTGTGGAGAGTGGTCTCAGCATGGCTTTGGCTGGGTCCAGGAGGTCTTCAGCTGTTGGGGCTCTACTTAGGGTGGAGAGGGAAACTCAATCTGCCCTCCTCCAAGAGGCCCTGGTGAGGACAGCCAGGCGCGGGGGCAGGAGACAACTAGTAGGCAACTTTGATCAAAGACAGGGCATTTGTCAAAGAATGGGCAGGAAGGAGGAAGAGAAAACAAGAATTTGCTGAAATATAAATATACTGCTTTACTTCAGATATAGTTCCAAAGCCATGGCAAAAGCCCAAGACTAGGTGAGAGATACCACATCATCCCTTTTTAGTTTTTCAAGACTTTTATTATCTCCAACAAAGAAATTATGCATATTTTTTCTTTTTTGGGGGGGTCACATCCGGCGATGCACAGGGGTTAGTCCTGGCTCTGCACTCAGGAATTATTCCTGGCGGTGCATATGGGGTGTGGGAATCAAACCTGGGTCAGCCGCATGCAAGGCAAATGCCCTACCCGCTGTGCTATTACTCCAGTCC
The DNA here is from genome assembly GCF_029834395.1 of Sorex fumeus. NCBI lineage: Eukaryota > Metazoa > Chordata > Mammalia > Eulipotyphla > Soricidae > Sorex > Sorex fumeus. The sequence continues at coordinate 18,549,378 of NW_026606064.1, forward strand.
AGAACTGAAGAGAGTAAGTGGGGGGAAATGTGAGAAAGAGAAAGACAAAAACTGGAAAATCCCACTTATATGTGGGATAAAAAGAGACAAGGCAGAACAGAAAAAGTCAAGTGGAAATTAATCCTTGGAATATGAGCATAGAACTGAGTTTATCAAAGGGCAAAGGGAGAGGGGTGAGATATATAAAACTGTACCCCTAAAGCATCATCTTTTGATGCTGTTATTAGGCACTGTGATTTACAATACTGCTATTGGCTATGTTTCATGCACAAGACATTCCTCCACCAGTATCTCAGTCAGCGCCACCATGTCCTACCCACTACCTTCTACCCCATCCCCATGGTTAGTTTCTCAGTTTCTGTTTCCATTGGATATTTGTTATTCCCTTACTGAGTTTCTTTTTATTGCACATATGCCAGATATCATTCTCTGCTGACTATCTTCACTCAGGACAATATACTGAGTACCTCTCAGCAGCAAATTGCACTCATGCATATAGTCATACATCAACATTATGTCAAAAATAGATAATAAATATGATTGAAAGTATTTAACTAATTCTTAGAAATTTAAATTACAACCTCCTAGTCTTGGGTTTAATCTAATAGTCAAAACCTCTACAAATAGAATGACTGAGTGAATCTAAATAGTGAGTAATACTAATTACTGAAAACTGAGTTTCAATAAACTCTTAATAATATTATAATGCTTATCACGATCACGATCATCCTGTTGTTCATCGATTTCCTCAAACAGGCACCAGTAACGTCTCCTTCTTCCTAGCCCTGAGATTTTAAAAGAGCCATTTCAATGCTCTTTCAGGATTAGGAGAATGAGACCCATCACTGTTACTGGTATTTGACATATTGAGTACGATACGGGAAGTTTGTCCGACTCTGCCATGTGGGCAGGATACTTTTGGTAGCCTGCCAGGTTCTCCAAAGAAAAAATAAGATAATAAGATGTTGCACGGCCGCAAATGCGGCTGCGCACTTCCGGGAACTGGATTTTATTGTCTCTGCATCTTGGCCGTTGATGGGACCAACCTGGTGCTGGCGGCAGCTGGTGGGTGTGATGCCTATAATGACGTATAATGCTTATACATAAACAAAATTCTAAACAAAGTCAGTGACTAAAGACTATAGCCGATAAAACCAAATTTACCGCCACCAAAAGTTGAATGTTGGTACCATTGTTTTCCATTTGTGCTAACAAATAAAACCTGTGAACTGACTTTCACAAGCACTATTTTTGAACTTTTGGGGGTCTTCATGCTCAAAAGTGTTCTGTATAAGAGAAATCACTAATTGGGTCCTCTTAGGTCCTTAATCACATCTCCAGATTTTTCTAATTTCAGTATCTCAAACTGATCTATCTCTCCAGGGACGCTGGAAAAAAAAAACAGAATGGTTAATTATTCCAAAACTTTCTAAGATTAGGGTAGAGACAAAAAAAACTAAAAGAAGAAAGACCAATTAATAACTCAGATAAAGGCCAGTGTGATGAAGGAAAGTCAACATCCTGAGGAAACACTAGAATATAAGTCAAATGAAGGCGGAAGCTGCTGTTGATGGGTTTACTAATTATTCCCAATGCCTAAGGCAGTGCGTGTGATACAGCAGACACACACACACACACATACACACACACACACTGGTTAGTAAAACATGAGTAATGGAGAAGTGGGAGAGAACTTGTTGAGACTAAATAGGCCTCTCTGAAAAAATAACCTTTCAACTAAGATTTTTATGAAAAAATTCTGGGCCAGGAAGATCTAGAACTTTGTTGGTAGAGGAAATGATAAGTAGAGACCATGAGGTCAAAGCAAGCTTGTACTGTTCAGTAAACAAAGCAAGAACAATGTCCTGGCGACTAGAGGGAGTGAGGTACTGGGGAAGGTGAGTGAGGCAGGCAGGGATAAAGCCACTGAAGGCCTTGTGGGGATTCAGTGATTCCAAAGCTGCGGAGTTATGTAATCTGACATGATTTACTTGTATAACTACTCTGTACAGAATAACCTAAGGAAACACAAAAACAAACTAGGTGTTCTACTTAAAGGGTTACTATAAGACTATAAGTGCACAAATAAGAGACATAGATGGAAGGATGGAAAAGACTAGATGGAAGGCAGAGACAGAGAAAAATGAGCCAAAAGTGGATGTATTTTGGAGGTACAGAAAACAGGAGTGGCTGATGGACTGAATGTAGGTGATAAGACAAAGAAAGAATTATAGATTGATAAAGTTTGTTTCCAGCCTGAAAAGAATTTTTTCATACCAAGTTTCAATGACCTTCCATATGTCCATTACTCTGAAAACCTGACTCAATATTCATGCTGTGTTAAAAGTGTTTTCTCTCCTTCTCTCTCATTCTGTCTCTCATTCTCTCTCTATTCCCGTCTCTCCTGCTCTGTTTCTCATCTCCTATTAAAATAAAATCTCGAACATGATTCTTGAGTACACAAAGGTTCACTCTGCCAGGTTTGGGAGCTTTCTGTATTAGCTGAGAGAAGTCTCTCATCTCCCTGAGAGGCAGCAAGGTCCTACTAAGAGAAAGCCCTCCCCTACCCCAGCCTTAGACAGCTTGAATAAATGGAATTTTCATTATCAAATCATCAGGTACTAAGTACAGAAACAGAATTCCAAGAAAGAGGAAGAGAAATATTGGGATAGTCTAAACGGGATACAGAAGTAATCCTGAGATCAAAAGATGCCCTAAGTTATATCAAGGCTAGGAATCAAGAATCTGTAACTAAAGAAATGGCCAAAGTGGGAGAACATAAAGTCATTCACCAGGTTACCTGTAGAACTTTCCAGATGACTTAAACGCTTTTTGGGATCTGTCAGCTATTGGTCTGCACACAAAGTCCTTCAAAACACCTAACCATCACCTCAGCAACAGAAAAAATGAAGGAGGGTATGTTTTTTTTTATCAACATTAAATTAATCACAGAAAACTGTTTTTACATTGCTCATTTCATCACATAAATGTCAAAAGCAACACTTCTTCCGGAATAAATTAAATAAAATTGGATGCCGCCAATATGTCACCTTTGTGTATTAAAAAGACTTGGCTGATATGTGAAGGATGTTCCTACAATTGCCTATTGTCATGGCCTAAGATTAGAGGAGAGAGAGAGTATGACTTCTGATTGTTACAGCCATGACAAGAAAGGCCTCCAGTCACATCTTATTAATTTGCTGTGGAACAGAATGTCACATTGACATTTCAAATTATCCTTTTGCTTTGTTCACAGGATTATTTTGAGCTTAAACTCATTGGGTTTCTAGCTTGGCTATTTATATGAACTAACAACTCTAATCTCCTGATGTCTCGACCCGCACACAAGACTAGATTTTACTATTTATAAAAATGATTAACTGCCTGATCTTTGGGGTTAAACAGGCCTGAGTCTCCTTGGGCCAATGATTTATCGTCATTGTGCTTTCGTTTCTTCATTTATGATAAAGGAACTGATAATATCTCCTGTGTATGTTTCTTGTGAGGATCAAGCACAATAATAAGCAAAAGGCATTAACAACTCTACCAAGAAAAGGCGACTCATAATAATAGCAATATTAATAACAACATATTTTAGCACTCCCCAGGTTCCTGGCCTTTATTTCTGTAATTTAAATATATTTACTAGCCTAATTTTCACAGAAACTCCTTAAATTAGACATATAATTATTATCTCCATTTTATAACTAAAGAAAATGAGCACACAAAGGTTAAATTCTCTTTCTGGAGCCAATCCATACAATCTGGTTTCAGAGTCTGTGCTCATACACTCCACTATTTTGTGTCTGCCTAGATTTCTTGACATAGCTACCTATGTAAATTTAGATCTCCAGCCCAAACTTCACTACTAAATCAAAGACACATATCCAGTATCCAAACGCATCATCATTTGGATATCATTTTGCTACCTAGTATCCAAATGGTGTTTAATTTAATCACCTCAAACTCAACATGACATTACATAAATCTGCTCTTTCCAAAATCTGCACTAACCACTCTATTCCCTGTGCCAGTTTATTCCAGTTCCATCCTTCTAAGAGCTATTAATCACTCTGCTCTTTTTTTCCTCAAACCACACATTTGCTCCATTAAAGAGTAATTACTGGCTCTCCCCTTCAAAACATAGCCAGAATTCAATCACTTCTTAACACATCCTTAATACACCCTGGCTAAAGCCATCATTACCTCTCACCAGGATCATTCCAACTACAGTCGGCTTGTGTCCCTTCATGAAATACTTGACACAGAAGCCACCAGTATCTCAATCCTTCTAAGATCTCCCCAACCTACCCAAGCTAAAAGTTAAAAATTTGAACATGGCTCAAGGTTACTGAATTTATTGCTTCCTCTTTATGAATGTGATCCCACTAGGTATTGACATCTTGTGTATCTCCTGTTCTTGACTGAGATCTTTACCTGTCTCCACTTCTGATCCTATCCCATTGTCCTGGAGCATTTTCTGCATCATTTTTATCAACTTCTAGAAGAGCATCTACTTTGCTTGTCAGCCACCCTCCAGAACTCATGGCTGCTTCTCCCAAAAGGGGGCATAAAATGAGACCCACATAACCATGCCACCGGACTTTGCACCAGGCTGTTTTCACACGGGGCACCCTAGAGTGGGGTGGGTGAGAGCCCTCCCCACTCCAAGGGACCCAGCCCCAGCAGCCGACCTCCACTACCCAACTGCCGCCATGCTCCAGGCCACTATCCACACAGTTGGGCTGAGCCTCACCTATGAGTGAACACATTCCTGGACAGCTCAGCTGTGAAGACACATCATGAAGACACTCCCTACCCATTTTCCATAATTACCACACCATATTTGATGGGGTTCAGAAAGTAGGTAACAAATCATAGAGAAAAAAAATATATATATATACATATACATATATATATAGAGAGAGAGAGAGGAGAGCCCATATATATATATGATATATGGAGAGCCTGGCAAGCTACCAAGAATATCCTGCCTGCACGATAGAGCAAGCTACCCATGGCGTATTTGATATGTCAAAAACAGTAACAATAACAGGTCTCATTCCCCTGACCCTGAAAGAGCCTCCAATATGGCAGCGTTGGGAAATATGAGTAAGGAAAGGCTGCTAAAATCTCAGGGCTGGGACAAATGGAGACGTTACTGGTGCCCACTCAAGTAAATCTATGACTAATGGGATGACCGTGATACAGTGATACAGCGAATATTTTTTTTTTTTACTTCTAGATGATAAGCACTATTAGGGCTGGAACTTGTTTGTGTCTATTTTGCTTACTGTTATAATTCCCCATGTCTATATGCTGGCAGAAGAAGGGGAGCAGGAGGAGAAGGGGAATGAGAAGGAAAAGAAAAAGACATAATTCTGAATATAATAAAAGGCTAAAATATGTGGCGCTGATGTAGTGGTCAAGTAGCAGATAACAAAAAATCCTTTTAAAGTTTCAAAAGATGGATGCCCTTGATATACAGCAGTAGTCACCTGTCACACTTCTCCCTCTCAAGGCAGGCCCAGAGACTTCCAGGCTTACTGCTGTTGGAGAGAAGTTAGAAAATCGATGTGAAATTTGTTTCATGTAGGAAACATTTACAAGAAAAAAAAGATGAATACTGAAAAAAAACTTTTTGATTTACAAGAAGAAATAAGTGAAAATGGGGAAGTCTACAAAATTAAACTGCAAAACTGAAAAAGAATCAAGTATTTCTAAACTATAGACAATATAAATACAACTAATATTAAGCCTTGGAGGGTCTCTTACTAAGATGTTTTCCTTCCACCTAAAATTTTATTTTCAAATGGCTTCCAGAGAGCTACCATTAAGCTAAAGAAGAGAATCACTTTCTGACTCATTTCGCTTAACATGATACTTTCATGTAGTACCACTTGTATGTAAATTTCATGACTTCATCTTTTCTAACAGCTACATAGTACTCCAGTGTGTAGATGTACCAAAGTTTCTTTAACCAGTCATCTGTTCTTGGGCACTCAGGTTTTTTCCAGATTCTGGCTATTGTAAAGAGTGCTGCAATGAAGAAACAAGTGCAGATGTCACTTCGACTATACTTTTTTGCTTCTCTGGGATATATTCCCAGGAGTGGTATTGCTGGGTCAAATGGAAGCTCGATTTCTAATTTTTTGAGAATCGTTCATACTGTTTTCCAGAAGGGCTGAACCAGTTGTGGTGGAAAATGGGCACTGGTGGAGGGATGGGTGTTTGATCATTGTATAATTGAAACCTAAGCACAAAAATTTGTAAATCTACAACTGTACCTCATGGTGTTTCACTAATAAAAATTTTAAAAAAATTAAAAGGTTGTAAAATAAAAAAAAAAGAGAATCACTGGGTTAATAAAGTGAATAAAGAGATGAGGCCTATGCATTATGTCTGAGTAAATTAAGCTCGGTGTTATTATTCCCAATATAATTGACTTGAAATAAATATATCATAAGGGTAATAAATATCTGAGGAAATTTCTTTATAAAGAAATCTATTTTCTTTAACAAACAAATCTTTAACTATACAATCATCGAAACAGATCTCTTGAACTCAGTATCAGCACATATTAGATCTTGCGTGGCTTTATCTTTTAGGGCAGAGAGCAAGTTGAAGAGGTTTAGCCTTGCAGACCCCAAAGCAGGTACACCCCCAAGTGTTCATTATTTCACATCTCATTCTGAATGAAAGTATCAATTGTAATAGGACTATAATTCATGTAGTTAGCACTCTCTGCCGTCACTAAAAAATTATACACTTTTGCTTAAAGAAAGTGATGGAATAAAACTATAAAATTTAATTTCTGATAGCTGGCAAATAAAACTTGTGGAAATAAGAGTATTTAAAACAGCCCAGAAATATCTAGAAAATTCTTCTACTTCAGTGTTTTAAAGTAAAATCAACAGCAAAATTCTACATATAATTATAAAAAATAGAATGCCCTCCATCTGGCACTCTAGAATTTGTCTTCTGAGCATATTTTCCTCCAGAATTCCACAAAATCAATAAAGCCAAAGCCAACCAGACTACATTTATTACTGTTTTAAAGGGACAAGCACCAGTGAGCAACCAATATATTGCCCACTACTTTTTGTCATCCATCCTTCTTACTTATAGATTATTTTCAGACACACCTTATAAAAACACTGAAACTGAGGTGGTCAGAGGAGGTGTAAAAGGAAAACTGAAATACAAAGTTCTCTGGAACTGTAATGGAGGAATATTGTTACATTGATGGAAAATGGAATAAAATAATATTCTGAAGAGGTGTGAAATTGTTCCCTTACAACATACATAGCCTTGTAAGCCAACATTACCTCAATAAAAATAAGTAATGTAAAAGACGCTCTTTAAACACACACACACATACACACACACACACACACACACACACACACACCAACATAGTATATGGCAAACTATTCCAATCAACCATAACCTCAAAAGGTAGTGCTAACCCTGGAATTTTTAGAATCTCTGACTGAGCTTTAAAACAGCTGCACTGGGGCCAGAGTGATAGTACAATGGGTTGGGCATTTGCCTTACATGCCACCAACCCAGTTTCGATCCCCAGCATCCCCTATGGTCCCCCAAGCACTGCCTGGAGTGATTCCTGAGTACAGATCCAGGAGTAACCCTGAGCATCACTGAGTGTGACCCAAAAAGGAGGGGGAAAAAAGAAACATCTGCCACCATCTTATATACTTTAAAGGTCAAATCTGGTTTTGCTGAGTCACCATTATACTTTCTATAGGTTCATCATAGCTAGATTGCTGGTAGAAATGCCCTTCACAGATATCCTTACCAGACAGTTTTCACCTCCTCTCACCTCTCCTCTATGTTCCCACGGCATTCTACACACTTTCTAGCACTGTCATCACATTAATGGAGACCCTAGAGGGCAGAGAGTGTATTAAGCACTACAGATATGCTAGATATGCTATTCTCACTCAAATCTAATACAGCTAATATTCTCTTTTTAATGGAGAAAACAAGACACAGTTTAGCACATGAGAAGCAGTTATTTTTTTAAGCCATTATCAGAAACAAGATTCTAGAAAGTCAAGAAATCTAATGCAAGAACAGATAAAGTGTCAGATGTAGGCTATTTTTATCTCTCTCTTTAACAAATATTTATTGATCAGCTATTAAGGATTACATTCACTTTCACCATACATCATGAGTGCCTAAAGTAAGGAATTATGCTTTGTTATTTTATAATTTCCAGTGTTTGTACTATATCTAAAAGATAGGGACTACTCAATAGATTTTTATGCATCACCAAATCTAAGACATTCAGCACAATTTCTGACCTGCCTATAAATCTAGCAGGAAGCTGAAAGTCAAGAGGCTATCCTCTGAAACAAAAGAGAATACATTGGCATTACCCTACCATTAGAAATATATTCAACAAATGCTGAACCTCTACAGGATCATTATATTGATCTTTTCAAAATAAAACTAGAAGTAAAATTACAAAGGCTATAATTCAGTATGTTCATACACTTTAATATTCTATTAGTTTGTTTCTTTCAAATTCTATTGTCTATGGTTTTCATGTCTTTTAATGGTACAGAGATCATTCCAGGTTCAAACTGTGTGCAACAGTTTCATAGAGCAGATGAGAATTGGGAAGGAGGGAGGGAGGGAGGGAAAGAGGGAGGGAGGGAGAATGGGGGAGGGAGAGTCCATAAAATGAATATAGTATTGGAAAGAATGGCCAAAGTGAAAAGAAATCCATAATGACAGGGACTGATGGTGATAATAATGATGGAGATAAAGAATAATAGACAAACTTGGTTCTGAGTTTATCAGGAGAAAATCTGGAATACTTATTAACTAAAAAACAAAAAAAGAAAATTACACTCTAAAAGTGACATATTGGTTTGGAAGCTCCTTGGAATTCCAAGAAAGACTCCTTATCCTTTCTGATGTTTTTATCTCTTTATCTAAGTTTACACAACCACAAGGTGGTTGCAATTCTGGAAGAATAACCAGCGCAGAATCTGGCCACAGAAGTTAGGAAGCAACCACAAGACAATCTAAAGTCTCACAGATAGACTTTAGACTTTGCTCCTGAATGAAGAACTCATGTCATACATGAAGTTCTGCTTGACCTTGACCACATCTTCCACAGTGAAAAGAAACACCCAACGAGCATTACTCCATCACACTCTCCCCATTCCTAGACCTGAAAACAGAATTTCTTATAAACTTAATACAGAATTCCCTGCTACAACAGAGCACTTCATTCTTTGTTCCTGAGTAAAGACCTTTCATTATCACTGCCATACATGTCTAGGATCATGCACGATCCCAAATCACAATGGCTGTCTGCAGAACTATTAACTTTCCCTGGTGCTTCAAACTGGCCTACAAAAGCAAGGCAAACCCTCTGTTCAACTTTCACAACCTCATTAAAGCTGATCTTTCCCCTCTGGTTCAATCTTACTCACAATCAGAACTTCCCTCATAGACTCTTTCCACTTTTCAAGCTAATTAGCCCACAGTAGTCCTGTATCTGCTCTCTACCATTTATGTCTTACCTCTGCTTTGAACTGATTCATTATATCCTGACCTCCACTTTTATTACCCATTCTTAACAACTCATTTTTCAAGTTCCTAAGCACACTAGCATTCTCCACTTTCTTTATACTCCTAAAGAAATTAAAATTTTTTGGTTTGATTTGGGGGTTTGGGGCCACACCCAGTGATGATCAGGGTTGACTTCTGGCTCTGCACTCAGGGATCACTTCAAGGGGTTCTCAGGGGGACCAAAGAAGCATATTGGGTCCTGGGGGTCAAACCTAGGTCGGCATGCACAAAGCAAGCACCCTACCTACTGTACTACTGCTTTAGTGCCAAGAAATCATTATTTCTACCCATTTCTTGGAAACAATTTTAAACTTGCAGATCAGTCTTTAATGTTTCTTGTGAGCATGTGCTGTCCTATTAATTATATTCCAGGAAACAATGGAATAGTGAAAGGCAGTTGTAGCCTTTACAGTTCCCAGGCACCTACAGTTGCTCAGTATAGGGTCTCTGAGATGAACTTGTGATTAGTAATTATTCACCTGGATACAGATGCAGATTTGAACTGGATCATTCATCACTTCTCCCATTGTTTCATGTTGCAGAATTTTATAATTAGAGTGACTGTTGGCATTACATTTAGTTATTCAGGGTATCAAAACACATATTCAGCAAAAAGATTGATCTGAGACTGAATATAGATCACTATATTATTCTAAAATAACAATACATAGGAGCTGGAGAGATAGTACAGCAGGTAAGGTGCTTACTTCACACACCAGGGTTTGAAACAAGCTGACCAAGATTCTATCTCTAACTCCCTATATGGTTCTTTAAGCCCACCAGGAGTGATCCCTGAGTACACAGCCAGGAGTCTGGGACCACCCTGAGCATGGCCAGGTGTGGCCACCCAAACAAACAAATAATTAACTATACACAATACCTCAAAATAGGTGGGGTTTTTTGGTACTCTGCCCATTAATGTTTAGCATAGCTAGGTGAGAAGACATAACAACACCAGCAATTTGACAGTCCATTTTTCCACTATCATTTTCTTCATGTATTTCAAAATAAACAATGATTTGCTAAACTGCATTTCTCTCTTAGTGAAATCAGATTGGTAATAGCAGGTTTTCCTAAAAATACTTATGCTTCTTCAAACCCTACAGAATACAGCACATTAGTGCAGGGGAAGGCAAAATAAAAACAGGAGTCATTTTTAAAGAAAACCAGAATACCATAATCTACCTAAACAAAAAAATTATATTAATTAAGGCAGCACCTTTTAAACTGACAGAAGAATGCTTGCTTTCCAAAAACATGCTGCAGGATCCTATAAATGCATCAAATTTCTAATAACCATGAACTTAACATTCTTTTCAATTACTATAAGTTGTCACCAAACACAAATAATGTGCATATCCTGTAATTTGCTTGAGGCACAAGCTTAAGTCATACATGCTTAAATGATTCTCCTATGTGATATAAGTCAGAAACAAGCCTGCCAGATGGATATAATAACATTCCCACTAAGTGATGAAAATAACAGGCAAAGTACATATTTTAGTGTCATTCACAAAGTTGGGCATTCCTGAAGCTGCCTACTGTTTCAATACCAGTATAATGGCAACTTACTACTTCTATTGTAAACCACAACAGCCAAAAGGAGAGAGTAAAAGGGAAATGTGCCTGCCACAGAGGTGAGGGCGGAGATGGGAGGTGGGTGGCAGGAGGGATACTGAGAACATTGGTGGTGGAGAATGAAAATGGGCACTGGTGGAGGGATGGGTAATTGATAATTCTATGACTGAAATATAATCATGAAAGTCTGTATGTCTGTAACTGTATCTCATGCTAATTCATAAAAAATATATAATAAAATAATTTTAAACTGTAAAATATCTCAGACACAAACTACCTTTAATGAACTCATTTTGTTTGAGCTTTAGATCTATAGTAAGCTACCAAGTTTCTTTCTCCTCTCCCCAAGTTGAGACTGCTATCGGCACAGTAGGAACTTTCTTCAATTAAGTTTATTAACAAAATTAATTCAACAGGTACAGCCCGCCCCCAAGGGCCTGGGTTCCTCTCTGGGCACGCGCAACTAGAAACAGCCCCTAGACAGCCGGTTTTCAACCCCTGATCCGCGTGGGACGGGCACAGAGGCCCAGCTCTGGGCAACAAAGCTGAACGGCTCCAATTCCAACAGGTACAGCCCGCCTCCAAGGGCCTGGGTTCCTCTCTGGGCATGCGCAGCTAGATACAGCCCCTAGACAGCCGGTTTTCAACCCCTGATCTGCGTGGGACGGGCACAGAGGCCCAGCTCTGGGCAACAAAGCTGAACGGCTCCAATTCCAACAGGTACAGCCCGCCCCCAGGGGCCTGGGTTCCTCTCTGGGCACGCGCAGCTAGAAACAGCCCCTAGACAGCCGGTTTTCAACCCCTGATCCGCGTGGGACGGGCACAGAGGCCCAGCTCTGGGCAACAAAGCTGAACGGCTCCAATTCCAACAGGTACAGCCCGCCCCCAAGGGCCTGGGTTCCTCTCTTGGCACGCGCAGCTAGAAACAGCCCCTAGACAGCCGGTTTTCAACCCCTGATCTGCGTGGGACGGGCACAGAGGCCCAGCTCTGGGCAACAAAGCTGAACGGCTCCAATTCCAAACAGGAGACATTCCCAACTCCTCGCCCAGTGCCAGGGACTCTTTCCGGAGCCGCGGCCGCGAAATATTTTCCCACTACATATGCCATAGGAACCATAAGCTAACTTCTTAGATGGAAACTTCTCTAGTTTAGCTCAGCCACTAGAAACACAGTTGCCAATAACTCATAAGCCTATCTTAACTCACACTGCATATCAAGCAGAATAGTAACACTGAACGTGAAGGACTAAACCACACCTCTCACAATGGTAAAGCAACGCAAAAGCCCACCAAACATTCACATTGAAGAGTCTAGCCCAGATGACACCAACAGTACTGTAGTGTTAGACAACCTCTCTGACAAGGAATTCAGAAGGGAGCTACTTAGGATGCTTAGGGAATTAAAAGAAACAATGGAAAGCAATGCCAATAGAAGACAAGAGGATCTGAAGGCAGAAATGAGGAAAATGCAATCAGAAATGTCAGACCTGAAAAATCTCGTAGGCGAATTGAAAAGCTCAGTGGAAGGCCTCAGCAGCAGAGTAAGAGCAGCTGAGAACAGAATCAGTGAGCTCGAAGATGAAGTTCAGAGACTCTCCAGAAAAGAGCAGAAAATGGAAAAGAGACTCACAATTCGGGAACAGATGGCAAGAGAAGATCGTGATGAAGCCAAGAGGGGTAACATAAGAATTATTGGAGTCCCAGAGGGACAGGAAGAAAACCTCGATGAAGAAGAAACTGTCAAAGACATCATTGCTACAACATTTCCAGAGCTGAAGAAAACTTGTGACCATATTCAGGAGGCCCGAAGGGTACCAGCTAGAAGAAATCCGAATAAAAATACCCCAAGACACATTCTGATCAAAATGACCAAAACCTTAGACAGAGACAAAATTCTGAAAGCAGCAAGATCGAAGAAAGAAATCTCTTACAAAGGAGCATCCTTAAAATTCACAGCTGATTTTTCTGATGAAACCCTCATGGCCCGAAAACAGTGGTGGGACATAGTAAAAAAACTCAATGAAATAAATGCCTCCCCCAAAATACTTTTCCCAGCAAGACTCTCATTCATAATAGAAGGAACAACACACAGTTTCACAGACAAACAACAGCTCAGGAACTTCATAGACTCAAAACCATGGTTACAAGAACAACTAAATGGGCTACTTTAAGGCAAGAAAGGCCCCTCAAATACACCAAATTTTAACATAACAATGGGACAAAATCCCATAACAATAATCTCTCTCAATGTCAATGGGCTAAACGCACCAATTAAAAGACATAGAGTGGCAGGATGGATTAGAAAATTGAACCCAACATTCTGCTGCCAGCAAGAAACGCATCTCAATAGTCAAAGCAAACACAGACTCAGAGTCAAAGGCTGGAAAACAATCCTACAGGCAAACAGCTCCCATAAAAAAGCTGGGGTAGCCATCCTTATATCAGACCACATCGATTTCAGAGTGAGGAAGGTCATAAGAGACAGTGAAGGCCATTTCTTATTGATCAAAGGATCTGTACAACAGGAAGAACTTACAATAATAAATGTATATGCACCTAATGAGAGACCAGCAAAGTACTTAAAACAACTACTCATAGATTTGGAAAAAGACATCAATAGCAACACAATACTAGTGGGAGACTTCAACACTGCTTTGTCACCTCTTGATAGATCAACCAGACTCAAGCTTAGCAAGGACATACTTCATTTGAGGGAAACAATGGAAGAAAGGGACTTAGTAGATATATACAGGACACTTCATCCACAAAAAGCTGAATACACATTCTTCTCAAGCGTACATGGAACATTCTCCAAGATAGACCACATGCTGAGCCACAAAACATGCCTCCATAAAATTAAGAAGGTAGAGATTGTAACAACAATCTTCTCAGACCATAATGCGCTGAAATTAGAAGTAAATCACACACAAAAACAGAAAACTAAATCAAACACCTGGAAATTAAACAGTGCACTATTGAACAACGAGTGGATTAGACAGGAAATCAAAGAGGAAATCAAAAGATTCCTAGAAACGAATGAAAATGAGAACACGAGTTACCAAAACTTATGGGACACAGCAAAGGCTGTGTTAAGAGGAAAGTTTATAGCTCTACAAGCATTCCTCAGGAAGGAGGAGCGAGCACACATAAGTAACCTAACCTCACAGCTTAAGAGCTTGGAGAAGGACCAAAAAAAGGAGCACAACCCGAACAGGAGAAAGGAAATAATAAAACTCAGAGCAGAGATTAACGAGATGGAAACCCAAAAAACAATACGAAAGATCAATGAAACCAAGAGCTGGTTCTTCGAGAAAATTAACAAGATCGATAAGCCTCTAGCAAAACTCACAAAGAAAGGGAGAGAGAAAACCCTAATAAACCGAATCAGAAATGAAAAGGGGGTCATTACAACAGAAACCACAGAAATTCAGAGGATCCTCAGGGAGTACTTTGAGAAGCTTTATGCCACGGAACATCAAAACCTCGAGGAAATGGATAAATTCCTAGACTCCTACAGACTCCCAAGGCTGAACCAAGAAGACCTGGAATACCTGAACAGACCTATCACTATCAAGGAAATTGAAATGGTAATAAAAAGTCTCCCCAAGCACAAAAGTCCTGGCCCGGATGGATTCACTAGTGAATTCTTCCAAATCTTTAAAGAGGACTTACTCCCAATGCTCTTTAAGCTTTTCCACGAAATTGAAATATCAAAAACACTTCCGAAGAGTTTCTACGAAGCAAATATCACACTGATACCAAAAGCAGACAGAGATACCACAAAGAAAGAGAATTACAGGCCGATATCCCTGATGAACACAGATGCAAAGATCCTCAACAAACTACTAGCAAATAGAATCCAACTACTCATTAAAAAGATCATACACCATGACCAAGTAGGATTCATCCCAGGGATGCAAGGATGGTTTAACATTCGGAAATCAATCAACATAATCCACCATATCAACAAAAGAAAAGATAAAAAGCATATGATCATATCAATAGATGCAGAGAAAGCATTTGATAAGATCCAGCACCCATTTATGATGAAAACCCTAGCCAAAATGGGTATAGAGGGGACCTTCCTCAACATAATTAAAGCCATCTACCACAAGCCTACAGCAAGCATCATCCTCAATGGGGAAAAACTGAGAGCCTTCCCTCTAAGATCAGGGACGAGACAGGGATGCCCACTCTCTCCACTGCTGTTCAATATAGTACTGGAAGTACTTGCAATAGCGATTAGGCAGGAAAAAGATATTAAGGGCATTCAGGTAGGAAAGGAAGAAATCAAGCTCTCACTATTCGCAGATGATATGATACTCTACTTAGAGAACCCAATAACGTCCACCAAAAAACTCCTAGAAACAATAGACTCGTATAGTAAAGTTGCAGGTTATAAAATCAATACCCAAAAGTCCATGGCTTTCCTATACGCAAACAGTGAGAGAGAAGAAAGCAACATGAAAAAAACAATCCCGTTCACAATTGTGCAACAGAAAATCAAGTACCTAGGAATCAGCTTAACTAAGGAAGTAAAGGACCTGTACAAAGAAAACTACAAAACGCTACTTCAGGAAATAAAAGAGGACATGAGGAAATGGAAAGATATCCCCTGCTCATGGGTCGGGAGACTTAACATTGTCAAAATGGCAATACTACCGAAAGCATTGTATAAATTCAATGCAATCCCTATAAGGATACCCATGACATTCTTCAAAGAAATGGAGCAAACACTTTTGAAATTTATATGGAACAATAAGCCCCCACGAATAGCTAAAGCAATTCTTGGGAAAAAGAAAATGGGAGGAATCAACCTCCCGAACTTCAAACTGTACTACAAAGCAGTAATAATTAAAACAGCATGGTACTGGAACAAAGGCAGAACTGCAGACCAATGGAACAGGGTTGAATACACTGACATCTCTCCTCAATCATATGCTCATCTAATCTTTGATAAAGGTGCAAGTAATGTGAAGTGGAGTAAGGAAAGCCTCTTTAATAAATTGTGTTGGCATCACTGGACGGCTACATGCAAAAAAATAGGCTCAGAACTCTGCCTAACACCATGTACAAAAGTAAGATCAAAATGGATTAAAGACCTCAACATCAGACCAGAAACCATAAGGTACATTGAAGATAAAGTTGGCAAAACCCTCCATGACATTGAAGCTAATGGTATCTTCAAAGATGCCACGCCACTGGCCAAGCAAGTGAAAACAGAGATAGACAAATGGGACTATCTTAAACTAAGAAGCTTTTGCACCTCCAAAGAAACAGTGACCAAAATACAAAGACAGTCTACAGAATGGGAAAGGATATTCACCGAATACACATCTGACAAGGGGTTGATATCCAGGATATACAAAATACTGGTTGAAGTCCACAAGAAGAAAACATCCAACCCCATCCAAAAATGGGGCAATGAAATGAACAGAAACTTTCTCAAAGAAGAAATCCGAATGGCAAAAAAGCACATGAGAAAATGCTCTACATCATTAATCATCAGGGAGATGCAGATCAAAACCACAATGAGATACCATCTCACACCTCAGAGACTGGCCCACATTCAAAAGAACAAAAGCAACCGATGCTGGCGTGGATGTGGCGAGAAAAGGACACTCCTTCACTGTTGGTGGGAATGTCCACTGGTTCAGCCCTTCTGGAAAACAGTATGGACGATTCTCAAAAAATTAGAAATTGAGCTCCCATTTGACCCAGCAATACCACTCCTGGGAATATATCCCAGAGAGGCAAAAATGTATAGTCGAAGTGACATCTGCACTTGTTTGTTCATTGCAGCACTATTTACAATAGCCAGAAACTGGAAGAAACCTGAATGCCCAAGAACAGATGACTGGTTAAAGAAACTTTGGTACATCTACACAATGGAGTACTATGTAGCTCTTAGAAAAGATGAAGTCATGAAATTTACATACAAGTGGTACAATATGGAAAGTATCATGCTAAGCGAAATGAGTCAGAAAGAGAGGGATAGACATAGAAAGATTGCATTCATCTGGGGGATATAAAGTAACAAATTATGAGATTAATACCCAAGAATAGCTGAGATCAGCACCAGGAGGATTACTCCATAACTTAGAGGCCAGCAGGCTCTCCTAGAGGAAAGGGCTGTTCAGATAGAGAAGGGAGCACCAAATAAAGGATGTTTGGAGGATCCTCCCAGGAGGGGAGATGCATGTAGAAAGTAGACTATGGACTGAACATGTTTGCCACTCAATGCCTCTTTTGCAGACCACAACACCCAAAAGGAGAGAGAGAACACAGGGGATTGCCCTGACACAGAGACAGGGGGGATGGGGGGATGGGGGTGGGAGGGATATTATCCATGGTGGTGGAAAATGGGCACTGGTGGAGGGATGGGTATCTGATCATTGTATAATTGAAACCAAAGCACAAAAAATTGTAAATCTACAACTTTAAAAAAAATAAAATAAAATAAAGGGGAAAAAAATTAATTCATCTCTGCATCTCTGTGGTTATTCCAAATATATATATATATGTATATACATGTATGTACATATATATATGTACATCTACAAACTGTTCACTCAAGTCATCCTGAATAGGATTGACAGAACACTAGGTGAAGGACAACCATGCGAACAAGCCAGATTCCGAAAAGGATTCAGCACCATCGACCATATCCACATGATAACCAAGCTCATTGAGGTTTCTCAGGAGTTCAAGATGCTGCTCTGTCTAACGTTCATTGATTTAAAGAAGGCCTTTGATTCTGTTGAGACGGAAGCGGTCATTGAAGCCCTAGCCAATCAGGGCATTCAAGCCCAATACATCAGGATCCTCCGTGAGCTGTATTGCGGATTCACTACCAGGATCTCACCATTCTACAAAGAAGTGATCGTTGATGTCAAGAGAGGGGTGCGGCAGGGTGATACCATTTCACCGAAACTCTTCAGTGCCACCCTCGAGAACATCATGCGACGACTGTAATGGGAAGGAATGGGAGTGAAGATAGATGGTCGGTAACTACACCACCTCCACTTTGCTGATGCCATCATTCTAATAACAACAAACATCAACAGCCAAGCGACACAAATACTAACCAACTTCGACCATGAGTGTGGAAAGGTCGGATTACAACTGAATCTCACAAATACAATGTTCATGAGAAACAGTCTTGTTCCTGATGTACCATTCACTCTCAACGGAACCCCCATCTCCAAATGCAACAGTTATATATACCTAGGTCAAGAAATCAACATGATGAATGACCTGACACCTGAGTTACACGGAGGAAGAGAGCAGCTTGGAATGCCTTAAGAGCGTTGAAGAAATAACTAAGAGGACAAAGAACCTCTAGCTCCGAGCACATTTCTTCGATTCCACTGTTCTTCCTGCATTAACATATGACTCAGAGACCTGGACCGTATGAAAACAGGATGAGAACACTATTTGGGTCTCTCAAAGAGGAATCTAAAGAGCTATGCTTGGAGTATCATGCTTCACTCAAATGAGAGATAGAATTGGGAGCTCCAATCTCCGTCAACGCTCAAGAATCAGCGATGCTGTCCCATTTGCCAAGGTATCAAAAATCAGATGGGCTTGACAGGTAATGAGGTTTAGAAGCAACCACTGGACTAGAGCCATTACTGACTGGATTCCACGGGACGTCAAAAGATCGCATGGACGCCAACTTACAAGATGGCCAGACTTCTTCGTCAAGACCCTGAATGATCGGTTTGAGGCTCTGCATGTTCCTAGAATGAGCAGATGCCACTGGGCTATGCTAGCACGCAACAGGGATGAATGGAGATGCTCAAGTAAATTGATCAAGTATATACATATATTATATATGTATATGTACACACACACACACACAGTCTGTGGTGGAAAGAAAATGTGATAAAAGGAACCCAACAGGTGCATATGCTGCCTGAGCCCATGTGCTGCTTGCGCTCATGTGGCGGAGCACATGTGGTGCCCGAGCACATGTGTTGCCTGCATCTCCCCTCTTGAGATGTGTACTTTCATGCTTTCATGTCTAATATTAGGATGTGTGTAGGGGCTCTCTCTCCGCCCTTGGAGAAGCCTGTGTTCTCCCTTGAGTATGTTATTCTCTCACTCTCTCCTCCTCCACACCTTAAAAATCCTCCAAATAAAATCTATTTATTTAAGAAAGAAAGAAAGAAATAAAGAAGGAAGGAAGGAAGGAAGGAAGGAAGGAAAGAAAGAAAGAAAGAAACCCAACAGAAGAATTCAAAAAATAACAAATCCCTTGTTTTCAGATTAGTCTGGCGAGCCTGGACCCTTAAGAAAAGCCTTTGGCTGTCATCTCAAGCCAAAGATAGTTCCTAGTGATCCTCAGTTGATAAATGGAAAAATAGGAATACGGTCTTCCACTGGCCAGTGCCTGAAAAAATCATCTATATTGGGCTTTAATCACAACAGGAAGGAGAAAGAGAAGGAGAGGATGAGAGGGCAAGGAGTGGGGATAGGGAAGAGAGAAGGAGAGAGGAAGGGGGAAGAGAGAAGGAGAAGAGAGAGAGGAGAGGGAATGGAAGAGGGTCATATAGAAGTTCAATCCCTAGTTATTGGAGAAGCATCCATATTTTTTCCAAAATGTTTGAACCAGTTTTCATGCTATGATTTCTTAATCTAGAGTTTTAAAGCAAATAATATGCATGATCCAGACTGTAGAGTATTAAACCTACTCATGACTTTTAAACTAGAAATCTCTGGAAACCAAATTAACATTGGACACTAGGGTGTAATTTGGAAAATTACTGCTTCACAGGTTCAAACAGAACCCCGGTGGACTAAAAGAACATATTTAGTCTGTACTTTCTTAAGCTACATATTTAAGCTCTGCGCTACTGGTTGGTACCCTCCAGAAACTGGAGCTTATCTATCTGTTGTTTTTACAGAGCTAAAGGTTAAAAAGTCAAACATTGTAAAAGCAGCCTGAGGGACCAAAAAAAAAAAAACATGGAAAAATTCAATATGAATTGAATACAAATATTGCTACCCTAATTGTTTACCATTCAGTATTTGACAAAACTAAGCACACTAGATTAACTTCTAAAAGTTACATTTTATGTTAATTATAAACTAACTAATGGTGGGGGCCAGGGGAACCATGTGGCTCAAGAGGTGACACAATGAGATTCCCTGGTAGTACCGCATGGCCTACTTGACTGCCAGGATTTTCCCTGTGCCCCCTCCCCCCCCTTACCTCTGGATTCCCTAGGCTACCTCTGAGTCTGGACAGCCCTGGGTTCCCCAAGAATCATTTAATCATTTAATCAATTAATATTTAATCTCCACACCAAAAAAGAGAAAAATGATTTGCACTCCAGAGGTTGAAACTTGTAGGTTAAAGGGCTGACATTTTATCTGGATTCTCCAATGGGATAAGAGATTTGCAAATACTGTAATCATAAGATGGTGTTCCAGATACAGGAAGAATTCCTTCCTGCAAAGGTAGGAGGTATCAAAGAGAAAAATAAATACGGCAAAACCTTGTCATGAAATTAGTAGAGGGCATAGATTCATGGGTTGGGACCAACCTGAAAACATGCCATGCTAATAAAGTAAGGTTTACTTTGTAGGGGCTATTGAACTAATAAAAATTCAGAATAATGCATTTATCCTTTGAGATTAAATTTTTTGTGTAATTGATAGGATACAAAAAAAAATGACTAACAAACATAGGATTATTTATTGGGGCCAGATCCAGCAGTGCTCAAGATCCACCAAAGCAACACACAGTAGTGCAAGGGGAAACATGCCATTCAGGGCTCAAACAGGGTCTTACACATGTCAGGCATGTCCTGCACCATGTGAGATTTCTCCACAGCTTCCCAGGACACATTTGTTAAGCTGGTAGTTTTTAGCACTTGGCAATTCATTGCTAAATGCCAAATATAAATGATGGTCCTATATTATACTCACAGTTATACAAATATTCTTGTAAACACATATTTATAGATCATTAAATATATAGTCATGCGATGACAATTAAGGCCATGTGGGTCTTTGAATGTGCAACCTAGACTGCAAGTTTTTGGCTTATATGGTCTCAGATGGTGCATATATACCCACTCAAGCCAAACACTTACTAAGTTCTTACTCTGTGTCAATACCTATTCTAGCTACCATTCCCACATTACCTAATTAGAGCTCTTAGTGTCTATGCCAGAAGTAAGCAGTTATTTTCCCCATTTTTTAAACTATGGCCCAGTATGTTACATAAGACCAATAAGCTAATAAGAGACAAACTCAGATACTGAAATTGGGCATGTTTAACTTTAAGGCACAGGTTTTAACTTCTAAGTAAGCTTTTGCCTTCCAGTATGACATAACACAAATCATTCACAGATAATCCAACATACCTGAAATGTACTTAATGGAATAAACTACAAAGAAAAAAATCTAAATAAAGAAAAATTTTCATCAAGTTTGGCACTCTAACACACTAATCATACTTCAACAACGACTTAATTTTAAAAGCACATGTACTTGACAAATAACTTTAATTCATTTCATCAAAGATGCATGATAGAAAAAGAGAGTAAAAAATGAGTTTCAATGATCTGAACTCTAAATTTCCTAAAATGGTTCTAAGTAGAGGTACAAAACATTGTCTAGGTTCTCCTGTGCATTCACTTATTTCTATATAGTCTCATCAAAAGAGAAAAGATATCCTCTAAACTAACTGTCTCTGCCACTTCACTATATTACCTTCAGATACTGACTGCAAAAGAGGAAATTCAACCTGGAATTCTATGCAAAAAGCATATTAGCTAGTCAGACTATGAAGGAGACCACAATAGGAATGAAGCAGCTGTCCCATGAAATACAGTCACCTCAAATAGACACGTGAGGGCATGGAGAGGGAGGAGGTGGTGGTGGAACAGGAAAAGTGGAGAAACATAAAATAATTTATGAGTAGGGGTAGCAGGGGCAGAATATTAATCATCCCTGTCATTTTAATGCTCAATGTGAAGAACTACAGCAATCAATATTTTTTTCTCCTTTTTCTATAACTATACTCACATAGCTCCAAAGCCTCATTCAGTTACTGGAAGCACAGATACTTACATTGACTAGCTGCATGCCATCATCAACAGCCCACGAATATAGAAGAACAGACTGACCCACCTGGAAATCCATACCAGCTAAAGACCATTATATGGAACACAGACAGGCCTATAGGCCTAGAAGACATCTAAGAGTGCCCTGGTTGGGATGAGTTTTGTGACCTGGTAAGAAGTCACAAGGGCCTTGTCCAAAATATGACTCGTCAACAGCAACACCTATAAAATTACAGAGAGACAAATCACAGCTACTTCAGTTCTTTTTATTTAAGCTCCATGGTACCACATGGCAAAAGATCTAGTAACAGAAATCCACTTACGGGTACAGCTTACCAAACACAAAAATGAAGAATAGATCCTATCTCAAACACATCTGTCTTGTTCACACAGCCTGACTTCGCCTTCCTTGAGTTGCAGTAATCCTAGATCTTCAGGAAGCTTAAACATATTGATCAACACTAATCAATTTTAGCATAAATCTTGGTAGAAAGACAAAACACACATAAAAGAGTTATAGATGAACAGAATGTAGCCAAAGAAGACAAGTCATCTTTGCCAGAGAAGCAGAGACAGGAGCATCAGGAAAATCAATTCTTGTCAACAGCTCCCCTGTCCCTGACCCTCCAAAAAACCCTTCATTGTTGCTATTATCTATCCTATATTTTATTAATTTAACTTTATTTTAATAAAGTTGTTCAGGATGATATTTTATATTCAATATTCCAACACCAATCTCACCACCATTACACCTTCCCACCACTATTATTTCCAATTTTCCCAACCACCACCCAAGACTACTCCAATAATAGGCCCTACATAGTTTATTCTATATTTCTTGTTATGAATAACTCATTAAAATGATTTTTGTGTTAAGAATGTTTCTTTTTTTATTTATTTTTATTAGTGAAACACCATGAGGTACAGTTGTGGACTTACAGATTTTTGTCCTTGGGTTTCAGCTATACAATGATTGAGTACCCATCCCTCCACCAGTGCCCATTCCTCACCTCCAATGCTCCCGGAATCCCTCCCCCCCGCAACCCACCCCACCCCTGTGTTTTCTTTCTCCTTTTGGGTGCTGTGGTTTGCAAAAGAGGCACTGAGTGGCAATTATGTTTGGTCTATAGTCTACTTTCAGCATGCATCTCATCCTGGGAGGATCCTCCCAACACCCTTTATTTGGTACTCCCTTCTCTATCTGAGCTGCCTTCTCCCCCAGCATGTGTGGCTGGCCTCCAAGCCATGGAGTGAAACTCCTGGTACTTATCTTGGCTTTTCTTGGGTGTTAGTGTCCCCATTTGTTACTTTATATTGCCCAGATGAATGCAATATTTCTATATCTGTCCCTCTCTTTGACTCATTTCACTTAGCATGATACTTTCCATGTAGTACCACTTCTTGTTGAGCCACTCATTAAAAATGTTTTTAAAAGATTTCCTTAGAAGAAAGTGTGTGAAGATTGTTGTATCTCACCTCAGAGCCATTAAGCCTTTGTATAAGAGATTACTAACATGGTGTGGGCTGGAGCAATAGCACAGCAAGTAGGACTTGCATGCCTTGCACGCTTGCACACTTGTATGCTTGCACATGGCCAACCCGGGTTCTATTCCCAGCATCCCATATGGTCCCATGAGCACTGCCAGGAGTAATTCCTGAGTACAGAGCCAGAAGTAACCCCCTGTGAATCACCGGGTGTGATCCCTGCCCCCCCAAAAGAGATTACTAACATGTTATTATAGGTTTTCTTCATCTAGACTTGCTACCTTCTACTTATACCCCACCCAATGTGGGTTGTGGTGTGCTACTCCTGGTAATATCAGTGGTATAGGCTTAGAGATGTCACACAGCCAAGCTCTAGGAATTCTAAAATCTTGAATGGGGTGATACAGCTGGAGTTAAATTTTTAAGTGGATGATGACTTTGGGGTCCCAGAAACATCTCGGCAGGTTATTGATTTCTTTCAAGATTTTTGAGTTTCTGGATCATGGCCAGTTAATTTGCTCATGTGGCGTCAGAAGCAGTTCATAGGTGTGACTGCCAGGCTCCTAGAAGAACAGGGAGATGAAGGGCAGTAGCTCAACCCCAAGTCCGTGAGAGTCTGAAGATTTCAGTCACAAAGCCTGCATACCTGAGTTTTTCAAATGATTCAATCCTAGATTAGGCTCACCCTGAGCCTGTGGAGTCCAGCCATGAGCATGGTGACAATTGTAGTGTGGAGGTTTTTGGCTGCTGGAGCTCTTTTTGGGCAGTGGTAGACTCACCCACTCCCCTCTGGGGTGTCCCGGATATGAAACTCAGCCTGGTGCAGACCTGGACGCATCTCTACTGTCCTAGATTTAAATATATGTGTGTGATAAAAGATATTTAAACTTTCAATTCTGAACATCACACACACACACACCATTATTTTTTATTTTCTTTGAAACAGCACAGCCTCTTCCAGAAATAACTTACACTAGGTTTACACATCTTAGAGCCAAAGAGTACTCAGGGATCATGTGGCTTGCAAGCTCACATTAGGATATTCACTGCATCACTGTATCACTGTCATACCGTTGTTTGTCGATTTACTCGAGCAGGCGCAAGTAATGTCTCTATTCATCCCAGCCTGAGATTTTAGCAGCCTCTCCTTACTCATATTTCCCAATGACTGGAGGCTCTTTCAGGGAATGAGACCTGTTATCGTTACTGTTTTTGGCATATTAAGTATGCCACAGGGAGTTTGTCAGGCACTCACTTTCTCTCTGTCTCTTTCTCTCTCTCATATATTTATATTTACATATATGTATATTTCTATGATTTGTTGCCTACTGTCTGAACCCCATCAAATAAGGTGTGGTAATTTTGGAAAATGGGTAGGAAGTGTCTTGTAATACCTGTAATAGTGCTCTAGTAGATTCCAGCTATTGCATCCTCTCCACTGTATAGTGTTATCCTGGGTCACATTGAAAGTAATAGTTTGCAAAAAAACAGAAAATTCCTATTCTTGGCTACTAAGAAGACAAATAATAACATTTTTACAAAAATTCTAGAAACAGGAGTTATTTCTCTAACAATGTCAACACTGATGCTCTACTAACATTTTAGCTTTGTCATTGTGTGTGTTGTCTCATGGTCACAATGTGGCTGCTACATCTCCAGACATGATATTTCAATGAAAAGAAGGAATGATGGGAAAGACAAAGGATTACATCATCTGTACCTCACTAGCAGGAACTGTACTGCATAGTCAACCCAAAGGAGAGATTATGCAATGGAGTAATTTAAACTGCTTATAATGTCTTTTAGAGGAAAAAAATCAAGAATCTGTAAACACATAACAAATGCGATATTGATAGTGAGCATGTAGTATACACCTTCTTCACACGGAGGGTCCGAGGAACTGTTCATCCTATTTAGAGCAGACACAATAGTTAATCTGAAAATCTGGATGTTTCATATCATTACCCAGGATAGTTGGAGGAGGATGAAGAAAACCTTACTCCATCCTTGCAGGCTGTATCACCTTCTACTTAGCCCAAAAAACCCTCTGACTTCTGTCAGCCCCTGGCAAGTGCTGACATATCATCTTCTATATCACCCATAGCCCCTAGGGAGAATGGACAAATGAGCAGATTTATGTTATCCTCTACATAGAAGGTGTTCAGGCTCAATGAGACCTTGCTTCAGAAGTATAAGCAGTAGAGCAAAAAAAAATCATTATAAAATATATTTTATAATGTAATATTAAAATGTGTAATTAAAAGGAAAGTATTTGTTCACTCATACACACACATTAAAAGAATCCTTTACCAACAAAAGGAGGTAAAGTATTGGTAAAAAAAAGATATTTAAACACACAAATTAACCATATATCTTTGACAGAGGGAATTATTTGTCAGATAATGGTGATCTTTGTTAAAAAATTATTACTGTTAGCAGACCTCATAAGTTCATCTACTCTGTCTTAAAATTAAAATACAACAAAATTCTGCAAGTAAAGACTGCTTTATATAAACATAATTAGTCATTTAGCTTCCTTGGGTCAGGCTTTATTTGTTCGCAGAATGAAAGGATGGCAGGAAGTTGGCCTCTAAACTTCATTAGAGTATGACCCCCCCAACAGGAATCACTTCTTTATCAATGCAGAGACCTGACCATTTAACCTGTTCCCTGCCTCCAATAATAATAGGCACTTTTATCTAATAAGGGAGCCAGTTTGTTGCTAGGGTTACTAGTCATCCTGGTTTGCCTAAAAGTGAGAAATTCTTGCAGATTTTTTTTTTTAAAAATCAATGCTAAACCCAGGCAAATCACATACAAACTAGGATAAGCTTCTCATCCACTGAACCTTTCCACTAAGAGCACACTGCCCTCTGCCCTGACCCCCTGTCCTTCCTCATTAGTCCTGCTTAGATAGGGAAAAATGAGGGTCTAGCCCTCTAGTGTAATGAGACCCAAACACTAAAATACACTTGGAGCTATCCAAAATGCCCTTCAACGCCTTCAAACTGCTCATTCCTATTTGTTATGTGACATCTGTTTCCAAAGGGAAAACTGAGGAACTTAGTTCATAACATGCACTTTGCTTGAAATTTTCTTTAGCTTTTACCACCTGCTATAAATCAGCAAGCATTTAGACAGGCTTGATCCCCCATATTCATGGCTATATCCAGTAACCACCAAACAGATGTGTCCAATGCATCTGATTTGAGTTGGCATTTTGAGCACAAAATTAATTATGATAAACCAGTCCAGTTCCTTCTCACCTATCCTCCTCCTCCAAGTAGATCACACTGATAAAGTACAATTTCGGTATATTTTTTCAGTAATTCTAATAATTGACCCGGGAAAATTAAAATAATATTTTCCTGTTCTACTTGTCATAACCTGTTGAGATATCTTTCAAAATGTGCTACTGCAGGGAAAAAAGAAATTTTATACACATATTATTGCTGAAATTTCCAGGCTCTTTGCCTCCCAGAAGAGCAATGCATTAAATATTTATTCAAAAATGGAAATATTAAGAATTTAAATGAATTTAAACCATCCTAATTACTTTATGGGCATTTCTCCACTGCTTAAGGAAACTCCAGACTTTCTCCAGTTTTGCATGAGCTGCACTGACCAGAATTTTTGTCAAAAAAAAATTTTTTTAATTCCCCTTATGTATTCAACTTGACTGATTTAATTCTACTAAAATAATCATTCTCTGTGCCTGCCACAGAAACAGGGGTGGAGGGATGGGGTGAGGGTGGCAGGAGGGATACTGGGAACATTGGCAGTGGAGAATAAATAAAAATAAATAAATAAATAAATAAATAAATAAATAAAATAATCATTCTCCTGGTGAATCAAATGGCTTAGTGTTGCAGGGACAAAATCAAAGGAATTAAAGGACTTTGAGGGCTGAGAGATCATGCATTTTTTTTATTGAACACAGATTTATTGAGCACCTATTTTGTGCTGTGCTCTGTCTTAAGTTCCGTGAATAAGAGAATTTATACCATAGTGGAACATTCCAGGAAGACCTGCACTTCATAGAAGGGCACTATTTTCTAAGTACTTTTGAGAGAGAACTCTAACTCTAGTCCAGCTGGCCCGAAAGCCTCCTCCAGCCTTCCGCCTCGCTGGGTGAGTTGGCCAACCCTTATCCACTTTCTCTTTGAGGTGGCAATTGGAACTGGACAGATGCTCCAAACCACAGGGGAGAGACAGACCTGGTGACAAAATAGAGATTTAAGAGACCTCCCCTGGACTCCCATATTCACACAGGAGAACTTTATCAGCGTTTGCCCCCAGGGAGCTAATTAAATGCTGAGAATAAGATTCATCTGTGACATCTTGCCTCAGAAAGGACATTTACTCACAATTAAAGAGACTACTTGGTCCAATTGAGGAATTATTAAACAACGACTCTCCCACTAACTTTATTATAGAGAATTCCGCATAGAACAGTTCTTAGTCAATTGCTGGAGAGGACAGAACTTCCTAGCGACTCAGAAGAACAGAATAAGAACAATGACGTGAGAATTCATCAAAGAGGGGTTACAGACTCATCTCATTAAATAAGTGACTTTCCTACAAGGAAAACAGGCTTTATTGGTCATTATTTTATAACACGTACTTAATAAATTTAAGCAATATACAGAAGAGGAAAGACAGTGGGTTCATTTGAAATCTCACAACCCAACGCTAATTAGCATTGCTCTTCTGTTAAATTGGCCAACCTCTTTTTTTATCTGGCTACCCTCATCCATAAAATGGTAACAAATGCTAACAGAGACTGCCTCAGGGGTAATAGAGGAGATGGAATCAATCAGGCAAAATACTTAGCATAGTTTCACAGCTAGTAAGACACTCTGCCAGGGGGCTCTCTTGGTTTTATAACACTAAGAGTCCCACCAACTGGGAATCCCTTACTTCTAGGAAGGTCGGCCATTGTCAATGGCATAATCCAGAAGAATGACTAAGTAAAGCGCCATGTTCCCTGGAGTCTGAACATGCTGAGGGAGCATATGTCAGCTCTATGAACAACAGGACTCTGTCGTAAAGATTCTCACAAATTCATTTTTCTGATAGAACACAGGGCCAGATAGACTTCTTACATGCAAGGGCCCAGCTGATGAGAGTCACGGTGCCCACCCAGGACTCTTATTTCTTCAGAAGCAAATTTTAGGCACGCTGCATCCTTTTCTGCCTGCCTATACCTTCAAGTTAAAGGAATGAGCAGCCGAAATTTTCTGGATTCCCCTGAGCTACAAGCTGCTCCTGACGAACAGAAGGGAAATCACAAGCACTTAGCAGAGATGCCACCTGTAAAGTGCTGGTCCCCAACCAGCTCCCCTAGCCAAAGAAAATCCATCTCGTGGCTCTGTTTCCTTTCAGCCTTTTAACTGCTCATGTCTCTGGATGGCATCAGGACGGCGGGATGAGTGTCATCATCGTGCTCTTAGCACTCTGCTTTCAATCTAAACCTTGTTCTCACTCCTATTCTGAACAGGATTAGAAGCAGTGGAGACTAGAAAAGGGTTTTCTTAACCTGCCTCTTAAATAGCTGATTTCTGCTTAGACACTGGGAGAATCTCATTCTTAATGAATTTGAGACCTCTTTTTCTCTTCCCCTGATTTAATGTATCACTCAGTTTTGACACCCTGACAAGTGGTCAAACTGAATTCCCTTCAACTACAACTCATCCAGTCCTTTCTAGTCATCAAGTCAGTCCCTTAATCACCGAAAATAGAAACTGACCAACTTCTAGTGAGTTATAACCCTTCACTTGATCTTTGTCCCCCATTATTTTTCACTTGGCCTCTCTCCATTACTTTTGTATTTTCTATTTCCACTTTGCTTGCTTCGAGATCTTTAATTATCTTGCCTCAAGTGTATGCAAACCTTTAATCTAACAAGTGCTCTGAGTTGTTTTCTTCCTCCTGGGAAACTAACTGGAAATACCCCAGACATGTTGCCCCAGCTAGCATTGCTAACAAAAACTAGAGAAGCTTAGAAAAGGCCTTCGATCTTCAAGGCTCTTTGACTTCTATGTTGATGAGCCTTCAATTAGAGAAACCTACACACACACACACACACACACACACACACACACACACACACACACATATCAATGATTAAGACAATATAAATGGGTTAAGCTCATCATGCACAAATAGTCTTCCCATTAAGGAAAGTTCTTGCCCAGACACTTCTCTACAAACAGACCTCCATCAGCTACCCTCATGTCCCTCTCCCTGAGCCCCACTCATGGAGCCCAGACCCAGTGCCTCAGGCATGCCTATATCCTCAAGAGGGCAGAGAACAGGTCTCATTATATTTCCATGAGCATATACTATTTCTGAATGATTCTTTTCAAAACCTGAACACAGGTCTAGATACTGAAGATTCCAGAATGAAAGGGCTGGGGGAATTCCTCACTGTCTGTGGAACTGTGACTCGAAGTGAAACAACATGAACTGAAACCAACTTTACCATTGGCTAATTGATAGAAACAAGAGCTCATTTCTCACAACACCTACCTGGCCAGAACAAGACCATAAGATTTCTAACAAAGACCCCAAGATACTTCTAATACTAAACAGTATAGTCATTTTCCAGCCCACTTGTGTTCAGGATCTCATCTGGGGTTTGCCCATCCCAGCAGCTGAGGGCAGGAGCAAACCCAGAGAGGACATCCTTCCAGTACAGAGAATACCCACTCCTACTGGGTCAA
This sequence comes from Sorex fumeus, assembly GCF_029834395.1. Classification (NCBI taxonomy): domain Eukaryota; kingdom Metazoa; phylum Chordata; class Mammalia; order Eulipotyphla; family Soricidae; genus Sorex; species Sorex fumeus. The sequence continues at coordinate 18,579,850 of NW_026606064.1, forward strand.
TTTGGGCATGTGAATGACCATCTTTGTCAAATGGGAGGAAGCTGGAGAAATCTATACAGACGTGGGGAAATATGCAAACTCCATACACATAGTAGTCTGGACAGTAGTCAATTTTTTTTTTCCATCACACTTATAACAAAATAAGTTGAATTAAACAGTATATGAAAACCTGATGTGCTCTTCCCCGAAAAGGCTCTATAATCCCTGGAATTTTTCCCATTGTCTCAGATCCAGCAACCCTCTAACAGGGGCACAGGAAAAAAAAATAGGGTTATAACAAGCCCAAGAACTCAAGTGCTCTATAATGTTGACCAGATTGTTTGCCTTTTCCATTTTCCCCTGGAATAAAAGTCTGTGCCTTGTCATAAGACCTTTGGAACTTTTAGAAGAAATTGATCCTAATCATATGCAGAATTAGCACAATAAGGAAAATAGCTATAACAAATGGATCTTGACACTGCATTAATGGCTTTTTCATAGAAGAAAATGAATTCAGGAGCAAATAATGGAAATTAATGAAGGTACCCTGGGAGAAGCCCTCCTCCTCATGATGGTTTTAATAGAGTCTATTATCCCTTCAAGATGACCAAGGGTATTACAGACGGCCCTGGTGATACTCAATTTCAATGGGAAAAGCAAGCTCAGAAACTTCAGAAACTGAGTCGTTTCTTGAGGGAAGTGGTAAATGTCCACAGTCTTTAGAGATTATTTGGCTGATATTTCAATACCAACAGTCAATGTCTTTAGATAGTATTTATAGCTTTATTGGCATTAAGGTGACTGAATTCCCCAGGATTCCTGAATTTTTATCAGTTAGAAAAAAAGTATAAATTGCCTTGACACCACATTAGCTGGTCAATGTGTCTCTCCCAGGAATGAACGCCTCACCTTCACCTTCAGTTCTGGGGGTTCAGCCCCAGCATAAGTGAACGTTTGTTCCAAGGAACAGCAAAGGTCATAGAGGAGGTGACACAGAGAAGGAATGAAAAACAGGATTTCTGTGCCAGCACCCCACGAGCAATCTGAGATTTGCATAAATAGAATCGGGGTCTCTAACTTGAGATATTCTAAGGCATGTAGACCCCTCCAGGCTGTAAAATGGAAAATCCAATTCTATAAAATCACCATTTTCTGAGACATCTTTATTACGTCCATAGCACACACCCCATTATCAGATTGACATGAATGAATAGTGTCCAAATTTCCCAATTCAAATGTTTAAACACCACAGAGGGTTTTTTGTTTTGTTTCGGTTTTTTGGGGGGAAGCCACACCTCATAGTTCTCAGGGGCCTCTCCCAGTCTAGTGCTCAGGAGTCACTGCTAGCGGTGTTTAGAGGACCATACAGTGCTGAGGATCAAACCCTGTCTTCCCAGATGCCTGTGTATAAAGAATACACTGAGCCTGTTGAACTGTCTGAGCCAAGGCAGGTGTGTTTTACTGAATTTTCCACCAATGTATCCCCAGCGCCTGCAACACATGGTAGATTTCCAGTAAGCATTTGCTGAAAGGATGATTTTGTTTAAATGAATAAGTGATAAAAGTCAAAAATGCTCAAAATAGAACAGGAACTCCCTTACTATCTGACTGCATCTTCCCTTCCTTCAGCTACTGGCTCTAATACTGATAATGGGTATTTACATAGGAAACAGTTTGCAGATCAAACTGAGAAATATCTGAGAAAGATGAATATTCCTACTCCGAGGAAAGTTGGAGAAGGGATTTGTTCAGGCCTCAGGGCTCAGCATCGTTTTTCAATCTTCCTGATGGGTCCAGGTAGAGAATATGCATGGTGATTTACAATGCATTATATACTTCTTTTTTTTGGCTGGAGATATTTATTGGACACTTGCCATATGATTAAGGATATGACTGACCACATCATATAATGCCAAGAATCATAGTAGGCACATGGGATACTGAATAGGACAGATCCAATTCTTTTTTTCATAGAGCATAAAGTCTTGTAGCACTGTAGCACTGTCCTGTTCCTCAATTTTGCTCCAGCAGGCACCAGTCAAGTCTCCATTGTGAGACTTGTTGTTACTGTTTTTAGCATATCAAATATGCCACGGGGAGCTTACCAGGCTCTGCCCTGTGGGCAGTATACTCTCAGTAGCTTTCCAGGCTCTACGAGAGGCTCTACGAGGAGGAATCAAACCCAGGTCAGTCGTCTGCAAGGCAAATGCCCTACGTACTGTGGTATCGCTCCAGCCAAAAGTCTTGTGGAGGAAAAAAAAAGCCACCCAACAGATCCTATGACTACATAAGGGTCACTGAGGGGTAGTGTAGAATAAGACAGGAACATATAAAAGGGTAACCAAAGCTACCTAAAAACTCAGGGAAAGCCACCAAAGGGAGGATCTTAGAAACTCTTTCTTCCACAGTTTCTGAATGCTTCCAGTGCACAGGTGTGAAGTAGGGACAGAGGGTTGGGGAAGGGATTAGATCAGGATCTCATGTAACTGGATTTGGAGCCACAAGTTAAGGGAACTGCTCCACTTCTCAGTGTTTTGTGATTTCTTTATCCTACTGAGCCTAATTCTGTTATCACTGTCACTGTCCTCCTGTTGCTCATCGATTTGCTCGAGTAGGCCCAGTAACATTGTGAGACTTGTTACTGTGTTTGGCATATCAAATACATCACGAGTAGCTTGCCAGGCTTTGCCGTGCGGGAGAGATACTCTCGGTAGCTTGCCGGGCTCTCCAAGAGTGGCAGAAGAATCAAACTCGGGTGGGCCATGTTGGCTGCATGCAAGGCAAACGCCCAACCCACTGTGCTATTGCTCCAGCCCATATACACTCTTATTTCAAATTCTGATACAGTCTCGTTTCTGCAAAAAGTCAGAATCCATCTAGGCAGTTTTCAAAACAGTCATTAGTTCTGAGGTTCCTTACTATAAGAAATAAATGTGTTGGGGTGAAGACTTTTATAGATGATGAGAAGAAAGGAAATTTGAATAGTAAAAGGGTTGAGGGGTCAGGAGGAAGAGTAAAGGAAACAGGTGAAACTGAGAGTTGGCTTAGGATGATGCTGAGAAGAAATTAAAAGTAATCAAACTATTCACACTATCTGGCAAGTTATTGGGACTTTAATGTCCACACTTTCTCATTTAAATTTCTAAACAAGTCTGAAAAAGATAAGAGCACTGTTTTGCACTAAGAAACTGAACTTTAAATGAATAAAATTAGAATACTGTACAGTAGAATATAAGGAAGCTCAGGTCTTCCCTCACTGGATCATTTTAGGGGACTTACCAGAGACTCCAACAGGTCACTCTGGAGGTAATACTGGTCACATTGTGAGCATCGATGGAGAAGAGACTGAGTCACAAAAATGAAACTGTAAAACTGCCCTAGGTGGGCACTACGCAAGTAGGCCTCTATTGAGGCTCCTTCTCCACCACTCAATACAGTGATGCTAAGACTGGGGAGGAATATTCTAGAATTTTTTCATTCATTCAACAAACATTCATACTAAATACTAACTCCAGTGCATCACTAAAATCATATGCAAGGCAGGTTAGCATAACAAACATGAACCCATTCTTTATTCATATGACCTCTGGTTTTTTTTTTTTTTGCTTTTGGGTCACACCTGGAGATGCACAGGGGTTACTCCTGGCTCTGCACTCAGGATTTACTCCTGGTGGTGCTCAGGGGACCATATGGGATGCTGGGAATCAAACCCGGGTTGGCCGTGTGCAAGGCAAACGCCCTACCCGCTGTGCTATCTCTCCAGCCCCCGACCTCTGAATCCATTGTTTTACCAGATTTTTTACTTCGAGATTTTTTTCTTAAAATCAATGTGCCATTATTTATTCACAAGTAAAATGAGAGGCTGGAGAGATAGTACAATGGATGAGGCACTTCTTTCCTTGCATGAACCAACCTGGGTTCAATTCCTCATACCCTGTGTGGTCCCAGAGTCAGGAGTAAGCCCTGAGCGCTGCCAGGTGTGGACCAAGAACAAAACAAACAATAAGAGAAGTAAAATGGGAATGATGCTATCCCTACCTTAAAAAGGTAACTACAAAAGAAGCCACCTTGCATTGTCCCAAGCACATTAAAAGAGCTCGATGAATATGGACAAACATAGTGGTGACACATGTCTTAAATAGGGATAGTGGTGGTTGGGGGCCAGGGGCAGTAACTTTGTACATTAATCCCATGCACATTAACACTACAGCCATGTTACCTAAGCTATGTTTTTATTATGTCTTTTCAAAGAGAAGGAAGTTTGTCAAGGGAAAAGGGAAGGAAAGAGGAGAGTTCAAAAACAAAACAAAACAAAAACACACAGTTTGTAAAGCATCATCATGAGAATTCTTAGGATACTGAAAAAATGGCAAGTTAGTTCTGGCTCCAAGTTTGGTAGCAACGAGAGATGGAGCGGAAAAAGTGAGCCAGCCTAAGTTCATGATGGACCTTCAAAAACCCTGCTAGAGAATTTGGTCCCTTTCAGCCAGCGACAACTTTTTTAATTTATTTTATTTTTTAATGAATCACTGTGAGGTTCAGTTACAGACTGACAAATTTTCGTGCTTATGTTTTAGTCATACAATGATCGAGTACTCATCCCTCAACCAGTGCCCATTCTCCACCACCAATGTTCCCAGTATCCCTCCCCACCACCCTCACCCCATTCCCCCCACCTCCTTCTCTGTGGCAGGCGCATTCCCTTTTACTCTCTCTCTCTCCTTTAGGATATTGTGGTCTGCAACGCAGGAATTGAGTGGCTATCATCTGACATTTATAGCCAGATTCCGAACTTATATATTACTATCTTCTGTCTGAGGCTTGGTTTCCCAGGAAGGGGCTCAAAATTGGAAATGGGGTTACTAGATGTATCCTAAGGAGAGCCCCTGGGATCAACACCTGTGAAAGGGGAAGGATAAAGGCAGAACTGGACAGAGGGACAACGGGTCAGGTTGCAGCGGCATCCTTGCATAGCCTTCCTGACCCTTGGATGGAGCAGGAGTCAGAATGTCCGATGTGATGGTGCAAAAACCAGGGCATCAACTCTGTATTAAACATTCGTGGAATGTCAGCCACCTGGTTAAAGGGAGCCATGACTGAGAGGTACACCCTGTGTGACCTCTGCAGCGGGGCACATGGAAGGAAACTGAAGCCAGAACTGCTGACAGCTGGAGCCATAAGTGCAGTCCCTTGAAGGGGATCAGGGCAGGATGTCTCCACAGCCAGGACAGCTTTCCTATTAAAGACCAAGAACAACAATAACTCAGAAGGAAACCAAAAGATAGGGCAAGAGGCTTCAGATGGCCCTTCATGAAAATACAACTGGGCAAAGCGACTTACACAACATGAGTACAAAGATATACACACCGGTGTCTAAAAATAAAGAATTCCTAGGAGAGAGAACTTCATTCTTTTATTCCAACTAGGTATACAGAGCAGCTTTGCCTTTCTTCCTTAAGCCTTCAGAGTCTTTCCAGCAGAGACAGTTTTATTTATGATGCCTAATGATACCTGAAAAGAAAAAGAGCCCAGCCAGGGAAAAATGAGAAGCTCAGCTAGGGATCTTCAAGGCTCCTCAATATATTTCTTACTCTTTTTCCAGCAGAAATTTCCATTTACCAAAGTCTTACAGCTCAATTTGTCTTCTGTTAGTTTTTCATTATTCCCATTTTTTTTCTAAAGCACACACAGACTTGGGACAAATCATCATTTTCTCTGATTCATGTATTCAATTAGTGAAGATATTAACTTGAGCTGCCTGACCCATGGCAGTGACTAAATGAGTAGCTCCAAATCTGAAGTTAACTAAACTTTCCAGTATTAAATTAGCCTTTCAACAGGCATCAAATGACTGGCATGCTGGGTGGGGTGGTGGGTGAGTGGTGAAAAGGCTTCTTAAACTTTCTATTTGTGTGATAAAGAAGACTTACTGGTTCTTTTAAGTTTGTAAATTTGCAGGCATGAGCTAAATCACAAGTGACAGTTTAGCAGAGTCCAGATACAGCGTCAACCCCAGCTCTGAAATGCCAAAGACAAGAGTGAAACAAGACTAAGGGCTGACCGAATGTGAAATGGACACTGAAGAGCTTAAACAAGATATTCTATTCCCTCACTTTTCACAAGAGGGAAAGTAAAGCCAACAAAGGTCAAGTTGTAGAGAGCTAAGACTCAAATTTCTCAGCCCTCAGCCCAGGGATAATCTCTATTCCACCTACTGAAAAATAGGAACATACTACTGGGAGATTGGCTTGAGTTGGGGATATTTCAAGGCACATCTGGGTAAGAAGCTATCCAAAAATATAAACGAATTATAGTTTTTCATTTTCATTTTGTGGTTCATCAATGAAATGTTGGATTGTTTTGATGCTACATTGGAAAGCCCCATGAAAGTTTATGTGGAAGTTGGAAAGACCTATCAAAGAAGACAATGAAAGCCTGCTCCCCTCTGGGCCTTTGGAGCGCACATTTCTCTTGAGTCTGAAGTTCATGCCATTATTCATCCTCCACCCCCCCCTTTATTCAGTTCTTTTCTTTTCACCTTTCACAGTTTGCTGCCACTTTATATTTATTTCCTCACACCCAGCTGATCCAAGAGGAAGGGAAACTTGCTTCACTTCATCCCTTCATTCCCAGCATACAAAAAGCACAGTGCACAGTCCACCTGGGGAACATAAAGCAACAAAATGGGAGACTGACACCCAGGAATGGCTGAGATTAGTACCAGGAGTTTTGCTCCATGACTTGGAGGCCAGCCACACATGCTAGGGGAAAAGGAAGCTCAGATAGAGAAGAGAGCACCAAATAAAGTGTGTTGTGAGGATCCTCCCAGGGTGGGAGAAGCATGCTGAAAGTAGACTATAGACCAAACATGATTGCCACTCAATGCCTCTCTTGCAAAATACAGGACCCAAAAGAAGAGAGAGAGGACAAGGGGGAATGCCCTGCCACAGAGGCAGGATGGGATGGGGGGCATGGGGACTGGGAGGGATGCTGGGACCCATGGTGGTGGAGGATGGGGGCTGGTGGAGGGATGGGTACTTGATCATTGTATAACTGAAACCTAAGCACAAAAATTTGTAAGTCTATAACTGTACCTCATGGTGTTTCACTAATAAAAAAATAAAAAATAAATAAAATAAATAAATTTCAACGAAAAAAAAACCAAAAAAAAAGCACGGTGAACCATGATATTGAATACATGAACAAACGGATCTATTACTTGACTAGATGGTAATCATCTAGTTGACATTGTTTTTTCACTTTTGCAATCATCACGTACCTCCTTCTTCTTCTCCTTTCCCTCTCTTCCCATTACTCTGTTCCACCCCCCCTGAATTTTTCCACCCTGAATTTTTTAAATGTAGAATCTGAAATATACAATGTTCATATTTTCTCCAATCGTTACACAGTTAAGTAGAGAAAATTTAGACTAAAACTTTAAATCTAGATTTCCATCTCTTTCCACTGGGCCACAATAGCCTTAGCTCTCTTCCTTCTGACACAGGCTTGTGTTTAAGCAGTATTTTTCTACATAAATATGTACATAGATTTATGTTCACAAAGCAAAAAAGAGTTTCCCAACACATTTGTTCTGTGGGTCACTATCTTTAAAAGTTTCTATAAGGGAAAAAAATCAATACATTTGAGGAAAGTTACCTTTTTAATGCTCCCTATGAACACTCACAAAGATTTTAGAGCCCTGAGAAGATATCATAAAATAAATTTAATTTTTCTAGACCCATTTTACAAATTTATTTGACAAAGGCAACCCTTTTTTGAACACCATTCACATCTCTTACAACATTCTAAGGCAGAATGTGGAGAAAGCTAAGGTAAAAACAAAAATCTGGCAGAATGGACAGAGGCATGACCCTATATAAATTAAACAGGAGTGTCAATTTGTGAATAAACCAACCTAGTTCTTTTAGTTAAAATAAAGATCCACCTGGGTATCTCTGGAAAACTGACGTCCAAAAAGAGTAATAATGCAGGGGGAAGACAATTAAGGGATTCTAAATGTCATTGCTTTCTGTTCTCTACCCTATATATCTTGAGCCAGATTTTATGCTTACCAGCTTGCTAAACTCTTCTCTCCCAAGAGCTATTAAGCCTCTAATTATCAATCTAATTTCCAAAAAAAAGTCATGAAAAATCCCATAATCCATAAGTGGACTGCCATCTTCAGGTTCAGGCAATTCATACGGTCTTTCATCACTGAATGTTTTTAGAGTAACTTCCCTTTTCCAAACCTCTGGTTTCCCAACTAAGTCACTAAACAATGAACTCTTCTAATCCATAGACTACACCTACACCACACAGCACCTCAATCTCTCCTCTTCAGTCTACTTATTTTATTTGTGAGCTTGGGCAATTTAAAATTATACTGTACTTTCTTTTCCTTATCTATTCCATAGGCTATAGAAGGATCAAATTAGTTATAACATATGAAAGTTTTATATGTATTTGACACATGACTTTCTATATTTTATAGTCATTGTTGTCATCATCAGCAGTATGCTGAATAGTCCTGGGTGATTAATTTCAAATTTATTACTTCAGTATTTTGTTAGCCACCTGAGTAGAAATGGAGTATTGTCATTCCTAACTTAAACCAGGCAGAAACCAGGCAAAAATGAAACTACTAGGTAACCAATATATTCATTATTGTTTGTTAATAAGCATTCAGGTCACTAGTTAGTAAGAAAACACCCACACAAATTTAAATGACTATAAAAACCTTATCTTAAATAACTTCATTCAGTTTCTGTTCCTTTGGAGTATTTCAATCCACAAATATTTATCCTGATTATTGTTTTATAAAATGAAAAGTATATGTCAGAAGGTGATTGAGAACATAAAATTTGTTTTAACTAATCAGTCATCAACTTTCAGTAGTTCTTCAAAAATAGCAGAAATCAATAAAATCAAAGGTTCTACTATGTCCCATTCCATAACATTTATTACTACCGGAAGCATGCTTGGCAATGCCCATTCTTTAAGATTACACTCATGAGTGCTGCAGAATGTCCTGACCCCATGCCAGACTGTCTTCACCAGGGCACCTCAGAGGGCGGCAGTTTAGTTACCCTCCCTGTCCCAAGCAGAACCCTTGCACCCGAAAACCTCCAGAACCTAACAGCCACCATGCTCAAGGCCATTCTCTAAACACTTGGACAAGCCTCACCCAAGAGAGGATGAGCCTCACCCAAGAGGCTATGATCCTCTTTTAAGAGGTGACCAGCAGGAAAACCCAAGTATGCAGGAACCCATGACTGAGACCTCCAAGCCTGCTCAGATTGGGACTGGGCCTCCTTCCCCCAGATACCAGTTTTCCAGTAGCTTGGCAGTCACACCCACAAACTGCTCCCAACACCATGTAATCTCATCAAGGAGCTCTTACACTCTATCTCACTTACTTATCAAATGTAACACACATTTATTTGGTTTTAACATACTTGCTTGTATTCTCTTATCTATGAGTTTAAATGGCTCCAGAATGAAATACAACAACCTTCACACACTTCCCTTTTATTGTGGTGGGAAGGTGCTCAGTGGTGGGATTGGTGTTTGAATATTATCTGTAACTATTGTGAACTACTTTTATGAAAATAAAATATATTTTAAAAATTTCCAGTTTAAAACAAAGATTACACTATGCATATATATTTTTCATCTCTATTGAGCACTCACTAAGCACCAGCACCGGCTAAGCAAGTAAGAAGACTGTGATCCAGTAGAAAGTTCACTTGTTGTGAAGCGATAAAGTCAATTAGAATGAGATATTTTATCAGGTGTGATGAGTTCTGTGGAGCCAGGGAACTCATACTGAAGCATGTTTTTTGTGGATTCTTTTTTCATCCTGACTAAAAGTAAATGTTTTATGTTGAAGAGAACAAAATCAAAATGCTTTAAATAAAGGTAAAAATTTTCCTGCATGTCCTTAGAAAGGTAAGAACTCTTTTTTCTCAAGAAAATTCTCACTGGAGAGGGATAGCGAGTTGGTTATCATCATGGGACTGACAGCCACATTCCATCTTCTCCTTCAATGAGGACTCCATATAATGTGCATATCCCTAGAAATCAGTATGTCAAGGTAGCATAAGAATAATAGAATCTAAGATTGTTTTAATTCTATATGACATGGCGCTTCAATGATGAAAGCTACTTGGAATATACTTGTACAGGAAGAAGTTGTGACAACTCACAAATGGTCAAGACCTGAAAGAATGCTGAAATTAGGCTATGATGACCTTATTTTCCAAAACAAAAATCAGGACACAGAGTCTAACAGAAGACTTTTCCACTTCTGAGAATTCGTTTGTCTGAGAGATATAGTTTAAATGCTAAAAAACTGGCATTTCTGGGACATTGATAGTATATGGAAACAATAGGCAGACTAGTTGAAATCAAGAATGTCCTGGAAAATGGAAGCAATATCAACCTAAAAGCATCAGCATAAAAGACAATCATAAGAGCTTAGAAACAAAGGGTTTCAAGGACAGAACAATGAAACTTAAATATCCTCAGATGCAGAAAAGAAAGAGAAGAAAAACCATTTAACTTTATAATGCCATTAAGCCAAATCCACTGATTGCCTCTAGTTAAAAAAAAAAAGAAGAAAAATGTCAATATATGTGAAGGTAAAAGAATCAATACACTCCCCTGATCAACTATTTAAATAGAAAACAAATCCACATTTTCCGTTTGGCTCTTTTAGACACAAGCAACAGAGACCCACTGAGATTACGTGAAAAATGAGTGGTGTTCATGTATTGGAAAATTAATAAATAAATACATGGACCTTTTTTTTTTTTTTCGTTTCTATCCTGGCAGGAATTGATTTAAGCGAGTAAGTACTCTAAGTTTTCATGTTTACATTCTCAGGAGAATAGTTAATTGTCCCTCTTGTTTTGTTTTTGTTCTGTTTTTGTTTTTTTTTTTTGCACTAGCTCATACAATTAATGGTTGGCCCGAATGTAAGTTTTGCCCACCCCGATCTTATAAAATATGTCTTAAGTAGGATTTGGGACTTGCTGCTTTCACTAAAGAGGGTGAAGGACAGGCTAGTAAAGTGAGAGAGATCTATGACTCTCTTAAGAGAGAATTAGGTATGTCTAAATTCCAAGGAGACTTTTGCCATTCTTTTTCCATCTCGAGTCCATCCAACTGCCGAAGAGGGGCTCCAGACAGCACCATCAATTCGAAATGTCTTTACAGGAGAGTAACTGATGATATTTCCTCCACCCTCAGGCTACATGCTAAAACGTTCCCTCTGTGACTATTGAACCTCCTCTCATTTTCTCTCGATTTAGGGCCACTCTGCCAAGCTCCTGGGTCTGTCTGACCTCCTCCAAGGAGGCTTTGCCTTCCTATCTAGGAAGCTATCAGTGCTCAGCTGAGACTAGCCCAGCCCAACCTAGAAATCACCTGTGCCCAATTCCCTCCTTCCCTCTACAGCCTCCTGTGACTCGTGTTGGAAGGTGTCCCCAACTATGTGACTCCACACAGCCCTGCATGCAAGAAAGTCCACGAACTCCAAGGAGATCATGCTTGCACTTCAATGGTGAGAGTGTCTCTTCATCTGGATGTACCCTGTATACATAGTCCAGGCTGACTGTGCCTCAAAGCTCACAGTGAGTATAAGCATAACCCTTGACCCCTTTTGCCCCTTTTCAACTCTTTTCTTCACTGTTCCAACAACGTTCCTGAGATCACCTTATGAAGAAACCATTTGTACCCAGATACTTCTCTTGAGGGTCACTCTTGATGAAACCAAAACAAAGGTACTGGTCATTATCTTCAGCTCTAACCCCCAGCCTCACTATTCCAACAGCAGACAATCTATCCTGCTCTGAATAATTCTGAAAAGGATGCAAAGAAATGCCACCTTTTGACCCCAGAACTCATCCCTCTCCTCAAAACCTACTTTTCCTCATTTGAATAACCTCAGGACCACCCTCTATTCACTTCACAGATAGTAATCATCTTAAAATGTCAAAGCTTTTTCTTTCCTGAAACTGCTTTAAAGGCAGCACTTGGCTGGCATATTCTCCTCCCAAAAGTCACTGCTTCCCAGCCTGGGTGCTTCTCCCTGGAAGAGTTTTCCCAGTGAGGCAAGATGTCAGCTGTTCAGGTTTAGATCAACTCTGGACTCAAGACACCAAGTCAGCACTGCAGTGCCCTTTTCTCTTCCTCGTTCCTTTGGAAATGAAAAGAGCAGGTACTTGACTTTGCAGCCTCCCTTCTAGTCAAAAGTTCTATGGATCTGGTTCTGCAAATAAACATCAGAACCTTCCAAAGACCATTTTCATTTTCAGGATGCTCAGGGAGATCCCCCTCCTACCCTGACCCCCCTTCGTCTTCTCAAACACATGAAGGACCCTCCTCCTTTGTCTTCCAAAAACAAAGTGCATCAGATAGAGATTGCCAGGACTGCAGGAAAAAGTTCAGAGGCCAAGTGAACATCCAGACAGCCTCAAGCTAAGGAACATTAGGCCTCCTTCCAGGCTGCTTTTCAGTAAGTGGGTCTTTTGGGTTGGAGGCTGGCGAAGTTATTCCTGCAGCCAAAATTACTCTAAACTGGCAGAGGGCAAAACAAGGCAAAAGGTGTGTAGATTTCTCCCTCAGACAGCTACTATTTATTAACTACCTACTCTTTCCAGAGCATGCTAGGAATACAGAACACGTACAAAAGCAAAGTCCCTTCACAGGATTAGAAAGAAATTGGAAAACTGTGATAAAGAGGCTGCCAAGTGATGGGATCAACAGAATGCACTACCCGGAGCAGCTGCTGCAGCTCCCAGGGGGAGAGGGAGGAGCGAGAGACTCCCAGAGGCAACTCTAGAGGCACAAGATGTAAGCAGATGGAGAAGACTGGGGAGAGAATTCCAAGCAAGGGAAGCCATGTAGGCAGCAATACTTTATTTAAAGGGGGGAAAAAAGGAGTACAACAATATAAAACAATCAGGAAAAGCAAGTCAGTCAATGATGTCACTTAAGGGGGTTGGTTTTGAGTATCATTGAGCCTTGAACAACAGTTGTGAGTCTCCAATCTGCAGTCTTGAGTATTTCATGAACAGAGAAAGCAGGAAGCTGAGGACAAAAAGGACCATCTCAAAAGGCAGATCAGAATCATGATCAGTCTTTGTGAAGAATATATATACATACACACACACATTGGTTTGGGGGCCAGACCTAACAGTGCTCAGGCTCTGGGTTCAGGGATCATTTCTGGAGGTGTTAAGGGTCCATAAGTGGTGCTGGGGATAGAATCCAGGTTGGCTGCAGAGCAGGAAAGTGCCTTTCTCACTTGTACTCTCTCTCTCTAGCCTGGTGGGAAATATTACTAAAATGACCTTTTACTTATACTATATATAGTAAACATAGTAAACATTTTGTATAAATCACTTCATATAATCCTCAAATAGAATTTTCTAGAGAGGTGTTACATTTCTCTAGAAAAGAAAACCAAGTGAAAAACCAAAATGTTTTTCATACTGTTAGTAAGAGACATAATACAATTTCAGACTCAGGTCTCTCTAACTCTGTTTCTTTAAACCTGGGTTGGAGGACCGAAGAGATGGATTAAGGTACCTGGATTAAGGCCTTGTACAAAGTTGGACTGAACACCCAGCCTCTAGGTTTTCCCTTTTCCAGTATCTGCCCCATGGGTGTGCTGACTTATCTCCTTCACTAACCTTCAGACAACACACCACTAGGAAAGACGGCTCATTCATCCAATGATGCTTACCCCATCTTCAGTGCTGACTGAGTTTTGTGGACCACAGCCACACCCACAAATGTTTGTTGAATGATTGGCAGCCTTCACTTTTAAATATTTAGTAGATTCAAAATTCAAGGCCCTCACTTCTTCCTGGCATCCAACTAAAACTAATGGATAGAGATGGCTGGTCTGGACCAACTCTGTAGAGAAGTTCCCTTCATCACGAGCCTCTACCTTTCCTTCTGCTCTGCTCAAGACAGAAAACTAGTCAAGAACAGATATGTTTTTATACAAAGGGCAGACTGTGATGGGTGAACACAAGTAAGCCTCTTCCCAGAACATATGAGATCATTCAAAACCCATGAGGGGGAACAAGAAGAATGATGATTAAAAAAATAAATAAATAAATAAAAAGAAAAAAAAAAACATGGTATGGGACTAACACCCAAGGACAGTAGAAACAAGGGCCAGAATGAAGGGTCTATGTTTGAAGCCTAACTCAAAGGCTAGGGGAGAGGGCAGTTGGGATAGAGAAGGGACCATTATGACAATGATGGTTGGAAGGCATCACTCTGAATGGGAAATGCATGCTGAAAGTGGGTAAAGGACCAAACATGATGGCCCCTCAGTATCTGTACTGCAGACCATAATGCCCAAAAAGAGAGAGACACAGAGAAAGACAAAGAGACAAAAAGAAAAGTGCCTATCCATTAAAGTCAGATCAAAGTGGATTAAAGACCTTAATATCATATCTGAATCCATAAGGCACATGGATGAAAATGTAGGCAGAATCCTCCATGACTGAAGCTAAAGCATCTTTAAGGATGAAACATCACTGACCAAGCAAGTGGAAAAAAAACATAAACAAATGGGACTACATTAAACTAAGAAGCTTCTTTACCTCAAAAGAAATAGTCACCAAAATACAGAGAGAACTCACATAGTGGAAAAGAATATTTACCTGCTACCCATCTGATAAGGGGTTAATATCCAGAATATACAAGACACTAGTAGTATTATACAAGAAAAAAAACATCCAACCCCATCAAAAAATGGGGAGAAGAAAGGAACAGAAGCTTCCTCAAAGAAGAAATACAAATGGGCAAAAGGCACATGAAAAAAATGTTCTTCATTGCTAATCAGCAGGGAGATGCACATCAAAACAACAATAAGGTATCATCTCACACCACAGAGACCGCACACATCAAAAAGAATAAGAACAACCGAACAACCAGTGCTGTTGCAGATGTGGGAAGAAAGGGACTCTCTTCATTGTTGGTGGGAATGCTGACTGGCCCAGCCTTTTTGGAAAACAATATGGGCATCCTTAAAAAACTAGACATTGAGCTTCCATATGACCCATAAATACCACTTCTGAACATATATCCTGAGAGTGCAAAAAAGCACAGTATAACTGACATCTATACCTGTATGTTCATTGCAGCATGAAACACCCACCTTCCAAGGCATGTGGAAGATGAGCCCCATCCCTGGTGCTTGCTCTACTCACAAAACACAGATCCATAGAGAACTGAAGGAAGACTTGAAGATGGTCTTGAAGAGCCTTAAATCCCAGTTTAGAATGCTGTGGGCCAGAAGAGCCTCAAGAATCCAAGGCATGCCTCATGAGCTGGGAGAGAAGGCAGCTGGAATAGAGAAGGGATCACTAAGTCAATGATGGTTGGAGGGATCGTTTGGGATGGGAGATGTGTGCTAAAAGTAGATAAAAGACCAAACGTGTTAGCCTCTCAGTATCTGTATTGCAAACCATAATGCCCAAAAGTAGAGAGAGAGAGTATGGGGGAAATTTTCTGCCATAGATATGGGGGAAGGTTAGGATAGGGGGGAGGGGAGGGAGGTACTGGGGACATTGGTGATGGAAAATGTGCACTGGTGGAGAGATGGGTGTTTGAGCATTGTATGACTAAAACTCAAACATGAAAGCTTTGTAACTATATATGTCATGGTGACTTAATAAAAAAAATTTTAATTTAAAAAACTAAAAGAAAGGTGCCTGTCATTGAAGCAGACTGAGGGGGGAAGGAGGTGGGGAGGCAAGAAGGATATAGGAGATATTGGTGGTGGGAAATATACATTGGTGAAGGGATGGATGTTGGAACATTGCATGATTGACACCTGATCATGAAAGCTTTGTAACTGTATCTCATGGCAATTCAATTAAAAGAAAATGTGGGTGGGGGGAGTGCAAAAGAAAAATCATTTGGGAGAGGTTTGTTATTGAAATGCTGTTCTTCATCAGCAGACGGCATTACAGTCAGATAAAATGAAGTGAAAAGAAAGATATTTTGACCACAATAATCAACCAACAACAACTAATTTTTTAAATATCAGATTATTCACATAGAGCATTTCTGCCATTTGAGACTATAGGCATACAAAGTGAGAGAAGGTATGGCCTCACCCTCCTTGGGGCTCATTACAGAGACCTTCAGATCCATGTTCTGATTCAGGTGGACAGTTGCTCTTACAGAAGTGTGCTAAGGAAGACTCAAAAGGGGTAGTGCATCTGTATTTTCTCACCAATGTTTTTTGAGCACTTCCTCTGTACCAAGCACTGAGCTAAACAAGGGTCCGACCAAAATGGAATCCTAGATCTAGGGTCTCTGACCTCCTCATGGAGTAGACGAAATACAACTTCTGTCTAGCTTGGAACATGAGTATTAAATGCTGTGGAAACAGAGAAGATCTGTAAATCCAGTGAGATCCAATAGAAAACACAGATGTCACTTTAAATATTCTAGTAGTCAAGAATACTAGAAAAAAGTAGAGCTGAGGAGATGGTACAGCGTTATGGCACATATCTGGTAAGCATCTGATCCCTTCTTGATCCTTGGCACCATATCGGCCCCTGAGAATCATCACATATAAATTTGGAGGCCCCTGAGCATTACTGGGTGTGATCCTGGTGGTCCTGAAGTATTATCACATCTCCTGGATCCTAGCACTGAGCCAACATGCCCCAGAGCATTCCCCCCAAATTAGGATAAATCAATTTTAATATTTTATTCTACTTTGGTATGGTCTGGAGCAATAGCACAGTGGGTAGGGCATTTGCCTTGAACCTGGCTGACCCGGCCGATCCGAGTTCTATTTCTCACCTTCGATTCCTCTGCCCCTCTCAGAGAACCTGGCAAGCTACCGAGAATATCTGGCCCGCACAGCAAAACCTGGAAAGCTACCCATGACATATTCGATATGCCAAACACAGAAACAAGTCTCACAATGTTACTGGACCCCCGCTTGAGCAAATCAATGAACAATGGGAGGACACTGACAGTGACAGTGACTTTGGTATATAAAATATTGCCATTTCAACATGGATTTAATTTTTCTAATTATAGTTTTCCATTTTGAAAATTAAATGTAATTAAAATTCAGTTCTTCCATCCCACAAGTCCCACCAGCATTTCTAATGCTAAATAGCCACGTGTGATTAGTGGCTAAGATAGTGGACAAAAATGACACTTTGTTAATGAATGATCAGAGCTCCCCATACCACCAAAGGTGAAATGGTATTTCTGGAAAACATGGGAAGACATATGTAAAATGATTAGAGAAAAAAAAAGGAAAACAGAAAAGGGTACTATCAATTAAATAGTACTCTGGATGCTGAACTAACACATCAAAGGTTATTCTAGGGTAGCACTGTAGCACTGTCCTCCCATTGTCCATTGATTTGCTCTAGTAGGTAACGTCTCCATTGTGAGACTTCTTGTTTTAGGCATATCTAATATATCACAGGTAATTTGCCGGGCTTTGTCGTGAAGGCAGGATACTCTTGGTAGCTTGCTGGGCTCTCTGAAAAGGATGGAGGAATTGAAACTGGGTGGGTCGCGTGCAAGGCAAACGCCCTACCTGCTGTGCTATGGCTCCAGCCCAATTCTAGGGTAGTAATTGGAAAAGTATATCAGTTCCCTCAGGCTACTGTAACCAATCATGACACATGAAAACTAAAAACAGATACAGCCGAAGAGAAGGGCCACATGGAGGGCTGGCTCCACAGCCCCCGGAGAAAAAACCAGGTTCCAAAAAGAGTCGAGATCATCGGGAAGTCCCAGATGGGGTAGGTGCCGCATCCCAACTCCCCCAGATGGAACCCCAGTGACCAGAAGCCTCTACAAGCATAGCTCGAGTATGCAGGAACTAGGACTTTTCCTCCAAAACGCGGCCGCGCGACATCTTTCTATATACAAAGTGATCAATGGGAAGTAAATCACCCAACGTTTCTCCCTGAAAATCAGAGTTAAGTTTGGAGCACGGCCACAGCCCCAGAAACACAAGGACTTAATGCAGAACCCAGCAGCTTGGAGCAGAAAAGTGAACAGACTATGTGTTAATCCAGGCCATCATGTCTGCCCAGAGGGGAAAGGGTGTTGCCCCATTCGCCCTCTCTTCTCTGGAAAGAAGGATGGCAGCCGCATGGGAGCCTTGTGGACAGCAGGTATGAGCCGGGGGTGTGGGGGCAACTAAAACCTCATGGGAAGGGGGGCGTTCCGGTCCGTCCTTTATGCCCTACTGAGGTCACCAGTTGCCCCCCGCAAGCAGCTCTCCAGCACAGCCACGGCCCCAGAAACACAAGGACTTAATGCAGAACCCAGCAGCTTGGAGCAGAAAAGTGAACGGACTATGCGTTAATCCAGGCCATCATGTCTGCCCAGAGGGGAAAGGGTGTTGCCCCAATCGCCCTCTCTTCTCTGGAAAGAAAGATGGTGGCCACATGGGAGCCTTGTGGACAGCAGGTATGAGCCGGGGGTGTGGGGGCGACTAAAACCTCATGGGAAGGGGGGCGTTTTGGTTCGCCCTTCACGCCCTACCAATGCCACCAGTTGCCCCCCACGAGCGGTTCTCCAGCACGGCCACAGTCCCAGAAGCACAAGGACTTAATGCAGAACCCGGCAGCTTGGAGCAGAAAAGTGAACAGACTATGCGTTAATCCAGGCCATCATGTCTGTCTGGAGGGGGAAGGGTGTTGCCCCAGTCGCCCTCTCCTCTCTGGAAAGAAAGATGGCGGCCACATGGGAGCCTTGTGGACAGCAGGTATGAGCCGGGGGTGTGGGGGCGACTAAAACCTCATGGGAAGGGGGGCGTTTTGGTTCGCCCTTCACGCCCTACCGAGGTCACCAGTTGCCCCCCACGAGCATCTCTCCAGCACGGCCACGACTCCAGAGCACAGAAACCAATTTCTTAATTATCTGATTTCCAGTAGAAATACTTCCAGGGTTAATAAGTAAAATAGCAGAAATCCAAAACCAACGTTTAATTCTTGAACCCAGCTGTAGAAAGCAAATCACTTCACAATGCTTTTTCAGCATGTCTGATTTGGGGGAGTAAACTCTAAATAATAGTGGTGAATCTTTTATTGAAACAATGAATCTAATCAAAGCAGATAGAGTGCTAACTAGAATTCATCTGCCTCACAGGGACTGGGAGGGGTGGGGGGTGGGGTTTTATTGGGGTTCTTCATGGTAAAAAATAAGTATTGGTAAAGGGAAATGTGTTTGATATTTGCATGACTGAGACCTAAACCTGAAAGCTTTGTAACTTTTCCCACAGTGATTCAATAAATAAATAAATTTAAAAAAAGAAAACTAAAAACAATAGGATTTTCTTCTCTCACAGTTCTGGAAGCCAGAAGTTGAAAACCAAAGTTTAGCAGAACCACATTCCCTAAGAGGTTCTAGAGTCCTAGTGTCTTCCAGCTTCTGGTAGTTCCTGGTGCACCTTTGTTTGTTTTAACATTACTCTCCAAATCTACACCAATTTTATATATCTTCTTTTACTCAATCTCATCTTCCTCTGTCCTCTTAAAAGTCAGCGAAATCAGGTCCCACCCTCAATGCAGGCTGATCTCATCTTGAGATCCTTAATTATATTTGCAGAGACCCTACTTCCAAATACCATCACGTTCACAGGTATCAGGAATTAGATATTAAACATACCCTTTGGAGGACACAGTTCAACTCTCTTGTAGAAGGGCTCTTTGCTAGAAAGAAAGGCTATCAGTTTCTTTTGTAGAAAGATGAACATAATGAGCCAGGTACTATGATTAATCCTTTACACAGATTGTTAATGTTAGTCCTCACTTTAAAGAATTACCCATGAAGGAGGTACTTAGATGCATAAACTGAGACTTTGATAAATTCACAAATATGTATGATATACAGACATAAAAATCATCACCAGGCCCACTGTATCACTGTATCACTGTCATCCTGTTGTTAATCGATTTCCTCGAGCAGGCACCAGTAATATCTCTTTCATCCTAGCCCTAAGATTTTAGAAAGTGCCACATTCAAGACTCTTTCATGGTCAGGAGAATGAGACCCATCATTGTTACTGGGTTTTGGCATATTGAATACGCCATGGGGAGTTTGCCAGACTCTGCCATGTGGGCAGGGTACTTTAGGTAGCCTGTCAGGTACTCCAGAGTAAGAACTAGATAATAAGTTCCTGGGTACCTCTGCCAGTTCCTTTATGCGTGAGACTCGACTGAACATGTGGAGGTTGTCTTAGGGGCCCAAGGGGCCCCAATGAAGACAACCAGGAGACTGTCTTCAGAGGCAGGAACTATGCTGTTCTCTTCTGGGAACTGGGTTTTATAGTCTCTGGGTCTTGGACATTGATGGGATTTCACGGCACAGGGGGCAGTTTGTGGGTGTAATGCCTAGCTACTGGAAGACGGGGGATCTGGGTGAAGGAGGACCAGTTCCAATCCAAGCAGACTTGGAGATCTAAGCCCCAGATCCCACACACCTGGGTTCCTCTGTCGGTTCCTTCATGCATGAGGTTCATCTGAACGTGTGGAGAGTGATCTTAAGCAGAGTTGTGGCTGGGTTTTGGAGGTTCCAGTGAAATAATTTTAAAAATGTGCCTGAGATTTTCAATTAATGAGCACAATATGTATAAACTGAGATGTGATTAGGAAATCACAGGCACCTTAAGCAATGAGAGGATTTTCACAGGGGAATCAGAGGTTACCCAAACACTTGCCTATAAGGGTATGTAACTAAAATCCAGGGCAATAACACTGATGAGCCCAAATTGGGCACTAAAGCAGACAAAGCTGTTTCTGGAATTAAACATAACTATCTATTATGGCTGCAACTGTCTCAAAAGAATATAAAAGAATAGTGTCTCTCCTAGTCTGTCTTTCAAATCTGACGTGAGGTGTCCCTAACTGGCAGACTAGTTCTATTAGCAGAGCATACTTTTAAAAAAAATCTGAAAATGTAGTTAATGCATTCTCCACAGTGCAATAAAGATTTAGAAGAAGAGAGCAATGTTGTGTCAGAGCTGACATCCAAAACCCCAGAAGAGTATTTATAACCACATACAGAGAGAGCACATCATTTGAAGCTCCAGACCACCCACAGCAAGACGCAGAAGTGTTGTGACTTCTCAAACGTTGAGTAAGCATGCATCTAACTTATAGCTGAGATCTTTTTAAACTA
Source organism: Sorex fumeus (assembly GCF_029834395.1). Taxonomy (NCBI): domain Eukaryota; kingdom Metazoa; phylum Chordata; class Mammalia; order Eulipotyphla; family Soricidae; genus Sorex; species Sorex fumeus. The sequence continues at coordinate 18,601,024 of NW_026606064.1, forward strand.
CTTTAAATTTTTTTAAACTACTGAACTATAGACTAGTGTCAGCTTAACCCTCTTAAGGTATAACCCCAAGGATATGTCACCTTAGCAATATCTCAATTATAGTAAATATTTTCATACCTCTACTGTGTTGAAATAAGAATACAGAGCAAAGCTAGAAACAGCTATAAATTCCTGAGGGTGGAATATCCGCTTTGAACTCATTTTGGATCTCCAGCACCACCAGTTACAGTCCTAAAACAATACAACACAAATACATAGATAGATATGTAGATGTCACTCTTCGTTTCTGTTATCACTGATATGTCTTAAATCATTATAATATATAAATAAGAGAGTACCATAGATAAAAAGAAACATTTCAATTTCAAGTGCAAATTAATTTGTCATTGCTACTCTGATTACTATGCATTTTACCTTTATGCCTACCTAGAGTGTGCCTTAAAAGAGTATCTCAAGAAAATAACATGAATATAGGTGCATAAATAATGTGTTAAATAATGCTTGTTGATCATAAGAACACATTCTGTAAACTGTTTGATATATTGACCTGATTTTGAAAGAGAATCTACTGTTGATGGAGCAAAGTGATTCATTGCTTGCAAGAATAATGAAAACAGATGCAAACTAAATGAGTCTCCAGGCAGCCCAAGGACTGGTGGAAAAGATTAAAGAGTGAATGGTATAGTAGCAATCAGATTATATATGCTTACATCATTGAGTTGGTGACTTAAAAGCCAATAGGTGAGATAATCTGATGGAACTGTCTGGTATTAGGATGTGCTGTTGCCATCAGTAGTAAGTAAATCTACAGGAACTTCCCCAAAAAGTGCCTGAGTACATAACAATCAGTTTCCTGAAAATCTTGTGAGTGATCCTATCACCACAATCCAATCATTCTTAGTTTTCAATCTAGGTTCTAGTCTTGTATCCTGGAGAAGCTATTTTCAAAGTTTACATAGTACTGACTCCTAAAATTTGCACTCCATGTCACACGAGCTTGCCATGTATAATAGAGAGGAGTCTGTGAGCCTGGTCTGGGAGATGGTCCCTGATCAGTCTTTTTGATGTTACTTGTGGACACTTCCAAAGAACCTCCAATCTCACCATCTCTAATGTTTCCTTCCTGTGAATGCCTCATTACATTTCCTTGGACACTCACTAATCTTTACCTGCCTATGTTTACTATTAGCTTAGTGAACTATTAGCTAAACTATTATTTTGTGTTCTCTTTGAACATGGCATTTTGCCCCCAGCTGGAATTTCAGTTGTTGGTACTTGAAACTGGTCCAGGACCTCACGCCCTGACTTACTGGTTCTAGTAACAGATCACCCTTTTTTTGTCTCCTCTATAAGGCTGTGACCACAGATCCCTCAGCTTTGACTCATAGACATTATTTATAACTATTGGAAATTCACTATAGGCATTCCTATGATGTTCTTCTGCATCTTTCTTGTGTGCATTAGATCAAGTTCAGTTTCTAGAGAAACATTTCACTTCTCTAGCTGTTCTACAGTTCTCCTGTGAGTCTTTTTACTTTAAGTGGCAACGTGCCTTTCTAATGACTGAACATCCATCTGTGCCCTGGTCTAATAGACCGTATTAGTCACAGTGTATAGATTTGAATGGACTCATCTACCCTCCAGAGGGAATGAAAATATCTCCCAGTCTGAGAGCTATGGGAGAATTCAAGTTTGCTTGGGTCCCATGAACTTGGCAACCAGCTGTATTCTTCTCTCTTCACAAATACTTCTTGTAAATATTTTTCTTTGAATTTAATCCCAGCTACATCCAGTTGTCCATTTCAAAGCAAATCTCTTACATGTGAATGCTTGTATACACTTATTAAAATTTTGTTTTCAATATATTTTTCCAGCAAGCTACCGAGAGTATCTCACCGGCACGGCAAAGCCTGGCAAGCTACTTATGACATATTCTATACGCCAAGCACAGTAACAAGTCTCGCAATGGAGACCTTACTGGGCCCGCTACAGCAAATTGATGAACAATGGGAGGACAGTGGCAGTGACAGTAACAGTATTTTTACAAATACTCTGTTCACCTGGATGAGTTCCCCATCCCCAAGGGCTCTCAGTCCTAGAAGCACCCACTTTGTTTCCCAGGTGACTGAGCCACTTGATTGTGGGGTGACCAATAATGTTCTCTGTGGGCAGAGGTGGCCCCATTAATGTGGAGGGCTGGCAGATGTTCAATGGGTACAGACATCAGCCCTGTGAACAGTACCTGCATCCAGACTAGGGGCCTCCTCCCTCTGGGCCAACAGTTCAAGTCAGGACAAGCATCAGACATAATGTAGAGAAGCGAGCTCCCAGGGCAGCCATCTGGGGTGGCCTCATGGTCCTGTGCACAGGGTCTGGGTCCCACACCTTGGCCCTGAATGACACCCCCATTGGCACTGCTCAGGGACAACTGGCACAGGCCCGGCCAGGAAACGAGGTGGGGTGGAGTGGCTGAGATGACGGCATGGGAGTGCTTGCTCCCTTGAGATGTCTCCACACTGACAGGGACAAAGGCAGGACACAATAAGGTATGAAATGGAGTAATGAGGATTTAAATGATACAGTACTCTGTATTACTGTTCCTGATCCAGCACATTACAGTATGGGCAGGCCTCACTGCAGTGTCTGTATCCGAGTCCTGCTATAGGCCATGGGGTACATTGGGGTATACTGTTTGAAATAAAGCAATTTCAAAACAAAAAAAAGAAAAAAACTGTAGGGGCCTTATTTTGCAGGATTGTAGGAGACTTATTTTATTTGGTGCGGTTGGGGAATTCCTGGCTGTGCTCAGGGACTGCTTTCAGCTTCTGACGCCAGGCATATGGTGTCACAGAGCAGCACTTCAAGGACCGTATGGTGCTGGGGACTGAACCAAAGTCTACTGAATTCAAAGCATAAAGTCCAGCTATTTGGCTCTCTCTCCAACCCAGGGTGCAATTCTTTTAAAAATTCATTTGTTGAATCCTCATGAATTATAATGCTAACCATAACTGAGTTCTTGGGATACAATGACCAAGTACCAGTCCCTTTACTACCAATGCCTTCCCTCCACCAATGTCTCCAGTTTCTGCCCACTCCCTACTCATCAAAATTTTAAAAGAAAAAAATATGCTTTTGGGGGCCAGAGTGATAGCACAGCGGGTAATGCGTTTGCCTTGCAGGCGGCCAACCCAGGTTCAATCCCCGGCATCCCATGTGGTCCCCCGAACACCACCAGGAGTGGTTCCTGAGTGCAGAACCTGGAGTGACACCTGACCATTGCTGGGTGTGACCCAAAAGGCAAAAAAATATATATATGCTTCTTTAAAATAAAAAAAGATTGAGCAAGATTCCCTCCTTTTTATTAGGGAGGCTGCATCTAAAATTGCAGTCATACAGCTTCTTCTTCAGGAGGTGTCACGCTTGAGCCTCATAGCAGAGCTCACTGATCACTCACTAGGTGTGTAGCAAGTTACTACTTCCCTTAATAATCTACAACTGAGCTTGTGCTTCCAATTCCTTCATTCAATTCTCAGTAAGACTCTGTTTTGGTAGTGGTCCAAACAAGAATCCCTCAATGAAATCTGGAGTCTTAAAAAAATTCTACTCTAAATAAGACTTGGTCACCCTGTCCATATCATCTCGCCTAATTTGGTTGCAGCTGGAAACAAAATTTTACGAATGGGTGCTCTAACTCGATTGTGAGGCAGCCACTTGAATGTGGGCGCAGATGTCCTACTGGAAATATCAGATCAGGGCTAGCTTTAGCCCTGTGAGAAACTGTTATTGGGTTACTTGTGCATGAATAGATCTGTCCTGCAAGTCTGGCAGATCTTCATAAAAGCTATTGAGAACAAGTAAGTGGCTTCCACTAAAAGGAGAGCTCATGGCTCTTACTCCAAATCATGCGCTGTAGGCAAAGCCACTGTTGTTACACCTGCTGCAACCAGCTGGCAAAACTAAAGCATGTTCCATGACTGGACAGAGTCAATCCAACGCCTTAAATATCTGCAACACCCCCTAAGGTATGGCTCTTTCTAAGGAAGATTTTGCTAATGGAGCCTCGTTTTTCTCTTAATCGTCTCTTCAGCAATATATTCCAAATGACTTTCCTAAAATCCTGTTAAAACAGAGTCAGAGCTTTAAAGAGTCACATCCAGGCATGAGGTAACTGCATTTCTGTCCTGTACATCATTCTGGTGGACACTTCCGCCTAAAGATCGCTAAATACACATTCACATTGTGAAACTTGGCACACACTTACAGACTCACCGGGAAAGAGACCACCCAACGGAGCTTTACTGCCTATGTGCTAATTAAGAGGAATATATTGTTCCATACAAAAATTCCTATTCCAATTGGTCTTTTTTTTGCAGCTCTTCTGAGGGAAACTACTATGATCTGACTGTTTGTGCTTACTGCCTCAGCTGATATACTGGAGTCCTAAAGCCCAGTGTGATGGCATTAGAGCCTTTGGGAGATGCTCAGGTCAGGAGCACAGAATTCTCATTAACAGATTAGTGTTCTTATAAAAGAGACCCCAGATAATGCCCCTCCCACTTGAGAGGACATTTCGAGAAAGCACTGTTTATGATCCCTGCAGCCTCACTGAACAAATCTGCCAGTGCCATCATTCTAGACTTCTCATCCCTCAGATGATACAAAAAAAAAAAATTAAAAAACCAAATGCATCTTGTTTATAATCTAGCCAATCTGTGTTATTTTGTTATAACAACCCAAACAGACTGAGGGGACGTGAACACTACAAAGCCTGGCATAAACTCAAGAATTTGTTCTGAAATGCAATTTACTGACTATGCTCTGGATGATTGGGATATATAATTTAATAGGAAAAAAATCCATATCAAGTTGATCTTTAGAATGGTGGTTCTTTTAGTATAAGAAGCCAAATACTGGGAATCTAAGGTGCAGCTCTCCTCTAGCTGTAATTCTGCGATGGGGAATATGGCTCGGCTCTACCAGCCATGGAATAGAATGGAGGACTGTCTCTGACCAGTCTGGTCAGCCAACCCAATCCTAAAGACAAAAACGGTGATGACTTTTGGGAAAATCATAGCACTCTAAACACAGGCATCTACCAAGTCAACTTCTCAATGCTCTTTGTTTATCTTAATAAATAATCAGCATTCCAGAGCACAACAGTGACTGGAAAGGTTTACAAACAGGAAGCAGCCCTGGAATGTCAAAGATTTCTCCTTGACACATTTCAAGGTAAAGAATTGCCTGCAGGAAATTTATTAGAGCGCATTGTTGGGATCAGTGCCTCATAGGGAGTTAGAAGAGCAGAACTGTGTTTGAGGGAGGAGGGAGGAGGGAGGCACATCTAAACACAAGTGCAGTCAGAGCAAAGTTTCAGCTGATTCCCACAGGAAGCCAAGGAGGCAGAAAGGACACCTTAACATCTTTTGCAAGTAGAGGTCAAGGCAAACAGAACTTTAGGGATCAGATTGAACAGTCACTAGTTAAAAAAGAGATGGCAATTCCCACAGAAGCAATTCCCAAAGGTGAAGTCATGGAAAGTTATCTATCAATCACCAACACTTCCAACAGCTGTGGAATTAAGTGCTTCCATCCAAAGAAGGTCAGGAAGACCTGAGAGGCAGACCAGAACAAATAATAATATAGCATTCACCAGACCAAATAATAATATAGACTGGTTTCTGCTCCAGTACTACATAAAGACACCATTATATTTAAACCACTCAACCCAAACACTAAACATGGAAGTAGCTATAGATCCCAAACTTAGTCACATAATTTATAATTTAACAATAAAGATTTGCTTAAATTTAATAAAAATATAAGTTCTGGTATGACTCATCTTTTTTCTTGAGAACAGGTTATCAAAATCATCTACTGAGTAACTTGGAAGCAAACTCATGACATAAGTAAAATTAATGTAAACTCAATGGATTTGTAGGATAGAATTTGGTGGGATAAAATTCAACTAATTATTCTCCTTCTTTTCAAGATTCCACTAGAAAAGCCTCCTGAATTTTGAGAGCAAGTGTTCCTCTGTAGCATCCTGAAATGAGAGGCCCTACTTCCTGCCCTACTGGATAGCAAATAATCAGGAAAATTAACCACAACATGTACTAAGTATATAATTTCTGGTTGGTACTATTATGAGTGCTCCACACCCCTAATCTATTATCAATACTAATTCTCAAAACAACTACATGAGGTATATTTTGTTGCTAAAAATTCACGACCTGCCAAAGGTCAAACATGGTATGTGACACAGTTAAATTTCAAGTTAACAAGACCAAAGAAAATCCACCAACATAATTGCTTTATTATTTTTTAATTGAATCACCATGAGATAGACCATCACAAAGCTATTCATGATTGGGTTTCACTCATACAATGTTTCAACACCAATCCCTCCACCAATGTATATTTCCCACCACCAATGTCCAGTGTCCTCAGTTTCCCTCTCATGGCCCCCCTATAAACCCTCCCCCGTGTCTGCCTCTATGGCAGGCATCTTTTCTCTCTCTCTTTCTCTCTCTCTCTGTCTCTCTCTGTCTCTGTCTCTCTGTCCCTCTGCTCTCTGTCACTCTCTCTGTCTCTCCCTCTCTCTCTCCTTTTATGTGCTAATTGCTTTATGTTGTTCTCCACTTGTCCCTAGAGATTCTCTTTGCACCCGACCCTGTATCCTAGGAGACTGACTTCTATGGACTCTATCAACTATACTCTTCTCATTTCCAATTGAGCTGACATGAAAACAATTACTAATGACACATTAAAGGATGGACGGAAACCCAGATCAACTCAGCAGTAACTCCTTCCTCCAAGAAAGGATCTTCCTACAGCCTAGTTCCACTTAAGTACGACTTACTTACTTCCCAAAACTGGCTACATTTCTCTTGCTCAACCAACTCTCAGAATGAACTTGTCTATAGAAGGCAGCACTTCCCACCTAAGCAATTATAGACCAACTATAATTTCCTCAGTTGTGACAACAGAAAATGTCTTCAGATGTTGCTAAATGTGCCCTGGCAACAAAATGATTCCCCGTTCAAAATTAGGACCTAGAATAAATCAATGAAAGAACTAAAGTCAATTTTTAAAATAAGATGAGAAGATAAAATGGAAGAAAAGAAGGGAGGAAAGAATGAAGGGAGATGAGTGAGGGAGAAAAGAGGGAAGGAGGAAAAATAAATCAAGAGATTTTTAAAATAGTATTCTGCTACATTTCTGCCTCTTGTAATTGATATAACTATTATAGATATTTTTATTTGTGAAAATAAGATGCTGGAAACTCTGTCTTCATTTGGATTTGGTATGTTTCTCTATCAAATTTTCCTCCTCCTCATAATCATACCCTTCCCAGATAAGTCACATTTTGTAAGCCACACTGTCCTTCTTGCAAGTCAAGGACATTGTACAAGATTCTCCTTTCTCCCCTCAATGTAACCTACAGCACCAAAGCAACACTTCTCCTATTCAAAGTGATACCTTAGATGGTCATCTCCCCCCTCGTAAATGTAGAAGCTGAAAATATAAGCCTAAAAGCATAATATTAAAATGATTTTTATACACACAATCAGGGTTTACAACAAGAACAAATACATCTTTCGTCAGCCAAAAAAAAAAAATTAAAAAGTGGGAGTACTGACTTGAGTTGAAGGGTAAAGCAATACCAAGAAATCTGAATGGTTTATGCCCGACGATGACTATTTGGACCACGTTCAAGGCCTGAAGTAGAAATCCTTCATTAGCACCGACATTTCCATTATTGCTAGTGTCAGGAAGGAAAGTGTTATAAGTATTCGGGAGCTGAGGTTTCAACATTTGTCAAATGCAATTACCCAGACTTTTTAGCTCCAAGTTGACTGGAATGCTATCTTCCACGTCTCATTCACCCAATACATCGAAAAGGAAGCAGAGGGGGTAGTTTATAAACTAGATGCTGCAATAACCACAATATTGTGTTTAAATTAGGTTGACAACGAATGACTTTGCAGTACTTTGAAACCACATAACCCTGAGAGAGCTAAAAGGTCTATTAGTGCTAATGAGGCCAAGTAGATGTGGTGTTGCAATGAGAAGGAAAGAGGCAATGTACATATGAATCAGGAAACAATACTAATCCACATTCTGTTGTCAAACCACAAATAAAATGTTGGCTTAAAGCACTGTCTCTTTCTGGATGAGACACAAAAAAGTCTGTGGGGGCCTGAATCTCCCTCTAAAAAGGCTACAGCCAGCCAGCTCTTGAGGGAAGGCTAGCACAGATGAGAGTTTCCTCTGAGCATCATAGCCCGACACCTGCCACTCTGAAAACCAGCCAAGAGACTTAATAATCACGCTTTCAGATGCAATTTTCGGGCTCATCGCTTGCAACACAACATCCGTTTCTACTGTATCTGAGGACTGAAAATGTTAGCGAGGTTTCAGGTTCTCAGGCTGTTTTAAAATAAGTACTGAGTCAGAAGCTACGAAATGGGCTTTCCTGGAAGTCTACTCTCTGTGATATAGGAAACAAAATTTGCTAAAGAAAAGCGCTGTTGCTTCACTGTAAAAAAAATCTGGCCAACCTACTCTCAGTGAAAGCACAAACCATCCTCGGTAACAGCTCTTCATGCTAAGGCTGCTAAGACGGCAAAATATCAAGGTGGAAAATACAAGTTCTAAAATAAAAATGGCAAGCAATGAAATTATCATCAATTATTTTCTAAAACAACCCTATTATACAGACAATTTCTAAAATAACCGCATTAAATTTGAGTATCAGAAGTCACACACAGATTTGAAGCCCCATGATTTGAAGACCACACACAAAATGAACCAAGTTCATTTTGGTACAGAGAATGTTCTGGAAGAATTGAATTTGCAAACCACTAGGAGAAACATGCTCTTCCCATTTGCTTCTTTGTTCCCTGCTGCTTTTATACTGACTCATTTTTTTGTTTGTTTTTTCACTCACTCCTGAAGCCATATGCATCTGTAAGCTTCTGCTGACTAGTTTTTTTGTACAAATTGAAGTCTGTTGTGATGGCGTTAAGCAAAAAAAAAAACCAAGAAATATGTTAAAGAAGACTTCATAGCTCTGGTGTTAGGGACAGCCAGGCTGCAGGCCCTATGATACCTGTGAAACCAGGTTTTGGGGACAGACATAGATGATTCTTCCCAGTCGCCATGGCCTAGCTCTCCTCATTATATAGCCCACGAATGATGTGATACATACCCAAAAGACCCTTGGCAAAGAAAAAGGTTTCCCACCTCTGAGGTGAGCTCTCTAAAAAGACCAAACAAAGGAGCCACTCAAATAAACAAGGCCAACCACAGGAAGAGCCTCTTGACTGAAAATACCTCAGGGACCTCTATCAGCAGTGAGAGTGTCAGATCTGCTTTCCCTCAGAAATGCCCATGGCCACCCCACTCAGTTGAACTATAATGCCCTCCAGTGCCACCACCCCTCCTTGTTCGCTTCAGACTCCAGCACTGCTCTGCAGAACCGGGATCCTATGCTTTCAGCCCAGCTGCTAGAGTTTATTCAATAACATAAAGGAAAATAAATAAGGTTCAGCTACCTATTATATACCATTATTGTAAAAGGTAAATAAATACTTCAATTCTGTGATGAGGTTGCCTCTTTGTAAGTGAAAAATAATCATGCAAATATTTCTTATTTAATAAAACCTTTACTCAAATGTTTAAGAGGGAACATTTCTCTGTTCACTTCTAAAAGTGTCATTTAAAGTAAAGGCACTAGGAGCTGGAGTGATAGTATAGTGGGTAGGGCATTTGCCTTGCATTCGGCCAACCTGGGTTCAATTCCCAGCATCCCATATGGTCCCCTGAGCACTGCCAGGAGTAATTTCTGAGTCCAGAGCCAGGAGTATCCCCTGTGCATAGCCAGGTGTGACCCAAAAAGCAAGAAAACAAAAACTAAAATAAAGTAAAGGCACCAGGGCCTAAAGAGATAGTGCATAGATTAAGGCTGTTCCTTAGCAAGTGGCCAACACTGATTTGATACTTGGCAGTATGTGGTCCTGGGCACCATGGTGAGAGAAGAGGGGAGCAGGGGAGGGGAAGAAAAAGGTGGGGAAGGGAGAATAGAGGAGGGAGATGGGGAGAGAAAATATGAATGGGGGAGAAGACAAGAGGGGAAGAGAGAGGAAGGGAATGGAGGGGAGGGGATATTAAAACAGTATTTTAATGCTCAAAAAATTATTAGAGGAAAATTGAACATTAATGAAATGCAGACTCAAAATAAATAAAGCAACAAACTTAGGCTAGTACCAACTACTGCAACTGAGCATAAAATAATTATGATTCCTAGCAGACAATGCAGGACAGGAAATTCAATTTGATACTTGATTTTTATTATTTCCTAAAAGGACAAACACTCATTTCACCAAGGAAACCCCTATTTACTAATTTTGAACTGAGAAGAATTTATCATGAAGAAAAACCAAACAACAAACGTGGTGTCCTTGATAATAATTCTGCAAAATCAGTAACTAGCACTGACTTTATGATCACTCCTTATATCAAGATCAAGGGAATAATTTTTACTTTTATAAAAAATTTAAGGAAAAAAGCAAAAAAATCACACAGTTGATGCATGGATTTTGATTAAATTGAACATATGCATAGCTCCATGATGCCACCATCAGAAAAAAAATGGTTTTCAACATATTCATTACAACCCTAAACTTCCTTTTACTTGCTTATGTTTTCTTTTTTTCTTGTAAGCAGACATAATGGAAACTCTTCTTCCAGTCTAAGATGTACAACGTCGTCTTGTTAACTGTATGTTCTATGTTGCACAGAAGATCTCTAGATCTTATTCATTATGCATAGCTCAAACTATGCACCTACTGAGTAACATTTCCTATTTCCTCTTTCCACTTGACTTTGACTATTTTTAGATATAAGGAATAATGTATTTCAACAGAGAATCCAAGTAACATATTCCTCTAGGTGGCTAAGAATATGCTTCCATACCAGAATGAAGTCTAGAGAATCTGGTAGCATAAACAGTTCAACTGTCTAATACTGGATTCCTATTTTCTCAGCAGAACTTTTATCAATCAAAGTGACACAGTCAAACTCCCACTGGGAACCTTCTATGCATATGCCTCATGCTGCCAACATAAGGGAGACATATACATTCTCAAATGTAAGGAAATCAAACATCCTAAATGGATGTCTGGTGCAGAAAGAGAAAGGACAGGGGCTGGAGCGATAGCACAGCAGGGAGGGCGTTTGCCTTGCACGCAGCCAACCCGGGTTTGATTCCCAGCATCCCACATGGTCCCCCAAGCACTGCCAGGAGTAATTCCTGAGTGAAGAGCCAGAAGTAATCCCTGTGCATCGCCGGATGTGACCAAAAAAGTAAAAAAATAAAAATAGAGAGCGAAAGGACAAACATTGCTTAGTTATCCCCCCTTCCCCCAAACAACAGTTTTGAATTAGTTCAGATACACTTGAAGCAGGGGGAGGGGGGAAGGGGAATGGAAGTGATACTGCCCTGCCAATAAACGATATAAGAAGCAAACCTGGATTTAACATTAAGCAAACCAATGGAATCTAAATCACTGTCACTGTTCTCTCATTGTTCATCAATTTTACTTGAGAAGGCCCAGTAACGTCTCCATTGTAACACTATTTACTGGGTTTGGCATGTCAAATACATCACAGATAGCTTGCTAGGCTTTGCAGTGCTGGTGGGATACTCTCGATAGCTTGCTGGGCTCTCTAAGAGGGCGGAGGAATCGAACCTAAGTTGGCCACATGTAATGCCCTACCCACTGTGCTATTTCCCCAGCACAGAATCTAAATAAGATTAAATAAACTAAGAGGAACTAATTAAGAAGACTAAATTTTAGTCTTAACTAAGCCCTACAACCCTTTTGACTTGCTCTTTACCCTAGGCTGAAAGAAAGGGGAATAAGAGAGTTTTCGTGACTGACCCTATGTTAATGAGACGACACACTACATAAATTTCCCATGTTGTATAACAAGTGACTCCAAAACTTGCAGTGGCTTACAACAACCATTTTCATCTCATAATTTCTATAGGGGCTGAAGCAATAACACAGCGGGTAGGGCATTTGCCGTGCACGTGGCCAGTCGGCCGACAAGTGTTCAATTCCTCCACCCCTCTAGGAGAGCCCAGCAAGCTACCGAGAGTATCTCGCCCGCATGACAAAGTCTGACAAGCTACCCATGATGTATTTATATGCCAAATACAGTAACAAGAAGTCTCACTATGGAGACGCTACTGGTGCCCGCTCGAGCAAATCGATGAACAATGGGAGGACAGTGCTACAGTGCTACTTTCTATAGGCGGGTGCATATTAGATGCATCCTCTGGGTCTGGGTCTGTCATATGTGGCTGAAATCACCTCAAGGCTTAACTGGACAAGAGCCCACTTTCATGCCCTCTCTTTTTGTGAGTGTCAGACTTTAATTCCTTAAGGTCTGCTGCACCAAGGACCTCAATTCCTCATGAGGGACTGACCTCCCAGTACAATTGTTCACCAACATAGGAGCTGACTTCATCAAACAAAGCAGATGAGAGAGAAAGAACATGCTGACGAGATGGAAGCAACAGTCTTTTGTTATCTAATCTTGGAAGTAGAATCCTGTACTAGACTATCTGTTTAAAGAAAGTAACTAGGTCCAGTCCACATCAAGGGGGTGAAGAAATATCCGAGACTATGAATATCAGCAGGCAAGGATCACTGGGAGGCATTTCAACAGTTGTCAACCACAGATGCAGAAGGGGTAACCTGAGGGGCAAATCTAAAGAGTTTGTTTCTGAGAGATTGATTAGCTGTGGTTTTCAAGTATATTTAACAAAGAAAGTCTTTTTAAAGATTGTGAAAATACATTTCCCTTGATGCAGCAGCATGTAAGGCCCAACAGATGGTGGACTTGTTTTGTACTCTAATCCAGTTGCAGTTTAAGACTAAGACAAGGTTTCATTCCTCCTGATCATCAGGAGTCTGGGAGGTTCTCAGCATGGATCAGGGCAGGAGTGTTAACAATCAATGAAGCAAATAGCAGGAAGTTCAGCTACACCTACTGTCCAACCCCCCTGGTGTCTAAATAATTATGAGTACACTATGTATTTTCACAAATACTTCAATGCAAATCATGCATTTCTTGACTACTTGAAATATAGGATTATACCAAAAACTGTGTGAAATCTTTGGGGTCAAGAATGCAAGAAGAACTTAATTATATGAAGCTAAGAGGTGGATATCTAAGAAAACCAAATATCTCTCCAACAGAAAAAACATATAGTGAGGTAAATAAGTAAAGTTTTATGTCGTACTAGAATACCAGAAGTAGTTGAAACTAGATCAGAAGCTCAACCAACAATCTCATAATAATTACTAAGTTTATTTTGTCTGGAAAAACATTCTTAAGGCAAAAGAACACAAAAGAATCGAGGTAAGTTTTGTTTAGGGTACTTGTATGTCCTAATTTTATCAGGGCAGATTTATTTATGCTTATGCTGCTATTAGTGATCCTGCTTTCCATTCTCATAAATATCTTGGTTTAGAAAAATATACCAATTTTACAGACATCAACCTCAAATCATTAAGACAACAAGCTTAGGGATTGTTTTTACATGTTCTTACCCATCATTCTTCTCGCCTTTACTCCCTTTAGTTATACCTTTATAACAATTAGCAGTATGCTCAAAGATTTCTTTCCACTTAAACTTTTGAGTGAAAACTCAACTCCAATCCCTTCTGTGATAATAGTTTACAATGCTCCAGCTAGTGCTAGAGTAGAGTTCAAGTTAGAATTCTTGAGGTTGGAACAGCCATGTGGTGATTTGGTAATCAGCATCAGCAAGATTTTGATCCAGAGGAAGGCATTCAAGTGATAACTTGCTAAAAGTCACAAAGATTCAAGTAGCCTGAAGAAGAGGTGATTAGTAGATAAAACACTGAAGAGAAATCCAAATAAGTAGCTCTCAAGAATGGTCCAGAGTAGTGACTGCAGGATTTGGATAACGAGAGAAAACAGGCTTCCTCACTTGTCTTAAGCAATACTTGTTTTGCAATCTGAGCCGGTCAAAAATGGCAAGGTCCTATTTACTGACTCCAGCTTGTATTTCTGTAAGGCAGATACTCTTGATTTGGGGACACCTAATAAGGAGGCTAGTGCAGAATACAGCGTGCAAATCACAGCTATCTGTGCTCATTCACAGATTGGGGCAAAGCTGCAAAGGTGCTGTATTATTTGGGTCCAGTTTCATTGTGTATAAAATGAAAATCTTATTACCTAGAGGGTATGTCTAGTTCCTTTCATATCATATCCTAAATGTTTGCAACAGTGCACTTAGATCAACATTTTTAAACACTTCAGGCTGGAAACTGTGCATGTGCTGGGACCAACAAAACAAGTGGTGCTTTTCATCAAGGAGTTTGCAAGTGAGTGAAAGAGATAAACAACAAAGTACAAACTGTTGGGAGCAGATTTTTAACTACAAGGATAACAAAGAGACACCTGACTTGGCCCCAGAAAGTCAGGTAAAAGTCCCCGAAGCCAACTTTTTAAGGACACAAAGGAGTTAACCTAGAAAGTAAAATAGAGATGAAACACATTGTGGGCAAATAACCAGTATGAGTAAAAGTCTTCAAGACACCAATGAGCACTTTGGATTGGGAAGAAGTGATTCAAATCAGAACCAGGAGTGCGTAAGTCAAACTGGGCTACAACATGGAGGTCTGGTTTTGGATGAATTTCGATGCCTACTAATGAAGGGGATAAAGCCCTGTATTGGGGGCTTAGCTCCTGGAGGGTCTGCAGTCCATGAGTAACATCCTCTGATACACATATATCCAAACAACCGAACAGAGTTCTCTGCTAACCAAGGTCTCTTGAATATTTAACAGAATATCCAGTTGGAAATCAAATAAATATTCCAGAGCCCATACAAAGTCAAAAAACATCTAACTGGTAGTAAAGGTCATTACTTTGTTCATAAAATGAAGAAACTGAAATATGGGAATTAGGAAGAATTTAGAGGTTTGGTTGAGAGAAAAGGAAGCTAAATACAAGAGAAGAATCTCAGTTCTGGACAACTCACATCTTGCTACATCATGTTATTTATTTTTAATCCCACGTGGGCCATGATCAGAGTAAAACTCTGAGTAAAACTCTTATCTGGCTTTGGCATCTACAGAGTCAATTGTCTGGGAAAACAACATATGTATCACTTAATCACAATCCCCGTTATTCATCGATTTATTCGAGTGGGTGCCAGTAACGTTTCCATTCATCCCGGTTGCGTGCTAGTGTAGCCCAATGGTATCTGTTCGTTCTAGGAACATGCAGAGCCTCAAACCGATCATTTAGGGTCTTGACGAAGAAGTCTGACCATCTTATAGGTGGGCGTCCACGTGATCTTTTGATGTCCCGTGGAATCCAATCAGTAATGGCTCTAGTCCAGAGGTTGTCTGTAAACCTCATTACGTGTCCAGTCCATCTGATTTTTGATGTCTTGGCAAATGAGACAGCGTCCCTGATTCTTTTTTTTTATATATAATTTATTTATTTATTGAATCACTGTGGGAAAAGTTACAGAGCTTTCGGGTTTAGGTCTCAGTCATGTAGATACCGAACACATTTCCCTTTACCAATACTCATTTTTAACCCCGAACCCCAATAGACCCCCACCTCCCACCCCTTCCAATTCTTGTGAGGCAGATGAGTTCTAGTTAATACTCTATCTACTTTGACTAGATAGATTATTTCGATAGAAGATGCACAATTATTGTTTGGAGTTTACGACCCACCCCCCACAATCAGACATGCTGAAACAGCGTTGTGAAATGATTTGCTTTCTACAACTTGGTTTAAGAATAAAATGATGTCGCGCGGCCGCGATAGCGGCTGCGTGGTTTTGAATTTCTGCTATTTTACTTATTGACCCTGGAAGAATTTCTATTAAAAGTTAGCTAGTTAAGAGATTGGTTTCTGTGCCCTGGAGTCATGGCCGTGCCGGAGAGCCGCTCGTGGGGGGCAGTGGCGACCTCGCTGGGGCGTGGGGGATGGCCCACAAAGCCCCCCTTCCCATGAGGTCCCCGCCGCTCCCCCGAGCCCGGCTCAAACCTGCTTTCCACAAGGCTCCCGTGCGGCCGCCATCTTTCTTTCCAGAGAGGAGCGAGCGTCCCTGATTCTTGAGCGTTGACGAAGATCAGAACTCTGGATTCTATTTTTCATTTGAGTGAATCGTGATATTCCAAGCATAGTTCTTTCGATTCCTCTTTGAGAGACCCGAATAGCGTTCTCATCCTGTTTTCGTAGGGTCCAGGTCTCTGAGGCATATGTTAATGCAGGAAGAATAGTGGAATCAAAGAGATGTGCTCGTAGCTGGAGGTTCTTTGTCCTTTTAGTTATTTCTTCAATGCTCTTGAAGGCATTCCAAGCTGCTCTCTTCCTCCTGCGCAACTCAGGTGCCAGGTCATTCATCATGTTGATTTCTCGACCTAGGTATATATAACTGTTGCATTCGGAGATGGTGGTTCCATTGAGAGCAAATGGAGCGTCAGGAACAAGGCTGTTTCTCATAAACATTGTCTTCGTAAGATTCAGCTGTAGTCCGACCTTTCCACATTCACGGTCAAAGTCGTTCAGCATTTGTGCCGCTTGGCTAATGTTTGGTGTTATTAGAATGATGTCATCAGCAAAGCGGAGGTGGTGTAGTTGCCGACCATCTATCTTCACTCCCATGTTTTCCCATTCCAGTCGTCGCATGATGTTCTCGAGGGTGGCACTGAAGAGTTTTGGTGAAATGGTATCACCCTGCCGAACCCCTCTCTTGATATGGATGATTACTTCTTTGTAGAATGGTGAGATCTTGGTAGTGAATCCTCAATAGAGCTCACGAAGGATTATCACAACAAGCTCCCGGGAGAGCACAAGGCAGAATCTCCTACCCTGTGTCTGACTATCCTCGCCAGGGCCCAACAGCTGAAGACCTCCAGGCCCCAACCAAGGCCTTACTGGGGCCACTCTCCACACACTTGGCTAAGCCTCAGACATAACAGAACTGGCAGAGGAACCCAGGTGTGTGGGACCCGGGGCTGAGATCTCCAAGCCTGCACGGTTTGGGACTGGACCTGTCAGTAGCTAGACAGTTACACCCTCCAACTGCCGTGTAACCCCAACAACGGCCAGGATCCAGAGATTATCACAACAAGCTCCCGGGAGAGCACAAGGCAGAGTCTCCTACCCTGTATCTGACTATCCTCGCCAGGGCCCAACAGCTGAAGACCTCCAGGCCCCAACCAAGGCCTTACTAGGGCCACTCTCCACACACTTGGCCGCGCGACTATTTATTTACTTTTCTCTAAGTTTTCAGGGTACCTTAAATATCCAACCCGCACGGCAGAGCCTGGCAAGCTATCCGTGGTTTATGCCAAATAGACCAAATTGATATGCCAAATCCAGTAATAAATGGATCTCATTTCCCTAACCCTGAATATGCAGAGTCAAGAAGGATATGGAAGGAGAGGCTGATAAAACACCAAGGCAGACATAGGCTGCAAAAACGCAGAAAAACAAAAATGATTGTCTGTACTTTTAATGCTCCTACGCTGGCATCTGCTGCATCCATTGAAGACCTTATGGTACAAGCGCGAAAGATCAAGTACGACATCATTGGTCTGACCAAAACGAGAAGACATCAATCCCATCATGCTGTTTTCGACACTGGAGAAGAACTGTTCCTTGGAACATGTGATAAAAGAGGCGTCGGTGGTGTCGGTATCCTTGTCAACACAAACTTAGTCACGAGCATTGATTCATTCGAATGCCTAACAACCCAAATCGGACGATTACACTTGAATAAATGTGGCTCACTACCGGCAGTTTCTATCTTTGTTGTCTATGCACCAACATCCAGTTATGGTGAAAGAGAAACTGAGAAATTCTACATGGAGCTGGAGAAGTTCTATAAAGAAGATCACACCTTCTACAAGATCATTGTTGGTGATTTTAATGCCAAGATAGGACCAAGAAGATCAGTCGATGAACTCCACATCGGAACCCATGGCCTGAAATGGAACGAACAGGGTGACAGACTGTCTGAGTTCATCATGTCAACCAAAACCTTCCATGGTAACTCACAATTCCAAAAGGCTGAATCTAAACATTGGACATGGGAGTCTCCCGATGGACGGTTTCACAATGAAATAGACCACATCATATTCAATCAGCGGTTTTGCCTAACCGATGTTGCTGTTGTCCCAAAATTCCAAACGGGATCAGACCACCGTCTTCTTCGTGCAAAATTCTACCTCACAGAACGAGGAGAAAAGAATGCAAGGTTTAAGAAGAGGACTCCCAGAACAACCACGAACTGGGAGCTCTTTGGCTCTATTGCAGCAACATGGGAAGATACCGTCATTGACAACATTGATGAGGAATACGATCGAACGATTCAGCACCTCCATGATTGTGCAAGGAATGCCAAGAGAGAGATAACCACAAAAAACCGTCTTTCTTCGAACACTCTTGAACTTATTCGCCAACGTGGCTTGGCACATGCCTCAGGCAACCACAAGCAAACATCCGAACTGGCAAAACAGTGCAGAGAAGCCATCAAGGATGACCTCAAAAACAGGAAAGCAGCAGTACTGGTAGATGCAGCAGAAGCTGGGAAAAACATTCGTAATGCCCGCCTGTTCTTCACCAACTACAAAACCAAGATGACTGCCCTCCGACATCATGATGGATCTATCACATCTTCCAGAAGGGCAATGGAGAAGATTATTCATGACTTCTACTCAGATCTCTTTAATAGCCACATCCACTTGCCCACATACCACATACCACATGATGGATATGTCGTTCCCAATGTTCTCCCTTCCGAAATCCACCATGCCATCTCGTCGGTAAAGAAACAAAGAGCACCTGGCCCAGACAAGATCAGACCTGAACACCTGAAGAACTTACCATCAGTACTCATCAATACATTGGCTTGACTCCTCACGCGCTACCTGTCTGAATGCAAGGTTCCATCCCAATGGAAAACCAGCAGGACTGTACTACTATACAAGAAAGGAGACATCCACGACATTGGCAACTATCGCCCAATCTGCCTATTGTCTGTCATCTACAAACTATTCACTTGAGTCATCCTGAATAGGATTAGCAGAACACTAGATGAAGGACAACCATGTGAACAAGCTGGATTCCGAAAAGGATTCAGTACCATCGACCATATCCACACAATAACCAAGCTCATTGAGGTATCTCGGGAGTTCAAGATGTCACTCTGTCTAACGTTCATTGATTTAAAGTAGGCCTTTGATTCTGTTGAGACGGAAGCGGTCATGGAAGCCCTAGCCAATCAGGGCGTACAAACTCAATACAACATATGTATATGTACCAATTTAAGATGTACCAAAGTACATTCATTCTCCAGTATTTATTTTCAGGATCAAGATTGATATAGTAATTTATTTAAAGAGTATAATTGAAAACATTTGTAAAATGCAGACTCCTTTTAAATTTTCATATCCCTTTTAAGCTGTGTAATTCAAGAGCCATTTTCTTATCATTTCACCTTTATCAATAATTTTCAAATCATTCAGCTTATTTTTTACAGCCACAATTACCTCTTTTTAGAAGTTATATATTAGTGGTTTATTCTACCTGAAATTATATCACTGTCACTGTCCTCCCATTGTTCAATGATTTGCTCGAGCAGGCCCAGTAATGTCTCCATTGTAAGACTTCTTGTTACTGTGTTTGGCATATTGAATACTCTCGGTAGCTTGCCAAGCTCTCTGAGAGGGGCGGAGGAATTGAACCTGGCTTGGTCAGGCTGGCTGCGTGCAAGGCAAACGCCCTATATAATACTTATAAAATAAAATGTATAAGGTGTAAATAGTTTCGGAATTAAGCACAGCTGAATCTTTATAAAAAAAAAAATACCTTGTTTTCTAAAACCATAGGGGTAAGGAGGCACCAAGGTCTGGAATCTGGAAATGACTAGCATAAAGTAAATCAGATAATGTTTTATGTTCATGCATCAATAGTTTTGTTCATGTGGTAAATAGAGTAAGCAAAGGTCAGTTTTAAAAAGTTTCATGAATTTAGTTCCTCTTTATCTCATAGGCAAATGAGTCCACTGAACTAGGACTTGGCTTTGGAAAACTCAGTGGTGGATGATGTGTCAAATTTCTCTTATGAAACAATTCACAGTTTAAAAGTATTTTTTTCTCCAACATTTTTTCTGTTGATTCTTCATGCAAGCATTCTTCTATTGTCCAACAAAATAATCTACCCTCCCAAATGGCCTGCTGCTATAAAAGAAAACTCTCTTTTTTTTTCTTTTTTGGGTCACACCCAGTGATGCACAGGGGTTACTCCTGGCTCATGCACTCAGGAATTACTCCTGGCGGTGCTCAGGGGACCCTATGGGATGCTGGGAATCTCACCCCAGTTGGCTGCATGCAAGATAAATACCCTACCCGCTGTGCTATTACTCCAGCCCCTAAAAGACTACTCTTAAGTACCACTAGAGAAAATAAAAAATAAAATTTCAGTCATTCCAACTAAAGGAAAATATAACAGGCACCTAACCTGAATGATAAAGCAGAAGATTTTTTGTGTGTGATCTGTACATTAGAGTACTTTTTGTTGATTCATTTACATTTTCTAAGTCTTTCTGTCTCTTTCAGGTGAGCATCATAGCTAGTGGAGTCATAATATTTACCTGACAGGATCACTGAATCTCATTATATCTCCTGTATTTAGATATAACACTGAAAGCAATGACATAAAGAGATAGACTATATGTGTGAACACGTTGTGAAATGATAATTTCATCCATTTCTAAAGACTCCCCAATCACCTCCCTAATAATTGGTAAACATGACATGCCAAGTTTCCCCATCAGCAGTAACAAACACACATGCTAAAAAGGCAAACAGATGGCCCCTTTTCTCTTGACTCCTAAAATACAAGTGCACCACTGTATTGCTTAGCTTAAAGGCAAATTTGGAAAATGATATGTTTCCATCCACAAACTAAACAAGATAACAGAGCATGCTAGGATTAAAAGGTAGAAGAACTTGAAGAGAGATGAAGAGTGGGTAATTTGGCCTCAGAAAAAGATCAATTTTTGAGAAGTGTCATCACAATCCTGTAAATAAGAATTTGGCAATTTAAAACCTGAGCAAAAAGCAGCAACTCTCCAGCAGTATACTTTTTCATGTTCACAATAATTTAAGCTGAATGAATCTATATATTGGAAATTCTGTCAAAGAGCTCCAGGGTAGAAATTAGGTTTGTTTAGGCAAGAGCTGATAAATGTCGCAAGAAGCAATAGGTACAATTCCTGATTCCAGGTTAACGTTAAGGAAATTGATAAGCAAGGGATAAATCTATTTAAAATCTGTCTGAAACCCCAAAAGCAACATGTTCCCTAGATTCATTTAACCAACTATTTGAGTTGTCTACTTTAAGCCAGGTACTATTCTAGAAATACAAAGATAAAAATATTTATAGGATAAATAATATCTTACAAGAAATACAAAGATAGAAAATAATATCTTACTGTTTCTGATACTCAGTATAGCAACATGCCGAACCAAAGTTTATCCATGCACTATACTGTTTAAATTCTTCTAACAGTTCTTGAAATAGCTTATTACTATTATATTTATTTATCATATGATATAAACGAACATTAAAGGAATATTCCAGGAGTCACAAATTTGCACACAACAGAACCTGAATTTGAGTTTACAACAATAAGACAACAAACTGAAAATCAATCTCTAATAAACATTGCTATTTGAAATCTTAAATTTAAAATAGCAATCAAACAGAAAAATAAATTTTATACTTACCAAGAAAGGTTTTGCTAGGTCAAGAGAAACAAGAAAGAACATATTAGGAAAAAACTGTTCAAAAGGACCATTTCCAATATCCTTTTCCCCAGTATTTGAATAAAGTCCATACCACAGCCACATGAACAATAATGAGGAAAAGCAAAGATCTCAAAGGAAAGTTTATTTCTCACATTTGGGGATAAAACACATGCTCAATTCCTGTGCACCTAACTAAATCTCTCTCTTTCCTGCTAAGTATTGTGGGAAAAGGTAAACACCATCTGAGAAGTGGCACCATCTGAATTTTTCTTCTAGAGTTACTTCTGCTAGGAAACTAACAAGTCAAGATGGATATAGCACACTTTTAGGACTTAGGAAACTATGTCTGAACCCAACTATACCATCTCCAGACTTTACATTAGTGGGACTTTCATTTGACTTCTAGAAATCATATACCTGCCTTATATATAAAATAAGAATCATACACTCGCTAAAAAAATGTATTATGGATATTCTAACGGGCCCTAACTATAAAGATGCAATAATACCCAGACGGTGATTATGAGGACCAAATGAGGTCAATGAAGGGTCTTCCAGGTACTCAAATACTATTCACTGTTTCAGAGAATACAATAATTTTCAAAAAATTAAAACAACAACAAAAAGGTTCTTATAGTTATGAAGTTTGTAACTAATAAGCAAAGATGGGATAATTCTAGAAGTTGATAGCAGAAAGGTGACAACAGAATAAACTGAGTAATGCTTTAAGAGTGACTGAGGGGTGGAGATTGTTTTTCCCCCCTCAACTTTACTGTGGTACCATGATTCATAATCCCTTTAAAGATAGTAGCATTATCCCTACATTACACCCACCAGCAGAGTGTGCACTTCCTTCCTGAATATGGACAGATGCAGAAGCATCTAATCAAGACAAAGAAAGAGCAAAGTCATCAGGGCAGTAATCAAACTCTCAGAAACATAATTAAAGCCAATGGAGCTGAAGCAAAATGAAGAAGGGAAGAGGAGGAAGAAGAGATAGAGACAGAAACACTGAACTTACCCCACACAGTTTTGTGGCTTAGAAAAAAAATTGTTTGTCATATTCAAGTAGGGTGAGTACCTACTTGAGTTTCAAGAAGGAAACTCAAAAAGGGCACAGCACAGTCTGACCTACATTTTGCTTTTCAGTATTTACTCTGAAGGCTAAGGAAATGGGAAAGGAGGAGCAGACAAAATGTAGACACAGTATATCAACTGTAGGAAACAAACAAGGGTATGTTGAAAGACCAAGCAGAGTCAATTCAGGTTTTGTAGAGAACACTAAGAGAATTGTCAGTGAATATAAGATGGAGTCACATGTGGGAAAATGGGAAGGGGGGTCTGATTTGAAGCTTTGGATTCTTCTTAAATACCTTAAAATATTTAAGTGAAATAAACCACTGAGGCGCTTAGGATAGCAGTAATAGCCAATTGAAATGATTTAGGACTTCTACGCAAAGAGAAATCAGTACAACTATCATCAGAGAGCATTTCTATATCAAAAAAAGTGAGAGGAAATATAGGGGAAAGGCAGATGGTCAATTTTAGTGAGATGCTTATTCAGTCAAATATAACCCACTCATACCATTGAAATTGTTCCACCAAGATTTTATATGCTTTAATTTATGCTTCTTAGTTCCCCTCAAAAACTGAAGTTACTTATTACCTTCAATAAGTATTGAAACCGAGAGAAGAAAAGCCGCTGGGAGGCTCCACAGCTCCCAGAGAATGCTCCAGGTCCCAAACAGAGCCGAGATCACCGGGAAGTCCCAGATGGGGTAGGTGCCGCATCCCGCCTTCTCCAGATGAAACCCCAGTGACCCTGAGCCTCTACAAGCATAGCTCGGGCATGCGGGAACCAGGACTTTTATTCCAAACTGCGCAGCCACATAAGCAGCCGCGCGACATCTCCTTATATACAAAGTGATCAATGGAAAGTAAATCATCCAACGTTTCTCCCTGAAAATCAGACTTAACTCTTTTACAAACCACAACACCCAATAGGAGAGAGAGAACAAAAGGGAATGCCCTGCCACAGAGGCAGGGTGGGATGGGGGGATGGGGGGTTGGAGGGATACTGGAATCCGTGGTAGTTGGAAATGGTCACTGGTGGAGGGATGGGTATTCAAAATAAATAAATAAATAAATATTTTTTTAAAAAAGTGTTGAAACCCAATTACAAAAATTTGTAAATCTACAATTGTACCTCATGGTGTTTCACTAACAAAAAATTTTTTAAAAAAATGTAAATGATGGAGAATGGGCACTGGTGAAGGGATGGGTACTGGATCATTGTATAACTGAAACCCAAGCACAAAAATTTATAAATCTACAACTGTACCTCATGATGTTTCACTAATAAAAATTTTTTAAAAAGTATCATATGCTAATAATTATCAACACTGCATAACAAAATTTAGGGTGTTTATGTTTCATTCATGTAACAAATAGTTACATTCTACTTGTTCAAAATTTGTTGTTTGATATTAAGTATAGTCAAAATAATCCTTTAAAACTCACTCAATTTTGATTAATGAATTAATTCTAAAAATTGACTTTGTGCTTTAAAATTTCAGGCTTGTGAAGACATGGACAGCAGCAACAGTACAGCGGGTAGGACATTTGCCTTGCATGCAGTCAACCTAGGTTTGATCCCCAGCACCTCACACGGTCCCCTGAACCTGCCATGAGTGATCCCTGAGTACAAAGTCAAGAATAAGACATGGAGCACCACTGGGCGTGACTCCAAAAACAAAACAAAACAAAAATTCTATTTTCCAATACTACTTAACTTCTAAACAAAGGTGTGAACACCTATACACACACACACACACACACACACACACACACACACACATAGTGATATAGTGTAATATGTCCTGGAGTAGAGAAAATCATAGTATAAGCATTTTCCAGAATTTTTTTCTTTGACAATTCATGCATGAGAAAAATATTTTTCTATTCAAACAGACACGGGCTGAATGTTCCTCAAAATGTCAAAAAAACATGATCTAGGACACCATGATCCTACTT
Organism: Sorex fumeus; assembly: GCF_029834395.1. Lineage (NCBI taxonomy): Eukaryota > Metazoa > Chordata > Mammalia > Eulipotyphla > Soricidae > Sorex > Sorex fumeus. The sequence continues at coordinate 18,625,941 of NW_026606064.1, forward strand.
CTGAGTAGGAAAATAAGATGAGATAAAAATGAGATATCTACACCCAATGTTCACTGTAGCATCATCCACAACAGTGAAGACCCAGAACTAATCAGTGTGTCCACAGATGGATAAATGGATAAAGATTGGCATTTTAATAAAGTCGAATGCTATTCAGTCACGAGAAAGAAAAAAGTCCCGTGATCTGCAGCAACATGGATAGAACCTAAAGTCAAGATATTAAGTGAAATAGCCAACTAAAGGGGGGTTTAAAAAACTGCATGGTATGATCAACAGAATCTAGAGAAAAAGAGTTCGTCTCATAGAGAGTTAAATAGTGATGCTAGCAGCTGAGAGGTGAGGGAAATAAAGGTTGGAAAGGGTTATAAATTTTTATCTCTAAGGTAAATAAATCTGAGTACCTAAGGCATAAAATAGTAACTACATAGGACAACACTGTCTTCTCTCTTTGAAAGTAGCTGAGAGTAGAACTTCAATGCTCTTGCATGCAAATATGTGAGATGACAGGATTGCTAATTAGATGTGGAAAACCTTCCAGTGTATGTCAAATCATCACACTGTGCACTTTAAATATCTTACCAGTTAACTTGCCAATGATAATTCAATAAAGCTGGAGGGGGAAAAATACTTAAGCACATTACCAACTGGAAGGTCAACTTTTTATTATAATATCCCAGAACTATGGAGCCAGTGAAGGCCAGCTAGCACTGTGCTGTGGGCATCCCCAGAGGTACATGTTCTCTGGATTCTGCATTTTCAAAGAATTGGACAGGGGTATTTGAACATCAGTAGCTTCATTTTATTAACTCCTCTTTGGATGGGAGTTTTCTTTCAAATTACAGCAAGACAGTAGAAAGTCCGTCCAATTTATCCACAACAGACCTGAAAAAAGGAGTTTGGCAATTTGCAAAATTCCAGATCCCAATGTCAGAATAGGCTCAAAACTCTAAGGATATCTCACAGGTATAGGTTTATTTTCATCCAAAGAGATAAAGGAGAAAGAATAAAAATAGCCTCTGGATTCTAGCCCATTCTTGTGGGCCTACCTCTGCTCTTTCTGATATGCAAGTTTGCTCCAGGTTATAATTCAGCAGCAGCCATTAGACTTGAAAGTTCTCAAAAGCCATGCAATGAGGGAGAGAAAAGATGCAGACACCAGCTTCAAACCTGTCCTGTTGCTCTCAGGTGCCTTGTGAGGCTGAGTTGTGAATCTTCTCAGCCCATCCTTACTCTGGGATTCATCCCCTCTTTACATATGAGTGAGGATACAGGCAGCAGAGATAAAAGAGCGAGTGGTAGAAGAAAGGATTAGCCTGGCTTTTCTCCACATATTTGAAGGATGACTCCTCTGAATTTGTTGCCTTTTTTTCTACTCTGAGCTTTGGTGGGACTGGAGGGAATGGAAATGTGCCTGAATTTTCTTTCTTTCAAATAAAGTCCTACAAAGGCTCTCTCCTAGCCTTGCCCCATGGACTCAAATACAAATAGCAATGTCTTGGCTAGCATCATGGAATGGAAAAGGCCACAGAGGATAGATGCTATCAAATAAAATCTTACCCCAAAAATTGTTCGGACTTTTAAATAACAGTTTCCTTTCCCAAGTCACATTCCGTGGTTTTTGTTCAGTACACACTGCATGCCAAAGTCTTATTTCCTGCAAAACTATACACAATGAGAGCATTCCTTTTAAAAGTGTTACTTTATTGTTGTTCCTTTGAGACTCAGGTGCATAAATTTGGATTAATCATAATATAATATTGTTGCTAAGCAATGCATAGTCTTCCATTTTATTTATTGATTTATTACTTAGAAATACATAAATATATTGGGATAATTTTATTATTACATATGAAGAGAGAATTTTATTTAAATTATCACTGTCACTGTCCTCCCATTGTTCATAGATTTGCTCGAGCAGGCCCAGTAATGTCTCCATTGTGACACTTGTTACTGTGTTTGGCATATCGAATACATCACGGGGAGTTTGCCAGGCTTTGCCATGCATTTAAATTATATATTTTTAAATAATATATTGTTTTTAAAACATAAGAGGCATGCTAGAATTTATGGTTTTTCTCATCATTATGCTACAAAAAATTCATTTAAAATGTGGCATGTTTCTATAGTTAACTCATTTTTACTATAATCTTATTACATAAATAAATCATAATTCATGTTTTCACTTATCCTCTGTAATCATTAGATTATTTCCCATTTGTGTGTGATTATTAACGGAGTTACTCTAAACACTCTCTTAATAATTATTTGTAGGCCAATGTATTGTGACCATGCTCTAAAGACCAGGAACTTTAGAGTAAAGTGAGACTAAAGTAGACCATCAGACCTTCTCCTTATTTCACCCCTTTTTGAATTCACACTGGCAAAGGACATTGAATAAGCAAAGATAAGAGGGTTCACTCAATCTATTTCATACTCTTCCTGAGGGAAAAAAACAGAGATTTGTGTGTATATCATGTTTCATGCTTACCTACACCTGGGTCACATTCTGACCATATAAACGGAATGAAAAATCAGTCTGTTTTGTGACTCAGCTCAGTGAAAAGAAGAGGAAGTGACACCCCCAGACAAGTTCCAATCTGTCTCTTGCAGAACATCCCACAGTGCCACTCTGAATTCAAACGCTGATATCTGCCTATTAGAACATTGGGCCTGGGTTCAAAGTATATGAGCACATTTAATAGCCTAACTTCCATGATACACACAATATCTCTGCAGGACACATAAACATCTGCGCAAACTCATCTATGTGCCCAGAGAGGTCTCAAATAGGAGCAGAAGCAGCAGCAGCTGTGGTCGTGCCAGAAGCCCAGCTACAACTAGAGCAGCACAAATTCGGTAGCAGAGACAATAGTAATGGTGGCACCACCTGACATTTCATTAGTGTTCACTACTACCTGTTATTATCCTATCGGGTTCACACATATGTACTAATTCAATAAGCAAAAATATTCTAGTTAGTACAGTTTGCAAATACTAATGCGCAGAAAAACTTAGACACATTTCTGATCACTGTACATTGGTAAATTACAAAGGCAGGGGTCAAGCTGAGGAAATTTGGCTCCAAAGTCTTCACTTTTAACTACAACATTAATGACAGATAAGTAGTGTCATCTATTACACACTGCATCGTCTAGTCCCCATGATAATATCAGGCTATCCCTCTAAGCTATTGCCAAGTCATATATCCCTTAGTCCCTGCACCCCCAAAATGTAATAGAAATGGCCTGGAAAATCTTTTTATATTCCTTCAAGATGTGCTATTGTATGAATTTTTAAGTTCCTGGTGCCCTTTCTGAATGATCATTAATTCTTTTCATTTGGACCTAATCAAATTAACCCTTGAACATTAGGCACCATGTTGAACCAAGGCTGTAAAACTGAATGCTGTCTTAGTTCCTTCAGGATGCTATAACAGGATAACACAAACTGCATAATTTAAAAAGAGCAAATTTAAAGGCTGGAGCAATAGTATAACAGGTAGGGAACTAGTCTTTGCACACAACTGACCTGGGTTCATTCCCCAACACGCCATATGCTCCCCTGAGAACTGCCCGGAGTGATCCCTGAGTGCAGAATCAGGACTAAACATCACTGGGTGTGACCCATACCCCCAAAAAAACAAAAATAAAAAACTAGTAAATATATTCCTCCCCATTCTGGAGTCTGGAAGTTCAAGATTAGCATGCCAGTAATTTAGAATGTGGCCCTATTCCTGCCATGTTCTGAGGGACTTGTAAGCTTTGTGGTATCTCTTTCACTAGACTACAAATCCCATTATTGAAAACTCCTCTCTTATGACCTTAGTACCTTCCTTCTAACACTATCACATTGAGCACAAAGGCTTATTGTAATTTGAATTTGGAATTGGAATTTGACGGGGACACAAACATCTGCCCATAGCAAACCTCCACATGGACAGTGCTAGTATTCCTAATGCCTAACACATGTGCCAATAGGTATCAATCACAAAGTTGGAGAAGTAGGCATAACACTCAGTTGGACAAGAAGAGGAAAGAGGTCAGGATAAAAACTTAAATTGGCTAGCCCCTTACTTCATGATGGGGGTAGGGGACAGGAGGGGAAGTAACCATAGGATGTGAGTGATCTATAGTTTCCTAAGAGTTATGAAAAAGGAGCCTGGGTTAGACTGTGTATCTGGAGAACACCTTTTTAACCTGTCCACAGATCCTGGAAGCTAGAAGGATTCTGCCTGTAATACAGTCTGTACTTAGCACCTCAATTCCATAGGCCTATTTACACAGAGTGGCTATTGAAAGAAATCTCCCAGCTTCGGAATCCCAAAGCCGCAAGCTGTATTTATGTGCAGGGCTGCTAATCCCTGGTCCCAGCTCTGCTCAAGTCTGTAGAAACACTTCGTCTCTGTAGACAAGTCCTTGTAAATCTCTCCTTGTCGAAGGATTTAGTTCACTGATTGTCAGCCATGAGCTACTTCATAAAACAACTCACAGAGGAATAGAGCCTTCTGCTCTGCCTTTGGCGGGGAGCTTGTTACACTAGATAACCTTTTAATGACTGTATTCCATTTTAACTCGGCTCCAGAGAGAGAAACTTAAAAAGAAAGAAAAGATCTTCCCCGAATGCCATGATTTTTTTTTCATAATGCATCTACTGAAGCAAATTAGAAAAAATGGATAGAGGTTGCTTTTGCCCTTAGGATCCCAGGGCTCTATAACATAAATATTAGGCCAATTGATAACCAAAGTGCTGATATTTCAAGACTAAAGGAATTGTTGAAATATGTGAAGACAAAGTTTAAGACTCAAACTGATAGCAAATCTATACCAATGCTTTTTAAGTACCTGTATCTGGTAGTTACTTTTTTAGTTATCTATAATTTATTTATTTATTTATTTACTTATTTATTTATTTGCTTTTTGGGTCACATCTGGCAATGCTCAGGGGTTACTCCTGGATCTGCACTCAGGAATTACTCCTGGCGGTGCTTGGGGGACCATATGGGATGCTGGGAATAGAACCCGGGTTGACCGCGTGCAAGCAAAAGCCCTACCCACTGTACTATTGCTCCAGTCAGTTATCTATAATATTTTGCAGCGATTGTCCTCCTTTTAGTACTGTAGCACTGTCCTCCCATTGTTCATCGATTTGCTCGAGTGGGCACCATTAACGTCTCCATTGTGAGACTTGTTGTTACTGTTTTTGGCATATCAAATACGCCATGGGGAACTTGCCAGACTCTGCCATGTGGGCAGGATACTCTCGGTAGCTTGCCAGGCTCTCTGAGAGGGATGGAGGAATTGAACCCGGGTAGGCCATGTGCAGGCAAACACCCTACCTGCTGTGCTACTCAAGGTAAAGAATACTGGTTTAAGGGGACACAAAAGTCCATGACTGAGCACAGCAATAGGGCGTTTGCCTTGCATGCAGCCAACATGGCCAACCCGAGTTCAATTCCTCCACCCCTCTCGGAGAGCCTGGAAAGCTACCGAGAGTATCTCGCCCGCACGGCAGAGCCTGGCAAGCTACCCGTGATGTATTCGATATGCCAAACACAGTAACAACAAAGTCTCCAATGGAGACGTTACTGGGCCTGCTCGAGCAAATCGATGAACCACGGGAGGGCCTTTAAGATAAGTGGGCAAGAATAATAATTGTCTCTTTCTAAATTCTAAAGCTTTGCCAAGTGCAATCACAGCTGTTGATGGATATTTAATTTAATAACTATGTATCTCTCATACCAGTGAGAATCGACTAAATTTAAAAAGGTTGGAAATGAGTGCTGGAAAAAGTTTGGAGAAAAATGAACTCTCATACACTGTTACTGGGAACATACATTAGTGTGGCCTCTATGGAAAATTGTATGAAGATTCCTCTAAAAACAAAAATTGGAAATACCTATGATCAAGTAATATCATTCCTGGATATCTAACTGAAAAAAATATCAAACACTCATTCGAGAGAATACATATGTTTCTATGTTCGTAGCAACATTATTCAAATAGCCAAAACATGGAATAAATCTAAATGCCCAATGACAGACAACTGGATAAAGAAGTTGTAGAATATAATCTCAAAGCAATACTTTCAATCCATAAAAAATGATTAAATCATCTCTTTTTGTGACAATATGGAAGGAACTTGAGTTGGCTATACTGAATAAAATAAGTTATAAAGTAACAGTTTTCTCACATACATAGAATGCAAATAGCCAATGCCATTATCTAGCTAGACACATCAAAGCTAACACATTTTAGATTCCACGAAAAACATGGTAGTTACCAGAGGGGAAGGAGGAGGGGAAGGAAAGGGTGGGTAGTGTGTGATTTTCATAGTCGGATGTCATGAGAGCTTCAGAGGAGGATGAGTGAAGCTGTGCACATATCAGGTTGTGAAACTAGCCTCCAATTGCAAATCAATATCATCTGAAAACAAATAAATACCTAAACACAGGAACAATACATAAATGAATAAATGTATTGAGCAATAGTGGAGCAATTTCATGCTAGACCCTCTTCCTGATTCTATGAATCTAATAGTGAATGAGACAGGCAGAGTTTGAGTCTTCATGCACTTATATTCTCTTGGTAAGAGACAGAAACAAACATTTTCCCAATAAATAAATTTCTAATCACTGTGCAAGCCAGTATTCTAAAATCAAATAGCTCATTAATAAGATACTGTCTTCTAAAAATATCATCCAATTATGAAGTCAGTCAATACCCTCAAAGAGATAGAGCAATCATTTCTGAGAAGAGACTAGTCTGACAAATAAAACATATACTTGGATCAGGCTGATAATATGATGATCCCATATATGTGGAAGACTGATAATGCTCCTACCCCAAAATATCTCTGAAAATTTCCTAAAACGTGTATATATGTTACTATATGGGGGAGGAAGGACTCTGCAGATGTGATTATGATTAAAGAACTCAAAAAAGTTTGATTACCCAGGTGATAAATCACATGAGCCCTCAAAATGGGAGAAATTTTCCCAGCTGAAGTCAAAGAGATGCTGCAGAGGAAAGATTCAAAGAATCGTGTTTCATAAGAAGCAAACTTCAGCCTCTCATTGCTGGTTTAAAGATGAAGGGACATGAAGCAAGGCAAGCAGAAAGCCTTTCACAACCGGGAACGGATCTCAGGCAGGATCTCAGGCAAAGGCAATATGGAAACAGGAAACTAAGTCCCACAACAGGAAGAAAGTGAATTCTTCCACAGCCTGATCAAGGATATTATTTCTAATACCTCCATAAAATAATTCGGCTCTGCCAATATGGTGCTTTTGCACTTTTGGATCTCTCAACAGACATCCAGTCACATTTGCCAGATTTCTCTCCTTACATAAATTGTGAGATAATAAATTTGAGTTCTTTTAAGCCATAAATTGTGTGGCAATGCATTACAGTTGTGGTTCAAAACCAATCCAGGCACTGAGAATGCTCCTGAACATCACTACACCTTCAATGGAGAAAGGTATTTATGCCAAGAAAAATCTCATCCCTAATGCCAGGTAATTCATTTAGCAATCTCTCTAATGATAGTATTTTTTAAAGGAACTTGTAATGCTAATTACCATGTAATTATTTCAAACAGGGTGTAATCATGGGCAATATTTCTAGAAAATGCAATACAATTAAAATTACAAAGTCACTTGGATTATGTGAGCAAAGCAATTGGATGATAAATATCATCTCACTGAATCAAGATTCTCACTTAAGACTAATAATGGATTAATCTGTATGTAAATCACATAGCCTAATTACAACTTGTGTTTGATATTCTGTCTGCTTTCAGGGAAAAAAGAGCCTACTTTCCTGACAGCAAAAATTGTCGGTCTTATTCAACTGAAGAACCACTCACTGTAATTCCCCATGCTTCTGATTATGACTTCTTGTGTGCACGACTCTACATTCAGTGCTGAGCAGCCTTGTTTAGTTTAATAACATTTCAACAAGTTGTTCAAAAAGAAGAGCAATTTTTCTCTGAGGAGGAAATAAAAGGTTCTTGTTTACTTCTTACCTGAGTGTACTTATGACGAGCCCGGCAAGTCTCTTATCTCTATTGGATTTCTTCTGTATTGTCTCTCATTTTTAACATCTTAGCGTGGACTCGGAAAACCTGGCAGTCATCACTCAAAGTGTTGAGAGTTTTCAGGAACTGGGAAAGCAGAGATGAACTCTAAGGCTGGCTTTGATAGATGTAAGAGAAGGTAGGCGGGATGTTACGCCAAGCAAAACGGAAGAGAAAAAGAAAATGCAGGGTCACTTTGAAACATGTCACAGATGACACCATTAAGGGGAAAAAAAAGGCAGATTCTTTTCCTTGTCTATTTGTTCATTTGTGGGACTTTATAGATGAGAATCACAGATCACAGATCATCCTGTTATTCGTCGATTGCCTCGAGCAGGCCCCAGTAACGTCTCCTTCATCCTAGTCCTGAGATTATATTCAAGGCTCTTTAGGAGAATGAGACCCATCATTGTTACTGGTATTTGGCATATTGGGTACGCCACAGGGAGTGTGAGATGAGAATAACTACCCTAAATGGATGCTTTGACAAAATAAAGGAAATGTTTAAATGTTTAAATCCTGCATCCCCAAAGACAGGGGTGGTGCTGATTCAAGTGCTGGATTTCTTGAGGAAGCAATGGAAGTGGTGGGATGATGCAAAACCCATTCTCTCTTCTAGTCTACTGTGCCAGAACATGCTGAAGTAGGTTCTTAGAGACTCACACAAACGATTTTTTCAGTGTCATCATATTGATACTTTGAAACTGGCCAAGGTGAGACTATTTACATTATGGAAATCTGCAATCTTTACCAGCCAGGGAGAGCTGGTGGTTAATGGTTATCCAGGACTCCACTGTGAACTCAGAAACTTGCCCTTTAACCCTGCTTCTGCCATATCTAAATGTCACCTCAGAAAACCTTACCTTATAACTCTATCTAAAGTAGCACGCTCATCCTCCTTTTCTATCCTAGCGTTTCTCAAACTTGCTTACACATTAGAAATACTTGGGGAACTACAAAATCTAATAAAACCTCCCTAAGTCAATCATATCAGAAATCTGTGGAGGAAGCCAAGCATGGGCTGTTTTCATTTTTGTAAAGCTCCCCAGGGGTTCTGAAGGTTGAGGGTCATGGTTTCATCTACTTTTCCAGCTTGTTCTTCATAATGATGCCTCTATCTGAAAGATTTATTTATGCATTATTCTTCCACTCGTAGACTGTGATTTGCAGAGGTAGGGACATCCCTAGATAAATGCTGAATGCCCTGAAAAAGCTAGAGTATGCCTGGCACTTTAGAAGTCAATGGATGCCTATTTAAAGAAGAAAGAAAGGTCTCTGCCATTCCAACGAGCCTATTCCAGAGCTCTTGAACCTCTGCTCACTGGATTCCGCTCCCTTCCAGGTAAGCCCATTAGCCTCAACACCTGATCTTTGCCATTTTGACAGGCCCAGCTCCACAACTCCTGACAGCTCCTCATAAAATTTCACACTGTTCACAGTTAAACTTCCTATCACAAGGTGAAGATGGATATGGAAGGAAAAGAGCAATTCCCAGCCAAATTCCTCAGAGAATCCCAGCAGGGCTAAGCACAAGGATTTACCCTCAGAACTGCAGGAGCACAGCAAACCCAGTCGGGAAGACACATAGAAACCCACCACGCTCCATAAGAAAACACAATAACACAGATGGCTCAGCCAGTACCAACCAGCTCAGTCAATTTTCAGACAGTGCCTTTTGTGACACCATTGTGAGGATGTTTAATGAGCTCAAAAAAGGAATGATGGCACAGGCAGTAAGCAAAGCACAAGAAAAGAAGAGCACTAACATGAAAAACTACAACAGAAATGAAGAGGATGTTAAGTATTACTTATCGGAGAAAAAGAAAACCCTAAATAGAAGCTCTGAGCAACAGTATAAGAGCAGCTGAGGAAAAGATAGAAGAGCTCCAAGAAAAGATGGAGGAAAACACTAGATAACAGCAGAAAGTGGAAAATAGTCTTAAAATAAATGAGCAGCATACCAGAAAACTAAGGAATGAATTCAAGAGGAATAATACAATTATTTTAGTCTCTGAAGAACAGTAAGGCAAAATTGATGAAGAAATAGTAAGTAATCATAGATTTGAATTTCCCAGAGTTGAGGAATTCAGGCCCCAAGAGCCAAAAAAGCCTGAAGGTCCCAATAAAAATAGATTCAAGTAGAAAGACTCACTGTACTTAAAATGACAAAATCAAAAGACAGAGGCAGAATATTAAAAGCAGCAAGATCAAAAGAAGAGTTTAGGATACAAAGGCTGAAGATATAATTTAGCAAGGCACTTATTTTGCATACAGTCAGTCAGCCCAGGTTCAATCCCTGGCACTCCCTATGGTCCCCAAAGTCCCACCAGGAGTGATTCCTGAGTGCAAAGCTAAGAGTAAGACCTGAACACAGCTAGCTGTTAACCCCATCTCCCTCAAAAGGAAAGGCCATGGGATTCTCATTCATTTCAAATGAGACTCAATGAGCCAGAAGAGAATGGAGGGATATGGCACAAAAGCTCAATGAATTGAAAATGTCACCAAAAATATCCTGTCCAAGTAGATTATCATTCAGATGTGAATGACTAATACAGAGCTTCAGAAACAGGCAATAGTTCATGGAATTCATAGCCTTGAAACCAGTATTGCCAGAAGCATTAAATGAGCTTTTTTAAAAGGCAAGACAAACTCCTCAGCACTTGGCACTGAGTATGGCATTCATTCTTTAACTTATGGTTGCCCTCTACTAGATTAAGAACGTTTTGTTTATTCCTGTCTTGCTAAGGGATTTTATATAGTAATAATAACAAATTAACATTTAGTTTATATCAAATGTTATATACATGACCAGGTAGGGTCTTTTACATCCATTGAGACTTATTAAATCTTTAATAATGCAACACTTAAGCAATATTTTTATTTTCTAACATAAAGTCAATATTCCTTTTCTTAGGATAAAATACACTTTTATATTTCTATAGACCTATTCAGATTCTCTCCTTAAATTTTTCTTAACTCTCTTTACTCACTAAATTTTACATTTATAGAATTCTTCTTATATGTCTTAAAATTCATTAACACAGAATTAGTCATAATATTAATTTTTAAGTTTATGTACCTTTTAAAAAGATAAAATTTTTGAAAAAAAATTTACTTCATCAGTTTACTATTGACCTAAGTTATGGAATTCTAGGAGTTTTAGCTCTATTCACCTATCATCACCTCAGCAATAAAAGGGAGAGAGAGAGAATGACCTATCCAAATACAAGATTTTAAAAGCAAGAAAGCAAGAAAGAGGAAGGAAGGAAGGAAGGAAGGAAGGAAGGAAGGAAGGAAGGAAGGAAGGAAGGAAGGAGAGAGAAAGAAAGAGAGAGAGAAAGAAAGAAAGAGAGAGAGAGAGAGAGAGAGAGAGAGAGAGAAAGAAAGAAAGAAAGAAAGAAAGAAAGAAAGAAAGAAAGAAAGAAAACACAGTAAGGGAACAACAAATGCTCAAAATCATCATAACTGAAGCTTTTGTCTATAGAACTGAGCTTACATGGGGTGGAGGAAGGGAGCCTTGGGACACTGATGGAGGGAAACAAGCTGTTTCCTAGTGAGTGTGGTGTTAGAATGATGTATCCAAGGAACGTGCAAATAACAGTATTGTAAATGCAAGCATTTCACTTTAAAAAAATGGAAGGAAGAAAAGAAGGGAGGGAGGGAATAGAAAGAGGAAGGAAAGAAAAGGAAAGTCATCTTTGCATAATTAGCATCTCTAGGAAGACACACCTTTGTTCTTTTAGGAAATTGGAGGAAAGAAAATGTTTTTTCTCCAAAAATGGAGAAAATGGGCTTGGCAACAAATGGATAGGCGAGGGCCTAAGGGAATAGTCAAAGACATTCACCAGGAAGAAAACCTAATAATCAGCAAATAAAAATGTATCTAAAAACACCTTTTATTCTGGGTTTTAATCTCTTTTTGTTACTCAAGTGACACACTTTAGAATAGTTAGTATTTATGATTTAGGAATTCAGTGTAATTATACCACATCAGCCAGCAAAATTGTTTCTTGTGCCATGATTATACAAACGAGCTTTGACCTAGGGCTCAATAAGGACCAAAGGAAATAATTCTTCTTGTACCTGGCATAAGATACTGCAGAGAGAAAAAAGTAAGGGTCATGTATTTGATGCCAGAAAATATTAATGACACCATAACCGACATTAAAAGTGTTCTTTGAATATGTGCAGTGTGCAGAACTGCATGGGTATACCAGTAGCCTGGATAGGAGAGAGCAAACTGGAAAATATATTCTGGGACAGACAGATATCAGAGACAGGGTCAGAGAAGGATCTAGAGCAAGAGGTTATAAATAACAAGAATAGATGAGTATCTCCCAGGAATTCTGAGAAACATCTGTGAAAGAACCTAAATTTTTTGCAATTATGAGAAATGTGATACATTAACTAAGCTGTTAAGGCAAAGGAAATCTACAGAAAACTGAAGACCTTGGATTACATCTGCGTTTTGTGGGCAAAGCCAGACAAGCACGCAAGCACAAGACTGCACATAGGTGTGCAGTGGGTGTGACTGCAGCACAATTTTTGTGACAAGAAGGTGTCCAAGCATCAAGAGTAGAATAATGAGAATAAGAGCTAGCAGGTTATCTATCTAGAAGCATCAAGCATCAGTCCCTTCATATTGTTGTCTCCTTTTAGAAAATGACTTGTGTGCACAGAAAGGCCACCTTTTGCAGGGACAGTGCATTTTCAGGCTTGTGATAATAAGATCGACCAATGCAAGTGTCCATAATGACTTTCCAATTGGCCCTGAAGTTCTAGCATGTGAACGCTTCACCCCTGGACTATGCCTTTCAGTGGGAGATGGAAGCTTTTCAGAACTGAACTGTGGAAAATGACCTTTACTTGACTTGAAGCTACTTTTAAAATCTGAGGATATGGACCAAAAGAAGAGGAATATCAGATTGGAAATGATATAACAGCTATTATGAGAGTAAAGACTAACTCCTAAGATGGCTTCACTGAAGAGAAAGCATTTTAATAGTAAGGAGAAACCTTGTCAGAAAATCCCAGAAAAATTCTGCTAATAAGCAGTTGAAGTTATTCCTGCAGAAGTGTATATGATGGAACACTGCTCTTTTTTATTTGTTTTTATTTTTTGGCCTGGGATATGAGTTTTAAATGGACATTGTCTGTACCAGCTTCATTAAAATAAACAAAATATTTGTAAGAAGCGTAAAAAATTGCATATCTGTAAGAAAATAAGGGGGAAGGAGATCACTAAGAAGATTTAAGGACCAGAACAATAGTACAGCAGGTAAGGCACTTGCCTTGCACCTGGCTGTCCCAAATTCAATTCCTGGCACCACATTTGGCCTCCTGATTCCCCACCAGAATGATACCTGAATGCAGAGAAAGGAATAAGCTCGGAGCATTGCCAGATAAGCCCCATGGGGAGGAGGAGGAAAGATTTAGCTGTGTTACTCTTTGTAAAGTCAATTACATAACAATTGGGAAAGCTTATACTCTCTCCACAATGTTATTTCCTCAAAATAAGTAAATAAATAAATAAATTAGAAAAGGAATAAGTAAAGAGAATGATATTTGTCCTACTGAAAATAGGAAGTGTGTCACTGAGAAGAAATTATTACATTTCAGTGCCAATACCAAGAGTGGGCCTTAAGAGCTGTTAGAAAGCTGTTAGAAATATTTAGTCTCCTCTGGTTAGCTACATACAACCAGAGGAACATCCCTAACAATCCTGAAAATGCATCCCAAAAGAAGAAAGTGACTCTGTAGATTCACTAAGATTTGTGTTCAAAAAAGGACGTGAGAAAGGTAGGTAGAAAAGAGCCCTATCAGATCACACAAAGAAAATAGCAGAATTCATTGCTCAAAGAGTTTGAGAAGTTGGCATAAACGTGTACACAATGAGAAGTTCTCCAGTTGAATTAGGAAGAAATTCTCAAGTATGATTAAAACCAATGATCAAAACTGGAGTCTGACGGCCTCCCCCTATTTCAAGGCATACAGATCAGTAGGACAGATTTTTCAAAATAATACAGAGAAAGCTCTCAGGGGAAGACGAAAGTCAGAGGCTTCAAAGAGAAAAATCCATATCCCTCTGCTGCAATATACTCAGTGAAGTGAAGAACTAGAAGAAACACACGAAAAAATGGTAAAATTGCAACTAGGATAGTGCAAATCAAAATACAAGTGAAAGATTCATTTAGGCAGAGTGCTAATGAAAGAAGGAAGGAAACACACCTAGACAGGGTTTTCAAAGCAGCAAGATCAAAAAAAAGAGGGAGACAGTACAGGGGTTAAGGTGCTTGTCCTGCATAAGGTCAATACAGGCTCTATCCCCAGTACGTGGTTCAGTGAGCCCCACCCATAGTTATTCCTGTGTGCAGAGCAGGAGTAAGTCCTGAGAACCCCCATATGTGCTCCCTTACCCACTTCCAAAAAAGAGAGAGAAGAGTTCATCAGAGAAAATGCACAGGTGGGGATGTCTCAAAGAAAATCACAGAGAAGTTCTGAAAATTAAAAAACATTCACATACAAGGAACAAAAATGACACAGAATAACTGAGACATATTCTTGCTACCAAGTCACTTTTAACCTAGTGGTAGAGATCTATATACAAGTTATTACCTTTAAGAAAAGGCAAGATCTGGTATGTAACGCAGAAACACTAGAAGAAAATGCAAATTTACATAGTAATTTTTGAGACGAAGATTCATAGTGTTTGGGCTGGGACAGAATTTGAGGAGGACGCTTGAGTGAAAGGTTTTCTTGAAAATGGATAATAGACAAGGCAGAACACTGCAAAGTTGAATCAAAAGAATGGATGAGAGGCTTATTGCAGTTGGAGTGGATTAAAAAAATCAGTTAACAATTAACAAGTAGCTGATAAATTAAGTATAATAACCCTATTACTGAACGGGAGTCCAGCTCATGAATTAAGGTGATTAAGTATTGAAATCTAAGAGGTCATTAAAATCATTTACCAAGATACTTAAAAAATAAATCTCTAGACTGAAGAGATAATACAGCACACAGGACACTTGTCTTGTATGAACTAACCCAAATTTTATGTCCAGTACCACATATATTCCCTAGAGCCCCACTAGGAGTGATCCGTGAGCATAAAATCAGGAGTAAGCCCTAAACACAAATACGCAAAATATATAATAAAATTAATTCCTGAAGCCCATCAAGCAAGATTCTGATTCAATTATGTTAAGATATGCCCTAATACAAATAGCTAATAAGCCCATGAGTGTGAAAATCATGGGAAATTTTTGAGAGAAAAATTTTTGGGTAAACTTCTGTTAGTATTTCTAGATGGTAATAGGTGAGATGATAAATGCAATTAAACAAGACTATAAAACCAAGCTAAGTTATATCCCTGCTCTCAAGTCTTCATACCCTCCTGCAATAAGAACCAGATTGCTCAAAGATGGACAGAGTATATATCCCTAATCCACTGTTGCTGCGCTGAGCCAAAGAACTGTGGATGGAACAGGAGTGTCTAGTTCTGAACTAAATATTCAGAATTCTGAACCAAATATTCAGAGATTATTTTTCTTTCTCTCTCTTAAGTAGCTTCTATTGGTCATGAGAATATGATCACTATTTCATTCATCAAATACTAAGAAAATACCTGGAGCAGTTGGAACCAATATAATATCATACATAGCCAAAAAAAACCACTCTGAAACAGAAATTCCCCAAATAACATTCATTCCAATCAATAAAATATATACTTACCTTATAAATCAGTAAGTTTATAAATAATTGGCGCATATCATTATTACACCAATACTAATATGATAATTAAAGTCCATTCTTAAATAAAATACCATCCCAAATTATACAGCTATTCTATTCAATATAGATCCTCCATATGTATTACAGAAATCAAAGAGCCTGAATGATAGTATAGTAAGACTCTTGCCTTGCGTGCAACTAATCTGGGTTTAATCCCTGATTCAGTCCCCTGAACCACACCAGGAGTGATTCTTGAGCACAAAGCCTGACAACGTCCCTGAACACTGCCAGGTATGGCCAAAAAGAATAATAACAAAAGTCTCCAGTGTCAGTAATATCAATGAACATAAGCTTACATATAACCTCTGTCCACTGTTAAATTTACTGGAAGAAATTTAAACTTAAAAATTAAATTCAGGCGCAGAGGGAGATATCACCAGGCATACATAGTTCCCTGTGCACTGTTGGAGTAACCCCAATCACCAAGTTGGACGTAGCCCCTGAGCACTGTCGGGCCTTAGCTAAAAGTTAAAATCAATAAAAATCAGAATTATCCTCGGAAATTAAAGCCCAAAGCAATTTCAAAGGCCAAGAAAACCCTACTTTCTTTCAGTTTAATCTCACCCAAAGGCATTTCCCTTCAGCAACATAGCCTGAGCAATCTCCCATTAGCATAAAGTGCCACCATAAGACTTTCTGAAGTTACTCAAAATAATAAGCCTACATTACATAGAACACAATCAACTCTAGCCCCAGCCCAGCTGCAAAATGATATTCCCCCAAACCAGTACTTTGTATAATACAGCTCATGAATCTGTTGGCAACGAACAGAATAGAGTCTAGTAGACATTTTGGTGAAGGAGGGAAGATGGAATGAGTCTTTACTACACTGTCATCCTGGTGCCAACTAGTCTAAAGTGGCAGTTTTTTGATTTCTACACTTGACCTTAGGAAAAAAAACTGTAAAGAAGTGCTCATTAAGATGTTAAAAACCAATGATTATAAATCTAAGGTCACCTTTCACTGGGATATGATGATCTCCTCTCAAGAGATTACATTTGCAGTATCTGTCTTCCAACAAGTTTAATAATTTGTGATGTCAGCTCCAATCACATTTTTTTCATTAATGGCCCTTTACTCCCTAATTCAGTAGATTGAAACTCTCTTTATTTCTAATTCCTCCTTGAACCCTATGTCTGAAACACTTTGGTGCTGAATGGAGAGCGTACTCTGTCCAGTTAGTAAACCCAAGAACAGATAGTTTTAGTCCTATGCCAAAGACTTTGGAAGAATATGAGCCAAAGAAAACTACCCTCTCGTCCCCACATTATTTTTCTGGTAAAGAATCACCTTTATAAGATTCCTGAACTAAAGCTCTTATAGATGTTTCTAGAAGCCTATGTCCCTAAAGTTTCAGGGAAAACCAAAACTTTACCATCTTTCTTTTCAAAAATCTAGCCTTTTCTTGTCTGTTTAACACCTAGGCTTTGAACAACCATTAAAAAGGCAGTAGAAATATTTTCCTATGTCACAACTTTCCCTGCAGTGTGGAAATGCCATTCACATTCTACCGTCTTCTTTTCTTTCCCTGTCACTTGAAGACCTCGCTATATTTATAGCAAATTATCATGCTTTCTAGTCCACTCCCTAATCCTCTCCACAGAGCAGCTAGTCTGTTCAAAGAGAAATACCTCCCCACTCCAAGGTACCACAGTTCTTTTTAGTGGGGGTAGGAAATTTGGGACTTTACTTATCTGCATTTATTTTTACCTAGCTTCAAATACACTTATATTGTTAAGCTACTTAAAACATTTTGGGTACTAGGTGATGCATAATTCATGAATAAACAGCCAAAGGGTTGAGTATCCCATAGATGAAAGGAAAGTGAAAAAGGCAAAAGCAACGTGATAAAAGAAAAAAACACTGATATGCTATACAGAAGTGTTTTTTTTTTTGGTGTTGAGGGTGAGAATAGAATATTTAACAACTGTGTAATTTTTTTTCAATTTGAAACCCACTACGATAATATATTGTTGCAGAGCTTTGGCAAGTATCAAGTATTATGTCAGGAAGAGGGACTCATTAGCAGTCATCACCATTTTGTAGAATGTCACTAATGATTATATTTAAGGAAACATGTAGGTGGAGGTGCTGGCATCATGACAACTAAGAGGGGTTGTCCTTCCTTTTAAGGCTGGTGAGAGTAAATTAGTACAGATTTTAAGGCCACGGCTTTGGTGAAACATAGATACTTTGTCAAAAGACAAATCGAGGTTTTTCCACCTTGAAAGAGAAATGTTACCTGGTCCCTCTGCCTTTGGCCTGTGTTTAGTCAACAGAGAGCTGCCTCCTGGGGTCAGAATAGAGAAGAATAATGGTGATGGGGCTGTCGGAGCCAGATTCGCCAGCTGCATCTACACAAGGACTTTCCTGGGAGCGGCCAATAAATCAGACCCTCTGACTCGCGGCTTCCAGGACACATGGGGTTGGGGCAGAGGTGAAAAAGATACGGGAGAGATTCATCATAAGCCTCTCGGGTGCTGTCCGATTTGGATCATCCTCAGTAATCTGTGGAGCCAAACACTGGCAATTTGAATGCAGACACTGTTAGAACACATGCTTGGGGTGCTCTTCTGCTCCTGATTTTATTGATGGATGAAACAATGATGTGCCAGGAGATGAGACATCCAAGATGAATCCACCGGCAGGCCCTGGAGTGCTTGGAGGTAATCCACAGAGAATAAGTGCCCATCTCCAAAACTGCAGAGGTTGGGTCTGGCAGAAAGGCAGGGTTAGCCTCCAGCCACCTGAGAGATAGAAAACACAAAGGGTGTCACAAAATCACAAGGAGGCAGCCAGGGGTCAGCAAATCCATCAGTCAAAATCGCCGCTCAGGGAACAGCTGCCCTGGTGTTTGCTAACATTGCTTCTCCTTGGGATTTGGGAAAGATGCCTGAGCTGTGTCCAAACACACACACACACACACACACACACACACACACACACACACACACACACACCACTGAAGTGGCCCAGCTGGATGTCAATGTTCCCACCCAGAAACACAACAATGGCGCATCTGCCTTGGTAGAACTGGTGTCCTACTCCTTTATGAAATGGAACTTTCTAGTTCACTGTCCCTGGGCTATGTATCCCATCCAGGGCCCCGGTACATGGCAAAAAATTCATTGAGTTTCAAAGAACTCTGTCCTAAAAGTTGACCCAAATAGTTGAGAAGTGAAAGGACATTTTTCTAGGATTCACTTAGAAACCTAGGTAGGGATTTTTTTTTCAAGCTCTTGAAAAGGACATGATCAATGAAGACAAAAATGGATTTTTCTCGTAACTCAAAGGCAGCACAATGCAGCAGATTAGAAAACCCAAGTTTTTAGAACTGGCTCTGGCACTCCTCTGTGAGTAATCTTAGTGAATACTTAATTCTCTTAGCCCCTGGAAAAAAGAACAGTGACATTTACCATGCTTCAACAGTCTACACTGACGATTATAGAGAAAGGTCTATAAGCAGTTTCTTTCTAACTTGAAATACATACCAATGTGCACATCAATAAGTCTCTATGTTTTCTGATACCACAGTAAATTAGAGCAACACCAAGGAATATGAAATGTGAGAACCATTTAGACAAGACTCATACTCAAAACTCATGGTTCTGAAGGTTGTTGCTCTCAATACTTACTGGAGTAAATGTTCACTAAATAGTGGTATTTATTATAGAAAGAGAACTGAGAAATTCTTCAGAAGGAGTAACTGTTAATAAAGTTACTGAGCCAAATCACTTTGGAGCCAAATAACCTGCTTCAAGTTGTGGTTCTACTACTCACCGCCCTTGAACAAATACATAATTTTGCTGAATTCCATTCCCTAGTCAAGAAAATCCCAGTGATAAGCCAGAGAGATAGTACAGGGTTAAGGAAATTGCCCTATACACAGCTGATATCAGTTCAATCCCTAGCACCCCTTATGGTCCTCTGAGCACCATGAGGAGTGATCCCTGAGCACAGAGCTAGGAATAATCCCTGAGCACCTCCAAGTGTGACCCACAAATTAAAACAAAAAAAATCCAGTGATAACTAGACATAGCTCATGAATTTTGTTTTCTTTTTTGGGGGGGTGGGAGGGGTGCAGTGAGGGGCTACACACAGCTGTGCTCAGGGTTCACTCCTGACTCTGCATTCATGATTACTTCTGAATGGGACACAGGGGACTCTGGGGGTCCCAAGGATCAAATCTGGGTCTGTCACATGCAAGGCTACCATCTTACCTGCTGTACTATCTCAGGTCCCTATTTTTAACATAGATCAAGTAATGAGTATAAAGTACTTAAAACACTGTGAAAGCACTTCATCAATGCATAGCAAATTACAGCTATCATTATTTTTATGGAGAACAATTCTGAGGTAAGAAGAACTAAGTGGTTTATATAAACAAAAATTAAACCCTTATCCAGCTCTCCAGAAGACAACATAAAATGTTATGGTCTCGCTATAATTCATGAGAACTAGAACAACTCTGATGTATTCCTAGAAGAACTTGCCTATCATTGAGTGTTAATAACTTCCAAGTTTAGTTAGTTTAGTTTCATTGCTAACAATAACAAACTCAACTTTCAGAGATAAGCCTAAGTAAATCGATGAGAGGGAATTATCTCATAATGGTATTATGAATGTTCCTTGCCATGAAGAGGCCATTTTCTGTTATCAATTTATAGGAACATTAAAGACTACTGATATGCAAAGAAATTCCTTATTTTGATTTTAATTTGTCTGTAGAGAACTCCGTAGATTAACTATGGTTTTCTTACACATGTCTTGGAAGCATCCAGGTGAGTTTAGCTAGAATGAGCAAAAATATTTATAAGAGGACATCTAATATTTGCAAAAAGATCAGCATTTTTCCCTCTCTGGCATAGCAGATCTTACTCTACTCAAGGATTGCCTCCACTTTTCTTCATCACAGATCTGGCATGGTTACCAAATTCCCCCTTAGTAATGTTGTTTATGAAGTAGCACTGTAGCACTGTCCTCCCATTGTTCATCGATTTGCTCAAGCGGGCACCAGTAATGTCTCCATTGTGAGACTTGTTGTTACTGTTTTTGGCATATTGAATATACCACAGGGAGCTTTCCAGACTCTACCGTGCAGGCGGGATACTCTTGGTAGTTTGCTGTAGCTTGCCGTGATCGTTTATGAATTAAGCAGGGAAAAATGTCTTTCCTCTGATAAAGCCATAAAGCTGAAAGAGGAGCAGAGTTGTTAAATCTCTGCAGTCAGTCTGGCTTCTCCTCTCTTCCATCCACCAAAAATATATACTTCTTTAATAAGAAGAGACTGTTCTCTTGTCCCATTATTTTTCAACAAGCCTGTAAGTGCAGAGCCAACATTTACTGGATTTTAAAGCACACAAACATTGAGAACTTAGAAAGTTTGGCATAAATGCTGACTAAGAATTCCAATTAATTACTCCACTATTTTTGGCATGGGTGTCTGAAGAAAGGGATATTCCTATTAAAATCTCTATTTCTCAGTGACCACAGAGGAGTATTAACTGAGATGACCGCAATGGCAAAAACAAGGAAAACCAAAAATAAACAATGCTTCTGCAGTGAAAGAAATTAAAGCAATAATAAAAAACACCCTACTGAGTGGGACAAAAAAATATTCACACGTAATATATTAGCTACAGGGCTTATATCCAAGATCTATAAAGCACTCATAAAACTCAATAATAAAATATACAACAACCCCCTCCACAAACGGGGTGTGGAGATAAACCGACACTTTCCCAAAGAAAACATACAGATGGCCAACAAGCATATGAAAAAATGCTCGTCATCACTCATGATTAGAGAAATGCACATCAAAACAAAATGTGATATCATCTTATGCCTGTGAGGATAGCACACATTCAAAAAATAGATGTGTGCATCTACTTCTAGAAATAGTTTATATTGTTGGGGTTGTGGTGAGAAAGGAACCCTCATCCACTGTTGATGGGAATGTTGTTAGGTTTATCCTCTTTGGAGAGTAATATTGAGACCTACCCCCCCCTCCAAAATAGGAATAGAAATCCCATGCAACCCAGCAATAGTATTTCATGACATCTATCCCAAAACACAAAACATTCATTCAAAAGGCTATATGCACACATATGTTCATCACAGCTCTTAGTGCAATAGCCAAGATATAGAAAAAAAGCCCAAATGCCCAATTACGAATGAATTAAGAAGTTGTTGTCTATATACACAGTGGAATGCAATTCAGCTTTAAAAAAGAATAACATCATGCAATTTGTAGCAACATGAATACAACTAGAGAATATCATGCTAAGTAAAGTTAATAAAAGGAAAGGGATACAAAATGAGAGAGCTCACAAAATAGGTGGGTAGAGTGACAGAATAGTGGATATGGTGCTTGCCTTATACACAGCAGACCAGAGTTTGGTCCCCAGAACCTGTTACAATTCCCAAAAAAAAAAAACAGGAGTGATCCCTGTGTGTAGTGCTAGAGGAAGCCCTGAGCATCCCCAGGAGTGGCTCTAAAATAATAAATAAAAATAAAATATCTTGTCTATCTACAGTCTTTGACTTCATGAATCTCCTACTGAGAAGATACTGACATGAAAAACAATTGTAACCATGATATATATGCTTCTGTCCTAAGACCCCAGTAACTCTTAACACCTTAAGTTTCCATAGGATAATAGAGAAAAGTCAGCTGAAGAAAAAAAAGATTAAAAATCAAATTGACCATGAAATATGCCACAAGAAAAGTTAATAATGACCAATGTTGATTATGGGGGAAAAGCACTTTAACAAAACTGTCCTGTCTTCTCCAGTCTTCTCCCAATTCTCACCCTTCCCTATCTCCCAGACTACCTCATAACAAAGGGACAGAAAGAGAGGTGACCTCACTTCTGCTGTCCGCAGTGACATCTCATAAAAGGCACACTATTCCTTTTAACATCCCAAAATAATTTTTGGCCCTGCTCCTCAGAAACCAATTGGTTTTTAAGGAACCACATTGCCTAAATATTATATTATCAGTAGGTTCACTGAAATAACTAAGAAAAGATGCCGAGAATGGCAAAGCTACTGTAAAACAATTACTTAGGATATTAAAGGAAATAAAAAGAAAGATATTATGCAAATATATGATCCCTCACAGCAATTCTCTCTTGAGAGCAATAAAGCTGGATATCTCATTGAGAATTCTGCTTGAACAGGAAACCGTCACAGGGTTAATGGGAGACCTCTGGGCACCCAGCCTATTAATGCACTTCAGCATTTCAAACCATGCCTAGACTGCAATTCTTTAGTGGTTACTTACTGCCTAGAGTGCTATAGTGAAGATCCCCATTTATAAAAAAAAAAAAAAAAAGGCTAGTTCAATAGGAGAGTGCTGTGATAGATTAGTAATGTCTGCCACAGACAAAGGAGATGACAGTATCAGCATGGGTGCCAGGGGGCAATTAGCCCTAAAACAGATGCACCAAAGTAAAAGCACCAATAAAACACCATAAAAGCCTGAGGAGGGACATTAATAAATATTCCAAAATATTATCATAGTCGATCTTCACTTTAATGATGGATCACAGTGTGTGGCTAATAAGAGAAATTTAGGTAGCTAATGTAAAATAGCATGAGTGCAAGCAGCATAGACACAAAGAAATTGTGGGCCTTTGCACCTTTAAGAAACAGTGTGTATTCTGCAGGTGGTGATCACAGGGCTGCTACTGATTCAGGATCTAGGCTAGGTACCTCCAACAGAAGCATAAAATGCAACACCAATGTAATTTAAAATTTTCTAGCTGCCATATTTTAAAAAGTGAAAGTTTCTTATACTTTTTGTTTCAGTACTATTCCCTGTGGACAATTCATTAGAACTTGTAGCAAAATTTTAAAGACTTTAGATTAATAAGAGTGATAAAGCAGCTGAATTATACCAGCTTGTTGGCAGATACAAGGGGAGCCATAAACTATGTGATAACAACAGGATCATAAAATGAGAAGAAATAAAAGGATATCCACAGCATTTTGATTTCGATTGGACTGGCTGATAATAGGAGAGGTTATAAAAAGGAAAGCAGAGAGGGATACCAATGCTGTAAGCTCGCTCAAATCACCTGCTTGACCCTCTCTTATGTATCAAAGAAATATGAGGTCCATTTTCTTCTGGGATAACCTGAGTTATTCCTCACAAGATAATAGCATTGAGGATATTTTATAGTTGCTTAGGGGGATCAAATGTTTGGATCTTCCACTTTTTTTAAGTAGATCTCTTTACAATTATAGATTATTGCCATCCACTAGTCTTTTCCCCCAAAGTTTCTCCTTGTTCTGTTTCTCTTATAAAAATGCACCATATCTGAAACCCCGAGTTTGAACTCATCAAAACTGGTTTGGAGATTATGGGGGAGTTAAAATACTGCAAATAGGCAGCACAACATTGGAAAGAGCCCATGACTCAGTTAACCCAAAGTCAGAATCCTGGTTCTGACAATTAATAGCTATGAAACCTTGGGTAATTTCCTAAAATTCACTTTGTCCAAACCTCCTGATCTCTAAAGTAAGGTTCCATTTATCTTTCAGAATTTTTAGGAGAATCAAATTAGGTATTAGATGTAAGAGGCTCAATAATAAACCATCTATTCTTGCAATCTAAAAATTATTTATTAGGCAACTTAATACATATTAAACAATGTTCTGGGAGCTGAAGCAGGCATGTGAAAGATAGACACTAATATTTTACATGGAAATGTAAACTTCTATCAGTATAAATGCTTATGAGACAGTTCAAACATATATCTCACAAAAAAATATACATAGAAAAGTTCCAATACTAGGTATCCTCCTTATATGACATCCAGTTCTGCTTCAATATTCTACCAATGAGAAAACTCATCTCTAGAAAATGAAGTTGTACTGAAATCTGGAGATAAAGAGATAAGACTAAGTACTGACCTCAACTAGCTAACAAACTTAGCAAAAGACAGAGACAATGTAAAAAGACACAGCAGGGTAGTGTCAGGATACAGTGCGGCAGTTAGAATTCAATCCTCAGCAATGCATAATTCTCTAAGCACAGCCATGTGCATCCCTGGAGACCCTCCAAACATCACTGGTTTACCCCAGAAATCCCTGGCACCACAGGGCCCAAACAGCATGGAATCTTTGGGCCCTTGCATTGATCCACCAGCCTTTGCATTAAATTGCCGGCCCAGCTGAGCAAGAATCACCTACAGGCCCCCCAGGACTCACGAGCACCATTTGGGAGCACTCACCACCACAAAAGAAGATGCACCAAGTAATTAACAATGTAACATCAAACCTTCACTTGAAGGTAGTCCTTGGTTATGATTGACTATGAAAATATACATAAAGTTTTCAACTTAGAGATGTTGGAAGTGATAATCAGAGTAGTAGTGATTATAAAAGAATTAAAAAGAAACATTTGAAATGAGATGCAAGACTACTGCAATTATTCTTCCTTGGAGCACTGCACTGTAGCACTGTCCTCCCATTGTTCATCGATTTGCTCGAGCAGGCCCAGTAACGTCTCCATTTTTTTTTCACATCCTAGCACAGTGGTAGGGCATTTGCCCTGCACACGGCCAGCCTGGCCAAGCCAGGTTCAATTCCTCCACTCCTCTCGGAGAGCCTGGCAAGCCTGGCAAGCTAACAATGATGTTTTCAATATGCCAAACACAGTAACAACAAGTCTTCCTTGGAGAGGTTCTGGAAATTAGGGTATCTGCTGCTGGATATGGAATAGAATCCTGGGCATTGCTGGCAGCTGCCAAGGCACAGCAATGGGAGGCCACCTCAGAATAAAGTGACCCTCAGATCAGAGTAGTAAGAGCTACTCTTTTTTAATTTAATTAATTTAATTAAATTTTAATTTAATTAATCCTTAGACCAGAAAATTAGATCTAGTGTAGCTTTCAGTTAGGATGGCTTGGAAGTTTTCTCTTGTTTAATACCATCTGAGTCAGGTTCTTGTTCTAAAGAGAACACACCTGGGGCTAGAGTGATAGCACAGAGGGTAGGGCGTTTGCCTTGCACGCGGCCAACCTGAGTTTGATTCCCAGCATCCCATATGGTTCCCCAAGCACCACCAGGAGTAATTCCTGAGTGAAAAGCCAGGAGTATACCTTGTGCATCACCGGGTGTGACCCAAAAAGCAAAAGAGAAAGAGAGAGAGAGAGAGAGAGAGAGAGAGAGAGAGAGAGAGAGAGAGAGAAAACATACCTAGGAGTTGATAGCACACTTAGGAATTGACTTAAATTTTTGGTGTTGTAGTTAACCACATTCATCTCCTTTTTGGAGCTTTAGAAAGCATTAGCTTCATGTGCATTTTCATATATTTTCTCATCAGCTTTGTAGATGAGAAGTTCACCACCATCACCATGGTGTATATTTTGGTAACTTCGGGTATATTCTTTCACTATTTAGGTACAAGCCTTTCTTTAGCCAGGATAGATCACATTACCTAAAACTCAGGCAAACAGATATTCTCTCCTTGGCCAAGAATCTTTAAAGAGTGTTACAGAGGCAAAGAAATGCTTACAGAATATTCATTATAGTAACAATTTGCTATAGTTAATGCTAATTATAAACTTCTAGCTTCTTGTTCTCCAAATAGCCCATGATTCTCAACTCCAAACCCAATCCACAAGTCTCTTGAGTATTCACATGGCTTTTCCTATTGATTCAATCACATAGAATTTGTTTCAGTTTCTATCAACCAGAAGACATACAATTGCTTGTAAGTATATGGGAGAAATGCTCTGCATCACTTATCATCTGAGAAATACAAATAAAAACAGCAATGAGATCTCACCTCACACAGTAACAGTGGCACACATCACAAAGAACAAGAACAAGCAATATTGGCATGGATTTAGGGGAAAAGGAATCCTCATTCACTGCTTATGAAATGTAGTTTAGTTCAACATTTATAGAAATCAATATGAATATGCCTGATAAAAATAAGAACTGAGCTTCTATATGACCCAGTAATTCCACTTTGGATCTGCTACCCCCAGGATGCAAATATCTTTTATCAAGAAGATAAAAGGTATTTGATACCTTTATCAAAAGGATAAAAGGTATTTGTGCTCCTATGTTCCTCATAGCACTATTGGCAATAACCAAAATCTAGAAATAACCCATCTGTCCAAGAACAGATGACTGGATAAAGAAACTACAGTATACATATATATGTATATAAATATATATGTATAAATGGAATACTACTTGGTTAGAAGACAAAGTCATGCAATTTGCCAGTACATGGGTGGAACAGGAGAGTATCATGCTGAGTGAAGTCAGCTAGAAGGTTAAGGACAGATACAGAATGGTCAGTCTCATACATGGAATACAAAGCATAGTAACAGAATAATAAATGATTAAAGGAAACAAAAACTGAAAACTGCTCCACAGATCTGAGCTTATTATGGCAAGAAGATGGAGTCTGGAGGGCAGGAGAGGGCAGTGGAGGGAAACGGGGAATGGTTCAGTGGAAGACACTGGGACAATAGTGGAGAGAAGTGGATACTCACTATGTTGGAGGGTGTGCAGTAATATTATCATCATTATAAATCATGTTCACTAAAATTTAAAAAGAGAACATTATTCCAGAGATGGAGAGATAATCAAACAGAGCACTTGTTTTGCATGCAGCCAACCTGTGTTGGATCCCTGGCACCCTATATGGCACCCAGAGCACCACCAGAAGTGACCCCTGAACATAGAGCCACAAGTAAGCCCTGAGCATCACTGAGTATGGGCCAAGGGGGAAAAAAGAAAAGAAGAGGAAAGGAAAGGAAAGGAAAGGAAAGGAAAGGAAAGGAAAGGAAAGGAAAGGAAAGGAATAGAAAAGTATTCCAGGTTGTTTAATTCTTTTTGATGCAATTGTTGATTGCCTCAAGCAGGCCCCAGTAACGTCTCCTTCATCCTAGCCCTGAGATTATATTCAAGGCTCTTTAGGAGAATGAGACCCATCAATGTTACTGGTATTTGGCATATTGGGTATGCCACGGGGAGTTTGCCAGACTCTGCCGTGTGGGCAGGCTACATTCGGTAGCCTGCCAGTTTGTCAAAGTAGGAATGAGATGTCATAATAAGATGTCGCGCGGTTCCGGGAGCTGGTTTTTATAGTCTCAGAGTCTTGGCCGCTGATGGGATTACACGGCGCCAGGGGGCCAGTTGGTGGGTGTGACCCCCACCTACTGGAATTTGGAGGATCTGGGTGGAGGATGCTTGACTCCAATCCGAGTAGGCTTGGAGATCTCAGCCCCGGAACCCACGTGGCTTTGTCCCTCTGCCGGTACCTTCAGGTGTGCGGAGAGTGGTCTCAGCATGATGCAATTGTAAATAAGATTATTTTTCTAGTTTCACTTTTCTTCTCTCCTTCATTATTTTTGTATAGAAAAGCAAATTACTTTTGTATACTAATTTTGTAACCTACCACTTGCCATATTATCATTTCTAATAGATCTATACTGCAGTCTATAGTATTTTCCATGAATACTATCATACCTCTATGAAGAATAGTAGCTGTACTTCTTTCTTTAAATAACCTACATACCATTTTTAATACTTTTAACTAAATTTGAATAATTTGAAATAATTTTTTAAATGATTTAAATCATTTAAATCCTATCTAATTGTTTTTTGCTGAGGCTTTGAACACTACACTGAATAGTAGTGATGAGACTGGACATTTTTATCTTGTACCCATTGTAGAAAAAAAGCGTTAATCTTTTCTGTCACTGGATATACTACTATAAATGGTTTGTTATATAAGATGTTTTTTATGTTGAGGTATGTACTTTATATGCCCACTTCAATGGGTGCTTGTATCATTAAAAGGATATTGGAGCTTGTCAAATGATTTTTCTTGCAATCAGCTGAGATTATTGCAAGATTTTTTCCTTCCTTTGTTAATGTGGTAGCTAGTTTATAAATTTTGCATTTTTCAGCTATCATTGTATTCCTGGAATATATCTCAGTTGATCACGGTTTATGGTCTTTATATGTTATTTGCTTTGGTCTATTTTTGTTGAGGAGCTTTGCATCTATGTTCACCAGAAATATTGATTTATGTTTTTATTTTTTGGTAATATCCTTCTATGGATTGCAACAGGAGATGGGACACAAGAATGCTGAGTAAGCACCCAATAGGGCTCATGGAAAACTATCATTGGTTCTTTAATTTTTATCTTTTTATTCAAATTTATAATTAATTTAAAGGAAAATCTGTCCTTTATCTGTATACAATATTATAAACCCATTCTGGTTTATTTGCCAAATCCCAGTGAAGCATAACCATCTAAATTATGCAAGTCTTTGAGAAAACTTACTAAAATCAAGCTTAGAATTATAGGTAAATATTTCAGGGTTTTAGTACAAACAAATTTTCCCTTTCCTGAGATTTTGAAACAAAGACACTGTTTAAGTCATTTTTGAATCATCCTTATTACTAACGTGACATGATTTATAATAGTACTAATATTTATACCTTAAGCACACAGTTACTATACCACACCCACTATCAAAGTGTCAATATCCCTTCACAGCTGACCCTTCAACCACTTCCAATTCACTGCCTTTCTCTCCCCCTCCACTCTGCTTTGTAAAATCACTTCTGTTATCATAATCAAAGAGTTTGTATACTTTATTTATTTATTCTTTTACTTTATTTAAAGCCATGGTTTACAAAGTTGTTCATAATACAGCAGTTATGGGCATTGAATATTCCAACACCAATTCCACCATAAGAGTGACCTTCCCTCTACCATGTCCCCATTTTCCCAAGCACTCCCCATACCTGTCCCATTAGCAGGCACAACTTATTGCAATTAAATCTCTAATGGAATTATCAAAAAATACTACAGTAGGGGGCTGATGAAACAGCACAGCAGTTGGGCATTTGCCTTGCACACAGCCAACCTGGGTTCAACTCCCAGCATCCCATATAGTCTCCTGAGCTATAGGAGTAATTCCTGAGTGCAGGAAATCACAAAATGAATTCTGAACTGGTTTAAGAGGAAAAGAATGTGCATTCAGTTGACAGAACTGAAATAAAAGTCCCCAGTGTCTCCGTTTCAGCACTTCAATAAAGACACTAGTAGCCTAGAATCTCTGCACTAATGGAAATATTTACCAATATTTCCATTAATGCCTTGTCATATTTTATAGATTCTCACCTGGCAACATGCTCATCTCTAAAACATTTACTCTATATCGTGCTAAGTGAAATGAGTCAGAAAGAGAGGGACAGACATAGAAGGACTGCACTCATTTGTGGAATAGAAAATAACATAATATGAGACTGAAACACAAGGACAGTAGACACAAGGGCCAGGAATATTGCCCCATAGTTGGAAGCCTGTCTCATGAGCTGGGGGAGAAGGCAGCTGGAATAAAGAAGGGATCACTAAGACAATGATGCAGGATGGAAGATGTGTACTCAAAGTATATAAAGGACCAAACATGATAATCTCTCAGTATCTGTATTGCAAACCATAATGCCCAACAGTAGAGAGAGAGAGAGAGAGAGAGAGAGAGAGAGAGAGAGAGAGAGAGAGAGAATATGCACTAGTGGAGGGATGAGTGTTTGGTCACTGTATGATTGAAACTCAAACATGAAAGACTATAGTTGTATCTCATGGTGATACAATAAAAAAATTAAAAATATCTCACATAAAAAAATTTTACTCTAAAGAGAGTCTCCTACCATGTGTCTGGCTGTCCTCACCAGGGCCCAACAGCTGAAGACCTCCAGGCCCCGGCCAAGGCCATGCTGGGATCACTCTCCACACACTTGCATGAGCCTCACGCATAAAAGAACTGGCAGAGGAACCCAGGTGTGTGGGACCCGGGGCTGAAATCTCCAAGCCTGCATGGTTTGGGACTGGACCTGCCAGTAGCTAGACAGTTACACCCACCAACTGCCATGCAACCCCAACAACAGCCAGGATCCAGAGATTATCACACTCAGCTCCCGGAAGCGCGCGGCCACATTTGCGGCCACGCGACATCTTATCATCTCATTCCTACTTTGGACAAACTGGCAGGCTACCGAATGTAACCTGCCCACATGGCAGACTCTGGAAAACTCCCCGTGGCGTACCCAATATGCCAAATACCAGTAACAATGAAGGGTCTCATTCTCCTAACTCTGAAAGAGCCTTGGATATGGCACTTTTTTAAAAATCTCAGGGCTAGGACGAAGGAGACGTTACTGGGGCCTGCTCGAGGCAATCGACGAATAACTCTAAAGAGAATACATATCTCTGGGCAGCCAAACTAGAGTTAAATAATTATCTATGCAGTCAACTCATGCAAAGGACACTGACTAATAGTAAAAGACAAATGGTTACATACAAGAGAAACAAGTTCTTCCTAATAAGAGGAATGATTTAAAGCTGAGAGGTAGAATTAAATGTATGTAAATATTCACACACAAAAAATAACCTATTCAACATAGTACCAAGGTAATGCTGCTTGAGTAGCATCTTTTTTCACAATATTTGGAAAACTACACTGTCCAACTTGGATTCTTTCCAGCGGAAAGCATTAAGAACAGGGAATCTGGCCAAGGAACAATAAGGCAAAACCCTGAAAGTGTGTGCTTATATTTGTATCCAAAGAAACAGATTAATGCATATTGCTCCCCTTGGGTTTTCTTTTTCTTTGTTTTGGGAATACAATCAGCGGTGCTCATTGCTTTACTCCTGGTTCTGCAATTGAGGATCATACCTTGTGTGATTCGGGGACCCTACGAGGTACCAGGGACCAAACTTGGGTTGGTCAAATTCAAAGCAAGTACTCTGCCTGCTATACCATCTCTCAGACTGCTATATTGTTGTTATTATTAATTGGCTTAAGGATAATTAATGATAGAAAACAAAAAGAGGAAAAGCTGAACTTCCCGTTTCTTCAAAGTTACTAGTGAGAACAGAGAAAGCCCTCTGGTTTCCTGCTGAGGGTCACAAGCATTTGTCTCTGAACTTGAAATGTCCTCATGAACAAGTAGAAAATCTGATCACGGGGAACTTGTAGAAGAACTCCAGAAAAAAGGAAAATCTAAAGCAATAAAAATCAGTTCCTGCCCACCCCACCCCCAAGAAAAAAAATCTTTTGGAGTAGTTGGCTATAACTTAAGAAGGAAAAAGAGCTGTTTTCTCCAGCCCCTTGTGAAATGGTCTGGTCACGAAACTCACAGGCACTCAGCAAGTTTTTACAAACGATAGTCACCTTGGTGACGTTTCAAGTGCCTTCACAGAAGCCTTTCCCATCTCAGTCCATTTTCCAAATGGCTGTCAATTTTATCCTACTAGATAAATTGCTTTCTGTCCCTCCTTTCTCTCTCTTCCTCTCTATTTTACCCTTATTTTCTGCTTTTAAGAACGGGAAAGATGAATCCTTACCCTCAGAGGTTTGCGCTCCAGTCTAGATGTCAAACCACGGGGGTAAAAATGAAATCCAAAGGTACTATTGACTGTACCATAATGAGAATCAATGTCCTATGGTTCTGTAATTCCACGCGCAGGCAATTGTCCAACAAAAAATAAATATATACATTCATCAAAACGTATAGCCAAAAATAAGGATGATTCGTAACTGCCCCAAACAAGAAAATCCCCAAATACTCTGAAGAATTCACACAATAGAAAACTATATTATAGTTCTGATTATTAGAATAGCCATCCTGTTTATGGAGATGAATGAGAAGGAGCATAAAGGTTATTTCTGAGATGAAGTTCAAAGTGTACTTTTTTGATGTGGGTGCTGATTATACTTACATGGTTACCTGATGAAAATTTGTCAAGCTATTTGCTCATGATCTAAGCCCTCTTCTTCACATACCTCAAAATGAAAGTTTTTAGTACTAAAGATAAAAAAAAGGAAAAGAGAGACATGCTTATAAATGCCCAAAAGGTAAGTGAAACAAACCACTGTTGGTCACTATTCTCTGCCAGTTGGAAAAAAACTTCATGTGACTTTCAATGGCCATCAGAGAGCAGCCCAATTTGAGTCAGTTAACACAGCAGAACTGACTTAAGATGATATCTACCGATGCAAAATCCCATCGTTCTCTCACTGGTTTGAGGAAGACACAAAAAAGTGTTTTCCAAACCTGGTAAACAGTATCTCAGTCCTGTCATACTTTAGGGCCTCTGTGCACATATCCTCAATGATCTCAGTTAGTC
Source organism: Sorex fumeus (assembly GCF_029834395.1). Taxonomy (NCBI): domain Eukaryota; kingdom Metazoa; phylum Chordata; class Mammalia; order Eulipotyphla; family Soricidae; genus Sorex; species Sorex fumeus. The sequence goes on from NW_026606064.1 coordinate 18,658,985, forward strand.
TCAGGGTTTCCGACATTTGAATGCTGATTACTCTAAAAATGTGCACACTCAACTAAGAACTTGTGAGGGAACTTTAGATTTCTATAGAGTTATTCAAAATGGTCATTTTCTAGGTCAAAAATTGAACCTTTCATCTGCAGTTCAAATTATAAATCAATCATCTAACTTTTGTTTCTAAGGAGCATCTCTAATAAACTCATTTAAAAGCAAATATATTCCCCACATATTCCTGTCATATTACAAGGCAATACCTTCTTTACCCTGGCTAAAAACCATGGAATCATCTACTCTTCTCCCTTTCTAAGACCATCTAGCTGATGCATTGACAAAGCAACCCTCCCATGCCTACCTTTAAATATAGATTCAAAGACTGACTTACTACCTTCACCACATTGCCTTGGAGTAAGCCACCACTGATGACAGTATTACTTCTCACAATAATTCTCTCTGCATTTAACCTCCAATTTAGTTCATCTCAGCAACCTGCCAGCCTTTAAAATGTTAAGTCAAATATTAAAATTACAATTGCCTATATAGCAGAAGTACTACCAAGGAAAAAAGCAGAAACTAGAAGACAACATTTGAGCTGTGTTTAGGTGCGATGTGTGTTTATAACTGCATGAATTAGTATCCAAGATACCAAAGCACCTCAAAAGATATATAAAATTATAAAGGATATACATACAGAATCCTATGCATAGCTTAGTTTTTCAATGAGGACATTGGCTCAAAATGGGAAATACCTTATTTTGGAGCAAATTTTAGGTAAAGAATCCACAATCTTTACATCTCAATAATCTAGCTTGATACAAATGTCAGTGTCACAGAACCCTGTTCAAATTCCATAAAATTCAGTTTCAACCCAAAGGGCATTTTTAATAATTATCAAATATCTTTTTTAAGTTTAATTTTAAAAAATATTTGACTAGACCTCAAATCTATATCATAAAATGTCAAGTCTGCTAAAATACTTACCAAACTTTAAAAACTGTTAAGTCAGAGTGTGTCATTCTCCTGTTTAAAATCCTCCAAGAGTTCTCATCTCACTTAGAACAAATGCCAAAATCCTACAACCACCCCGCAGAGTTTAATGCCAATAGGGACCCACTATCACCTCTCCAAGTCAGATTCCTCCTGCTCCCCAATAATTCGCTCTACTCTATCCACCCTACTGATGCTCTAACATCCCATCACAGCTGTTTCTGCTGTCTAGAAATGCTGCCAGATACCCATAATGCTTACTCCTTCCCTCTCTCCTTTTGTTTTTCACTGAGCCTTTTCCTAATCCCCTTATTTAAGTTTCAAAGCATTCCCCTAACCAGTTTTGCATTCTATTTTACTCCATAGCACTCATCATCATCTCACATACTATGTATTTTACTTGATTGTTGATTCATTATAAACAAATAATGTTTCATGGATTGTTTTCTGTTTGGCTGTACTTCCAGTATTTGGAGCAGTGCATGACACATAGAAGATATGATAAATATTTAGTTAAGAAATGAATAATGTGAAAGGGAACAATACTTTAAGAATCCAATTTTCCATCCCACTATGCCTTGAGTATAACTCTTAACTTACTGACCTAAAAAGGCTATTGAGTGTTAAGTGTTATATCTACATGCTAAGCAGCACTACTGAGAAAAGAGGGAGAAAGCCAGGCTCCTTTTATTTTAAAGACTTACCAGAAGATCAACACACTATTAAATTTCTATTCCGCTGTCCATAGCATAGGCTACAGCTTCCCAACTTTGGCATCATTGACATTTGGGGCAAGGTAATTCTTGCTGTATGCACGGGAAAGATGTAGAACATGCAGGGGAACGAAATATACACTGTAGAAATAAAAGGATGTTTAATTTCTCTGCTAATTTTATAAAATCCCAGTCATACACACACACACACACACACACACACACACACACACACCTGACACCCCCAGTAACAATTTAAATATCTTCATACATTGCCAAATACAAAAGAAGGGGGATAGATATGGGTATATTTGAGGATCATTGATTTAAGCTGGAAGGAGGAGGTAAACCAGGATTCTGTATTTTGCAACAGATTAGGAGAACGGAAGTGAGTAAGTCTCTGATAGGGAAAAGTATATTCCTCCCTAGAGGCAATATTGTTGCCAGATTTTTTAAATTAATCTTAGAGCTATTCAATTCATGAACATAACTTTATTTACATAAAGTCTCCTTTCATACTAGCTTTTGCCTTGATAATTTTTCATTTAAAAAAGGCAACTTTTCTAGAGACATTGTGACTTTTTTCATCTGTAGATTCAAGTGAAATTTGTTTCTTTAGTTCCATCTCTAAGTATCAAATCCTTTTTTTGTTGTTGCATTTATCATTGACACAGATTACAGGTATTTTAGACTTTCGTGTCTGTCTTCTTTGTCATGTTTATTCTTTTAACAAATGTTCACTGGTATCTTTCTGTTTTAACAATATAATCATCTTTTTAGTTGAACTTATTTTTCTTGATCAGTGCTCCCCTGATGTCTCTAGCTTGTCTAACATCTTTCTGGTATCTCACCATTTTAATTCTTATTTCCTAGAAAAAATGACTTCATTATAGGTTATTTTTTATGAATGGTTGATCATAAATTTTGTTTCTTGGGGACAATACTTGTCTGATTATTATCACCTATATTATTGGTTTTCTCTTTGCTTCTTCTACTGTTTTTTTGTATAGTTGCATGGTCATTCTTTTTTTCTCATGAGTGACATACTCATGCATAAGACATAGACTCACTAACGGATATATTTGCAGATATATTTCCATTCTCTCATCAAAATTGCTTTTGACATCCCTTCCTCAAATATAACAGTTCAGAGTTACAAGTGTCTCTTAGTAGTCTTTCGATATAATTTATGCTTCCTATTTCTTTGTTTTTTTCTTAATGTTTCCTTTCCTTACTATTTTAAAATAGGAGTGAAGATTTGTTTAAGATAGAGAAGAAATAGAAACAGAAGGAAATATGAAGGGCACATTCTCTACTTCCAGGCTCTGATTGATGAGAGATTCACATTTCACACAAGAACTTTGCAGAGCAAGTGATATCATCAGGGACAGCTTGTTTATTTTCAGGTGAAAAATACAGCCTTCAAATGTCTCTGAGTATTGAGGGCATAGAGGCATTAGCTAACAATAACATGGGAGTTCCAAAGGCAGAACAAAATGGAGGAGGTAAAAGGGCAGAGAAATGCAACATGAAGTCAAATTATTTGGTCACTGAGGGTCATGTTAATGAAAGGTGATTAGACTAGGGAGATAAAGAAAGTTTTATAAAGAAAAATTACCAAGTGTCCTAACAGTCTCGAGAGGAAGATAGGGTTGTCGTTTCAGATAGTTCACTTAAGATTAATTATAGATATATAATTTATATGAGCATATATACATATGGGTTCAGGTTTTCAATTGTACAAAGAGCACTGTCTTCTGAGAGTCTCAGCCTCTTATTGGACCTTCATTCTCTAAGCTCATGCAGCATCACTTTCTAATCACAAATCAATCACAAATCATCCTGTTATTCGTCGATTTCCTCGAGCAGGCCCCAGTAACGTCTCCTTCATACTAGCCCTGAGATTATATTCAAGGCTCTTTAGGGAAATGAGACCCATCATTGTTACTGGTATTTGGCATATTGGGTATGCCACGGGGAGTTTGCCAGACTCTGCCGTGTGGGCAGGCTACATTCGGTAGCCTGCCATTTTGTCCAAAGTAGGAATGAGATAATAAGATGTCGCGGCCTCGCGGTTCCGGGAGCTGGTTTTTATAGTCTCTGAGTCTTGGCCATTGATGGGATTACATGGCGCCAAGGGGCCAGTTGGTGGGTGTGACCCCCGCCTACTGGAATTTGGAGGATCTGGGTGGAGGATGCTTGGCCCAAATCCGAGTAGGCTTGGAGATCTCAGCCCCGGAACCCACGTGACTTTGTCCCTCTGCCAGTACCTTCATGTGTGCGGAGAGTGGTCTCAGCATGGTGGTGGCTGGTCCTGGAGGTCTTTGGCTGCCGGAGCCCTGGTCGGGGCAGGGAGGAAAGCTCAACCTGCGCCCCTCCAAGGGGCCCTGGCGAGGACAGCCAGGCACGGGGGCAGGAGACTGCCACTTTCTAATAGCTCACCTTTTTTGGTCTTTGTTTTATAGCAGGAACTACTTTATGAATACGTTACACTTTATTAATAGTGTTCTGGTTAATCAAACCATTTACTTCTTGGAGGCAACATTTTTCCAGCTGATAGACTTTAGTAGTCTTTATCTGTGATGATTTGCTAAGATCTGAAATCTTCCCTTGACTCTGCCATTGCATTCAAAAATACTCAACAGAACTGCGTTCATTAGAAGAGACTTATGGAAAATGAAGTCTGGAAGAAAAGTGCACCAGGCAGCCTCCACTTTCCTCCTGGACACAACCTCTCCCTGGGGAAGTAAAGTAGCATCTGAACTCCTGCTTTACTGGGGAAATGAGATTTAAAAAAAAAAAAAAAAACACCGAGGGGAATACTAATGATTTTGTCATGTGTTATCGAGCTCCCAAAGGAGTACCTTTTCTTTGATCCGCCACATACGATAACCCCAACTTTCCCTGCTGGGACCACAGCTGAACCCTATTTGCAGAGCAGTGATGATTTCTCAGGACCTCTGTGTCCCCCAGACATTTTACCCTGATCTTGTCCCTTATAGATTTCTTTTGAACCGTTATTCTTTGAGAACATGTTTTTTAAGAAAAATCTTCACCACACCTTCAAGCTATAAGACAAGAAAAAGCACTGCTGATCCTGCTGAAGCTGAGGCAGGGAGCCCAAGCTCTGTAAGATGAACCTATTCTTGGCACTGCCAGCCTGGCCTTCCTCACCCCAATCACCCCCTTTACATATGCAACCTCTCCCAAGAACACTCAAAGAGGAACCAACTCTGCTCAGTGTACCCAGAACCTTCTGTATAAAGGACCAAGACCAAACATGATAACCTCTCAGTGTCTGTATTGCAAACCATAATGCCCAAAAGTAGAGAGAGAGTATAGGGAACACTGTCTGCCATGGAGGCAGGGGGAGGATGGGAAACGGGGAGGGGCTATACCGGGGATATTGGTGGTAGGGAATGTGCACTGGTGTTTGATCATTGTGTGACTGTAACCCAAACATGAAAGTTTGTAACTATCTTATGGTGAGTCAATAAAATTTTTTAAAAAGTGCATTGTCATTGTGGGGAAAAAAGACAAAACAGGCATTTCTACAACAGGTCATAACTTAAGCCAAGGCTAGTCACCTCCAAGTTAATATAAGTTAGATCATCAGCTACTTTCTAAAGATGGATGGGTGTGTGGGTGTGTGTGTAGGGGGGGTGGGTAGTAGAGCATAGCCATCCTGTCAGCCCGCACTGTTGGTTCTCTTTACAAAATTAAACCTATTCCTAAGGTCCTACCACATAATTTCCTATAGGGATGTGCAAGGTGAACATGCTGCAGTTCAAATGGGTCATTCAGCTGTGTCTACCACTGCTGGACACAGAGAGATGTCCAAGACCCAAGTCCTCATCCTAAAGCCTTGCACCAACTCCATGCCTAAATAGTGTATTCTCTGCCGATCTTAGGAAATATAAAGAGTCAGAGCTGCAGAATGGATTACGACTAGAGAAAATAAATCTTCCTCCTTTAGAATGGCCTCTAAATGAAGTAACCAGCCATAGAGAAGCCTTGTCCAATTGACTTGGAAAAGCTGTTGGGCCTGGCCACCTCTCACAACAGTTGGACCTCAGGCCCAAACTACAGAGTGAGAGCCCAGCAGAGGAAGGGACCAAAGAAGCCCAGATGATCCCCTTTGTTGGCAGAGATGTCCAGATGCTCATGCAGCTTTAATTAAGCCCACTTCTAATTAATCTGTGACCTTATTCAAACCAACTGTTTCCCTGAGCCTCTAACGCCTCTCCAGATTCAGAAGCCTTTGCCTTCCAAGTAGAATTCAGAGGTCTGACTTTTCTTATTAAGTTTAATTGAAGGAGGACTGAATCATGGTCTTTCATAAACAGAAAATTCCACACCAACAGCACCTGTGGAATAGAGGGCTGAAGATCACACCAACATGCTGCACACTAATGAAAGGCTGAGTCCAGCCTGGACCACTTCACGGACAGCCAAGCAGAGGCCAGGCACTCACCAAATGGGAAGCAACAAATTGTGTGCGGCACAGACAGAGCGGGAGTGGTGGCAATGAGATGTCAGACAGCTAGAGCGAGACCACAGGAGTGGAGCAGGACACCCCCAGAACAGCAGCACCCAAAAGGTTACAATCCACCCTTCCAAGGCACACTGTGTGCTACAAAATGTGCCAGGGTTTGGGCATCCTTGCATTAGCTGGCTGTCAGGGGAGCCGGAGACACCAGGAGAGTGCCTCCAAGGCTGAGTAGCTCCCCGCTTCTTCCCAATATTTGGCAGGAGTGGACTCCTCATTACCTGGACCTCAGTCAATGATGTGGAAACAGTGCCTCTGTGTTTCCTCTCTGTCAGAACAGACACCCACACTCATCACACCCAACCCAACATGCTACTGAAAGTAGGACCAGCTTCTTTGTCTCGTGGTACCTGTGAAATATTTTATCCATCTGGGATATGCAGGGAGACTTGAATGGACATAGGTGGATTTGAGTATGCCATTCTCTGCCAAAAATTTTAATTAAAACATGGAGGGGACAGAACGAGAATACAGCATGTAGGGCATATATCTTGCATGTGGCTGACCCAGGTTTGTACTCTGGTACCCTTTATGGTCTCCCAAGCACCACCAGGCATAATTTCTGAGTGCAGAGCCAGGAGTAAGCCTTGAGTACTGCCAGGTATGGCCCAAAATTTTTTAATTAAAAATTAAAATATGTAGAGAGTTTCCTGTTATTTTTGAAGGGAGAACTTCAAGTCCCTATTATTGCTGGTGGGGCCTTCCAGAGTCTGATGTCCTGGGGCAGTCAAAAGCTCTTATGCACTCTCTGCTGAAGAGAAATCACGCTGTTGCCAGGCCTCAGTGACTAGAGTCTGAGAAATGGCTCTGTCCTAGTTGCTTGGGAAATTGGCATGCAGGTCTCATGGCCTAGCCTTTGGGAAGGTGGAACTACGCATGGTGGAGGAAATTCCCAAAAGATCAGGAGATGGTGCACAGCTACACACCTGTCAAATGCCCACTTGCTGCAACAAACACTGCCCAGATCCTTGTCACTCTTGTCACATGGGCTTCTGTGGGCTACTCAAAACCTCATGATACTTCCTTGCAGCAGAATAATGCCTTCTCCATCTTCTGACACCCACACCCTAGTTCCTGAAGTCTGTGAACAAGATTTTTTTACATGCGGAAAGAACTTCGCATCTGCAATGAGGTTTGGGCTCTGGAGTGACCGAGATCCATGATCCAATTAGATGCAGGAGAGTCAGGGTCCAAGGAAATGTGACCATTTGTGATGACAAACTCAGAGATTGGAGGCAAGCAAGGAGGGGTCCCCACATTATGAAATGCGAGAGAGTCCCAGAATTTAAAAATGCCAGCAGCCTCTGAGAGGTGGAAAAGGCAAGCACCAGATTCTCCATCAGCCCCTTCAGAAGAATTCGGCTCTGACATAGCTTGATGTCAAGCTCGTGAGACCCAATTTGAGCTTCCTGTCTCTAGAACTAAAACGTAATTGATTTGCCTTGCTTCGAGCCTATGTTTGTTCCAACAGCCATTAGACACACTCGTGTCTTGGCACACACTGCTCCTTCTGCTTGAAGCATGGAATCTAAGCCCCTGCTATTACTTTGCATCTCTGTTCACTTACCTAGTTCTCACTGGATATTGCTTCCAACCTACTAGATCTCCAACCCAACCAGCATCCTTTCTTACTTCTACTTGATCAATTTCTACAGAGTGGTTTTATGGGGTCATTATTTCATTCTACTCTCCCTGGATCACAAACTCTATTTTAAAAAGGGGGATATGTCTGACTTTTCTTACTACCATACTCTACCACTTGGCACAGTACCTAGCACACAATAGATGTCCAAGTCATGTATGCTGAAAGACTAGATGGATGTCACATACATATTGCCAACTCAGCAGCAAAGCACTTTACTTAACCTTTATCAGGAAAAAAAAGGCAGCTGCTGTTTATTCAAGAAATGGGAGGTGGGGAATGTAGGTGCAGCTTCTAAAAGTAACTTGGCAAAGAGCAAGCACTCAATAAACATCGAACAAATAAGAATGGATGGGTGAATGCTTGAAATCATGAGACAAAAGCCTGGATGTGCGGGCGACTCTATGGATAGACCCAAGAATAGACCGAATACCCTCATATCCAAGTGCTTATTTTAAAATTTGTGGGAGAATTTGTGTCACAAGACTAATATTGGGATCGATAATTACCCAGGAAGGATCAATACCACCCTTTAGCCATGACCCGTGAGTGCTAAGTGACATGCCACTCCTTTCTAGCATCCCAAACCTATCACTGACTGACACAGTCAGAGAACCTCTATTGAAGTCCAACTACTTGCAAGCATATTTCTGAGTCACCAAGAAGAGTCAGACAAGCTCAAGGCTCCAGAGAGCTTTAGCCTAGAGCTACACAGATAGATAGACAGAGAGAGAGAGAGAGAGAGAGAGAGAGAGAGAGAGAGAGAGAGAAAGCACATGCTCTCTGAAACATCTCATTTCTCACTTCGCTGATCCCCATGAGCTCTGTAGAAGGGATTCTTTCCCCAGGCAAGCATGAAGCAGGCATAGGCACCTTCTTCTGGCCTCCTTTGAGATAAAGAAGAGAGATCTAGAAGATGGGGGCAGGGGAGTTGGGCATTCTGCAAACTCCTCTGACAGGGGAATATGAAAGTGTGACCCTCCTTGTAAAAAACATTTCCTTTTCCTGTAAAAAGGAACCATGTGGCCATGAACACCTCAAAGTTCATCTCACATGCTCCTTAGCCCTTTCTGAAACTTTCTCCTGTTGGCATCTCTGTCAAACTGAGATACAGCTATTGTCTCGTGTGCCCTTCTCTCTTCCTCTCTTCCTCTAGTTCCCTTCTCTTGCCCATCAGTGTCTTTTTCCAGCCTGGACACTTGGTCTACAAGCCACCTAGAGGCCCTGTGTGTTTGGGGACTTGCTGAAAGAGTGATGACCACCTACCCACCCTTGGGAGATTATTCAAATTTTGTAAGATTCCCCCAGATTTTAATGTAGTTTAAGATGGGGGTGGGGGGAATGAATTGCTATGGTTGAACGTTTAGACTTGATACCTGATGAAGAGGAAAATTAGGGCAGAAAGTCTTAATCAGGGGTTCAAACGATATCCCACTTACAAGCACCTTGCTGCACTTCTCACTTCCTGAGGAGGCCTGAGACTGAATGTAGCTATCGACAGCCCCAAGGCCTGGCACTTGCCAGGGGCAAAACTACTGTGTGGTGACTGGCTAGAAACAGAGAAGCGTGAGGGAAAGGATGAAGGCTATCGGGAAGAGCCCTTCAGAAGCACTGCCCAGAGCCACAGCTGGCGTGGGGGCAGGGGGTGTTTGCGAGCAGCTGTAGCCTGGAGCTTTGCTGGCTCAACCTGGCTCTGAGTGCCAGGAAAGAAAAGAAAGCCTGGCCCCGGCGGCTTTGCTCAACCTACCGGGAATGCTTTATTTTTAAGGGGGGTTTCTATCTAGATATTGATGCTACACTGTGAAAATGAGACACTCTCATTTGAACAAGGTCCTTTTAAATCCGGAAAGCACAGCCCCATCGATCAAGAAATCATTCTCATTAGTCACTCTCTCGCCAATTGCCTCAGGATTATACTAGGCTGCCAGCAGAGATATAGGATTACGATTAATATTATTACAGACAGTGACTGCAACCATGGTAAGTACAATGAAGAACCTAAGTGCACACACCACAGGCACACATGTACGTTCACACACACAACCTCCTCAGTGGTCCAGAGGCACTCCCCATTTTTCCAAATAAATCCAAATGAGAAATCTAGTCCACCATTAGTAAACATGAAAGATCTTTTCAGGGGCCAGAGCAATAGTATAGCAGATAGGGTGTTTGCCTTGCATGAGGCCCACCTAGGTTTGATCCCCGGCATCCCATATGGTCCACCAAACCCCACCAAATTTGATCCCTGAGTAAAGAGCCAGGAGTAAGCCCTGAGCACCACCAGGTGCAGCCCCAAAACCAAAAACTAATAAAATATTTTTTAAAAAATAAAATCTAAATAAAATGCATACCCCAAGTGCCTACTTAGTAAATGGTGGAAACTCTGTTCTTGGTAACAATAAGCATTGGTGATGAATGAGCATCAATGTCCTCACACAACTCTCCCCTCTCCACTTTCTCCCTCCCTGAATTGACTCCCACAGGCCTACTATTTTGCTCTCCAGATGCCTACCTGACCAGTCAGTCTCTCAAAGAGAATTTATCAACTCAGACCAGGTGCTGAGCAATAAACTAGGTCATGTTCAAGGCACCATTATTACTGTTGTCAGCAATAACTGATTTCAGCTTTTGGACATAAATTTGGCGCTTTTCTGGTCCCGCTGCCATCAGGGAGCAATCTTACAATGAGGACCCTTCCCTCCTTAATGGGAACATTTGGGAGCAGTGGGAGGGAAGGGCTATAAAGTGGGCAGAGAACAGAACAGCTGGAAGTGGCCTCCCTAATTGGCAGCTCCCCATCTTATGACAGGTTTGAGGCAGATTATGACAGCTAAAGGGGCACATGCAGGAACAGAGTGGCAGGCAGCGCTTCCTCAGGTAGAAGCTTCCACAGGCTTCCAGATGTAGTTGCTCCCTTTAACCTGCATGTTCACTGTGACTCCAAAGTCCCCTTCCTGGGAACTCCGAGGGACATATATCACTGTCAGTGTGGATGCCAAGTCCAGTTCAGTGGAGGCATCTGGGAAAGGCAGGACAGCTAATGAGTGCAGAGCAATCAAGGAGGGAAGACAGCTGGGCTGGCGGCCGAGGGGCCTGAGGTCTGGCTCCAGTCCGGCTACCATGCAAACTCTTGGCAAGTCCTGGTCCCACTAAGGACCAGCTTCCTGTCAGCAGAAAGGGCACACTGAGTCCATCGCCTCCCAACAAGAGGAATGCTGCCATGGGCGCCCACGGGCTCATCAGTAGTTTCCCCTTTTTCTATACGATACCCTAGTGTCAGGCTGGAGCGATAGCACAGTGGATAGGGCGTTTGCCTTGCACGCGGCTGACATGGCCGACCTGGGTTTGATTCCTCTGCCCCTCCCGGAGAGCCAGCAAGCTACTGATACTCTTGCCCACATGGCAAAGCCTGGCAAGCTACCCGTGACGTATTCAATACGCCAAAAACAATAGCAAGTCTCACAATTTATTGTGAGATGTTACTGGTGCACGCGCAACCAAATTGATGAACAACAGGAGTGCTACAGTGCTACCCTAGTGTCACTGGGAATAGGAAAACATGTTTAGTGTGTACTTGCATTGCTCTATATAAATATATTCAGGTATATACATGTGTGAGAGGTAGAAAAATTCATTTCCTATCTATCAATCATTATACTAATTTGTCTACCTTCCCCAGCACATTGAACCCTGCAGACCCACGGGTGGTTGAATGGATACTGCCACTGTTTGCTCATTATCCCTCTCGTTCCTGAATTCCCTCACGAATTCCCAACTTCATGCTCTGAATCGCCCAGGAGAAGCCCTCTCTCCCCCCACAGGATTTAGTGGTATTGATCTCAGCTTCAACTCCAGTAGTAAGGCTCAATTGGCTTCATCACAGGGTTAAGGGCAGATAAGACATGATTAGGATAGACAGAAGAAACCTCGGGGATTTGAAACTGGACATTCTTTCTTGTCTGCAAGGTTTAAACATGAAGTACAGATCCCATGGGTGGTCACAGACATTTTGAATACACAAGAAGATAGACTTCTCAGATAAGATCCAACACTAAGAACTACACTGAGAAATAGTGAAAGAACTAGAGATTTCAGATATAAGACCTTACCTTAACTTCCTGATAGGATAAATTTAAACAATTTGATTTGAATGTTAGTTTCATACACCAAAAGCATCCTTATCTCTGTAGGGTTATTAGCACATTTTATTTATTTTTATTTAAGGTTGGATTCTTCTTAAGGTCCCCTTAAGAGGAATAAAGGACTTCTTTTCCAAATTCATTAAAGGAGAAAAAACTGATAACTACAATTTTCAAGTACATAAATGATGGAAAAAGAGTGAAGACTGGCTGTTTCCTCTTTGCAAAGTAGCATATGAAGAAGAGATGCGCTAAAAAGAACTGGAATCAGAGGTATCTTGCTTTTACAAAAAGAGAAACTGCCAGAGTCAAAGATGGCAAGGACTAGAATGTACTTCCAAAGCCATATGCAAAAACTCATTGGTTTTTTTGGAAGGACATCTCGAGCCAGATTTAGGATTTAGTGAGATTTGCTAGAGAAAGGATGATGCCCTTGGACACAGTTCAGTTCAGAGACTGTAAGTCGAGGCTCACTTATTTTCCCTCCAACATTATGTGGGAGCCTGCTACAAAAGGGATTTTTTAAACAGCTAATGAAGGGGGGAGGGGTCAGATGAGGGGAAGGAGAGTTTTTCCTTTAGTAATAAAAGAAAGAACTGATTGGAAGAAAGTTATCTGGTCACCAGCCCTTAAATAGCCCAAAGACATAAAGACCCCAATTCCTTTGAAATGCAAACACTGGGCTCTCTGGAATTAGAGAAACTAAGGTACCACCACCCATTAAAGAGTGAATCACCTCAGAAAAATAGACAAGGTTAAGAGAAACTAAAGGTCATGATAAGAATATGGAAAGATGGCCAAGAATCCCAAATGATTCCCCTGACAAGGCCCCTAGCAACAAATTTGGGTCCTGCTCTTCCGCACTCCCATCAGAACTTTAAACCAAATGAGAAGTGCTCCCCCACACTCCTAGTTAAGAAGATACAAAAGGCCATGGGTTTCCCCCTTTCTTTTTGGAATCCTGCTCAGGAGAACCCCGCCCACACCAGGGAGACTTCCTGTCTCCTTCTCTTCTCTCTATTCTAGAAAATGAAGTCTTTTTTGAATTTGGGGGGGCTGGGAGGGGGAAGAATAAGAAAGGCCCCAAGTATTCGACTTGGGTTTGCTGGAGGGTTTAGAAGGATTGGGGAGGAAGGGGATCCTGGGATTTGAGAAGCTATGTTCCTAGTACAGGCCTGGAAGGCAGGAATTTTGACACAGAGTTGATCAGAATGCTGGTTGTCTGCATGTGGACAAGTAGAAAAATGTCATCTATGAATAAATACACACCTATATGACAATATGTATTATTATTGCATAATTATATTGTATACTATATTATACAGTATACAATTATACTAGTATATATAATATAATGTATAACATATGATCATATATAGTATAATATCACTGTATCACTGTCATCCCGTTGTTCATCAATTTACTCGAGCAGGTGCCAGTAATGTTCTCCATTCATCCCAACCCTGAGATTTTAGCAGCCTCTCCTTACTTGTATTTCACAATGCTGCCATATTGGAGGCTCTTTCAGGGTCAGGTGAATGAAACCCGTTATTGTTACTGTTTTTGGCATATCAAATATGCCACAGGTAGCTTGCCAGGCTCTGCCGTGCAGATGGGATACTCTCAGTTGATTGCCAGCTCTCTGAGATATATATACATATATATAGTATATATATAGAAATATATATAGATATTTATAGATATTTCCCTCTGTGATTTGCTAGGGCTAGAGCGATAGCACTGCGGGTAGGGCGTTTGCCTTGCACACAGATGACCTGGGTTCAATTCCTTCACCCCTCTTGGAGAGCCCAGCAAGCTACTGAGAGTATCCCACCCACACGGCAGAGCCTGGCAAGCTCCCCATTGCATAGTTATTATGCCAAAAATAGTAACAACAAGTATCACAATGGAGAAGTTACTGGTACCTACTCGAGCAAATCAATGAACCACAGGAGGACAGTGTTATGATATGTTGTCTATTGTCTAAACCCCAACAAATATGTTGTGGTAATCATGAAAAATGGGTAGGGAGTGTCTTATGATGTGTCCAGGAATATGTTCACTCATATGTGAGGCTCGGCCTGAGCATGTGGAGTCTGGTGGCATGGTTATGGGGGCATCATTTTATGCTCCCTTCTGGGAGAAGCAGCCATGAGTTCTGGAGGGTGGCCAACAAGGATATTATCTGGTGCCAACAGTTTTTGGCTTATATGTGTGACCCCTAGGTTGCAGGAGACTGGGGGAAGCAGGCAGAGGATCAGTGCTCCCAGGTTCTGTTGAGTCCAGAATCCAAGATCACAAAGTTCCACCTTACCTGGGTTCTGTGGGACTTCACTCATGCATGAGGTTCAGCCCAAGTGTGTGGAAAGCAGCCTGGAGAGTGGTGGCAGTTGGGTAGTGGAGATCAGCTGCCAGGGCTGGGTCCCTTGGGGCAGGGAGGGTTCTCACCTGCCCCCTCCCCCCATGATGCCTCGAGTGAAAACAGCCTGGCGCAGTCTGGTGGCATGGTTATGGGGGCCTCATTTTATGCTATCTTCCAGAGTATAATATATATATATAAATATATATTATAAAGTCACTGTCACTGTCACTGTCCTCCCGTTGGTCATCGATTTGCTCGAGCGGGCCCAGTAACATTGTGAGACTTGTTGTTACTGTGTTTGGCATATCAAATATAGTATAATATATATTTATATATTAAATACTATGTATAATATATAAAATAAATCTGAATATTATCTTTGTTGATATATAATTATATAATATGATTCTATACAATATAAATATATTTGTTAATAAAATTTTTATAATACGTTATGTATTACATATAGCACATATCTAATATTACATAGATATTAACATAAAAATATTGTGTCTTGTATATTACTACATCAATAAGTTACATAGAGCAATATAAATATATGTGGAGACTTTAGGATGGTTTACAGAGGCATCTAGATCTCCCTCAGAGGTAAGAGTCTATGGGTCAAGTCTGAGCAGTCTCAGGAACCCATAACTAGCCTCACATAATAATCAAACCTATGAGTTCTGGAGTAAAGAGTCCTGAAGTTAAATATTAATTCTGCCATTTATTCACTGGATCACCCTCAGTAGAATAATATCGAAAGGTTTCAAAATCCTCCCAGCAAAGACAAAGCATTTATCCACTTTACAAGTTTTTGTAAAGACTAAATAAGTTACTGCATAGAAAGTAGATGGCTTAGGAAAAAAATATACACTTGAGAAACTAACAATAGTTATCATTATTCCTAACAGACTGATGGATTCTGGCTGAGGTAATGCAAGGTAATCAGACAAGTGTGGAGGGAATATAACTCTGAAAGTCAAAAAGAGATGTCAACCAGTCCAGCCTTTTAGGAAAACAATATGGACATTCCTCAAAAAACTAGGGATGGATATCCCATATGAACCAGCAATTATACTTCCTGGCATTTCATTCAAGGACCCAAAAACTTTACTCAGAAAAGAGATTTGTATTCCTGTGATCATGGTATCACTATTCACAATAGCCAAAATTTTAAATAACCCACATGTCCAAGAGCAGATGACTGAATAAAGAAACCATGATACATATACACAATGAAATATACTTGGCTATAAGATGAAATATGCAAATGCAATTTGCCACTACGTGGATGGATCTGGAGAGTATCATAGTCAGGAGAGGGGCAGATTCTGAGCAATTTCCCTCATATGTAGTATGTAAAGAAACACAGTAAGAAAACAACAAATACCCAAACACAAGAGGAATTGAGGAATCTGGGTCTGATGAGGATGGGAGAGGGTGCAGGGCTGGAGAGAGAAAATGTGGAAGGGAGGGACAGTGGGACATGGAAGAGGGGGTGGTGTTGGTATATTTTATACATGAAACCCTGACATTAACAATATTGTAAATAGCGGTGCCCAAAATAATTTTTTTAAATAAAGTCTCAGAGGCCCAAGAGATAGGACAGATGGTAGGGTACTTGCCTTGCATACAGTCAATCCAGGCTAGATCCCCAGCATCCCATATGGTCTCTTGAGCACCCTCAGGAGTGATCCCTGGATGTAGAGCCAGAAAAAAAACCCTGAGCATTGGCAAGTATGTCCCGTTCCCCACCCAAAAATAAATAAATAAATAATTTTAAATAATAAAGGCTCAGAGCGGCAATAGAATACAAAAAGCAAAGTGAGAACCAGAAAGTTGCAAGTGAACAGGGTCAGAAATGAAAATCAATAATCAAAGCACCGGGATCCTATGAGAATTACCTGGGGAAGCTCTCAGCCAAACCCCTTTCAGCTGTCCTGTTTTCCCTTGGCTTGGAAGGGCAAGGTATAACATGCCAAAGATAGGAAAATCCTGAGTCCAAGGGAGGCAGTTCCACAGGGCAGCAGGGAGTCTCCACACCAGGGATCAAACATGAATCCATTTCATAGCATCATTTCCTATCCTTTGATGCTCATCCCTTTAACATTTATGTGCTGTGAGCAGGATACCACCTAGGTACTGAGACCAAGCAGTAAATACAACAGGCAGGCAGTAAACACAGCACAAAACCTCTCCCCAGTAGACTCTGTGATCTAGTCCCATTCGTGCCAGACATCACTAATCGGGGAAAGACTAACTTCCCCATGGAGCCCTCAGCCTTCAAATTCCTCCCCATGCACTGCAGTTACTCCAAAGAGCCACTGCCAGTTGGCGTTAACATTTAAGAGGCGTTTCACTTTCACTCCTGCTTTCAGTTCTATGACTACCCAATGTGATCCCTTCCCACAAGTATGCCATTGTTTGTCTCAGCCTGGAGCTGAAAGGAAAATGACTCCCCCAAAGCAACAATCACCACAGTCCACATTTAGAATCTAATAAAATGATCTTTTTAACTCTTAACACTAACATGGTCTTGAACAGTTTGCTGAAGAATCCAATTATTAGGCCGATCCAGGCTAAATGGATGGGATGTTTGTCATAACCTGTTTTGTATTTACGGTCTCTCATTCTATAGTTTGAAACCTACTCTTTGTGTACAACGTCTCATTTTCCCCAAATCATACACACACACACACACACACACACACACACACACACACACACACACACAAATGCACAGGTGCGTCTGCGATGAGACAGAGAGCATTTTGCACAGCAGGGAAATGAAACAGAGGGAAAGCAAATGTGATATTATAGCAGGTAGACTGATATGTGAATGAGGGAGGGAGCCTCAAGAGAAAGAGATTCCAGTTATCTTCTCTACGCCTTTGGCCACTCAGAGAAATGCCTGGTGTGGGGCCAGAGCAATAGTACATTGGGTAAGATGTTTACCTTGCACGAAGCTGACCTGGATCCCCAGCATCTCATATGGTCCCCTGAGCATTTCCAGGAGTAATTCCTGAGTGCAGAGCCAGGAGTAACCCCTGAGCATTGCTGGGCGTGACCCAAAAAAGGGAAAAAGAAGAGAGAGAGAGAGAGAGAGAGAGAGAGAGAGAGAGAGAGAGAGAGAGAGAGAGAGAGAGAGAGAAGAGAGAAACCTGGTGTGGGTAAAGACTGCAATGAGCACCTACCAGCATGGGCCCTGACACTCTGCCAGTCCTCAAGTTGTGACTGAAATTCACTTGTTCTGCACAGTGAGGAGATGAGACCTGTTTTCTCGGGGAGCTGAGGGCTCAGGCTGGAGCAGGGAAATAGTCTTTGCAGGAAAGTCAGCCCTCACCTCAGCACAGTCATTCCAGGTCCTTTGCCTTTCCTCACAGAAAAGAATTTCAGGTAGAGGCAAATGGTGAAGCAAAACACTTGTAATTGAAAGCAATTTAGAGAGAAAGAGATGTGAGAGGAGAGAAAAAGAGGAAAGCATGTTCTAGACAGAATATCGGCTTCTTCCGACTGGCAAAAGCAGAGGAGAGAGAGAAGAGAGGGGTGTGTGTTCAAGAGAGAACAGGCTTGGAAGAAAAGCATAAACTGGCTTTGGGAAGGAGGTTATAGACAATTCCTCCAAATTGTCTTGCCTGGAATTCTCCAGATACATAAAAATTAATCTGGGCATTGTTATAGGGAAAGCCTTCCACTGTTAATTGTTCTTTTGTATTCTTATCATGGTTTTGAGATTCTTCTATGGTTTCTCCTTTTCTGAGGAGGTCCACTCTTCTCTGGATGGTACCTGTGTTTCTTCATCGCCAAAGGGTTCAAGACTTGCATCATAAAGGGATGTGGGATGTAAAAAAATAAAATAGCACAATATGTGAAAAATACTCAGAGATATAAAAACAAGGGCCAGAAGGAATGGTCCATGGAAGCTTGTGGAAGTTTGTCACAAAGGGTATGGGAGGACAGTCAGGACAGAGAAGGGACCACTATAATGATAAATGGAAATATCACTCTGAACAAAAACTGAGTGCTGAAAGGGGCTAAAGTGATATGCATGATACTCTTCAAGTAAAAGTATTGCAAACCGTTGTGCCTAAAAGAAAAATAAGAGAGAGAAGAAAACCATCTGCCATCGATGCAGACTGCAGGGCGGAGCAAAGCAGTACAGGAGGGAACCTGGGCACATTGGTGGTGGGAAATGTGCTCTAGTGAGGGATAGATATTGGAACATTGTATAACTGAAACTCAATCATGAACAACTTTGTAAATGTATGTCTCACAATGATTCAATTTTTAAAAAGTGGATGTAGTCTTCATGCTTTCGGGATACTTCTTTCCAAGTTTTATATCCCAAAAGCTGGGCCCTCCCTACCTATCAAACCACAACAATATGCTGAAATCAATTAACGGGGCCAGTCCAGGCCCAGCTCTTCCACAAACTATGTGGTTTTTAGGACCCATTTTAGTTATCAGAAAATAAAGATTGGACTGAAATTTCCAACAGCTTCCTTACTTAATTCAGTTATTTTTGAAAAACCCAGCATGCTGAATCAAGACTTCTAATGGCCCGATGACACACTCGGGCACCAGGTGGCAGTATAGCACCTCCACCTCCCCCTGGCTAAACCTGAGGGACCAGGTGGTGCCCCAAAACATATGGTCTCAGCAGAGACCTAGAACTAAAAAGGGTGTCTTGGCCCCCTAACATGCAATGAGACTGTCTGGGTCAGACAAAATGCAATTGTAATGGATGTTCCCTCCCAATCAACAGACTAGGAAGCAGACTGTTAAAGCACAGGAAAGTGAGACAACACCCAGTCACTGGGCAGCTGACCAAGCAAGGCAGGGAACTCTGTGACCTCCTTGCACTCTGTAGTATGGCCAGCTCTCTGGCACCAACGTTCTGGCTCCAAACACGCATCTGCTTCCATCCTTGTGTTGGAGGACAACATTGCCTCAGAGAGGAGTCTGCATTTCTTAAACTCATCACAAAGTAAGAAAGGCATTGTTGTGGTGACAAAAGAATAAGGGAAGTGATGGTTGGGAAAATGTCAATAAAAGAGATGAAATTGGTAACCCTCTTCAGAAATTAAGTGTTGAACAAAGCCTAGCAGTAGATAATTCAAGGTGAATTAAAATGCATGATATGACTGACAGTACATCAACAACTTAAGAACTGTAAAAAGTAATCAAGGGGTTGAGTGGTAGAGTGCTTGCCTTGCATGCATAAAACCTTGGGTTCAATATCACAGAATTTCACTAAAAATTAAAAAAGCAAAGGAAAAAAAAGCATCAAGAAAGTAAATTCAATGAAAGTTATGGAAGTTTTTACAGGTGATAGCATTTTTGCAAAATAACACATTTTATGTGACAATGCATATAAAATATAAGATTTTTAAATGGAAATGTTTTCCCAAAACGCAGGCTTAAATGTTCTTATACTCAAATTATTAATCGACATCACACTTTCAAATGACAGCTCCATTATACTTTGAATCATCATCAAAATTACGTCTATAACTCTTCCCCTGCAGATTATTCAAAATGAACAAGTCTTCTCGAAGAAACTTTTTCAAAATTTGAAACTGTTCATAGATACAAATGTCCGGCTGAACTGATCATTTTCTTTCTCTGAATTTCCACATCCCACCCAAATGACACATATCCATTTTTCTATGAATTATCTATTATTAATCAGTACTTAAACTTTCTTGAGAAAGACAGAAGTTTATTGACTTGCAGCATCGATGAATTCCCCCCCAAAAAAAATGCATCTCACTGCAGGTTCAATTGCATCTAGTGGCTCAACCTATATCATCGGGGCTCCTTCTCTCCCAGTCTTTCTTTTCTGTTTCCTGCTGAGACTGTGGGCAACATTTTCTCCAACAATAATCTTCCTATGCAAGAGACAGGAAGATGACCAGGAAGGCTCCACTTGCCAGCAGCCCTAGTTAACAGCTCTGTAAATCAATTCTAGGAATAGACTCTAATTGACCCTTCTATGACTCATGCCTACCCCTGGAACCACTCAGTACCCAGGACAGGGCTGTCGTTATCAGCGATGCATTTGGAACTACTCCAGTTGTGCTAACAGGTGACTTTCTCCTCTGGGATAAGATCTGATGAGTGGACAGGTCTGTATCATGCACCACCCAGTGTCCAGGGGGGACGGGGGAGGGGTTGTGCTTCTCAACGACAGGTAATAAAGTGAAACCTTCTGAGGAGCTAAAAATAAGGTAGTAATCCATATCAATAAATGACCCCAGCATGAAGAAGAAATGAAAAGAAATCCCACTCTCATCCCCCTCTGCCTTGCCAGCGTGCAGGGTCAGGGTGAGGAGAAAATAAGTGCCGCACTTTTTAAACCCTCAGAAGAAATCAATATGTGTCTGCAGAGAACTGCTGTGAAGAGGCGACGCTTCTCCTGTCAGGACACAGAGCAGTACCCCCCTTGCGCTGTCAGGAGACACTTCCGCTGGCTCCCTACACAAATGCCAATCCTGCTGAGCTCTTGATGCACATAGAGCCTCTGTGGCAGACGCCCCGCTCGGTCCTGATAACACTGTGTGCAGGGTTAAAATTCTAGCTAGAAGGCACCAAGGATTGGATCTTGTCTGCAGCCCCTCACCTTCTCCCATTGGAGTCTGGTGAGTTGGTTCCTGGGTCTCAGAATCCTGTCCTGGACATCCTGTGTGTGAAGGATGGATGCCTTCAGCTTAGTTTAGCTTAGAGGGTGGCACTGGTGCGCCAGTGGGGGGCGCTGTGTCACATTCATGCTGCAAGCCCCACAAACCTAAGAACCCGGCCTCATATTGGTAGCCCTAGAGCTGTGCAAGGCTAGCAGGCAATATTTGCTTCTCAGTGTCTGCTTCCCAGTCCCCTGAATACAAATGTTGCCATTGCTCCACTTCATAGGCTGTGCAAGGAAATATCTGGGGCACTTTTAAAAAAATAATAATAATAATAATTCTGGGGCTGGAGCGATAGTACAGTGGGTAGGTAGTTTGCCTTGTATGCGGTTGCCTCGCGTTTGATTCCCAGCATCCCATATGGTCCTCCCAGCACCACCAGGAGTAATTACTGAGTGCAAAGCCAGGAATATACCCTGTGCATCGCCGGGTGTGAACCAAAAAAGAAAAAAAAAGGTCCCAGGCCTCCTCTCATATGTTCTGAAATAAATATCTAGAAACATAGGTCTGGGAATCTAGATTTATTTTAGTCCCCTAAGTTGATTTTGATGTCAGGCTTGAAAGCCACTGTAATCACAATCTTACTCGGCCGCTGTTTGAGTATTGTGGAATTGTGAACAGAAAATAAAATCACAATGCAACTCTCCGCCAGGTCTCCCTGTATGAGCCCTTAGCAGATTTATCTTCATGTTCAGACACGTTAGCACTCTTACTGATTACCGAGGAGAACAGGAGCTTTTGTTTGTGTGTGTTATACCTACTGAAAGCATGTTAGCACTCAAAATGGAGGACCTTTAAGATATTTTTAAGAGACACTTCCTATGTTAACATTTTATCACTGAGCTTTATTTAAAATAATTATTTTCCAGAATTTTTTAAAGGATAAGAAAACATTATTTAACATTTTCCAAATGTGTGGTTTAATAAAAAAAAAACAGCTGGGTGCTTCTAGTTGTTTTTACATTTAATCCATTGCATATCATGTGTTCTCACAGACACCACTGTAAACTCATAAGAGAATGAGAACAAGAAAAGTAAACAGCTTAATGCTATTAGGAAAATAATTGTGACTTTATGAAGACTTCTTGAAAGGGTCTTCAGGATCTCACAGTAATCTTCAAACCATAGGTTATGCCTGGAAGATTTCAGTTCTAGTCCATTCCTATCCATATTCCCTATGCCTTCCTATACTTAATCATTTCTCTAAGCTCAATGTTTGTATAATTCTGTATTGAGATACAACTGACATATGGAGTTTATGGTATACAACATACTGGTTCAACATGTGCAAATATTGCAAAATTGCCACTACAACTTTGCACTTCTAAGTTTTACAAATGCCGAACTCAGTCCCCTAAACATGTATACGTGTAAAAATCCACTAGCATTAAGAAATATATGTACCAAGAGTAGCACATCACATTTGATGGGTGTAAAGTAGAAGGCAACCCATCTCAGAGAGGAAAATACATATAAACATACATATATATATGCACAAAGCTTGTCCTTTAACATGTTAGTAATCTCATACAATGGCTTAATGGCTCCAGGGTGAAATACAACAATCATTACACACTTTCCTCTAAGGACATTTTTGGACCATTTTTAGTTGATTATTCATAACAAGCAATACAAAATAAATTATTCAGGTCCTGCTTTGGAAACATTCAAAATATGGTGGTGGGTAGGTGTAGCAGAAGTGGGATTGGTGTTGGAATATTAAATTTAACAAATTATTGTGAACAACTTTAGAAAAACAAAATAAAGAAATAGAAATTGGCTCAAGTAAGATTAAACCACAGGAGATTCATAGTAACTATACCACAGAATTTCAGATTCTTCCAATGACAGGAACAGTAGGCTGCCACTTTTATTTCTTCCCAGACTTCAAGGATCTGCTCAGAGGCCTTCTCCACTCTTCAGAGTCTGCATACAGAATCTTCTTTGAACTCTTACCTTCCCAAGAAAGGCTTTGGATTACCATGGGTTTATCTTTGTTGCATCACAATAGAATTCCATGTCCAACAGTGGTTTCCTAGCATGATGATTCCAAAACTTTAAAAGAGAAAATACAGCTGGTATGGCTTCTTAAAGAAGTCTCCAGGAAGAGTAGTGGAGCTCCTCTGGTTTTTATTCACATGTATTCAGACAGAGTACCTATCACACAAGGCAAACAATAAAATACTATAGCACTGGTTGTCAGTCTAGATTGGTTGTCCATCTAGATGTGATCACCAGGTCAGGGTTATTGGTCCATGAGGCTGTCCCACTCAGACTATGTGATTTCACTTAGAGCAGGATGTGGGTTGTACAGAAGTATAACAAGTATCCCTTGCACAGACAATATATAAAAGAGCAATTCAGTATAAATATAACATAAGTCATGTAATTTAGAAAATTTTAATAGTCACACTTAAAAAGAGAAAATAGCTTGTATATACTTTAACCTAATATAACCCACAGTACTATTATTTCAAATCAGTATTAAAATCCACAGCTTGTAGAAACTTTAACCTAATATAACCTAAAAAGTACTATTATTTCAAATCAGTATTAAAATCCAATAATGCCATCTTTTGATCCTTTTGTACCAAAGCTTCAGCATCTATAAATATAAAATAGATCTTAATGGATACAATAAATTTTCATCAGAATCACATTTTGTAAATTTTATAGCCAAAAACCAAACCACACGCCCAAGTTTTTTCGAACATTCTTAGAAACTTCTCAGTAGCTAAGGATCAGTTTTTAATTTTTAATTAGTTATAATTAAATTAAAAATTCAGTTCTCCAGTTGCATGAGACACACATCAAGCGT
The DNA here is from genome assembly GCF_029834395.1 of Sorex fumeus. NCBI lineage: Eukaryota > Metazoa > Chordata > Mammalia > Eulipotyphla > Soricidae > Sorex > Sorex fumeus. Next base: position 18,682,875 of record NW_026606064.1, read on the forward strand.
TCAACAGCCACCTATGATGTGGGACAACATTTCGGACTCAGTAGGAATAGTCCTGAGATCCAGAATCTGACCTACTCCTGCACCTCCCAGAATACCAGCAAAGCATAACATACTAGCAGAGCTGTCCACATTAGAACTTCTCAGATGGAATTGCTGATGAGCCCTTAGAAGTTGCACGTCAATGTTTTTTGCTTAACAGTCACATTCTAAAAGCATTGAAGAGGCTTGTATCTTTTAACGATTTAAGGGGTGGAGCGATAGCACAGCAGGTAGTGCGTTTGCCTTGCATGCGGCCAACATGGGCTCTCGGTGAGCCTGGCAAGCTACTGAGAGTATCCCATCTGCATGGCAAAGCCTGGCAAGTTCCCCATGATGTATTTGATATGCCAAAAACAGTAACAAGTCTCACAATGGAGACGTTACTGGTGCCTGCTTGAGCAAATCGATGAACAATGGGAGGGCAGTGCTACAGGACAGTGATTTGACTCACTGTCAAATTTGACAGATGAATTGACTCACTCATCAAATAAATCACCTCTCAGTCATTCGTAGTTTAAAAAAAAAACTTTTTTCATATTGCAGTGGTTTTTAAGTGAAGCGAGAAAATCAATTGAAGGCTATTCAACAAGTGAATAACCTGAAAAACTGTAAGTCATCTTCCACACTCATGAAACGAAAGGGAGTTTTGCAGAAGTCCTTGACAATCTGAAACAAAGAGGCATGATTTCTGTCTGGTTCTGTCGGACTGATACTGGCTGCATATACGTATGCTCATCCCCCAGCCTGCTGTGAACAGTGATGGAAAAGATGAGCAAAGGTTGGCAAGTAAGCTAACAGCCTTGAGCTCTTTCCAACAGATGGCACTGTAATCAAAAGGACTGCTCCATGACTCCACAAATCAAGTTTCCCAAAGATTTCTGATATCAGATGCCTTTGCACATTATATTCAAAGTGGGTCTATTCAGGCATAGACCATTTTGACTCTACCGAATTATTCAGAGCCTCTTTATTCAATCAAATATGCATTTCAATGTTTAGTGTTAGTCAAACAAGCTTTTTCCTTTGATCCTTTCTTCATTTACTCATCAAATCTTTGTTGAGTGCTATCAAAACTCAGATGCTACAGAAGGGAGCAAGAAATGCAAGGAAAAATCTAACTAGATCCTCCCATAAGGAATTCATAGCCCATTAATAAAGTCACATATAAACATAAGTAATAGCAAAGGGTTCATTTAGTTACTAGAAAGGGATACTAAGGAAGCTAGAGAAGAGAAAATACTTTGCACAGACACACTCTTTTTTTTCCCCCTTTATTTTATTTTATTTTTTTTAAAGTTGTAGATTTACAATTTTTTGTGCTTTGATTTCAATTATACAATGATCAGATACCCATCCCTCCACCAGTGCCCATTTTCCAGACACACTCTTAAGATGGGTGACGAAGTCATGAAGTTTACATACAAGTGGTACTACATGGAAAGTATCATGTTAAGCAAAATGACTCAGAAAGAAAGGGATAGACATAGAAAGATTGCATTCATCTGGGGAACATAAAGTAACAAAATAGGAAACTAACACCCAAGTATGGCAAAGATTAGTACCAGGAATTTTACTCAATGACCCGGAGGACAACCACACATGTTAGGGGAAGGGGGAGCTCAGAAAGAGAAGGGAACACCAAATAAAGGGTGTTGGGAGGATCCGCCCACCATGGGAGAGCATGCTGAGGGTAGACTGTCGACCAAGCATGATTGCCACTCAATGCCTATTTTGCAGACCATAGCACTCAAAAGGAGAGAGAGGGAAATGCCCTGCCACAGAGGCAGGGTGGGATGGGGGCTGGGGGGGGGGGAGGGGATGCTGGGGTCCGTGGTGGTGGGAAATGCGCACTGGTGGAGGGATGGGTGTTTGATCATTGTATAATCGAAACCCAAGCACAAAAATGTGTAAGTCTACAACTGTACCTCATGGTGCCTCACTATTAAAAAATAAATACAAAAAAAAAAGATGGGTGTCAGTGTAACATCAGGGATATACAAATCAAAACAATAATAAGAGGGGCTGAAAGCTAATTTAGGAATTATTTCAAAGGCTTTATATGAGGGTGGCCCCAGTTTGATCCCTGGCACTAATTTGGGGGCAGTGGAAAGATGGAAAGCCAGGTGAAAGAGTTCACTTAATTGGTCATTTTAAATCTCATCCACTGAAGATTAAAAGGCTCTAAGATGAAATACAACAATCTTCACACACTTTCCTTTTATGGTGGTGGGAAGGTGCATGGTGGTGGTTTTGGTGTTTGAATATTATCTGTAATAAGTTGTTTTCAACAACTTTATAAAAGTTAACAATAAAATTAAATTTCACCCACTGAAAAAGTATCCACTCAAATTAAAGGAATGGCTGGGGGTGGAAGATAGGAACAGATAAAAGAAGTTCCTCCAGCTAGCTATTTTTTGGGTTCCCCTAATATACACCCAACAGCAAGACAGCAAGGATCTTACCCATGTACACGTGGCCATAACCAGAGACTCAAGAATGCTAAAGGTGCAGGTGTCACTGGGGTACAATGCTAGAGAGGCCCAGTGACAGGTTACAGAGCAGCAAGGGATATGGATGTCAGGATTACAGATGCAGATTTCAAACTCTGAAAGCATATACTGGAGAAGGAACAGCGTAAGGACAAGACCAGGTCACCACACACAGGAGACAAGCAGACGCACTAAAGTATGCACAGGACGGGTTTTAGGATGTCCTGCATTGAGCTGGCCATGGAGAATTGGGACATGTTTTACCATAAATAGGTAAAAGCAGAGTCCTGGCCATTGGCCAGATACTCAGACCCATTTATTTGAATTATACAATAAACTTGAACTTCTTCAGCTTCTGGATTTTTTGTGCAAATCTTTCATACAATTCTCAAGAACGCATGAGCTCAGGAATAAGTCCATTTTGGAATAATAGTACCACATTGACCCCAAAGCATCATCAAATGTAGGCCTGGAGGTCCCTGAGTATAAGTGGGGTGACTCTGTTGTCCACAGAACCATCACTTCAGGCCCTGGCATTGAAATCTCCTGCCTGGTTGCCTAAGAATAGCCCAATGTAGCCCCTGGCGTATAGCTTACAGCTCCGCCCCCCCCCCCAAAAAAAAACAACATCGAGAACAATGACTTGACTTCATACCAGTGAGATTGGCCTAATCAAAAAAAAGAAACAAAACAGTACTATTGGGGGGAAAGAAACACAATCATTTTTGTAAGAATATTGTCTTGCCTGGTCTTGTCTGGAAAACAGTACAGATTTCTCAAAAAAAAATTAAGAACTGTTGAGGTCAGAGGGGGTAAAATACCTTGTATACAGCTAATCTCAGTTCAGTCCTTATCACTGTATATGGTCCCCTATGTACCTCCAAGTTTGGAAAAATAATTGAGAATTGAAATTCTAGGAATATTAGAGAGACAGTACAGTGGGCAGAGCACCTGTCTTGCCTATGGCCAACCCAGGTTCAATCCCCAGCACCCTCTATGGTCTCCCAAGCCCCATACAGATGTGATCCCTGAGCACAGAGCCAGGAGTAAGCCCTGAGCATTTGTGTCCCCACCCCCCCCAAAAAAAGAAGGAAGAAGAAGAGGAGGAGGAGGAGGAGGAGGAGGAGGAGGAGGAAGAGGAGGAGGAGGAGAAAGAGGAGGCAGAACAGAAGGAGGAGGAGAAGAATTGAGATTCCAGCTAACCCTGTCATTCCCATCTACTTCTGCCCCCGCCTCCCCCAAAAAAACTTAAAAGATGTTTGCACTCACACATTCTATTCACCACAACCAAGATCTGGAAACAACCAAATAAGCACTATGGCAGATGAGCAGATTAAGAAATTGTGATACTCCCCACCCCACCAAGACCACGAGTTGGCCCCCACAAGTGACTTTCCAGCTCCGGAACAGCCATGATCCCAGAGGAGCATAAACCAATCTGGGAACCCAGTGACTTTTGGCAGAAATGTGTCTAGATTGTGCATTAAGCTACGGTGCCATTGCTCCTCCCCAAAACCCAGGTGGAAAATGGTGTTTGTCCCTTCCGCCTGACAAGTCTCTTGGAAGAGAACCCTCCTTCCATTATTCTCTGCAGAGAACTTAAGAACAGGACGTTTGTCTACTTGTCTGTGTATTCTCTGACTTCTCCACTAGCATGGAAGCACTCTGAGGGCTAGAACTTGATCTGCTCTGGTCACAAAAGTATTTCTAGTACCGAACAGACCTGGTACAAGAAGAAATCCCCAGAAATACTTGTATAATAAAGAATTGCATGAATCAGAAAAACTATTGTCTATTTCCTAAGGTTCTAAGTATTCTGCATAGCTATTAAGTAGGGGGAGAGAGACGAAAGAGCAGCTAGAACAGAGGGACCCGTGACCTTGGCTAAGGGTTTGGTTTATTTGGAAGACAATGAAAGAGCCAAGAGAGCTTGTGAAAAAAAAGAGAATGGCACAATCAGATCCGCATATGTCAAAGATGATTCCAGCTACCAGGTAGATGGTTACTGAGGATCTCTAGACCAGGGAGTGTGTCAGGAAATGTTTGAAGTCTCCTCGGTTTCTTCTCTGTATAATATAAATGCTCCCATCTCGATTATAGGCTGTAGAGATGATGAAGAAGTGAACAAAAAGCATTTGGCCCAGTGCCTAGAAATAGGAAGTTCTCAGTAAACATATTATTACCACCAATATAAGGGAACTTTCCAGTACCTTTGACTTTGATAAAAACTATAGAAAGAACTCATTTCTGGGAACACAAAATCAATGCTATTTTGGGCACTTCAGAATACATGTAGAATATCCAAGTGAGATCTGTGGTAAGCAATATAAATATCTAAAATTCACAAATGGGCAGTTTGAACCAAGTTTAAAGGTTCAGAAGTAGACCTTACTTTACAAGCAATTGTTCTAGCTTCTCATAAGCAAACCCTGAATCCAAAGAACTCAAAGTAAATTCACCAAAGTCTCAACAAGAAATCAACTGTGTTGCAAAGTAAAATACCAAAAGTAAAGTAACTGACTCTATTCTGAGCCAGTCAGTAACTCTTACAAAAGTTCATATCATTTCTCTGTCTTCTGGGAAAAAAGGAAAAATAGAAACACACTTACAGGTCTTACCATATCCTTTTTTAAAGGCCTTCTCCAGTTTTCTATTTTCAACATGCCCTTATAAGAACAGATCAAATAAAATCTAGATATCTAAATATTACAGCAGAGATAGGCACCTTTTTGCTTTCAAGATATTTTGTTTTCCTGAGCGGAATTTTAAAAATCACTGTTCCAGTCCTACTCCTCCTTTAAGAATCTGAGAATACATATGGGAAGTATAGTGTTAGATTTAGACAGAGTGACCCCCTTTAAAGGTCAAAGGGCTAAATGTTTAAGAAGATCAATCAGGAAAAACAGGATGAAAGTCAAAATGCAGTTGGAGAAAAAAAAAAACTTGAGGCTCCCCTACAAGTAACTTTGATGCCACTAAAAGGGAAATGATAAAACTAATCCTGTACATGCTTACTTATACTCATTCCTCAAAAAATATCAGGTACCTAAAATATGTACCATATACTATTCCATCAGCCAAGCAAGCAAACATGGATTATAAACTGTACATACAAAGTCATTCCTGGAGCTTAGTGTTTTTTTTTAATCTAGTTCCCAGGTGTGTGCCATTCATTGTTAAGGTCTATGATTCGAACACAAGACACCGTGATGCAGTCAAAGATTTTATCACAGAGAGTTATTACAGGGCCGCACTTCATAGAGCATGGTAGGAACATGACCCCCTCTGACCACTGGGAAAGGTTTAAGTAGCCCAAAACATCATCCTTGACTGGCAACCAGGCTCTTTCCTTCCCTACCTACACTGATTGGCTGGTGCCATCTGCAAGTTCCTAAAGCTTTTGTTTCTCCGTCTGTTTCCAGGATGTGCTCCGGGTTAGTGTCCAGTTCATGCCTATGTAACCATCAGTTACATAGTATAGAAAATGGCTCCTACCAACTCAAATGGCAGCACTTTGGTTCTGACACCATTATCTAAAATACAAAGCCAACCTTAATTTTCACAGACTCATCTATTCATCAAAGATGTTCTGCTTCTACGTTTACAATGATATGTTTGGACAGTTGCAGTTTTAAATATGCTGAGGTAAAAGCAGTAGGTAAAAGCTCACATCCTCACTGCTAAAGGAAGGACCCTGTGAGTTTGTTTACCAATTCTTTGACATTGCCCCAACACTGAGGAGAGAGTCTATGTTCTTCTCCCTTGATTCTAAGCTGGTTCTGAAACTGTGCTGAAATTTATGCTTCACCAAGGCATTAAAGAAGCAGTGGTACACTTTCTTAGAATGCTTAATCTAGAGGAAACCAGCTTCCACCCAAAGGATCTGATACATCTGAGACTGTGTACTATGAAGAAACCCCAATGTAGCCATGGGGGGAGACTGTGATGAACCAGAGAAAGATTCAGGAGAGCATGGCTGATTGGCCCTTCTAGCTAACCACTGAATGGAGAAGCCTTTTAATGGTTTATGTTGGATTACTTCGTTTTGAGTATTTGTGTTTCTTGAAAACTCTTGTGTTGGGATTTTGATACCCAGTATAAAGGAATTAGGAGGTAAGGCCTTAAGGGGTGTTAAGTTAAAAGGTTGAGACCTCGTGGACAGGATAAGTGCTCTTGGGAAAGAGACCTCACAATCTCAGTCACCTCCCACTGAGGCAGGACACAGCAAGAAGGAACCAGCCTTCCTGGACCAGTCTGGCACTTGTCACCTCCAGATTAAGAGAAAGAAGTCTCTGGGGCTGGGGTGATAAGCACAGCGGGTAGGGTGTTTGCCTTGCGTGCAGCCGACCTGGGTTCAATTCCCAGCATCCCATATAGTCCCCTGAGCACCTCCAGGAGTTACTCCTGAGTGCAGAGCCAGGAGTAACCTCTGTGCATCACCGGGTATTACCCAAAAAGCAAAAAATTTTTAAAAAATTTAAAATTTTAAAAAATAGAAACAAGTCTCTGTTTATAAGCTACTCAGTGGGCAGGATTTTTGCCATAGCATGGCAAATCTGAGGAGAAGGCCTCTTAGAAAAGGTCATACTTGGTTTGAGACCAAAAGGATATGAAAAAAAATTAGCAGGAGCAAGGAAACAATCATTCCAGGCAGAGGAAAGGAGAGTGCAATGATAAGGGGTGGGGGGAGTTCATGAAGTGTTGAAAGGCGCAAGTGTACTGATGTAGCCCAAACACAGGAATCAAAGTAAAGAGGCCCGAAGATTAGACACGAGAGACAGGACAGATACAGAAGGTCTTGTGAGCCTTGGCAAGGTAGATGAATTATCTTCTAAGAACAACGGGAAGCCCTTGAACAATGTTAACCACAAAAGCAATGTGATCAATATCAAGTTGTTTCTGTGCTACTATACTACTATACCAGCTCTGTTAAGTAAAAGCTTGGGTTTGTTGAACAAACTTGATAAGTTTTTTTTTTTTTACTGCAGTAATTCAGCACTGAGAAAGGTATACCTGGAAAACAGAAGTGGTTCAAAAAGCAAATGTTAATGGCTCAATAAAAAATGACTTAAAAAGAAAAAAGAACGACAATAGCAGTTGAAGGGCAACCAAAGGAAAGTTCTTGCAATAATCCAGATAAAAGACAGGAGTGACAGCTGGAGTTGGAGAGGGAAAAAAAAGGCCAAGAACTCAACAGAAAAAATAATGGCAGTGATAGTACAATGGGCAGGAGTGATCCCTGAGTGTAGAGACAGGAGTAAATGCTGAGTCAGGAGTAAACATCAGAAATGACCAAAAATTAAGAAAAAGAAATAAGATTCAAGTTCTAGCTTGGAGACCTATCAAGAATATAGTCTTTAGAAATTTAAACTCTTTGCATCTTCAGTAAAATATTCTGTAGCATCTTCTTAATATACGGGCTGGAGAGATAGTACAACTTGGGTAAGGCGCCTGCTTGAACACAGCTGATCCAGGTTCAATCCCAGGCATCCCATATGGTTCCCTAAGCCCCACCACAAGTAACCCCGAGAAAGTCGGGTGTGGCCAAAAATTTGAAAAAAAAAAAACACCTCAATATTGAAATTTCAAATCCATAGATTCCTACTGAACATAAAGAAAGCACTTGGTCATGTTAACTCATATGAGAAATCATTAATATAGTTATTGTCTTCCTTCTCTACAGCCTCATAGTTACTGGTGTTTAAAGTATCTCCTGGTTGGCTAGAATAGTGAGCATATGAGCATTAACCCTTTAATATCTGAGATTTCATGAACCCTGCGATGGCCTGAAATCCAACACCAAAGTCATTCAAAGCTGGACATCACCTTCTACCTTAGAAGCCCTTTTCCCATCTGCAAGTTAGGTGGAGACACATCAGAAGCTTCTGGGAGGCTAGTAAAAGTGCAAACTGACAAGCCCAACCCCAAGAGCTCCAGAGAGAGCAGAGCTCAGAGGAAGAGCAAGAAACTTTTTCTAACACTGCCTCGCTAGGGCTGATGCTCCTCACAGGATCAACTTTTATCACTGCCCTGGATGAACATGTCCTCATCTTCCCTTCCAAACTGGAGGATCTCCTCAGATGGGATATACTTCTCAGATGAGATTCCCAGGAAAATCCAAGAATCAATAAGAAAAATCTCTCCCAGTTTTTTTATATATATAAGAAATCTAGTTGTCATCCCAGCTATTATTTATTATTGTCATAGCAGTCTCTTCTCTATCTTACCTACTCTCAGCTCCATACACACTTGTAATGATCACACTGGACAAGAGCTTAAGGTTAAAAGTAGGTAAGGTAACCTCTCAGGGTCTGTATTGCAAACCATAATGCCCAAAAGTAGAGAGAGATTATGGGGAATCATGTATGCCATGGAGGTAGGGGGAGGGTGGGAAACGGGGGTTATTCTGGGGATATTGGTAGTGGGGAATGTGCACTGGTGGAGGGATGGGTGTTTGATCATTGTGTGATTGTAACCCAAACATGAAAGTTTGTAACTATCTCATGGTGATTCAATAAAATTTTTAAAAATAATAATAATAAAATAAAAGTAGGTAAGGAATATTCTGGATAACCTTTCAGTATCAATATTTCAAACCACAGTGCCCAAAAGGAGAGAGAGAAAGAAAGAAGAAAAGTGCCTGCCACAGAGGCAGGCAGGGGGTGCCGGGTGGGAGGTGATGGGTAAGAACCTGGGGACACTGGTACTGGGAAATGTACACTGGTGGAGGCGTGGGTGTTGGAATAGTGTATGATTGAAACCCAATCATGGACAGCTTTGCAAAAATAATTTTTAATTAAAAAGTGAATCACTTAATCACTTAATCACTTAACTTCCCGTTAGTCGTCGTTTTGCTCGAGCGGGCGCCAGTAACGTCTCCATTTGTCCCTGTCGCGTGCTAGTGTAGCCCAATGGCATCTCTTCGCTCCGGGAACATGGAGGGCCTCAAACCGATCGTTCATGATCTTGACAAAGAAGTCTGACCATCTGGTAGGTGGGCGGCCATGCGGTCTCTTGACATCCCGTGGAATCCAATCAGTAACAGCTCTAGTCCAACGGTCGTCTTTAAATCTCATTACATGACCAGCCCATCTGATTTTCGACACCTTGGCATATGAGACAGCGTCCCTGATCCTTGATCGTCGACGGATGTCAGAACTCCAGATTCGTTCTCTCATTTGAGTGAAACGTGTTATTCCAAGCATAGCTCTTTCTATTCTTCTTTGGGAGACCTGAATGGCGTTCTCATCTTGTTTGCGTAGGGCCCAGGTCTCTGAGGCATATGTTAATGCAGGAAGAACAGTGGAATCAAAGAGATGTGCCCGGAGCCGGAGGTTCTTCGTCCTCTTAGCTATTTCTTCGACGTTCTTGAAGGCGTTCCAAGCCGCTCTCTTCCTCCTGCGCAGCTCGGGTGCCAGGTCATTTGTCATGTTGACCTCTCGACCTAGGTACACATAGCTGTTGCATTCGGAGATGGTCGTTCCATTGAGAGCAAATGGGGCGTCAGGAACAAGGCTGTTTCTCATAAACATTGTCTTCGTAAGATTCAGCTGTAGTCCTACCTTTCCACACTCACGGTCAAAGTCGGCCAGCATTTGTGCCGCTTGGCTGATGTTTGGTGTTATTAAAACAATGTCATCAGCAAAGCGGAGGTGGTGTAGTTGCCGACCATCTATCTTCACTCCCATTCCTTCCCATTCCAGTCGTCGCATGATGTTCTCGAGGGTGGCACTGAAGAGTTTCGGTGAAATGGTATCACCCTGCCGCACCCCTCTCTTGACATCAATGATCACTTCTTTGTAGAATGGTGAGATCCTGGTAGTGAATCCGCAATACAGCTCACGGAGGATCCTGATGTATTGGGCTTGAATGCCCTGATTGGCTAGGGCTTCAATGACCGCTTCCGTCTCAACAGAATCAAAGGCCTTCTTTAAATCAATGAACATTAAGCAGAGCGGCATCTTGAACTCCCGAGAAACCTCAATGAGCTTGGTTACCGTGTGGATATGGTCGATGGTGCTGAATCCTTTGCGGAACCCTGCTTGCTCGCATGGTTGTCCTTCATCTAGTGTTCTGCCAATCCTATTCAGGATGACTCGAGTGAACAGCTTGTAGATGACAGACAATAGGCAGATCGGGCGATAGTTGCCAATGTCATGGATGTCTCCCTTCTTGAACAGTAGTACGGTCCTGCTGGTTTTCCATTGGGACGGAACCTTGCATTCAGACAGGTAGCGAGTGAAGAGCCGAGCCAGTGTATTGATGAGTACTGACGGCAGGTTCTTCAGGTGTTCAGGTCTGACCTTGTCTGGGCCGGGTGCTGTTTGTTTCTTTACCGACGAAATGGCGTGTCGGATTTCGGAAGGGAGAACGTTAGGAACGACATACCCATCCTGTGGAATTTGGTATGTCGGCAAGTGGACATGGCTATCGAAGAGATTTGAGTAGAAGTCATGGATAATCTTCTCCATTGCCGTTCTGGAGGATGTGATGGATCCATCAGGACGTCGGAGGGCAGTCATCTTGGTCTTATAGTTGGCGAAGGACAGGCGGGCGTTACGAATACTTTTCCCGGCTTCTGCTGCATCTATCAGTACTTCTGCTCTTCTCTCTTTGAGGTCTTCCTTGATCGCATCTCTGCACTGCTTTGCAAGCTCGGACGTTAGCTTGCGGTTGCCTGAGGCATGCGCCAAACCACGCTGGCGAATTAGCTCAAGAGTTTTCGAAGATAGGCGACTTTTTGTGGCTATCTCTCTCTTGGCGTTCCTCGCACATTCATGGAGGTGCTGAACCAGTCGATCGTATTCCTCGTCAATGTTGTCAACAATAGCATCTTCCCATGTTGCCGCAATAGTACCAAAGAGTTCCCAGTTGGTGGTCATTCTGGGAGTTCTCTTTTTGAACTTTGCAGCCCTTTCTCCCCGCTCTGTGAAGTAGAATTTTGCACGAAGGAGACGGTGGTCCGATCCCGTTCGAAATTTTGGGACAACAGCGACATCAGTCAGGCAAAACCGTCGATTGAATATGATGTGGTCTATTTCGTTGTGGAATCGTCCACCGGGAGACTCCCATGTCCATCGTTTAGATTCTGCCTTCTGGAACTGTGAGTTACCATGAATGGTCTTGGTCGACATGATGAACTCAGACAGTCTCTCACCCTGTTCCACTACTTCCACTACCCAGCCGTCGCCACACTCCAGGACGCTTTCCGGACCCGCGCGGCAGCTCCGGCCGAGACCCACGCACAACTGAAGACCCACAGAACAAGGTAAGTGGAACTCTCTGAGACCTTGGACTCCAGGCTCGGCGGACCCAGGGACAGAGCTTCTCTGCTTGCTCCCACCACCACAGGTGACAAAGGGATTCTAATCAGGAGCCCCACCCTACCCTGCCCTGTCTGCTTCCATCAACCACCCAGGGATCGAATTGTGCACAGGAGACCCACCCTACCCAGATAAATACCCCACTGGCAGATTTCCACTCTCGACACTACTTCCACTACCCAGCCGTCGCCACACTCCAGGATGCTTTCTGGACCCGCGCGGCCGCTTGCGGCCGCGCGACACATCATAAGACACAAAATACCCATCTTCTGGAATTGTCGTACCATATTTGATAGGGTTCAAATATGGTAACACCTACAAGGGTGATTAGAGGCCACCCCAAAAGCCTCTATACCTCTCGGAAAGACTGGCAAGCTACCGAGAGTATTCCGCCCGCACGGAAGAGCCTGGCAAGCTATCCGCTGTGTATTCGATATGCCAAAACCAGTAACTAAAAAGTGAAAATGTAAAAAAAATAAATAAAGTCACTAAAACATAGGCAAAAAAAGAGAAAGAAATCCAGTTGTGCTTGTTTTAACTAACTAGGAGAATTTAAAACCATAGCGCCAAGGTACCTGGTTTCAAATATAAGTTCACCTGGTTTCAAAACAGTGTGCTAGCTGCCTGACCCTGGCCAAGTACCTCTCTCCTAGGATCAATGTGAGGATTAAGAGTTAATACAGGCAAAGCACTCAGAGCTGTGGCTGGCAGCAAGCACACAGTTGATAAATGCTAGCTGTTAGCATTATTATTCCAAAGTGTGACTCATGTAATTAGTTGTTTTATGGTTTTCACATAAAATGGATAGAAAGTTCAGCTTCAAATTTGTGACCCACCTCTGGAAGTATAGGACTATACAAGCAAAAATGTTGGTTTAAAAAATAAAAACACTCCCAGCTTCGTCTAACGTTTTTTCAGGCACCATTATTTACAATACCATTAGTAATAGGGTTTCGTACACAAAACAATCTAACTTCTTAACCTACATTTTTCTTAGAACTCAATTCCCTTTCTTCACTTCGATTTGTTTTATCTTATGGAACGGTTCTATGGCTGAGTGTCCCTTTAAGTCCTTGCTTAAGCAAGATGGATTCTTGGTATAAATAAACAGCTCTCCACCATTATGAATCCTCTCCAAGATTCATCAAGGTGTCTCAGGGGCCAGTTCTCACTCATCTAACTTCTCCAGGAGCCTGATGCTTACTATCTCCCATTTCACCACCTTGATGACATAGTAATGACTTAAATCATAGAAGAGAACTATATAAGAATGTAATTTTTTATACTTATCCTCTCAATGAACTATCCTTCTGATTTTAGAATGACATATTGTGCGCTTTATAAAATCAAGCCTCTGCTCAACTTTTGCTGCTTTTCTTTTGTGCATATTTAATTGGCCTTCCACTGATGGAGGTCTTCAATTGCTTTTTGTGACAGTCACATATTTAAGAAAGGTTATTGAGAGGTTGGAAAGATAGTACAGGGGTTAAGATGCTTGCCTTGTGCCTTGTATCTTAACCCCTCCATTGTCACTCTAGTCCCTCAATAACTGTTCTTAAATGCATGACTGTCACATAAAGCAACTGGTCTTACATATTATCCTCCAAATGCCACCAAGGGTGACATCTGAATACAGAACCAGGAACAGTCTCTGAGCACTTGTTGGGTGTGGCCCAATAAACAAAACAAACCAAAGAGTTACAGGACTACCTGATAAATGTCATAAATAGTGCAGGGCTTTAAGAGGCCAGAATATTAAAGATATAATCTATCATCAAAGAATTCAGAAGCTAGCAAACCGACCCATAAACAAGCAGATTATGACTGTGATGCCAAAAGCATGTTGAGTTAAAACTTGACATTTATTGAACACTTACGAGGTGCCTGGCCGACCCGAGTTCGATTCCTCCGCCCCTCTTGGAGAGCCTGGCAAGCTACCAAGAGTATCTCGCCCGCATGGCAAAGTCTGGCAAGCTACCCATGACGTATTCAATATGCCAAAAACGGTAACAACAAGTCTCACAATGGAGACGTTACTGAGCCCACTCAAGTAAATCAATGAACAACCGGAGGACAGTGCTACAGTGCTACTAGGTGCCAGGCATTGTTCCAAGCATTTTACATGGATTATCTCTTTTATCATCACAAATACCCTAATATGCAGGCACTACTGTTTTCCTCCCTTTGTAGTTGTGGAAACTGAAGAACAAGACTGCAAGGGCATACTGTAAGAATGAGGTTTCACAAAATAGGAGATTAATACCCAAGAATAGCCGAGATCAGTACCAGAAGGATTACTCCATAGCTTAGAGGCCAGCTGGGCATTCTAGGGGAAAGGGCAGCTCAGATAGAGAAGGGAGCACCAAATAAAGGGTGTTTGGAGGATCCTCCCAGGAGGGGGAGATGCATGTTGAAAGTAGATTATGGACTGAACATGATTGCCACTCAATGCCTCTTTTGCAGACCACAACACCCAAAAGGAGAGAGAGAACAAAAGGAAATGCCCTGCCACAGAGGGAGGGTCGGATGGGGGGTATGGGTGTGGGAGGGATACTGGGATCCGTGGTGGTGGAAAATGGGCACTGATGGAGGGATGGGTATTTGATCATTGTATAATCGAAACCCAAACACAAAAATTTGTAAATCTACAACTGTACCTCACGGTGTTTCACTAATAAAAAAAAATAAAAGGGAAAAAAATAAAAAATAAAAAAAAGAATGAGGTTTCAGATGTAGGCAGCCTAAGCCCAGGGCCCAGACCTGAATTCCACTATTAACACTGCTTTTCTGTAACATGTCAAAAAGGAGAGATGTAGAACTAAAGGTTCAATGCATCTTTGGACCCATGAATTTTTATTTTTTAAAAAACAACCCTCTAGATGGAGGAAAATAATTACCAAGAAGAGAGAAAGGCAGCCCCTGGGGCACAGCAGATTAGGTAGCAGAACTAGGTAACCCTACTCAGCACAGAACTATGGATGGGTTCAGGAAAGGCTGAGTAAGCAGCCTGCAGTAATGACCTGCAGAGCCACTGGAGGGTGGCCACTGGAGCAAATTGCAATACCAGCCCCCGGGAGACCAGCTGGCCCCACACAGGTAGCAGTTTTACGTAAGGATCAAAATCAGCACTTTCTATGGAGTTCAACTGAGAGCAGCAACAGTAAGACCTAAGGTCTGACTAAAGAGGCACTTGCCCCCAGCCTTCACACCTGAAAGAAGAGAATGGATTTCACAGACAGGTGCTGTCTGAACGTTCTGGCACATGCTATCCATGCTTCACTCTTGGATCCATAATGTACAGGATTTCTTAAACCGCTTCCAGATCTGCATCTTGTTCTAGTTACCGATTACTGTGCAACCTACCAACCCAAAATTAAATAGCAGATGAGTCGTCACTTTATGAAGGCTGCAAATTTGCAAGTCAGGTCTTGGTACAAACCTGAGAGAATAGTTGTGGGATGGCGCTAATAAGTGGACACAGCTGGGAGAACTCCCTTGGGACCTTAGTGAAGGAACATGGTTGGAGATTGCAAATGAATTCCTAGGTTGTCCTCTACATTGCACAAGCTGGAGTTGAAAGATTGAAAGTTTCTTCACTTAATTGCTCATACCTGGTGAGAATGGCTAAAATAGAAATTGCTAGGCCTCCCTCCCCGCACCTTTCCTTGGGGCTGTTCTGAATTTCTCACTTCATGGCTTTCTTAGGACAATCAGACCTACCATGGGACAGTTGCCTCTCCCAAAAGCAAGTATTTCAAGAGAAAACATTGCCACTTCCTTTGATCCCAGGATAAAGCATTATATTATAGTGTATTGGTCAATAATCTCAGAAATTGGTTAGATTCAAGGGCAGAAGATATAGACATTTTCTCTCAATAAGTCACAGAAGGGCTGGAGTGACAGCACAGCAGGTAGGGTGCTTGCTTTGCATGAGGTCAACCTGGGTTCGATTCCCAGCATCCCATATGACATGGGCCCTTCCTACAGCCTCAATTGACATACTATTCTTGCCTCACTGTGCCATTTAAACTGGAGTTGTCCAGTTCTTTGTTTTGGTTTGGTTTGGTTTTGGTTTTAGGGCCACACCTGGCTATGCTCAGGGCTTATTACCATCTCTGCACTCAGGGATCACTCCTGGCAGGGTTTAGGGGACCACATGTTGTGACAGGGATCAAACCCAATATAGCAGCATTCAAGGCAGGTGCCTTACCTGCTCAATATCACTGTGGTCCAAAGGAACTGCCCAATTTTAGTTTACAGGCTCTGTCAGTAAAATCTTTTTTGAATGACTGAAAGAAAAGGAAAAAGCTTACTGCATATTTTAATTATCCTAGGTATTCTGGAGATTAGGAAACAAACCTTTATGTATCAAAAATAGTACCTAAATTCACTAAAAGTTTACCAATGATAGGATACAGTAATTTATGTAGATATTTTCATGCATTTATAATAGATACCTTATGTACATACAATTTCTGTAATTGTGCGGAAGAATAGAATCGTGTTATAACTGAATAATTCATTGCTTACATAATGTTAGGCATATATATATATCATGTATGCCCAATATTAATACTATAAATCACAAGAGTTATCTCTGTACAGAAATTGAGGTCTGTAAAGGATTAAATAGTTCTCCCTCTCCCCCTCATTCATTGCTGAAGTCTCAGGTGACTGCAATGTGAAGACAGGGTCTTTATGTTGGTAACTGAGTTAAAATTAAAAAGAGATCATTAGGCCAACCTAAATCCACTATGACTGGTGTTTTCAGAACAGAAAATTAAGATACAGATAGTGTAAAGTCACGTGAGCAAGGCAACAAGTGCCTCAGATGAATGCCCGATTCTAGACTTCTAATTTCCACAATTAAAAGAAAAAAAGAATTTCTAACATTCAAACACCTAGCGTGCACTGCTCTGTTAGGGTATGGTAGGCAATGTGCCCAGGTCCACTGAGTGAGGGGCAGGAACATCATCAGACAGGAGGGAAGCTCAATGCAGTCCTTGTCAAATCCCTTGGAAATAAAGAGAGGTTGAAGTTCTCATGTGGAAGGCCAAGAAGAGAGCATCAGGCCACAGAAAGAGGTACTAGACAACTCAAGAGATAAAGGGAGCCATCCTGCCTGATGTTCAGAGTGGGAAGGGATAAGGAACTTCTCCCCCAAATTTCAGCAGACACCAAATCCTGCAATTACACACAACCGGAGCTCATACTATTTCATCCAGCAAAGATCTATGAAGCCTGTAAGATATGAGAGAGGACAAGCTAAATATGAAACAAACAGGTGGCCTTTAAAAAATTAGGGGTAAATACTTCTAAGAAGACATGCTTGTACAGGAGAAGTAAATTCAAAGCTTCATCTCAAAGTATAAAATACCAGTAAGCCAACATTCCCCCAGGCTTTTATTTTGGGATCCATCTATCCCCAGTTACCACCAGTCGCACTAGTGTGGTAAGGGGGTCCTATCCGATGGGGCAGAGTCGGGAAAGTTGATAAGGTGAAGATATATGCATAGTTGGTGTGAGGGCCATACCCAGTAGTGAGTGCTGAGGCTAGTGCTTGGAAAATTCTTGGCTCAGCACTTGAGGGTGGCTCTTGGCAGTGCACAGGGAACCATGTGAGGTACCAGGGATTGAACCAGTAACACCTGCATGGAAATCATGCACTATAGTCCATTGAGTTATCTCTCCAGTCCATAAAGGGATATGATCTTACTTTCCTGTGGCTGCTATAACAAATGATGACAAATTTGGTGGTTTAAAATAACAGAAGCGTATATTCTCACAGTACTGGAAGGCAGCTTGGGCTAAAATCGGGATATCAACAGAACAATATTTCTTATGGAGGCTCTAGGCAGAGTGTGTCCCTTGTTCTCTATTTACAGTGGCTTCTGGCATAGTTCGCTGTGGCTGCATAACTCGTCTCTGCCTCCCTCCCTCATTGCCTCCTCCCTTTCTGTCTCCAAACCAAGTCTCCTATCTCCCTCCTGAAGGCTATACACTATGGCATTCACAGACCACCCAGCAACCCAGAATAATTCTCTATCCAGAGCTTTAACTTTATCACTTCTGCAAAAACCATTTTTTCCATCGGTAACATAGCCTAGCAATAGAACAGTGGTAGGGCATTTGCCTTGTACGCAGCCAATCTGAATGACTCAGGTTCAATTCTTGCCCCCGTCTCGGAGAGCCCGGCAAGCTACCGAGAATATCTTGCCTGCACAGCAAAGCCTTGCAAGCTACCCATGATGTATCCCATATGCCAAACATAGTAACAAATATCACAACGGAGATGTTACTGGGCTTGTTGGAGCAAATCAATGAACAACAGGAAGACAGTGACAGTGAACATAGCCTAGAAATACAAAAATGATTACATTTTCTAACATACTCCATTAGTAATCATAAGGTAACCTTTATAGGTTCTGAAATTAGGACCTGATTTTTTTCATTATGGGGGAGGCATTAGAAGGTCTACCACAGGTAGCTTCCTTTACCTGACAAAACAGAATTCCGCCAGGACAGGAAAAGCATTTTATGAGGCTGTTTGGGATGCTCATCTTGAGATATACCTGTATTCTTCTCAATATATATTCAATTGAACACCAAAATGCTAATTTTCCTAATGATAGGACCCTAAACATCTTTCACTCTTCATCTAGCATTTTTAAATATTCATTGCTGGCAGAATGGTTCCAGCATGAAACTTGAAGTTCCCATTTTCCAACATGCCAAATATATTCAGGTTGCAAAATATTGCTACTATCTCCCCTAAGAAAGACATTATTCATGAAACAGACACTCAAGAGGAGCTATGGCCCTGCACTCAGGAGTGTCCTGATGCAGAAAGGGCACCGTAGGATTTTGAGGGCACTGCAGTGTGTCCAAGTGAGCTCTGTCTATTTGACTAGAGCTAAAGCCTATAATCTCCAGAAGCTTCTTCCCTGTATGCATCTGAGTAAAGGTTGTCAATGAGACACAAAGAGGTCAGGGTCCCCATGGCCTAGCGAGCAGAAGGCAAGTCGGTCAATGCAGAGTCCAGCTCCTCTTCCTGACACTGACCCACCCACCAAACCACAGTAGCTCAGGTGGCCTTCGCAGGCAACTGCTGAAGCTGTCTCTTTTGTAGTTTCACTTCCATTACTGAACTCACAAAAGGTGCTGAGGGACTGCACAAGCTATGAACTGCTCCCCTGTGATGTGCTTCAGATGACTGCACTCGATGATCATGACTCTGGTTTTCAACCTCCCTTTCCAGACCTGCCCATCCTCAGCAACTCACAGATTGTTAGGATCAACCTTCTGTTCATTCAATACCCTTGCGAGTTGGGTTGTTCTCCCCCCCAATATTCCACAGATACATGGGAGAGGGATTTTCCCATGGATGCCTCAACTATAAGCTAAGAAACCTATTTCTCCATGTCTCCACATTTAGTTACAACTAAAGTATTTCTCAACGCTTAATCCAAGACTCTTTGGACATCAGAAATACCCAAGGAAGGTTGGAGCCATAGTACAGCAGGTAGGGCATTTGCCTTGCATGCAGTCAACCCAGGTTTTATCCCAGGTGTCCCATATGGTCCCCTGAGCACCACTAGGAGTATTTCTGAGTGCAGGGCCAGGAGTAACCCCTGAGCATCTCTGGGTGTGGCCCAAAAAAGCCAAAAAAATAAATACCTAAGGAGCTTCTTATGAATTCCTGAGCTCCCTTCGAGAATCTGTAGAGATATCTAGTAATAAAGCACAGCAATCTGTTGTGCCAGGTGGTTCTAGTGCATCCAAGCTAATACACATTATTGCTAAGATTAGAGATGACTGAAAGCACTGAAAAAAAGTATATTGCACTAGTGGTGTATGCTAAGAAATATGATGATGAAGTTACAGTGCATTTGCACAACTTTATGTGACATTTTACTCTGCATATTAGTTTCACTAAAGGGAAGCCCCCAAAGCTCCAATTTTTAGTAGACAGCTAAAGGCCTAGAGAGACTTGAGGCAGTCCAGGTAAGTGTAAGAGTTTATTTTCCATTTTCACTGAAAAAGCTTCAAGTACTTGTTATGTGCTGCACTTTCTCTGATGCCCTGGAGACAAGAGCTTCTCCTGTTCTTGTGGAGTGTGCCAGTAAGGGAGACAAGCATATTATAGCAACAGTTCACACTTACTGCAGGATTATTGCATGGCCACTGACAAGAACCATTTCATTAACAAGTCTGTAAGAGAAGCACTTATTAAACTTATTTTCCAGGCTAAAGAAAGCTGAGACTGTGAGCACATAAGCCTAAATGTCACACAAACCCAACTCCTAGCCTCTTTACTGACCTGCTTCCTGCCGAAAACTGGTAATAATTCACAAGCTTCGAGAGCGTGAGGACTGAAGAGTAAATCCAGAATAACAAAAACCACAAAGTTAGAACAATTTAAACAAGAATGTGATGTGGGACGATCTTGAGATCCTAACCACATCCTTTCTTCAGCTTGGGATTTAGTCGTTTTGAGGCAGAATTTATTTTCTTGCCCTACATCTGTAGAAAAATGCTTGATTCCTTCTGTTAAGAGAGAAACCTGTGTAACGATATCCTGATTACCTACCCCTCCCTATGGCCCCTTATGGTAAATAAAAGACAATTTAGTTATTTAAAAGCATGATAATCTTCTTGATTGCAGAAGGCCTGAGGCAGTAGGAGTCTACAGTGGCTCTTTGCTTTGGTTGTCAAAAATTTGACATCAAATCTTCCCTTCTATTAAAACAAAGGTTTCTCCTGAGAAGAGACTTATTTGACTGTTAGAACCCTGGGTCCAACGCTTGAGATATTATACGTCTCTCTTTCCCTGCGGGTTTTGACATTGTAATGATCATACAACTTCCAGTTATTATAAAATGTTTCTCTTTGTATTTCTGTAGGCTACTCTGGAAACTCCAACAGGCTGTAATTCTGAAGCAGGTGAGACTATTCCTACAGGACTAATCAGGAGTTACTAAATCAGGTGTTTAATGTGGGATCCAGGGATCCAGCCTTAGCTCTGGGCTTCCCTGGGGCTGAAGCTGCAGGAGCATCCCCTTGATCCACGACACAAGCACTTCCTGGCTAAGCATCTCCTCATTCTCCACTGTCATCCCAAGGATACTTGAATCAAGGAGTCTGGTACAGGAGATCTGCACTCCCCACTTCCCTGCCAAACTCCCGTCATCTGAGGTTGTTGCCCCGCATTGCAGATCTCCAGGTCTCACAGGGCCCCAGGTGTTGCTCATTTATTTAATTGTTGACAAGGTGGAATACTGCTATGCTACACTGGGCTTGCCGATAACAAATCCTGTCAGAAATACACTGAAGATGAACAATCTTTAGCACCCTGACAAACAACTGCAAAAATGACAATCCTGACCTCCTCCTGAGTGTGACCTTGTTAAGACTCCAGGATTCAAGTAAGCAGAAATACCCACACAGAATCTACTCTCCCCACCCACCATTTCTGATAACACAGCTCTAGTCTTCTCTCACATATTCCTTGTACAGAAATATTTCATTAGTCCACACTGGGTTGATGCGTAACTAATTTAAAATAGCAGTTCTGTAGTGGAATAAATTTTGCTCCTCCAAAATTATATTTGGGATGGGAGCACACCAAGCAGTGCCCTTACTCCTTGTTTTGTGCTCATGGATCCCTCCTGGCAGTGCTCATGGAACCACATGTGGTGCCACAGATCAAAGCAATGGCATCTGTATGCACAACACTAACCCCCTTTACATCTCTCCACCTATCTCCCCCACTCAACACCCTAGCACACACACACACACACACACACACACACACTGAAGGCCTAAATCTAGTATGATTCTATTTAGAGACAGGGGCTTTTAGAGGGTGATTAAGGTTAAATGGGATTATAGAGAGAGGCTCCCTAATTTACTAGGAACAGTGACCTTATTAGATGGAGACCTTATTCCTTCAAGCCTGTATTCTCCCTTGAACACATATCTCATTCGTTTATGTCTCATTGCTTGTGGCTTTTTGTTTCACTCTGGAGAAGCCCATGTTCTCTTCTGAACGTGTGTTTACTTTCTCTCCCCTTGCATCTAAGTCTCATTCAATAAAAACCATCTGTGTCGCGAAATAAACATAAAAGAAGAGATACATGTAGATGTTTCTCTATTTCCATCACCATTCCCACACTACACACACACACACACACACACACACACACACACACACACTAAAGGTCATTTGAGTACTCAGAGAGAAGTCAGTCATCTGCAATCCAGGAGGGGAGTGCTTACCAGATCCCCCAGTATGCCAACCCCATGATCTCAAACTTAGAGTCTCCAGAGCTGTTACAAATAAAGTTCTATTGCTTAAGCGGCCCAGTTTGTGACCCTCTGGATGACAGCCTGAAAAGAGAAAGACAGTCTTCTTCTAAACCATCACAAGCTAGGCTATGGAAATACTCCATGATGGGTGTTGCGTTGGAGGAAAACACCATGCACTCCTGGGCTGACTCTCCTGAGGTTGAATCCGGAAGGATGAAAGAGGGGAAAGTATTTTCAAAGAGGCAATGGCCATATAAAAACCCAGATGCTCAGAGGACCTATTGCTCCCCTAGGTACAGCAAATATTTCATGATGGCATGACAGCAGAAAGAAAAATTGCATGCCAAGAGGTGGACTGGAGATATTAGGCCAGGTTAAGGATTCGGAAATTCTTTTTGAAAGCAAACAAATACCACCTGAAGCATTTTAAACAGGGGCCTGAAAAGTAGGAGACACATTTTCTAAAGGTCATGAAAAGGAGCGGCGTGTGAATATTAGACATTCCTTCAACAACAGCCACACAGCTGGCACCAGGAGATGGTACAGCAGTTAGCGTACATGTCTGGAATGCTCACGACCCAGTTTTGACTCCTGGAACCACCAGATCCCCCTGAGCTTCACCAGGTGCAGTCGTGGAGGCTTCCAAGGAGCACCAGATGTGGTCCAGGAACTTCCCAGCACCACAGGATACTGTCAGCATTATATTTTCAGCCCTTGCATTGAAGCATAAGAGTGACTGGTCAAGGTGACTGACCTGTGGAGTTTCAGGCCTCCTGAGTACTACTTGGGAACTAATCTGTCCCCATACGTGTCTCAGCCCCCAAAATTAGCACTGGAGAGATAGTCTAGTGATCAAGGCACTTGCCTTACATCCTGATAACCCATACCTGAGTCCTCAGCAACACATGTGGTACTTTAAGTACTGCCAGAAGTTACTCCTTAGTACTGTCCAGTATGATCCCAAACCCCACCCTACCACCACCCCCCTCAAAGAAAACACACACTATTAATTCAACAAATATTTACTAAAGACCTACTGTGGGCCAGGAAGTTTTAGAAAAGTGGAATGTGAAAGTAAACAAAATAGACCCAAAAATCCCTGTTCGAATAACACTCATCGTCTAGCATGGAGATAAATACCATAAAGAAAGAAATATGAAATGTGTCAAATGGTTCCTTTTATTCCAGGTTTAGGGTGGAGGGTAGGGTGAAGGCTGAACAGTGAGAAGGCCTTTCAAATTTAATAACATTTGAGCAAAGACCTTCATGTAACAAGGACTGTTGAGGATGAGTTCACAATGGCCCCAGAAAGTAGGAATAAGACAGGCAAAAGTGCTGAGTCACTCAGTATAGTTCCTCCTCTCCGAAACAGCTAGGAAAGCACTCGAGTTGGAATAGTGGGAGAAAGAGAAGGCAAAAACCCAGGCCAGACTGGCCCACTCACATACCCTTTTCCATTTGTTTTTAGACCACACTTGGCACTGCTTGGTGCTTACTCCTGGCTCTGTGCTCAGGGATCACTCTTGAGGGTTCAGAAGACCATATTTAGCGTGGGGTATAGAATCTGGTCTGCCATGCAAGGTAAGCGCCCTACCCACTGCACTATCCCTCTGGCCCCTCACAGGCCTTCTTGGGATGAATTCAAAACCTTCAATTCATGGGTTGCCTTGCATGAGGTTGACCCAGGTTCTCTCTCTGGCACCCCAGATGGTCCCCCCAGCACTTCCAGGAATAATTACTGTGATTAGTGCAGAGTGCAGAGTAATCCCTAAGCATCACTAGGTGTGACCCCTCCACACCCCCCAAAGAAGAAACTTCCATTCATGACTGCCAGCACATGTCCATGAAAAAGTATATAGGGTGAAAATTACACCCAATCTTTATGCCGAAGCAACTAGTCTTCTATGCAGTTTCTCTTGAACAATTCTGACAGCTAAGCTTAACCAAATATTTTCACAAGTAACAGGTCAGTTTTAACTCCCATTTCTGCAACCAGAAAGATTTAAACTCAGTCCAAGGAACCCAAAGGAAAACTGGTACTAAACCATCTCTTCTTTACCTTCTGTTCTGCTTATTCCTAGATCCAACCAGAAGTCTTTCTAGACTCATGATTCTGTGGCCATATGACAAAACAAGTATTTGGAAAAGAGAATGGCGTTTTCTGCACCACACACCACCTACAAATAGTGCCAGGAGATTAATTTCCATAAGTCCTAAATGAAATAAGGAGAGTAAAATAAGGAAAATGTCTTGAACTTTCATAAAATTAAAGTAGTACTATTTGAATTTAGTTGGAGACCTATTTTGATTAGTTTTTGTACCAAATTGCAAATATCTCAGTGGTGAAATACAATCAACATGCATATCATACTGTGCCGGTAATTAAGCTATTGTCTCTTCTCAAAAACCATATTTCTACACTCAGCAGTACAACTCTGGGATTGAATTCTGCAAACCAAATTCTATTCTGGCAATTGTTTCCTGAGCATAGGAGAGATCAGGTCTCGAAGAGGGCTTGTCTGGGTTTTTTGTTTGACTTTTTTGTTGTTGTTTGTTTGTTTTTTTGCTTTTTGGGTCACACCCGGCGATGCACAGGGGTTACTCCTGGCTTTGCACTCAGGAATTACTCCTGGAGGTGCTCGGGGGAACATATGGGATGCTGGGAATCAAACCAGGGTAGGCCGTGTGCAAGGCAAATGCCCTATCTGCTGTACTATCGGTCCAGGCCCTTGACTGTTCTTGAGTTGAGTGTTTCTACTCAAACCCATGTTTCCTTACCTGGCCATGCAAAGCTGGTTCCAGGAGTAGCTGGTTCCAACATTCAGTGTTTGAGGTTTGGGTTTTTTATTTTCTCTGCTGCAAATGAGCCTCAGCTCGAAAATACCATTTGACCCAATCGCTTGATACCTCCTCCTCTTAGAGGCCGCAGGTTTGGATGGGAATGTAGTACAGTAGAGTGGACAGTTGCGTTGGACACTCGACCACGGGCAATCCCGAGCACCGCATATTGTCCTATGAGCACTGCCAGGAGTGACCCCTGAGGCGAGAGCCAGAAGGAAGCCCTGAGCACCACCACATGTGGCCCCCCCCCAAACAAACAAAACAAAACAAAACAAATAACACTTTAAAAGAGGTCAAAGGTTCAACTCTGCACCAAAACAAAGCTTAGGGTTGGCTACACCTTGCATCTAGCTGGTGGGAGTAAACCCTGCAATTCAGCCTGCACTAATTAGGGACTCAGAGATACTTAACAATTTCCACACACGGGGAAGGTTTTAAGGATGACGTAGCAAGCAAGCACCTCCACTGGCCCCTCTGCACAGAATTCTGGGTGATATAGTTTAGCTGTGGCTGGGTTGTTTCGTGGTTGGTTGTTAATTGGTTGGTTGGTTGATTGGTTGATTGGTTGATTGGTTTTGTTGGCGTTCCTAGAGGTTCTCAGCGTTTATTCCTGGCTCTGTGCTTAGGGATCACTCCTGGCAAAACTGGGGTACCATATAGAGTGCCAGACCTCTAACCAAGGTCCGCTGGATACAGGGTAAGCACCTTACCTGCTACACTATATCCTCGGGCCCCCTAAAATACTCTCTTAAATTAGATTAGGGGGCTGGAGAGATAGCACGGTGGGTAGGGTGCCTGCTCTGCTTGCGTCCCACCAGAGTTCTGCCTTTAGCAACCCATATAGTCCCATTGTTTGTTTGATTTTTTTAGCATTCCTTGACGGGCTCAGGGATTCTGCAATGCCGGGGTAATTTTTGAGTACCTGGTCCCTGAGTATCAGCAGGTGTAGCCCGTAAACAGACAGACAGACAAACAGACAGGCAGACAGAGAGGGATGAAGGGAGGAAGGGAGAAAGGGAGGGAGGAGTAATAGTAGATAGCAAGTTCTCTGTTAGGCCAATAGAACAGCCCTCTGTAAGTCAGTGAAATGGAGAAGGCTGAGAATCTAGCCTCTTAGGGCAGTTCAGGGCTGAGGCAGTCTCATACAGTGGCCGCCTGAAGCTGTTTATGTTCATTTCCAAGTTATACTCTCTTTCCGCCCAAACATAGTGATGCATGAAATTTCTCTCCCACTACTACAAGGAAACCCTACAATCCTATGTTATCCTTGATTCCTAACACAGGATTATAATTGTCTCTTAGTGAATTAATATTTTAGAAACTCCAGAGAAGTATTGGAACCAAGAGAGCAAAGGCCAAATTCTCTCACTTCCCTAGGAGAAAAAAATTAAAATATATGTATTTAAAAATAATGCAGAGTTTAGAATAAACTATTAATTTTCTATATTATACTCATTTCTATCTTTTTGTTAAACTTGATTTCCAGATAAGTGATTGAGAATGTTATTTGTACTTGACTTTTTTATTAACCTATGCAAACTAAGAAATATTTTATATAAATTTCCACATACCTATGTATTTCTATTGAGGCTGCATTAGGTACAGGTTACTATAAAAATATAGGTGATTTGACCTTTTGAAGGCATTTTGATTATGAGACTCCTCTTGTCTGCAATAAAAAACAAATGCAGACTTCAGCTCTAGTTCTATTTCAATAAAAATAATAATTGAATCAGAAGTTTTCGGGTGTATAGACAGAACCCTTGTACTAGTGCAGGAAGAATTTTTTAAACTCAAGACTGTGGGAGGTAAAGAGGCAATTAATAGCCTCTTTACATTCATAACAAAAATAAACACTTAAAAGGAGAAACATCATGCCAGCAGAGTTATTTTAAAGACAACTTTTGTTTTCTTTTTCTGTAACGTACAAATCCAAGATGAGACAGCCTGTAACAATTGCTAGAGCATCTTAAGTTCCAAGTTTCTCAAGAACATCAAAAAATGCATTAAAGAACTCCTGAAACCTACTCCTCTTTCATTTTTCTTCTTATTCAAAAGCACATCGACACCCACCAAGTCACAGGAGCTAGGTAACAGAGAATCATTCTTGGCAGTCTCCTGTGTACTATTTTGTACACAATTTTATTGCAGACATGACATTGTATTGTATATATGTATTATTATTATTATTATTTCTCTCCTCCCAGATATTCAGGAGTAATCTGTATTTTTTTTAATTCCCTGATGATCACAGGTCTGGCACATAGCACAGAACTATATGAATGGATGTGTACACAACCTCTTTGTTTATTTTTGATCGATTGCTAGTCTTTTCGATTTTTTTTCTGAAAAGTTTTTTTGAACCCATCCTTTCCATCAATAGTCAGACTCTCACTCAAAATATCCAGAATCTGCCATGAGCTGTTATTTCTGTCTTCAGGCTCTCCCCTTCACCATCTGCTCTCTCTACAGGTTCCAAGTTACCTTTCTAAGATTAAGATCTAAGCAGTTACCCCTGTGTCTAATACTTTCAACAGGTCCCTAACATCTAAGTGCAGATGTCATAGTTTGATTTCAACATAAGCTGCCCAAATTTATGTACAGAGACTTACCCTGTGAATCCAGTGTTAGCCATTTCAAATAACTGGATGTAACTAGGAAATGCTTCTTTAGGTGTCTATGGTTGCTCTTTCTCTTCTTCCATTTAGAATTCCCTTTTCACTCTCCTGAAAATTCCTATTCATCCATTAACACCTAGAATAGGTGTTATTCCAAATATTTGCTTGTACAGCTCCTTCTTCCACTAAGTTTTGATCTATTTAATGGTAGGGATGGTGCCCAAATTATTATGGTACACCTGGTGCCCAATTCAAGCTTTAGATACCATGAGTAACACCAAATCTTTGTAAAGAGTAACTGCCGATGACTACCTAGGCTTCTTTGGTATTCTAAAATCCTAATTGGTATCTTCATTTCTATTAAGGCTCAATTCCTGCTTTTCAGGACTTCTCCCCAGTTGTTATTTTAGTTTGAATTGGAAACACTCCAGGCACCACTGCTCAATGTCACAGACATGACCAGATTCCTTTTTTTAGCAAATAAAGAAAAGAAGTTTATGTTTCAGGGAATAAAGGAACTGTTGGTATTGTTATACAAAACAACAATAAAACATTGCTCTTTTTTTAGTATTATGATAATTTCACCACAAGTAAATAATTTTAAACCATTTCCATATATGTTATCCTACCTGATAACACACTGGCATAACTGAAAATAGCTATATTTATCATCAAGGAGTGATTTGGATTTGATATCAAAATAGCAAAGCTTCTGGTCCTTTCTCCCTTTTTTATGTGTGTTATAATTTGGTCTTGGGATAATTAATTAGCCTCCTTAGATATCTTTAAACTCATAGTTCATCAATAAAAGAAAATGTGGGTGAGAATAGTTGAAAGGTTATTATTAAGTGCTCCTTACATAGGGAAAGTCCTTAAGTAGTTTCCCTATCATTTTCTTAAGCCCAACAAAAATTGATTATATACCATTTAAAAACTAAATTTTGGGGTCAAAGAGATAGTTCAGCAGAAGAGCAGTTTGCCTTGTACTAGCTGACCTGGGTTCAATTCCTGGCACAGATATTGACCCTCGAGCACTGCTAGGAGTGATCCCTGAGTACAAAGTCAAAATAAACCCTGAACACTGCCAGCTATGGCCCAAAACCAAAATAATATTAATAATAAGAATTAAAATTTTACTTAAATCCTTTAATAGAGTGATTAAAACTCTTTTAAGAATTGTGACACAACTACCAAATGATTGGTCTGGGATGGAGATCTGGACTCTGAAACTGCCTCAGGTATTTTCATAGGTATAAAAGTAAAGGAGTTGGTCAAGAGGGATACAGGATCCGTTAAGAGGTCTTTGTAACTGTTTTAGCAAAAAAGTGATGGAAGATGGAGGTGGGGGGTGAATCTCAACCCAATAAGATTATAACTATGAAGGCAATTTGGAAGTAGGACCTTTCTGAAGTGAGTGAAAGTGTGGAAGAAGCAAGAGGATTTTGTTGTTTTTTTTTTTATTTTGGGGTCATACCGGGTGATGCTCAGGGCTTACTCCTGGCTCTGTACTCAGGGATCATTCCTGGTGATACTCAGGGTACATATAGGGTGCAGACTTCGAACCTGAGTCAGACGCATGCAAGACAAATGCCCTACCTGCTGTATTATTGCTCAGGCCCCAACGAGATTTATTTTTTAAGGTTGCTAAGTCATGGTTTGCCTTATGAGGATGCTCATTTTTTGTCCTTATTAGCCCAATCCTGTTGAAAAGTAAAAGGCACCCTAGATTGAATTTATCCCTGAATATTGATCCTGTCTGTGCTCCCATGGAAACCAGCTTGACCTAGGGAGTGACCTCCCATGCCAACCCAGACTGTAAAGGCAAAGAAATCCAGTCCTCTGAAGGAGAGAGGATGTATAAAGATGGTCTAAGCCAGAGGTTTCTAAAATCTACTTCTACAAGAACTAGAAGACCGACTCTCAAATTGACCCTGGACCACTTTATTACTACTCATTCTGAAGATGTAAAACAATTACTCTCATTTCACTTGTAAGTGAAGAGGGGCTGCTGACATTGAAGCAGCGGGAAAGGCCTGGAATTGACTGCTGCAACTGCAGCAAGAACTGGGGGAAGAATTAAAAACCAAATATAACCCAAAGAACAGCAAAATAATTTGTCTCTATTCTTTCCGCCTCGCAGACATATGTCCCGAGTCAGGCTTGGGGCTAGGAAATGAAGTTATTTGCTTTCCCGTGAAGATGGACTTGCCAAGGCAGTGGGGGATAAGCTATGCAAGGTGTGCAAAGAGCAAATGCCAAGCCTTTGAAAAGATGCAAGTGGCAGCAAAGGAAAGTGGGACTTGTACTTAAGAACAGTAGGGAAGCAGCTAGACTGTTTGAAGAAAGGAAGAGACGTGATCAATCTCTGGGTTTGTTAAGACAGTGTGACTATAAAGGAAAATCTGGAGTTGGTGAGAGCAATGTGAGAGATCAGTTAGGAGGCTGCACTATTTTAGAAAAAAAAAAGCGGGGAGGGATGGAAGTAGGGACTCTGGGAATAGTAGAGACGATGAGAAGGGGCAGTAGCGTCAGCAAACACTTTGCAGCAAAATTAACTGGGCAGAATAATGGTAACACCTCAAGAGGAGGAGGAGGAAGAGGAGGAGGAGGTGGGTAAGGTTCCCGACTGTCAGAGGTAAACAGAGGAAGGTGCTATTCTCCCTGATAAAGATTCCAGAAAGTCCTTAAGGATATGAGGACTCCATTTTGAGTGCTTGTATTTAAAATGTCATTGGCACAGTAAGGATGACAAGTAGATCGTTGGACATGTAGCTCTGGAGTTCAGAAGAGTGCCCTAGCCTAAACTGTGCCTTGCATTTGGGGTGGGGGAGGGTGAAGGGTATTGAGCCGCACCCACATGCTCAGGACTTATTCCTGACTCTGGAGGTGCTTAGGGACCATCAGCGGTAGTGGGATTCAAATCAGGTCCAGTATGCAAAGTAAGCTCCTTAACCCCTGTGTTATCTTTCTGACACTCCAGCCCCACCCCCCTCTACACACACACACATCTCTGATTTAAAAAAAAAAATGGTTAGTTGTATGAAATAGCTCACTTTCAACTCATGAGAGATTTTGCCAGAAGTGGAGCAAGGAGGACTTCTGCAGAGTCAGTTTTTACTGCTCACAGCTCAATATTCTCAGGGAACTACAGACAATCCTTCCTCAAAAGACTGCATGAGTCAAGGTGGGGAGTGAGCTCAGGGGTGGGTCAGGGGCACATGCTTTGCATGTGGGAAGCCCTGATTCCACCTGCAGCATCACACGACCTTCGACTCCCCAAACAGCCAAATACCCCCAGCTCTCATCCTTGAAGCCCTTAAACCACAAAGGCTTGAGCTGCACTACTTCCCCAGGCCCAGACATTAAATTCCCTAGTTAGGTTTGCTATATATTGCTCAGCCTTCTGAATACCCACTTGGGAGCTCTCCTCACTGACCCCTATCCGCACCTCAAGGAACAAAAGACTGTGTGCTCTACTGTTTTAAGAAAAGCTATGGAATGTGTTCTTGTCCTCAATATTCTGCTAAATGCTGCTGCTAAGTATAGCTTTCGCCATACTCTCCTGCCCTGTGTGTTCTCTCTTAGGTGTATGGTCTTATGGTTCCTTCCTTAAGGCAATACACTGCTTTTGACACCTACTGGCCACTTCCTCAATCTGCAGCCATATGGGTTTTGAGCCCAATATAGTTGTTCTGGAGCCACCTGCTACAATATTGGGTTCCAGCTTGAATGAATCATTACTCAGCGCTGATCCATTGGCATGTGGGAATAATCTCTCTTATTGCTGGAGTTTATAATTTTTTAAGATATGGAAGAAGTGATAGTTGGGTGCTTTTTTAGTGAAATAACTCTACTTTCATGTGTTTACCTTAGTTTTTTTTAAAAAAAACAGTTTGGCGAAAGAAAACTTTTCACTGGCTCCATTTGTCCCATGGGCCATCAATTCCCAACTTACAGTCCTATAGATGATATAACATTAATGTATTCATGATATATATCATGTACTCTTATCCCATATGATTCATGCGTTTATGTCATATTCCTAAGTGATACTTTCTAGCTGGAGCGATAGCACAGTGGGTAGGGCGTTCGCCTTCCTAAGCGGCCAACATGGCCGACCCGAGTTCGATTCCTCCGCCCCTCTCGGAGAGCCCGGCAAGCTACCGAGAGTATTCGATATGCCAGACACAGTAACAACAAAGTCTCCAATGGAGACGTTACTGGGCCCGCTCGAGCAAATCGACGATCAACGGGAGGGCCTTTACCTTTACCTTTTACTTTCTAGCCAAATTTGAAAGTATTCTCGGAATAAATCTCAACATAATCCTCCAAGAAGACAAAACTCTAAATATTCAGAGCTTCAAGAGTTAGAACTTATTTGGCGTGTCTGTTCCAATGAGAAGCAGTCATAGAAAGAGGGCATTAGAATATAGTCCCCAAAGGGCATTAGAATAAAGTCCCTAGGAGAGAGAGAACACAGGGGATTGCCCTGCCACAGAGACGGGGGGATGGGGGGATGGGGGTGGGAGGGATATTATCCATGGTGGTGGAAAATGGGCACTGGTGGAGGGATGGGTATCTGATCATTGTATAATTGAAACCAAAGCACAAAAAATTGTAAATCTACAACTTTAAAAAAAATAAAATAAAATAAAGGGAAAAAAAAAAAAAAAAATAAAGTAGGGAACCTAACAAAAAAAAAAAAAAAAAAAAAAAAAAAAAAAAAAAGAATATAGTCCCCAAATCTCTCTCCTCTCCTTCTTCAAGAGAAACTGCCTAGGGGTGCAACACAAGTGGCAGAATTCCTTCTAGCTTGTTTCTATTAACACATGTCGT
Organism: Sorex fumeus; assembly: GCF_029834395.1. Classification (NCBI taxonomy): domain Eukaryota; kingdom Metazoa; phylum Chordata; class Mammalia; order Eulipotyphla; family Soricidae; genus Sorex; species Sorex fumeus. The sequence goes on from NW_026606064.1 coordinate 18,715,329, forward strand.
GTTATCCAAGCCTACAAACCATTCCTATTTCTTTTGTAGCTGATCTGTGCTCAGTGACCTTTTAAATGCCACTGTAGTTCAGTTAAGTCACCAATGTTTTCTTTTTCAATTCACTCTTCACCTTCACCTCTCGTCTGGACTTTACCCTGAAACCTCAACATCATTTCCTTAAACACACTGTCCTGATTAACTGTAAGATCTGGGCACTTTTCTTTACATAGTTCTCTAAGTGCGATAATAATTGATGAGAAAGCTTTTCATATCCTGACCTCAGAATTGAAGGGCACAAGAAAGAGTGCAAACTCTGTACTTCTTCAAAGCAACTGGCTTTGTTTTCACTTGAGTATAAATGAACTGAAATAAAGAGTTCCCATTCATTCCAATTAGCAAATAAACCCCAATCATTTTCCTGTGTAAAATTAAAGCTTAGCAGGCACCTTTCCTTGGGAAGACCTGAAGCTGAACACTTTTAATTTAAGCCAAACAAGAGCATTAAGAAGATGTATTCCTCTGGAACTATACTCCTTGAGGGTCCTTGAATGCCAGTTATTGGCTCACTTTTTAAACCAAAGTAAAAAGATCTCTCTGCTGTTGTCCTTAAGGATTAGCATTAAAAAAGAAGATGCAGCACTAGCAGTTAGTACACTTGGAGTTTTCTTTGGCAGGGGCAGAGGAAGGAGGAATTATTATCTCAAGTTTTAGCAGTTGTGTAATTTGCTAGGGCTACCATAACAAAGTGCCATGGACCTATAAACAATTAAGCTTGCTTACTCACAATTCTGGCCCAAGATCCAATGATTGGAAGATAGATATCTGCTGGTATTCCTCTTTGATTTGAGATGGCCTTTTTGCATCTTTGCACTTGACCTACTTCCTAATATAACTTTACACTCTGAAGTCCTGAGTATGAAGACTTCAACAGATGAATTTGGAAGAAGAAAAACAATTGAGCATCTATTGATTAGAGAAATGTAAAGAAAAACAAATTCAGGTCAATAAGAGTAAATAATGGTTATAACAATAATAAAAAAGAGAGAAAGAAAATATCTCCAAGGCAGGAAAATAATCATGTCTCAAGAAGGGACATTGTCTGGACTTTCCCAGACAATAAAAATCTCTCAAGATATTCTTCCTGGAGCTAAAACAATAGAGCATCCTGTAGGGTGTTTGCCTTGCATGCAGCCCACCAGAGTTCAATTCCCAGCATCCCATATGGTCCCCCAAGCACCGCCAGGGGTAATTTCTGAGTACAGAGCCAGGAGTAAGCCCTGGGCATCTCTGGGTGTGACCCAAAAAGAAAAAAAATATTCTTTCTTTCCTCTACAAACTTTTTGGCCAATAGACTTACTCTCCCTTCACACCCCTCCATTCTTTTTCCTCAGGACACAGAATCAGAAATAGCCCCAGGACTTCCGGACCTACTTAGTATAGGTGCTACAAAGCACCCAGACATACCCGTTAGTTAGATTATCTTCTATCCCAGTTTCCAGAGTAGAGAATCTAATTGTCCCAGACTGGGCTAAAAATTTACCACTATGTAATTTGTTACAGATGTGGTCACCTAGCTAGATCACCCTAAGAATTGGATAATTCCCCAAAAGGGGTCAGGATGGGGGGTGGGGAGGCTTAAAGTCTTGTGAATAGTGTAGCTACTTTAAAACTTGTTGCTGTGTGGGTAAAGGAATTTTTCTGCATTTCCTGCTCTTTTCATATCAGACTTCAGCACCTACTTCTCTCCTGCTAACTAGCCTTGTTAGATATCTCTCCTCTTGAAGGAGAGACAATAGGTAACTATAGCAACTGGTTGTACAGGCAATTGCTATAAAGCATTGCCCAGGGGTTAGAAAGCTATGGAGAACACTGATCCCTACATCCGACTGGGGCCTGAGTTCAGAACAAAGGTGAATTTCTCGTCTCCAGAATAATCAAGGTTTTACCTTTTCAAAATAAAGGAGTGTGTGCATGCCACAATTCCGTCTGAAAGCTCAGGCACTGAAGTGGGCCCTGGAGATGCAATTTCAAACAAGACTTACCTTCCATCTTCCAGGTCTTTGACTTGGTTAGGTTTCAGTCACCTCTAATCTCCTCTTTCACCTTGGTTTCAGCGGCCCACCATTTTCAGGAGCAACTAATAAAGAACACCACAAATTCAATAATTCCCAGTTAACAGATGCAAAAAAAAAAACAACATTCCATCAACCTAGGTCAGCTCGCCTCCCCAAAGTCCAGAATGCTTGTTAGGAAGCCAGAAGCCCTCTAGTCTGTGAGTCTCCTGCCTCACTCTTTTCTCTCACCTGAAAGCCACAAGTGCCAGGACAATATGCTTCCCTCCTTCCCTGTGTCTTAAACAAAATATGGACTGGAACTCCTCTTAGAAATTCTGAAACAGATTAAACTCACAATGTTATTTATGGCCTCCAGTCTTGTCTTATCAATCGTTTGAGAGCTCCTTGATAAAGTACACGGATCCATAAACCGGGCTGCCTACGCTCAAAATTCAGCTCGACTACTCCCTAGCTCCTATACTGAACAAATCTTTTAACTGTGAAGTTAATTTTTTTTCATAGATTTGTTATGATTGTTAAATAAGGTAAGCTATGAAACTCTTATAATAATAAATTGTTATAATTATTATAATCAAATAATAAAAATTATTATAATTAAATGCTTATAATAATCTAAATAATTTGGCTTAAGCTAAATAATTTATGGACTATTAAAAAAAATAAAAAAGGTAAAGGCCCTCCCGTTGATCATCGATTTGCTCGAGTGGGCCCAGTAACGTCTCCATTGGAGATTTTGTTGTTACTGTGTTTGGCATATTGAATACGTCACGGGGAGCTTGCCAGGCTCTGCCGTGCGGGCGAGATACTCTCGGTAGCTTGCCGGGCTCTCCGAGAGGGGCGGAGGAATCGAACTCGGGTCGGCCATGTTGGCTGCGTGCAAGGCAGACGCCCTACCCGCTGTGATATCGCTCCAGCCCATGGTTCTTTTATAATATCAAATCTGACTTGATGGGTGATCTATAGTTTATCTGTGATAAAATGAAGAATCTTTGTTCTCAGTCCCCCATTCCTGTCATTCTTCTCTCCTTGCATCCAAACATCAGGAAACCTCATGCCACTTTCCCTGTTAGCACCCAGTCACTCCTTCATAGCAGCCCTTCCTGGACTTGTCCTTCATTCTTCCCTCACCCCACTTCTAGACAGTTTTCTCAGAGCAGGGCAAATGATCAGTCCTTTTGCCAATGCTCCTGTTATCAGTAGGAATTAGAAGAAAACAAAACTCCTCGGAACCCCTAACTGAAGAGAGATCTTGGGATTAAATCGTATGATTGTGGCCCAGGAAGTTGCTAGGACTTTGCAAGACTTTCAGTCCTCAGATGGCAGCCATGCAACTCGAATTCAACAATTTTTTTCCCAACCAAGCATTTGCCTTCTCCAGGTTTACCCAACTTCAATTGTTCTCCCTTCAACTCACCCTCCAGTCCACCATAATCTTTCTAAAGCCCAATTCTAACCAAATTCTTCTCCCCTCCACAAGACCCTAATACAGTATCCTGAACATATCCTACTATGCTATCTCCAGCCCCTAGGTCTCAAACTGAAGGATCCCACACCCTTAATGCTTTAATTCAAACCCAATACCAACACTTAGTAAAATTAAATTTAAAAAATATTGCTCCTTCAGAATATTTTGTTCTCCTACCTTCTTTTTATTGCATCCTTCTTTGCTCCCAAGTATCTTGGAAACTCTTGCATATTCCTATAACCATCCACCAGAACTCATACCCAAAGCAGCAGCACTCTGGGGGAAGGCTTACTCTCTGAGATCCAGGTATTTCATGTCTGAGAAAAATATCCCAAAAATCTTCTGTTCCTTCTTTAAGAGTTTTTTTCTTAATTTTTACCTATAATATTCACTCATGTGGGATGGAGAGATAGGATAGCAGGAGGGTTCTTGGCTTGCACGTGGCTGACCCGGGTTCAATCCCTGACATCTTATACGGTCTCCTGAGCATGCTACTTTCTACTGAGCTCAGAGCCAGGTGTGGCCCAACACCAAACAAACTAAAACCACTCTTCTATAGCCTACTGGGTTACAATAATTGTGTTATGAGTTCTCTTAAAGTTTTAGCCTGCCCTCTATACTGACTGTATATGCCGCAATTTGGACTTTTCATCCATCAACCAGACCCTCCATAGATATTCTTTCAACTGTTCTGTCCAATTTACTATTCATTAAGCTGACATAGGCCCTTTCTAGAAGTTCAGTGTGGTCACAAATGTTTCCCAAATAAAAAACAATCCAAGGTCTGTTGACTAAAAGGCAATGTTTCTGCATGACCCAGATACCACTTCCTGACCCTTATCTACTTTTTAAATCTCATCTCCTACCAAGACCCTTACCCCCATCACCCTGCACTCTAGCCATGAATAGCATGGACCATTACCATCTGCTCCAAATTTCTTTTTAGGTGCTTAAAATATTCTTAAAATATGAGAAAGGGAGAGAGAGAGTGTAAGAGATAAAGAGAGAGTACCTTCCATAGAGGTGAGGGGGGATAAATAAATTATAGAATACTGTAGAGCGTAAATTATACTGTAGAGCAATCATCTTTGGGTAGAGAGAGGGAGAGTCATACAGACGTAGATGATATTAAAGCAACCACAGTGGGTCTCTGTTCTTTCATGATTCCCAGGTTCTTCGATATTTTCAAGAATGAGAATACTGAGTAATAAAGATCCTCAGACTCAGAGTTGGAAAGTAGAAAAGTTTATTGGGAAGTTCAAGAGAAAAGAAATTCCCCAAGTGGAAAGGAACTTAGTATAGGACTAAACTAAAAGGGAATTTTGTGTGTGCCCTTTTAAAAGCTTCTTGCACCTCTTATTGGTTGACCAGGGTAGAAAATCGCAAGAATGTGTAGCTGGTCTAAATATCTCCAGGCATAATTGCCCATTATCTCAGTTTCTCTGCCAGCCTAGGCTCCAAGGCAGAGTTTTGTATTCCTGGGAAACCCCAGGAATGCTGAGACAGAACCTTGAAGGTGGAATGTCTGTCAAGTTGATAGGGAGAGATGAAACATCTGGAGAGAGAAAAGTGTTTGTTCCTCTCTAACTGGCAGAGGGCATCAAGGCTTCATCCTTCAGTACTGGCTATTAGAAGTCAGCAAGACATGCGGTACTGCTTATGGAACCCAAAGTCTTACACTGCAAGGTACATTCTCTACCATTTAAACCATCTGCTCACCTAAAAAAAGTCACTATATTGGAGGTGATTGACCTGTAGAAGGTTTATGGGTCTCCTACAGCCCAGTGGCAAAAAAAAAGCCAGATTGAAACACAAAGAGCCTGAATAGACATTTCTCCAAAGAAGACATTAAAATGCTAAAAGGTATATGAACAGATACACAACATCATTAATCACCAGGAAATAGCAAATCAGAGTCACAAAGAGATATTATGTTACCTGTTAAGAAGGTTATCATCATAAATAAGAAGGAACTGGTGAGGATAGGGTGAAAAAGGAACTGATTCCCTGTTAGTGAGGATGAACATTGACGCAACCATTATGGAACAGGGTGGAATTTCAACCCCACTAAACTTTGCTATAAGCTCTTGGAGGTCAAAAATCATGTTTTCTAAATATTAGTACTTCTTCCAGCATTGGAGCTAGAAAAAAAGAATGAACTAGATTCAACATTGGTGGTTGTATAAATTAGAGAGAGAGCAGAAAGGGGTCTTCCTTAATATACAAAGATGAAAATACCCTCTCCATAAACTTTTCCTTACTATGAGCTTGCCAACATTGGGATCTGGATACTTTGATACTCTCCTCCCTGTTACCGGGCACCAGTGAATACAGCATGGCTACGTAAGAGCACTCTGTGGGTTCTCACAAGGGACAGAGCCAGCTGGCTCTCTCTTGGAAGGAGATGCTGATGTGGGCCTAAAGCACAGTATTACTCTGACCCAGCTGAGCCCAGGCCCCTACATGGGGTTAGCTTGCATAGCCTGCAGCAAGATTAAGGAAGGACGAGTATGGGGACAAATCTTTCCCAACCTAAAAATAAAATGAAACTGACAATAAGAATATGTGCTTCCTCTTTACAATAGCCAGAAACTGGAAGAAACCTGAATGCCCAAGAACAGATGACTGGTTAAAGAAACTTTGGTACATCTACACAATGGAGTACTATGTAGCTGTTAGAAAAGATGAAGTCATGAAATTTACATACAAGTGGTACAATATGGAAAGTATCATGCTAAGCGAAATGAGTCAGAAAGAGAGGGATAGACATAGAAAGATTGCATTCATCTGGGGGATATAAAGTAACAAAGTATGAGATTAATAGCCAAGAATAGCTGAGATCAGCACCAGGAGGATTACTCCATAACTTAGAGGCCAGCCGGGTATCCTAGAAGAAAGGACAGTTCAGATAGAGAAGGGAGCACCAAATAAAGGATGTTTGGAGGATCCTCCCAGGAGGGGAGATGCATGTCGAAAGTAGACTATGTACTGAACATGTTTGCCACTCAATGCCTCTTTTGCAGACCACAACACCCAAAAGGAGAGAGAGAACACAGGGGATTGCCCTGCCACAGAGACAGGGGGGATGGGGGGATGGGGGTGGGAGGGATGTTATCCATGGTGGTGGAAAATGGGCACTGGTGGAGGGATGGGTATCTGATCATTGTATAATTGAAACCAAAGCACAAAAAATTGTAAATCTACAACTTTAAAAAAAATAAAATAAAATAAAGGGAAAAAAAAAAGAATATGTGCTTCATAGCTATGGATAGAAATCAATCCTTCTTTCCTTCCTAAGTAGCAAATTGAACCTAACAGCAAGTTGAATATTACAACTGCAGGGTTTGATTAAACTCTTCAGCTTGATGCTTCTGCTAATCAACTACAACAGCCTCACACAGACCAATATACACACACCCACCTCGGAGCAGTCTTATCCTTTGATTTTTATAAAACAACGCCACAGGTTAATGCATGCTTGATCTCAAAGGAGTGGCAGTAACTTAAGTCATTTATATAAATTGCGCAGTTAGAAACAAGAGAAAATGCTTCGTGGTCTAAAAATACCATACAATACTAGAGAGAGAGTACAGCAGGGAAGGTGCTTGCCTTGCAACTGGCCCACGGAATTCTATCCCCAGCTCTGTATAGAGTCTAGACTTTGTCTGGGCAGGGGCAACCCCTGAGCACCACTGGATATGGCCTAAACACTAAAACCGAAACAAACAAAAAGGATACAAAGTTGGATTTAGTGGGATATTTATTTGGGACTCTAGAATTACGTCCCTCTACCCTGGCTGCTTCTGCCACTTCCCAAAATTTGATCTACCATTTTTTATTCAATTTTTAAAAAATTTTATATGGTAGTTCACAATATTTGATTACATTTAATATTCAAACACCAATCCCACCAGTACACCTTCCCACCACCATATTTTGGATATTCCCATCTCAAATTCCAATCCCTGTCCCAAATCAGAACCAAAATAATATATTTTTTGTTGTTTGTTATGAAAAAACACTAAAAATGCTACAAAAAAGTATTCATAGAGGAAAGAGTGTTAAGATTATTCTATTTTGGCAGGGACTATTAAGATCTTCTATAAGATATCACTAGGATGTTGTTAAAGGTTGAGCCTTGTGAACTTTCATACATATGTATATAAATATACATATATTTATACTTATATATAAATACATATATATATCACTATGATTGGTTGCCTATTTGAACCCGATCAAATGTGTTGTGGTACTCTTAGAAAATGGATAGGGTATGTTTTATGATGTGTCCAGAAATAGGTTCACTCATGTGTGAGGCTCAGCCCACGTGTGTGCGGAGTGGCCTTGAGCATGTTGACAATTGGGTTCTGGAGGTTTTTCGACTGCCTGGGTTGGATCCCTTGGGAAAGGGAGGGCTCTCACCCACCCTCCTCTGGGGCAGCCTGAGTGAAACAGTTTGGCGCAGGGTTAGGTGGCATGGCTATGGGGAGTGTCATGTCATGCTCCCTTCCTGGAGAAAAGGACATGCAGTCTCTTGACCTACCATTTTGCTGTGATCTGAAATACTAAAACCAGGAATGTATTCCTTTAAGATTCTTTTATGTTGTACTAACATTAGTTGAAAACATTTTTAGGAAGTGCTTTTTCCTACCTCTTCAGATGCACCTCTTGCACCAAGGCTGATATCTCTCACCTCCATCACTTGCACCTCCCCCATCCTTTGTGCCCCCTACCTACCCCCAACTCCTTCTTTGTAAACCCCAGTTAAGAACATCCTGGGATTAGGTTTGAATAGTTTTGCCTATTCCAATGTTTTTTCCTGTTCCCTCATTTTATTATTTCTATCCCTTGGGGGTTTTCAATTAAAATAACAACACTAGTCTAAGAGAGATTCTTAATGGTCTCAGTAGTTGAAAGCAAATGCTTTATATGAAGAAGCAGAATTCAATCCCTGAAATCTTAGTGCCTCATTCTTCCAGCACTGCTGGGGCAGCACAGCCACCAAGCTGAACCCAGCACTGAGTAGCACCCACCAGCAGCCAGTACTATATAGCAGAGTTTATTATCCTTTGTCCACTTGTGACCACCTATCACCCAAGAAATGCAACATGGGAGAGCACTGCCAGAAATGACTTGAATTTATCATACATTTGAATTTTTTTCCAAATTTTTATTTTATGAAAGAAAAAGACCATGAATTACAAAGTTATTAATAGCTGGATTTTTGACATACAAAATGTTCCATCACCAGTCCCACCACCAGTGTCAACTTCCCTTCAACAGTGTTCCCAGATTTCCTCTCCTACCTCAACCCACCCTTAGTCCCAGCCTGCCATCTTGACAAGCACATTTTAAATTTAATTATTAAAGTTTGGGTCTTGCAATTTTAGTGTTATGGACTCAGTGGTTTGAATATTTAGCTCTATCATTTTTTAACACCACCAATGTGCCTGGGTCCACTTGACATCCCCACTCCACCCCCTATACCCCCCCCCCTTGCTTCTCATGTCTATCTCTTCTTCCCTTCCCCTTCACTCTATTTCTTTCCTTCTCCTCTCTATACTCTGGGCCCAAGGGTAATCTACGCATGCCCCCCCTTAAACCATTACATTTTCTCCTCCAGTTACTTAAAATATTATATGTAAGTGATATTATGTTCATCTGCATTTGATTTTCAATTACTGAGACACTGCATGTTCAGAAAGTGTTGCCAGAATTTTCACTATCCCCACATTCAAGTTTTTTTTAAATTTTTATTAGTGAAATATCATGAGTTATAGTTGTAGACTTACAAATTTTTGTGCTTGTGTTTCAATTATACAATGATCAAATACCATCCCTCCACCAGTGCCCATTTCCCACCATCACAAATCCCAGTATCCCTCCCACCCCCCATCCCCCCATCTCACCCTGCCTCTGTGGCAGGGCATTCCCCTTTGTTCTCTCTCTCCTTTTGGGTGTTGTGGTTTGCAAGAGAGGCATTGAGTGCCAATCATGTTCGGTCTATAGTCTACTTTCAGCATGCTTCTCCCATTCTGGGAGGATCCTCCCAACACCCTTTATTTGGTGCTCCCGTCTATCAGAGCTCCCTTTTCCCCTAGCACCCACATTCAGTTTTGAGACCCCACTACAGGGTTGGAGTCCACAGTTGAAGAAGCTAGAGAATAGATCCCATTCAAACCGCTATTATTTATGCCTTTCATAATGTTGACTTTCATCGCTAACTCCTGAGTGGATCCTTGAGTTATTATTGTATGTAAAACTCAGCCTACAAAACTTTAGTTTTTGATCATCATCTAAAACTTTAGTTTTAGATCATCATCACTGTCATCACTGTCATCCAGTTGTTCATCGATTTGCTCAAGCAGGTGCCAGTAATGTCTCCATTCGCCCATGCCCTGAAATTTTAGCAGCCTTTCCTTACATGTCCTTCCCAATGGTGCTGTATTGGAGGCTCTTGCAGGATCAGGGGAATGAGACCCGTTATTGTTACTGTTTTTGGCATATCGAATACGCCACAGGAAGTTTTCCAAGCTCTGCTGTGTGGGCAGGATACTCTTGGTAGTTTGCCAGACTCTCTGAGAGGGATGGAGAATGTATATAAGAGAATACGACCAAGTATGATAAAAACCAAACACATGTGCGCTGCTTTAGGTACATCGGTGAGCTAGCGTTTACGAGGTTGTGTGGCCTCAAATGGTGCTTCTGGGAGCTTTGTTTTATAGTCTCTGGATCTTGGTCGTTGATGAGATTACATGGCGCCGGGGACAGTTTGTAGGTGTGACTGCCTAGCTACTGGAAAACGGGGTATCTGAGTGGAGGAAGTCCAGTCCTGATCCAAGCTGACTTGGAGATCTCAGCCCCAGATCCCGCACACCTGGGTTCCTCTGTCAGTTCCTTCATGTGTGAGGCTCATCCTAGCATGTGGAGAGTGGTCTTAAGTATGGCTGTGACGGGTTTCTGGAGGTTTTCACCTGCCGGGGCTCTGCTTGGGGCGGGGAGGGAAACTCAACCCGGCCCCCCTCGAGGGGCCCCAATGAAGACAGCCTGGTGCACGGGCAAAAGATAATTATCTTTGAGAAGGTCGTTTTGGGTTCCCCTGATGCCCTATGTCCAGGTGTCATCCTGTTTCTTCATCCAGTGGTGTTTGGTCCACGTCAGTCTCTTATTGGTTCTGCCCCTTGATGTCTATGGGTTCATTGTCTTCTGTTATCTTCCTTGTCTGTCTGCTTTGTGCCCTGACGTTCTACGCTGTTCAGTGTTCTGGTATACAGCAAATGTGCTGTAGCCTATTGCTGGGGCCCCATGGTCTGCCTCTCGGGACCCGTTCCCCTGCTTCTCTTTGCCCTTCCTTCTGGATTTCCTTCGTTCTCTGGCTACACAGACATGGAGGAGAATTGTTAACTTTCCTCCCTTTGCCTTGGTACAGGTAAGGAGTCAAGAGGAAGTTTCCTCTCCTGCACCCCTTTTTATATGTTTTCATCTCTGCCTTCCCCCAAACCATTTCCATTTTCCCTCTGACTGCTCCACTTTACAAAGATAAGATTTAAAATGTCCAATTAAGTTGGTCACCACTTCCATGATAACAATAAAAATAAAATTAGCCATTTTTCAAGGGCACTAGATGGAGGCAAGCAGATAGGGCAGACCCCCTCCCTCAAGGCAATGGCAATGAACTTCCTGGGAAATAATTATATCAGTAGCTCTGAAGTTACAAAAATGTCAACTTTGCAGAAAACAGGAACTGGATACTATCACCTGGTCAGCCACACACCCAGAGAAGACTGAACCCCCTCTCTGACAGAAACTCCAGCACAAACAAAAGGCCAGGAAAGGGATTTCAAAGAAGACCATGGACCACTCCCAAACCTATCCCCCTTGGCCGTCTTCCAAACAATGGACTTTTACCTAGGTAGAAGCCCCATGGGGGAGGGCAGGTTGAAAAAACCCTATAAACACCACCTTGAACAAAAGAAGTGCACGCACACACCTGAGCTCATGTGCTGCTTGTGCCCACATGGCTGAGCACTTGTGTCACCCACATCTCCCCTCCTGAGATGTGAACTTTCCTATATAATGCTGGAGTGTGTGTAGGGGCTTCCGCACCCGTGGATAAGCCTGTGCTCTCTCTTGAGTGGGTTACTCTCTCCCACTTTCTCTCCCTCCTCCCCTTCATAACCTCTTAATAAAATCTATTTTACTTCACTGCTGTCGACTTCTGAAATTCTTTTCTGTGAGGTGAGACAAGAAACCAGTAACCCAGGGTCCCAGGGTGCCAGAGGCAGTTGGGGAGAAAGTGACCATCTTTCATCTCCCCACCTCACATAAGCCCACCAACATCACTGGTGCTTATAGAGAGTTTAAGGGGAGTACCTAAAAGCAACAATCTGACTATTGGGGGGGGCCTTTTCTCCATCAAAGGTGGGAAAGAAGAGATAAAAAGATGCATTACCATCATAAAAAGCAAACCTCACATTTCATGTCTGTACTTCCAGCTTGTGTAGATAAAATTGTGGACAATTGCATACAAATAAAACAGTCTGAGGAGTCTCACTATAGCTAGCATATCTGCAGGATTCAGTTATTGAGAATATTTTTCCTGCCTCTGAATTTGCATCACTAGGTCTCAAGAATAAGACAGCATAAATTCCAACTCAGAGTTTCACTTTATTCACTTTATTCAGTGTCTATGTTTCTGACAAGGTCTAGGTAAATAAATTTTTACAAGTTAAATCATAATATAGGTATTCCAGGAAAGAATCGGTGAGGAGCTCATCCTGAACAGTAAGAGCGTCTAGACTGTTTTGTATAAATGAATGCTCTTTCTACCTCAGGCTGGCTTGTTAGGTATGTGGTATGCTTAAATTAATCTCTCTCTCTCTTTCTCTCTCTCTGTCTCTCTCTGTGACTACTACTGATTCAATTGACAAAATGCAAGTTTAGGTGAGTAAGACTTTGCAGGAGCATGCTAATGATCTCCATATGCCTACATGGAATACAGGGTAAATACAATCATCCCCAAATTTATGATATTTGTTCTTCTGACAAGTTAGTAATCTCCCTCATGGGAAATAAAGAGGACACCAGGAACCAGATTAGTGATTCCTTCTATCTAAAGACTCCTCTAGCACTAGCAACTTAAATATATATATATGTATATATATATATATACACACACACACACAAAAGTTTCAATTTTATTGAAATAATTGATGGAAAGTCAAGAGTCATGCATGATGAGTATCATTGTACTATAAGAGGTTAGATGGGGCTGGAGCGATAGCACAGCGGGTAGGGTGTTTGCCTTGTACACAGCAGACCCAGGTACGATTCCCATCATCCCATATGGTCCCCCAAGCACCGCCAGGAGTGATTCCTGAATGCAGCCAGCAGGAGTAACCCCTGAGCATCACCGGGTGTGACCCAAAAGCAAAAAAAAATAGAGGTTAGACAGTCAAGAGGCTTACAACATGGGTTAACAATCTAAAGGATAGTATAAATAGAAACCACACTCTATAGTTTATCAATTTAACTGAATTTGCCCGTGATAATAACTTAAAATGTTTCAGGTCTTTCAACTAGCTACTATTATGCAGCTTGGAAATGAAACATGCTCCCAGAGAATTTGAAAATAATAGTGCCCCACTGACAAGGAAAACAAATAAATCAACACTGACCCTAGGAAGCAAAGTCTAGTGTGTTCTTTTCAGAAGCATAATCAATGACACCGGGATCTTGGGACCTCTCTCTGACCCAAAAGAAAGATTCCTTAAAACTATCTGCATCCTTTAATATTGAATCCTTACTTATAATCTACCAATTAGTAACACAACTCAGGACCTGGAAAGGGGGCCACCCAGTCATGGGCAATGGTCCTCTTTAGCTCTAAATAATGACCTTGACATTCTAGTTAATCCATCAGTCCTATGTGCACTGACTTAGCGAGTATCCATTACTTTAAATTTGATCAATCAGACATATACCAATAAAGTTCACTTTCTGTACACAGAGAACTTTTACAAAAAATGCTGTTCCTGTTACCAAAACAACTTTCTCTAACTTTATCCTTCTCTTTTCCATGGTTGTTTTCCAGTTTTTGAAAGTGGTTTTTGAAAGTTCATTTTGTTTCATCATACAAGCCACTTCCATACAAAATACTAAATGAGCAAGTGGATCTCTTTTCCATGTCCCGTGACATCCCCCATTGAAATGGTTATTGATCAGCACAGGGCAAAGATTCAAATCTAGACTTTCAGATGACTTGCACTATGAGTTGAGATTGAACATTTTTGTGCCATAGACCTCTTTAAGAATATGACTACAGCAATGGGCTCTGTGTTGTTAAAATGCACCATCATGAGGTTCATTGTTTTGGGTACTCCACACATCCCACCTTTATACTGCTATTTAAGAAACTTGATTCTTGCAAGCCCTCATGTTCTAGGTGGGGAAAACTGAGGCCCAATGAAAGAAAATACCCCAAGGATAAACAAGCAGTTACTGAAAGGAAGAGAAATAGGTGTTTCACCTCTTCAAATCAACAGGTATAAGGTGTGTGTGTGTGTGAGTGTGATTGTGTGTGTGTGTGTGGTGCTAAAGTCTCACACATGCAGTGCACTTATTCTACCACTGAGCTACATTATGACCCAGAAATTGTTTATTTATAAACTTCGGTAGCACTAGGGATTGAACCCAGTACCTCACATATGCAAGGCAAGTGTACTACAGATAAGATATAGCCCTAATCTGTGTTTATCTATTTAATTCTGTCACAAATACCGAGGAGATATACCCATAATATGAAACCAATCATTCATTTGGGCACTAATCTCTCCAGGGTTCTGGAAAGGGAATCTGAAAAAAAAATCTAATCATTTAGATGATCCCCAGTCTTTCTGTGTAACATTATTCATCTTTTGAATTTTTATTCATATCTTTCTATATGGGAGCTGAAATCAAGACTGCAGAACTGACCGAGCCTAATTTGGAGATGATTCCAGAAGGACCAACAACCTGAACTACATTACACAAACTTTTGCTTTATCAGATAATCAGACAAGTGTGAGATTGTGGAAAGAAAATGGCTATTTTACCTGAACAAACTAGGCTGATCCACAAAAACAGAACATCTAAGGAACCCAGTGAGACTTTCCCAAAAGCAGTTTCTCTGTCAAATATTAATTAGGATATTCTATATTTTATAAAGTGCTTTCCAGAGGATAAATCAACTGAGGGAGGGAAAGCAAAAAGGAAGGAAGAGAACAACGAATTCTTAACTTTAAATATTCATGCCCCAAACAGTTCTGAATTAAAGTCCACTCTCTCTACCCTATAAGAAATCCAACTCAGATGACTATGTAATTTACTAAAAGTCATGTAGTAATTATCAGAGCTGTGGTTAAAACCTTGATATCTGAATACAAACTTATGTCTGAATGACCAGGTTCTTAGAGAGTGTCTCACATTGTTTCCATTCACCCAGTTCCGAAATGATGGGTAAACAAACTGTTCAATCCATTGAATCTGTTTCTCAACATTCTATACAAAGCCCCTTAATAAGAACAGCCAAGCTACTCAAGCTTTGAGGAAAACAAGCCTTGAATATGTAAGTTTTCAGTCCCACTCCGGACCTAGAGGATCAGCTATTATGAGAATAGACTCTGGCATTCTTTAGTTTTGTTTTTTGTGGGGGAATCAAACCCAGCAGCTCTCAGGTGATACTTCTGATTTGGTGCTATGGTGTAGACCATGTGGAACCAGGGATCAAAATCAAGTCTTCTGTCTACAAAGTACTGCAGCCTTTTGAGCTACCTCCCAGAAACCAGCATTTATTTCATAAGTCCTCCAGGTGAGTTGAGAATTGCTAATCTAGTGACATGTTTTCTCTGCCCCTCTCCCTAAAACCAATTTTACACCCAAACCTTTTCCAGACAGAACAATTCAAAAATCTGTAACCTCATCTTAAAAACCACCAAAAGGTATTCATTATTTGTTTAAGGCCAGTACTCTATGGAAGATTCTAGACCCTCCAGCCTTTGATTGCACTGTCAAATTTCATTTTGTTCTATTTTCCCCTAACACAATTGGATATCAGAGGCCTCAAGAATCTGTCAAAAGAACTGAACCCTGAACTTGTTCTCACAGATGATTTCTTTTTTTTTTTTTAACAGATGATTTCTTAATAAAGAGAAAGAGTCCCAAGAGTTTCACTTGCTTAGGAACACTTAATGATTCCAAGCAGAATTATTTAATGAATAACTTTACATTTAAATACTTTATTCCAAGAAAACCTACTAGGGTAGGTTGTAAAGATATTTTAGAACTGGGCTTGGCAACATGAGGTTGGTATAGGATCCCCTTATTTCTTTTTGTTTGTTATTTTTGTGCTGAGCAACACCTACTGATGCTCAGGAATTACTCCTGGCTTTGTGTTCAGGAATCACTCCTGGGGGTGCTCGGGGGACCATATGGGATGCCAGGAATCGAACCTGGGTTGATCACATACAAGTACCCTCCCCACAATACTATTGCTCTGGCCCAAACCCCTTATTCCTTGATGGGTGGCTTGTTTTAGGACACTAAATGCTCTTCTTAAGCAGGTGTTGCTGGTGGAATCAAATTTAATTAATATGATCTTGAAGGAAAACAAGCTTTTACCACTGGTTTTCACACTGAGTCCCTTTGCTATTTACTTGAGTTATGCATGTTTTCTAACAAAGGGTGAAAAGTGAATTTCTTTTCCTGGAATAACCTATATTTTATCATATAAAACACAATTGGTGGTACCAGATACAGTGTTTGTTGGTTAAACCAACACCGTCGTGCATCTCCCGGTGTATTTGCTTCCCAACGGAATTTACCTGGAGTGGAGCCGTGGGAAAGATCTTCTCAGGAATGATGCAATAGTGCCACCTTGTGGTCCTTGACTGAAAAGACCGAGGCAGAAAAAATCGCTGTCCCCATTCAAATAGATGCTCTGCTTCCCTAGTCTCACTACAAGTTTAACTTTTGGATTTTCAGCTTAGAATTATCTCCGAGGAGAGGCAAGGTCTATTTTCGGATGGACACAAAGCATTCATAAGACAGTGCAATAGTCGCTGAGCAATAATGTTATCTCTAAGAACTCCCATTTTCAACTCTCGTGCAGTATATTCTGTTCTCTTCCACCCTGTTCCTTTTTCACTAGTAACTGTTATACCTGCCTGGATTAATCAACCTCCATGCCATTCCCGAATCTCAGCTGAGGGCTATTAAAGGGTATCCCTGAGCTCAAATCCTCAACCCTACATTCATCCTAATGACCCAGGTCTCACAAAGTCCACATTCAACCACCAAGAACCAAGATATATATAATGCCCAGTGGCATTAAAAGGGAAAGAGGAGAAGGTAAAAAGTAGACTCAGAAAACTCTGACCAGGGTTACTCAGCCATTAGACTGACCATTATCAAATATGTCTTACCTGTAATCATAAACAGTTTGCAGTTATTTTTTTTCTTTTTGGGTCACACTCAGTGATGCTCAGAGGTTACTGCTGGCTTTACACTCAAGAATTACTCTTGGCGGTGTTTGGGATACCATATAGGATGCCAGGAATTGAACCTTGGTTGGCTATGTGCAAGACAAACACCCTACTCACTCGGGCCCTAGTTTGCAGTTAATTTACCAAAGAAACTTACAGATAATTTGAAAATTTATCTAAAAAAAAGTACTAATTTTTTTCTAAACAAATCAAAGCCACATCAGTAAACTGCCTGATGGGTGAAGAATAACTGCATTACTCAGATCAGAATTACCTCCAGGAATCCAATATTCTGGTTATGTACAATCAGCCAGTGAAAAACACCAGCATATGTATCATGGATTATAGGTAAGATCATGAAACAGACATGGCCCTGAAAAACACCAGCATATGTATCATGGATTATAGGTAAAATCATGAAACAGACATGGCCCCAATTCTCATGTGCTTCTATAGGGAGAATAAGAAAGTTTCTGTCTCATTTGAAGACCCTTAAGTAGTCCTCAGCTGAGATTCAGAAGTGGCATGGACATTGATTAATCCAGGGGTTATATCAGTTATCAATGAAAAAGGGTAAGGGTGGAACATAACAGAATATACTGATTGAGAGGGGAAAATGGGAGTTCAAAGGGGTACCTTGATTTCTCAGCTACTACTGCAATGAAATAGGAAAGATACTATAGTGCAGACTTTTCTGCGAGGAAATTATACTTGCAACATGCAAACGATTAGGTAATTCTCAGCTCTCCCAAGAGGAGGCAGCAAGCCTAGCAGGAAGAGCAGGCATTAGATCTCTGGATACTTGGACAGGTCACTGAAACTCTTGAGGACTCAGTTTTCTTATCAGTGGAATCAATCCATACATCTCTATTTGATCAGAAAATATTAAGAGGATCCCATGTGATGTGTGAAAGTACAAATTCTTGGCACAGAACAAGAGTCTCCACGTCAGCCAGCATCTATCTGAAGAACAAGAGTCATCCAATACCTCTCTTTACACTTTTTACCCAAGATCCAGTGTGCGCTTAAAGACTGAGGCTTCTTTTAATATATAGTAGCACTGTCCTCCCTGTTGTTCATCGATTTGCTAGAATGGGCACCAGTAACATCTCCATTGTAAGACTTGTTACTGTTTTGGGCATATCAAATACGCCACGGGGAACTTGCCAGGCTCTGTAATGCGGGTGGGATACTCTAGGTAGCTTGCTGGGCTCTCTGAGAGGGATGGAGGAATCAAACCCAGGTCGGTCACGTGCAAGGCAAATGCCCTACCCGCTGGGCTCTCTGAGAGGGATGGAGGAATCGAACCCGGGTCAGTTGCATGCAAGACAAATGCCCTACCCGCTGTGCTAGCACTCCAGCCCGTTTTAATATCAACCCCACATTTTTACAGTTACTCTTCTATTATCAATGACCCTTCTTCAGCATCTCAGGGCCTGACTAGGTTCTCTCTGTCCACTCTATTTCTAGTCTCAAACATTTATTTTTTTAAATATTGCTTTCAAAACTAAATACACAGAATTGGTATCTGCAAATGCTCTTTCTTTGTAGTGGGAGATGAACCAACTCTTCTGTATGAATGACAGCTTTGGCGGCTCCTTATTTGAAAAGTGGCTTTGATCACTCTCCCTAGAGATGAGTGGGCATTTCATATAAAATGAGACACCTGGATGATCCCATGAAGGAGAAGTAAGGGGTCTTTCTAAGAGAAGCGCATTTGTTTGAATCTTGTGAGAAGCATCAGCAAACCATTGCAGTACTGTCTCCAGAAGCTGAAATCTCTTATCTCCCACATTGCCTCTACCTTGGGGAGCACTACTTCCTGTTCGCCCGTTTATAAAGCCTAACTTGAGAGCTTACCGAGGAGACTGGTAAACATTCATTCCTAAAGATTTTTTGAGAAACATAACACACTGGAGCGGGATCAATATTCACTTAAACAATACTCAGATGTTCAAAAACAAATATTATTTTTAGTCCTCTGCAATTTATCTGGCTTCCCTCCAAGACCTTCCCCCAGTTGATAGTAGGAGGGACAACAGCAACAAAATAATGAACTCTATGTCCAGGGACCAAAGTAATAGTACATGTGTGCCCCGTGACTGTCTTGCACTTAGCTGACCCAGCTGTGATCCTCAGCACTCCCTAGGGTGCCCCCTTTTCCAGGAGCAACCCCTGAGATCAGAGTCAGGAGTAAGCTCTGAGCAACACCGGGTGGGCCACAAAACAGGAGGAGGGAGGAGAGTGGGAAGAAAAGGAAGAGGAGAAGAGGAGGAGGAGGAGGAGGAGGGAGAAAAGAAGAAAAAGGAGAAGAAGAAATAGAAGAATTAGCTATGATTAATATCCAGCCTAGTAATCCAGTCTCCTTGGGTATCATCTCTTCTACTGGGATGCCATGAATAAATATTCCCTGGTACTCCCTCCTCTACTTCTGTTATGATAACACTTTAAGAGAAATAATGGAATACCAGGACGTGGATTGTTTCATTTTTGTACCACCCTGCAATTAGCTTTATCCTAGGACAGCACAGCCTTTTGAAAGCAAGCAGGATTGGTTTTCTCTGAACCATGAGCTGAAACGTACCCAGACATCCTCTTTAGTTACGGAACTTTTCAGAGCCTGACTGGTGGGTGACACAGAGATTGTTTCAGTGAGCAGAGGAGCTATAGTCAGGCTGAACGGCAGAGGCAGGATTCCTAGGGAGGTCTCAGAGGGATGTGCTGGATGCCAGCAAGAAATTTGGCTGTGCCAGATGCAGACTCCATAGACACCAGCAAAATTCTAACACCCCCCAGGCTCCCATCAGGGGATCTTCAGCCAGGCATTATCCTGATGGGGGCCCTGCATGTCAAGGACCCCAACCATCTCCCTACTGTCCCAGGAGATCACATTGGCCATAGCTGGAATCATATACACAGGCCTGACTCGGAGACTCGGAGCCTCAGAAAGGCAATTTATACCTACTCATTTTCCTCTCCCTCCTCTTCTCTCGCTCCTGCAAGGCAGTAGACATAGATGCTCGGTTTCTCATGTCCTCTACAAGTGAGTCTCCTTCTGAACATCAAAGCTGCGGGTCCTGGTTCCAGCCAGAGGGAGGAGCCTCAACTCTCGGGTAATCTTCATGCTTTTATCCTCTGCGGCCTCCTCTGGATATGTCAAAGCAGTGGCAAGGGATCTCAGCTGGATCTCTTTTTCCTCCCTGGGCAAAAAGAGAGAAAAGATTCTACTGCATTAAACACTAAAACTGCTATATTACCTTTCTCTTCTTTTTGCACGCCTCTGGTAACCATCCAAAGAAGAAAGATGATGTTACAAGTAAATTGAGGGAAAGATGAGGTGTAGGAGAATGCCAACTGGAAAAAGCCTGCCAGGGGTCAGAAATAATACATGGGCTAAAGTGCTTGCCTTGCGTCCCACAGACCTCAGTGCATCCCCAGCACTGCATGTGGTCCCTGAGCACCACCAGGGGTCACTCCTGAGCAGAAAGCAAGGAATAGCCCCTGAACACAACCAACACACACAAATCCCATCAAATAAAATACTCCAATATGCTATCGCACTTGTATACTCTCCAGATCAACATTGATCATCAGGGGTTCTATGGTTCCTTGTAGATTCCCAGGGTGGCAGTGGGAGGTAACGGGTGAAAATTTCACAGGGAGCAGGGCACATCCCAAGCTTAGGTTGCCAGCCAGTAGAACAGAGAGGCCACAGAAATGGGGGGGGGGGGGCGGGGTGTCCGGAGAAGACCATGGTCAGAAAAAAAATCAAGAAACACTACCCTAGATCTTTCTGAATAGTTGCTCCAGCTTTAGAGGAAATCCTGTGAAAAGCACAGAGGAGAGAAAAGACGTGGTCACAGGCTCAAGAGAGCTTCCGGCTGGAAATGGAGAGACTCTGGAATAATAAGAGGTAAAACCTGACTTGCACAAATGAGCAGCCCCCGCAGTAAGTGCTCCAGCTGGTGGTGGCTCAAAGGCATTTGTGCGGCCCCTGATTTGCCCTCTCCTCTGCCATTGTGCGGTTCTTCATTTCTTTCTTTATTTTGAAATCTCTCTGTGGCTTGAAAGAAAAGCACTGAAGCAAGGAGAGTGAGCAGCCGCTGCGCGCTCACGTCTGCTGACAAACCTATTGTCTGGAAGCAGCGAGTCCCTGGGGAAGGAGCAGGGGGGACGGGGCCACACACGGGGTCTCCATTCTGCAGACGTAATTTGTGCCCATAATTATTTTGATTACTTCACGGGTCACACAAGGCTTTGCCAAGTAAACAGCCACTAATTAAATATTATGCAAAATGTCCCTTTCCAGTGCAGGCTTCTAGGTGTGAAATCATCTACGGGAAAATAAGTCCTCCAGCCAACGATGTTCACCAATCTGTTTAAGGCCAAAAAACCCGACAAGAGAATTGGAGAATTGGATTTTTTTTAAAGCCAACTTTCCTGTAGAGAAGACAGAAAGGCAGAACTAAATGCTACCAGTGTTAACTCTGAATTGTCTCTTTCTTTTTCCAGAGTGCATTGAGGGAATGGAGAGCTGGTATCCCCAAGCAGTTTCCAGGTGTCAGGGAACAATATCAATGAAATGTGATTCAGGGGCCACAGTACCTAGGACTATCAGGACCACAGTACCGAGGCAAGCAATGCTTGAGAGGGCCCTATGATGCCAGGGTTCAAACTCAGAGGCACTGAGCTCTTTCCTCTGCCCCGTCCTTTGAGCTTTTTAAAAAGATCAATGTCAACATTTAATAAACCCACGAATGAGAGAGTAACACTCACAGGTCAGAATAGCTTACACTAAATTTTGTTGCTGTTATTTTTACTTTTTTTGAAGGTCCACACTTGGTGGTGATTGGGCCTTACTCCAACTTTGTGCTAGGGATCATCCCCAGAGGGGCTCAGGGAACCAGATGGGTGGGCACTGGGGGTCAAACCCAGGTGGGCCGCATGCAAATCAAATGCTCTACCTACTGTGCTGTCTCTCCAGCCCCGACACATAATTTTTGTATATCTATCTCCTACTTTAGGATTTCAATAGGAAAGGAAACTGTTCAGAGACAAGGTCACACAGATGTGCAGTATTCCTTCCACAGGCTTATCTGGAAAACTTGTTCTTGGGCCTTCTCCAGCCAAATTCCACTCATGCAAGGTTAAGATTTTTGTTTTGTTTGCTGGTTTCAGGGCTCTGGGGTCTTTTGGGCAGGGGAACTCCCAAGGAATGCTCAGGAGGCCTGAAGACCCCATTAGTGATTATCAGCCGAATGAGATGGTGGTATAAAGCAAGGGCTCAGTCATGTGAGCTGCTCAGCCCTGTGATGCCAGGGATTATGTACGCCACTCATTCTTCTGGGGACCCTTGAGGGCTGCACCCAGCAATGCTCAGGGGACCATGGGGTGATGAGAACCAAACCTGGATGGGTTGGTTAATAGCTATACTATCTCCCAGTCATTTTTTGACAAAGTTAATATTTTTAACATGGTTTTGATGTACAAAGTTACTGCCTCTTCCACACCACCAAAGTGCCCAAGATCCTTTACCTCTGTCCTTGTGTCACTTCTAGTCCTCCTCTTCCATGAAGGCCTCAGCCCTTGGTATCTGCTTTTCCTTTTTAATTTTTAATATGTGTCCCTCAGTACCAGGGTTTAACTAGTCCTCATTCTTGGGTTGGTGTCAATCACCTCTCTAAGTCCCTTGAAATACTAGAGAAAGAAACAGATGTGTTCACAAAGGCTGGGTTTATAGTAGATGATCTTTTTCTTTCAGAATCTTCTGGATTTGAGGTTAGAATTCCATCAATCCCTGCCATGACTTTGTCTAAGCTGCTCAGACTTGATTTTCTATCCCAGCTTCTCTCTTTGCAGAACTACAGGTCCAAATCCCTCTGTTCATACCCTCAAATAAGGACCCTCAAATAAAGTCGTCTGATTCAATGTTGCTCTGTTATTAATGTTGACAAGCATGGAGAAAAGTCATGTCTAACATTAAGCAAAATGTCCTAATTCAAGGAGATGCTTTCTTTGTACATTTCTCCTAAAGTCACAGTTTCTAAGAATCTCTGGGTGAGCATATCTGATTATAGCAGGTTCTTGTTGGGAGAACCAGGTCGTTTCTTCCAGGATCAGTTAGAATTTCCAAGAAATCAACTCCTACCTACTTTGTTTTAAAAGGACTTTTAGAGACTGGTTTGCATCATAGATGCTCTTTTTCTTAGTGCTACAAAAAATGTAGTTTATTAGGAAATCTTTCAAGACTGGGTCAAGTCTGAGTTATAAAAGCTGCCTTTCCCAGGGAAGACTCCTTTATGTCTGAAAGAAGTTCAAACAACTCCAAATAGCTCTCTTCGGTCCTTGTACTTAGAACGACAAATAGGCTCTCCACCTTTGAGGGCCCATGAACAACTGTGACCCCTGCAAAAAGCAGAGAACACTGGCCTTCTGCCCACGTGAATTTGGGCACACAAAAATTTCACTGTTCCCACCTTGCTGTCTCCACTGCTGGTTTGACGTTAAATATATCCTGTGCATGTTGTAAATCAATGTGAAAGCAATCAAACTTGTTTTGAAAAAAAAAATACAGCTTAAGATAAGTAAGCTGATTTCAGTTTTATACTCAAAATTAAGCACTGAAGAATAGATTTGATCCTGAATCAGAGAGTCAGGTGAACTTAAAGAAGGATACACAGGAGAAATTGTCTAAACTCTCTTGTCTCTCTTATAAGCACGGTCCTCCCATTGTTCATCGATTTGCTCGAGCGGGCCCAGAAATGTCTCCATCATGAGACTTGTTGTGACTTTGTATATTTAATTTATTTTGTGATTTGTCAGAAATTCAGGTACTTCTTCATATGTTAAATTAGAGTATACTCAAGAGAGAGCGCGTATACTCTATAGAAGTGTTAATCAACCTTTTTCTTACCATGACCTTTTTTTCAACCTTGTTTCCTTCCTGTGCCCCCCTCTCCCTCAGCTGGTTCCCTAGTTTCACACCACGAACCCTTTTACATGAATTTCACAAGTGATCCACCTGGGGGCCCATAGCAAACCTTATGGCTCCTGGTTAAAAAATGCTGCTTTAGAGATAAACATGAATATTGGTTGTTAGTTGTTTTTTTGGTTTGGGTTATTTTTTTCATAGTTTTGCTTTTGCTCCTAGTATAGAAGTGGTTAAGATTTGACTACCTTGGTTCAATTATGTCATAATTACAAGGGACCATTACCTTGATTTTTTATGTTATATAATCTTCATTTTTTAGCAGTTTATTGATGAGAACTATTTTCTGATTGCATTAGATACTGCAGACAACTATTTGGGGGTGGGGGGATGTGGCGCACACCAAGTGGTACTCTGGGTTAATTCCTGGCTATGCTGCAGGACCCCATGTGGTGCCAGGAATAGAATCAGTGTTGGCTTTGTGCAAGGCAAGTGCTTGACCACCTCTGCCCCTACTTGTAGAAAACTTTTACCCTGAGTAAAGGAAAATCCTTCAGTGGTCCCAGATCCTTCCATGCACACCACTGCCAACTCCTCAACAAGAGTCTCGAGCCATTCATTACCTTTAGTAACCACAACTCCGGTAATAACAGACCAAAAAATAAAATCATTTTTCTTTGAACTTTTTGGTTTGTTTTGGAGCAACAGCCAGCAACGCTCAGGGATTACTCCTAGTTCTGTGCTCAAAGCCACTCCTGACAGTGCTCAGGAAACCAGGTTGCTAGGGATTGAACCAAGGTCAGCCATGTTTAAGACAAGTGCCCTATCCACTGGACTATCACTCTGGCCCCTTTGAATTCTTTTCTTTTCTATTTTATTTTTTAGAATCTGTATAAGTATGTTTAAGCTAAATAAGTATCTCACTAATTTTACAATCCAAGTTTCCTCAAGATAGTAAGAACATCTAATGAAAATGTTATTATCAAGAAAGTCAGGTTTCCTTTCCAGGAGGTACTGGAAGACAGGAGTCTAATTTCTTGGACACATATTATAAACCAACCTCCTATAAAGATAGGAGAAATTTAATTTTCCTTTGGATAAAGACAATGAAGCAAATACAGATGGCCATCCCATTACCAAATAAATTTAAGATAAATTCTATTTGGCAAATAGCACTGTTAAGTCCTCTTCCTGAGGACTAGCTCTTGAAATACACGTATGTAATGCGTATGTCTGCCTTGTTACTTAAAAGGGTGAGATTTCTTTCTATTTTTGAAATGTCTTAGCATATTGCCTCTGATGTGTATCCATACTGACTTAATGCTCATTCTATAATGAAATTTTCTTTGCTGTCTTGTGGAAAGAAGATATGTGTGTGTGTGTGTGTGTGTGTGTGTGTGTGTGTGTGTGTGTTTATAAACAGATTTTATTTGGAGGATTTTTAAGGTGTGGAGGGGGAGAGAGTGAGAGAGAGTAACATACTCAAGAGAGAACACAGGCTTCTCAAGGGCAGAGAGAGCCCCTACACACATACCAGCATTAGACATGAAAACATGAAATTACCCATCTCAAGAGGGAAGATGCGGGCGACACATGTGCTCAGCCTCCACATGTGCTCAGCCGCATGGGCACAAGCACCACAGGACTCAAGCAGCATATGCACATGAGAGGTTTTCTATATTATCAGGCTCTTGTTTCTTTGATTTTTCTGATGCTCTAATTTTTCTGTATTGCATATTTATCACATTTATGATATAAGCCATGGAAGTATAGTCAGATTCAATATCCACAGATTAGTGTCTGTGAATTCAGCCAGCCACTGGTCAAAAAATACATTCTCTCTAGTTTAGGTCTATGATAAATTAATCTCTACAGAACACATATGGCCATTTTTTTCCTTGTTATTTTCTGAATAACATAGAATAACTAGTTTTTACATAGCACTTACATATTAGAAATAGTAAGAAATCTAGAAATGATTTAAAATATAAGAAAAAATTGAGTAGTTTTCATACAGGTTCTCTGACATTTTATGTAAGAAACTTAAAATCGCTGATTTTGATATTGGCAAAAGTCATAAAGTTATCCTCATTGATAACAAGGGATATGTAGATATAAGAAGCAAATGTAAGTCTTGGATATACAAATAAATTACTTGCTACTACTTGTCTTAGATTTGAAAACAAATTAAAAATCAAAAATAAAGTGTCAGGAAGGAAAAATAGTTCTCAAATATTGTGATTAGTCGTTACAGCTGAATGTCAGTATAGGGTTTAGTTTCTCCATCTGATTATATAACTCATATATAAACCAATTACAGATTTTGGAAAGTAGTTGAACATTTTTAAATGTGTTACAATACATTAAATAAATAGTGTAATCACACACCAATATCTCCAGACCTCCTGTTCTTTATATAGCTTTTCTCTTGAAATTATGACACTTCTATTGAGAAAAAGAGAAATACATTGAGGACTTTTCTTTAGTGATCTCCAACTAGAAAAGAAACAGCAAGTAGGGCTGGAGTGATAATACAGAGTATGAAGCTTGTCTTGTACACAGCTGATCCAGGTTTAATCCCCAGTCTCCCATATGTTCCCCGAGTCTTTCCAGGAGTGAACCCTGAGAACAGAGCCAGGAAATAGTCCTGAGTATAGCTATGTATTACTCCCAAACAAAAAAAGCAACAATAAAAAAAAAAAGTAAAGAAGTGGTTCTCTTTAATGACAATGACAAAAATCAGCCATTACCCGGTCTCATGCACTTTATATATTTCTATCAGCAACTATTCAGAGATGAACTCTTTGAGAGTGTCAGTTAATGTTTTATTACATAACAGATTTTAATACTTCTTAGGCTTACAATTGAAGAATGTCATAACAATGAATAAGACCCAGAATAAAGTGCAATAATACTTTTGTTGCTTTAAATCTTTTACCAATCCTAAATTCAAAATGACCATGCTAAGATAACTATGGGCACAAGAAAACAGTCGCAGGCAGAAAAGCTAGCTTGATGGATGGACATATATGCAAAATGCTGTGGTTTTATTCCTGGAACTGCATGATCACTAAGACAGGAGGGAAGGAAGAAGGAAAGGAAGGATGGAGAGAGGGAAGGAAGGAAGGAGGAAGGGAAGGAAGGAGGAAAGGAAGGAAGGAGGGAAGGAAGGAAGGAGGGAAGGAAGGAGGGAAGGAAGGAAGGAAGGAAGGAAGGAAGGAAGGAAGGAAGGAAGGAAGGAAGGAAGGAAGGAAGGAGCAGGGAAGGTCTGGTATCTAAACCCCTGCATTAAAACTCACAAGTATGGGCCAGAGAGACAACGGTCTTGCTTTGCACACAGCTGACCTATTTTCAACCCTCAGCACCACATATGGTCCCCACCTGAATACAGAGTTAGAAGTAATACTGAGCACATCTGGGTATGGCCCCCAAAACAAAATAAATTTAAAAAATTTTAATGAATGACTACAACTTACAAGTAGAATCATTAGACTAAATATCATATAAATTTTACAAGGTATACTTTGTCATTATTTGTCACTTAAGTTGAAATTAATTTTAGCACTTTAGAGCTGATCACTAATCACACAAGAAATACCCAAAACCCTAAATTCCTCAGAACTGTACTGTTAAAAGCATATACTTGGATATGATATAGATCCAGCTTTAAAACCAGGCCCAAGCCAAAAATAACAGTATGACTCTGGTCAGGTTACTTAACCACACTGTGAAATTTCCTCAGCTGCAAGTGACGTAAAGTTAAACGAGAGGGCCAAAGAAAAAGTGCAGGAATTTAGACATTTGTCTTTCATACTGGTCAACCTTGGATCCAAGGCACCATATACAGTACCCGGGGCATAGTTAGGAATGAGTAAGTCCTGAATGCAGAGCCAGTAGTAAAAGCCCTGAACACAACCAGGTGCGGCAAAAACCTTCTGCCTGCCCCCTCCCTGACCCTCCCCTGATACCAAATGAGATAATGCCCTCAATAAAGATAACCATTGGATACTATAAAATTGTTCTCAATAGCTCTGTCATTCAACGTTATCAGAGTTCTGGTCTTTGTGGCAGACAGGGTCTCATTTTATTTTATCTTTGGCTTTTGGGCCACACACAGTAGTGTTCAGGGTTTATTCTTGTCTCTGTGCTTAGGGATCACTCCAGATGGGTTCAAAGGACTATATGGGGTGCTGGGGATTGAACCTGTGGGTCAGCTATGTCCAAGACAAGAGCCCTACCTGCTGTATTATTTCTCTGGCTCCAGTGTCTCATTTCATGACTACAGTAGCTTGTTGGTGTGTGATTGGTTATTTCTTTTCCTTTTTTTCCCAAAAGGGGAAAATAACCAGAAAAAAAGTAGAGGAATCCCACAAATCACTCTGCACTCAAAGCCAATAAACCCAGCCTGACCTCCAGCTAAGGCACAGATTCTTTTTTTTGCCCCTTTAAGAGAGAAGAGCTCCAAATTCGCCACTCAATCAAAAATAAAATAAAAACCCAACTGCAGAGCATTCCTATCAGAGAGACTTATTGCTTTTAACCCAATTTATCATTCTGTGGTACAAATCAGCATCACTACAGCATGTTTCAAATTAATTAAAAGACATTCCTTTCCATCCAAGGTATAATCAAGGCAATTTACTTCCAAACATAATCAAGAAATGGTGTAAAGGAAGATTAACCATACGAGGAATTTTTTTCATGTGTGAAGTTAATTGATTTTCGTATCTTTTATTTTTTTTGTTATGTTTCAAATGAGAATTCTGAAAGACCGGGTTTTCCAAAATATCTCAATTCAGCAGAGGTTTGAAATACTTCTTCAAAGGAGATCAGACTTTCCACTCAAAAGAACTCCTGGGCTACACACGCTTTGTGAATCCGTTGTGAACTTGCCAACAGCTACATTCAGAGTCCTAGAACCTTTGGACAGAATTCCTCCCAAAAACTCACACAAGGGCAAAAAACGGATGAAACATGTTCTCTCTCTCTCTCTCAGTGGAGCTTGGAGCTATGTATTTTAACAGTCCAGGCGGGGACGAGATCATTAGCAGCTCTCAGAATTGAGAGCAATGGGGAGGAAAACCTGCTAGCCCTGTTTGCTCATCTCTGATTCTCTGGAAAAACTGTTCACCTGCAATATTCACTTCCATAAAGAGGACTGGTGCCCTCTGCTGAGAGCCAGATAAGAGCCTTATTTAGACAGTAGACACAGCTGCCTTCCCTGCAAATGGGGATTTTAAAAGGTTTCCCAGATTCCCAAATCTCGACACTAGTATTTCCACAGCACCTTAAATTTACTCCCAACTCACTCCCTTAGCAAAGAAATATTGCAAGAGAGCAAGCTGTGATCCTAATAAATGCTTCTATTCTGGCTTGTAAAGGGGTACTACGTCTCTAGAGATTGAGAAGTTCAGGCTCATGATGCATAATCGTCAATGCTTTTGAGGCTCCAGTATTTGGGACAGCTGAATAAATAGAAACTGATTATTAAAATCAACCATCCTTTATAATTCAAGGTCCTTCTATTTTCCAAAATCATACTCTTCCCCACCTCCGTGGAGTTTTGAAAAATGTTACTCATTAGACAAATAGAGTTTGTTAACAATCCATTATTCTCCTTTTTTAATTAACAAAGGATATAGAAAACAATTCTGGTCCACGCTGAGGAAGAAACATCACCACAGCAAGTTGGTAGAAGCCCATGCTAAAACCAGTGTGAAGAGTAGAAAGAAAAGATAGAGTGGCAGAAAAAGAGAAAGAAAGAAGAGGTCGTAAGGAATGTTCCACACAAGGTTAAGCAAAACAATTTATTACTACAATACTGAGAACCCTTAGTGTCTTATCACTGTCACTGTCACTATCATCCTGTTGCTTACTGATTTCCTCGAGCAGGCACCGGTAACATCTCCATTTGTCCTAGCCCTGAGATTTTAGCAAGTGCCACATTGGAGGCCCCTTAAGGGTCAGGGGAATGAGACTCATCATTGTTACTGGGTTTTGGCATATCGAATATGCCACAGGGAGCTTGCCAGACTCTGCCATGCAGGCAGGATACCCTTGGTTGCCTGCTGGGTTCTCCAAGAGTGAGAAATAGACAGTAAGTGGTTGTGCGGCCACATTTGCGGCCATGTGATTCCGGAAGCTGGGTTTTATAGTCCCTGGGTCTTGGCCATTGATGGGATAACACAGCGCCAGGGTCAGTTGGTGGGTGTAACACCTAGCTACTGGAAGATGGGGGATCTGGGTGGAGGAGGTCCAGTCCTGATCCAAGCAGACTTGAAGATCTCAGCCCTGGGTCCTGCACACCTGGGTTCCTCTGCCAGTTCCTTCTCCTGCCCCCACGCCTGGCTATCTTCACTGGGGCCCCTTGGAGGGGGGCGGGTTGAGTTTCCTTACCTGCCCCAAGCAGAGCCCCAGCAGAGCTCCAGTTCCAGTCACTGCCATGCTTAAGACCACTCTCCACACGTTCGGGTGAGCCTCACTTAGTGTCCTAATGGGCCCTTAATTCTCAAGGGAGTTATTTTCAACATGGAAGCTTTTTTGTTACAGGGCATCTCAAGGCTTTGGTAATGTGGTTCAAAACCCACCTTTGGAAATGTTGGTCTCAATAAAACATGCTATTTACTGGGGTGGGGGGGTGCTATTGGGCTTTTGGCAAAAGCATTGGGCTTTTCTTTATAGTTTTTGGTCTTGTTTGGGGGTCACAACCAGTGGTGCTCAAAGTTTACTCCTAGCTCTGCGCTCAGAGATCACTCCTAGTGGTTCTCGTGCAAGATAAGTGCCTTAGCCACTGTACTATCTCTCCGGCCCCAGACTGGGCTTTTCTCTCACACCAAGCACACTTAGTCTGAAAGAAGCTGATGTTTGTGCCTGAGATGGGACTGAAGTCTTAGCTTGGAGGTCAAACAGCAGGACCTTGGTGACAGGGACTGAGAATAGGACTCAGTGGAGCACTTGAAAAGCTGAATGAGTATTTACAAGAGGCCTTGGCACTGAGCTGACTGTGTCCTGTTTCCCTATGAATGAGAGTTCTCCAAGACTCTAGGGGGACCCTAGAGAGAACAGGCACTCAACAGGGAACGGGGTGAGAACCCAAGAGTCTCCCATCAGAATCAAGTCTTCTCTGTGAGAACCAATTTTCTTTCTGGCTCACCCTTACTTCCCCAGCTGGATTAAGCCACCTCTTCTAATTTCCTCTTTGGGAGGAAGCCCACTCAGAAAAGAAAGGTATCTTCCAATGAACAGTTCCCATCCTAATTGCCCTTTCGCCCAATTGACTATCAATAAACTTGAGAGTATTGGCCTCTGTGGTCATGTTGGAATTTTTACTATTCCAGCAGTTCTCACGCTGGACTTGACAGGGCATCTTAATCCTCAGCACTCATTATCGCTTTCCTCATAGAATACAACATCTGCTTACCACCACCGACTGTTGGCTGAGGATGTATTCATTGCTAACTGCTTATAGTTATACATGTTATCCCTTTAACTCACACAACACTAGGGTACTGTCATCACTATTAGTCCTGTGTCATTGTTATAGATGTGATCACCTAAATCTAGTTGGCATAGTCTACTACACATCTCAGTGTGTGTAGTCTACTACACACGCTGAGGTGTGTAGTAGACTTTATGGCATACCCCAGCATTCTTCAACCTTTACATCTGGGCTGTGGGCCTTCACAGGTTTTGCTTATTAGTCAAATAAAATATTGCTAAATCTTCACAGGTTTTGTTTATGTGAGTGGTTTCCACCTGCAACTATCCCCAGTCTGTGAAAAAACAGTGGTATAGGCTATTGGAACTAACATCATATATGTGGCATGTAGTCAACAAAAACATCCTAACAAATGCATGACTAGACTATTTGCCCCATTTGAAGAAATTAAATTACAGCCATAAAAGGTGCCTAAATCACCCAGTTACTCAACTCAGGTGTAGAGTTCAAAGCAGACTTTTAGGATCCCAATACTCACCATCTCACTAATTCCTAAGGCTATCCAATAAAACCACTGGATATTCATCAAATCTCACAGGAAGTTGATTTTTAACAAAAGAGTGATGGGAAAACCATGCCTGTTGCTTGGTTTCCTTATGCAGGGAACCTCAGGAAGGTTTCTTGGCATTATATTTTAAGACAAACACACAAACTGAGAAAAGCTGCTGCAGTTCACAATTGCATTTTTCCAGCCCAAATTTATAACTAAACATAACTTTAGTACATGTCAAAACAGCAGCTAAAAATGGGTTCACAAGCTCCAGTTTCACAAGGTGGATGTGTGAAGTTGATGAAAATCCGAACACTGAAAAGTGAGCATTGTTAAAAACCTTCCACTACCTAAGCTCGGTTTGTGATAGGAAAGTTGGGCAAGTGTGCTTTTTTCTAGGCATCTGGACCTGGGAAAAGATATCCTCCCAAAAGATATCCTCAGGATCACAGTGCTTTTACCTACAATGAGGAAGCAGAACAAAATCTGGGAAGTGGCTTCCTGCTCCAAATTTTATGGCTTTCTGAAATGGCACAACCAATTCCAAGGAACTCATTGAGGTGGTTAATATTTCTTGACAGAGAGAGATAAAATTGGTTTCCTCCATTCAAGACTCCCATTGTATATTGGATCTCACTGTCAGGCTTCCCCATAAAGTAACTTCCTGGAATCCCTTGTGACACTCATAGAGATTACACAAGTCAAAGTGTTCCAGACTCTCCATGACCGACTTGTGATTGGAACAAACCAAAGAGCAACAAGATCTTTCCTCCCAATTCCTAGGACTTGTCATATGATGTCATCATGTAGACTTGTCTCACGGAACAAAGCAGTTATCATTGACTATTATCTCTAAACAGTCAACACTTCTCATGTAAGGCTAAAGGAGAAGGGGACAAAGGGAGAGGATTTAAAAAAAAAATTCCAATCTATCACTGTATCACTGTCATCCCATTGTTCATCGACTTGCCCGAGCAGGCGCCAGTAACATCTCCATTTGCCCCAGCCCTGAGATTTTAGCAGCCTCTCCTTACTCGTCCTTCCCAATGCTGCCATATTGGAGGCTCTTTCAGGTACAGGGGAATGAGACCCGTTATTGTTACTGTTTTTGGTATATCAAATACATTACAGGTAGCTTGCCAGGATCTGCCATGAGGGTAGGATACTCTTGACAGTTTGCCAGGCTCTCTGATGGGACATGAGATTCTGCCTCCAATCTATATATACTTTTTAAAATGTATGCACTACCTTATAAAATAAAAGTAAGTTACTAAGGGAAAGGAAATGTGGCTTCCATGTCTGAGCAATGTCAATTGCCATAGAAGTTTAAATATGTTTACTCTTTATTTCCAAACTATCTTATAGGAGCCTGTAACAAACAATTCATAACAAATAGTTTCCTATAGTACTGCAGACCATACTGAGAATATTGCCCTAAATCCCTTTCCAATTCAATTTCAGACATTTACTGGGAAATTCTGTACTCATGCTAGGTGCTGTGGGCACCACTGATATTTAGATGACTGGATTGAAACCTCTTTCAAACGTGAAGATGAATGAGAATGAGGCTGAGCTCTTGCAAAATGGTAGTATTATTAAATAATCTACAGCTTTACCTTGAAAAGAGGGAGGACAACACAAGGCTTGAGGTGTATCTTATTCCAGCCAGAGAAAATCATATTTAATAGAGAATGAAACTCATACAGTACTGCACCATGTTGTGTTTGGGAGTTCCAGATGGAAAATCCCTTTATCAACATCCTTTTCCCTTATCCTGGCCCCATCACCTGGAAGCTGAACGAGAAGTCTATAGAATAAACACCTACAATTCAGTCTCAACTCCTATTTACTCATTCTCCCCAACTGAATCCCTCCCTAGTTTGCATCAACTCTATGAAGATGATTTATGTTTGATTCCCAGTAACTGTGTATGGTCCTCTGAGCATTGCCAGAGGTCACTCCTGAACACACAGTCAAAAATGGCATATGGGGAGCCGGAGCGATAGTACAGCAGGTAGGGTGTTTGCCTTGCACGCGGCCAATCTGGGTTCAATCCCTGGCATCCCATATGGTCCCCCAAGCACTGCCAGGAGTAATTCCTGAGTGCAGAGCCAGGAGTAACCCTTGAGCATCGCTGGGTGTGGCCCAAAAGGCAACAAGAAATGACCTATGTTTCCCCTTAGTACCTCCAATTGTGGCCCTCAAACCGCAAATCAAAAACAATCCCAGAAATTTCTACAACATCAGATGTGATCCAGCTTCCTACCACATCCAATGTTATAAAGTTTCTGTATCCCTGTCTCATCTCATCTCCAACAAACTTCACATTCCTTCATTACACTCAGGTCACACAGATTTTTCAAACATTCCTCAGGACACAAAGTTTATTCCCACTTTCAGGTCTTTAACCTGGCACATAGCTCAAGCAGGTTCACGGTCCCCCCAGATCACAGCAAACTTGATTCCATCTAGCTACAGTCTCTTGAAGAGATTTACCTTTCCACATAAAATCTCATTTCACTCCGATTATTCTCCATCATAGCATCTTCCAGTAATTTACATGGTCTCCAGTACCATCGATTTTGCTCGAGCGGGCCCAGTAACATCTCCATTTTGAGACTTGCTGTTACTGTGTTTGGCATATCAAATACATCACAGGTAGCTTGCCAGGCTTTGCCGTGCAGGCAAGATAATCTCGGTAGCTTGCCGGGCTCTCTGAGAGGGCTCCAGTATCATAAGCACCCCCAAAATATTTATTTCCTATAGGAAAACTTTCAAAACCATCCAGGAATTTTGCTTACTTGCTACTTAGTATGAAAAATAACAATTCATTTCCCAAAAAAAACAAAGTGCAATAAAAAGAAGCTAAGGGATTTGTTTGCTGACTTACTTGGGATTTAATTACATGGAGGATTTTGAATAAAAGAAGAAAAAATATTGTACATTCTGGTGCTAACGTGTGGGAGATTTTTATTGTTTACCCCTGTCTCCTTCCTTGGGTTTTATTAATGAGTCAACTATCTTGCATGTGATAATGTATTAGAATGAGTTCCATTTGGTTTTAGGTCAAGATGAAGTGGCACAGTGTCATTTAAATGAAATGCTATTTGCTTGTGAAAGGCAGAGTCATATAATGCTCTTCAGCTTGGCTGCCCAGCTGAAGCCTAGCCTCCCTGCTATCTAGTTGATTGAAGGCTGTAGAAAGGCAGGTGCCCAGAAATCCTAGTTTTACCTCTGAAAGAAAACAGACAAGAACCAAGGTGGCCCCTCCAACAGCTGCATGGAGCAGAGACTTACTCCCTTGCCCAACAGACTTGCTGACAGACACGCAGGTACCCACCACCTGTTGACTCCTCAGTAGCAGCAGCTCCCTGGACCCAAGCAGGGCACAGATCACAGACGCATCCCCCTGCAACAGAGGGAACTTCAAAAGGCGGGCAGTACCCTACGCCCACCTGCGTTAACTGCCAGCTCCCACAACAGAGTGCCGTGGTGGGAATGCCCCTGTTATCTCCTGCTTTCATCACTGTGGTCCAGAGAAGCTGCTCTTGTGGGCCGAGGGGGATGGTTTTAAGGCTCTCTTTACCTTTGATGGCAACTCATCACCACCACTGTGAGATGAACCTGCACCATCTGTGCTGCTGTCGAGAGTCTCACCAGGGAACAGAACAGCCCAAAGAAATACACGCACACAATCAGGACAAACCATCTCTCTCCCAAAGAACTTAGAGCTCAACTTCCAGAAAGTAGAAGGACACTATTTACTTCTCTTGGCTAATTTTTTTAAAGCCAGTACTTGAATTAAGGAATCTAGCCAGTGTCTACAACTAGCTCACTGCTGGATTCTGGGATCAATACATTGATGTCTTTACCCTGTTTTCAAAACTCTCCGTATTATAAAGTATTTATTGATTCCTGTTTTCTCTTCCCTTTTACCACAACTCACTAAGGTAGATAAACATATGCTAAACATAAGGTAGATACTCAGTTGAAACAGTATTTTCTTGATTATTGTTTAAAATGTCAGGGCTGGGGTAGGAGAGATAGTACAGTGGGTAGGGCACTTGCCTTACATGAAGCCAACCCTATGCCCAGCACCCTTTATGGTTCACCAAGCAAACCAGGTGTAAGCCCTGAGCATAGCCAGCTATAGCCTGAACACCAACTAAAAATAAATAAAATGGAAGGCCTTGCTAACTGGAGAGATAGTAAGGAACTTGCCTTGCATGTGGCTGATGCCAGTTTGATCCCCAGAACCATATTTTCCCCCTGTCAGGAGGGAGCTGAACGCAGGATCAGGAGTAAGCCACAGATACAACCAATGTGGCCTAAAAGCATCACTCCCAATTTTTTTTAATTTGAATGTAAGGACGGTCAAATTCAGGAAGAATGAAATTATGGGCATACTAATTAGGTGAAAAATGTATTTCATTTCTCACTCTAAACTATCGTGATGGCATTGGAACAGATCTGACACCTAGTGATTTGAGCTTAATTTCAGCACAATAGGAGGTAATCACATTAGTACTCTTCGTAAAACTCTGTGATTCTTGCAAATCGAAGATATAAAAGACTCAGGATGACAAATATGGAAACCGTTATGTAAGCAGACATTTTCCTGAAATGCCATCCCATTTTTTTATGCAGTCCCTGGCATGTAAGGGACTTGCATGTCCTTATTGTTTTTGAGTACAAAATCATCTCAAAGTCCTCATCTGCAGTTTGCATAGATTGTTCTATTTGTTTGTCTTCAAATGAAACCCCCTTCTCTAAAATTCTCTGCACCTGCATATGAACAGCCAGGTGTTCAGCTGGTTAAACAAAAACAACCACCAGCATGCATCTCTCTGTTACACTTACTCTCAGTAGGCTAAGGGAAGCAGATGCTGTAGGCAAAGCCCACAAGCCAGAACAATAAAAAGGAATAGAATTAAATAAAGACAAATGCAGCATTTTCCCTCTCTGACAAAGGTTAGCAAATTCAACTCCAACAACAACAACAACAAAGCATCATCCTTGAAACATAGTCATATCTGAAAATAAGTTGTTCACTGCAAAATCAGTGCATTTGCTTCTGTATAAGGACACACACAACTGGGAAATCTGTGTTCTGTATATATATATATATATATATATATATATATATATATATATATATTAAGTCATCAGGAATCACCAGAGCCAGTGCATCAACAATATGCCACTATAGCTAAACCATTTAAGGGCATAAAATATTTTTCAGGAATTAAATCCTCTTCCAGAACCAGCTGACTTCATTTTCCAAAGCTAATTCTTCTAAAAGTCACTGAACTCTTTAAACCCAAGGGACTTAGAAAATCATTCTCGCAAAAAAAGAAAGAAAGAAATACTGTTTTTACAAATTCTCAAATACACTATGATTAAAATTCCTCCCAGGATCCCCCATCTTTGTGTTTGTGTGTACTGTAGTGTGTGTGTGTGTTTGTGTGTGTAGGGAGGAGATGAGAATAATTAGTGGTTTTTTTTTTTCTGCTTGGTTGTTAAACACTCTAATTACTTCAAGCGCCATTACCGACACTTGCACATAAGCCATCCTTTGAAAATACTTTTCAATCTAAACTAAAATTGATGCTAATTTCTTCTGAGAACATAGCCAATATTAACACAATTTGGAGAGTTATTGGATTTACTTTTTTAATCTTAACAGGGATGTCAATATTCTAAGTGCACACAATGGAGATAATCTATTACCATCTGAAGCGGAACCAACTAAAAAAACTCTTTAGAAACACTGCACATTTTTATAGACATGAAAAGAATTATAATTATATATCATGTACCATAACCTTTATCACTGGCTTGCTATTATTTTGACGCCAAAGGAGCTTCCTCTGTGCCTTCGTGCAAAATTTACTTACATTAGAATTTTATTGTTGAATCTTTCTCTCCCACTTTTGTACTGAATAGAATTACCTTTTTTTTTTCCTGATAGCTATGTCAGTAAGTCAACATTCAAGTACAGCTTGGGCAGATATTTTTAATTAATTTCTTTACTATAAACCCAATGGGTTCGTGACATTATTTCTGTAACAAAATCTAACACAGAGGGCTGGAGAAATAACACAGTGCTTGGGAATACCTGCTTTACAAACATTTTGGTCACGAGCTCACATCCCCTGTGTTCCACCTTGGCCAAGTGTAGTCCTAACAGTTGGAACCTGGCAACTCTGCTGTCTGTGATCCTAGCACCAGGAGAATTTCTGTTACCACTCCCCCACTCCACAACAAAGTCTGTGTGAGCACTAGGAGGAGGGATGCGACCCCTGGTGAGCACCCCCACGAAAGAGCTCTGCAAGTACCCC
This sequence comes from Sorex fumeus, assembly GCF_029834395.1. NCBI lineage: Eukaryota > Metazoa > Chordata > Mammalia > Eulipotyphla > Soricidae > Sorex > Sorex fumeus. The sequence goes on from NW_026606064.1 coordinate 18,753,640, forward strand.
TGCAAAACTGGCGATTGCTGGTGAGTCACAGCAGCAACCCCAGGAGAGCACCACAACAACCCCAGGAGAGCACCACAACCAGAACGCGTTTGCCTCAAGTAAGAGAGTAAACGCTCGTGTAAGCACCAGGGCAAAAGGTGTGAAAATTCTGGTGAGCAGCTTGGCCGAGTGTGCAAGCAACACAGCCTGATGTGTGACTGACTCCCAGCAAGTTCCACGCTAGAAATGTGTGATCAGCAAGCCAGCCAGGTGTAGTTGCTGGCTTGGTCACTGCAGCCAGAACAAAAGGAAATGGGGACAGGGGTGGGGAGGGGAGGGGGGGGAACGAAATGGAATCTTTGAGAAATTGTAATAAAGAAATCTGATACTACATACATGTTAATTGAATGGCTAAGTCTTAATATGATCCACTCTTTTGGCACTCATAAAAGTGGATCTTGTGAGGAAAGAATGTCAAAATAAGAAGCGCAATGCCTAAGATATGGTGCTTACTAAAGATTTTAGAATGAATGAATGAATGAATGAATGAATGAGATTTGCTGTTTGCCCTTGGGATTGCAGGGAAAGCACGTATACAAATAAACAACACAAGACCAAGCGTGACAAATACCAACAGCATTACAAAATGGTAGGTAGGTGTCTTCAGCAAATATTTTCTGATATTCTTTCTTTATTCTCTCCTCACTGTGGCCATACCCTCTGGTGCTTGGGGGACCACATCTGGTCCCAAAGATGAACATGGGTTAGCTATATGCAAAGCAAGTGCCCTACCTGCTATACCATCACTCTGGCCCCCAGAAAAGAGAATTCTTGATGAAAATAGTTAGGAAATTCAATATCAGGCAGGTCTTAATATATATGCTAACCTTCTCTTGAAATTGTACCTAGGAAGATCTGAAGGAGCAACCTGCCCAATGGACCCCCACACTGAACTGGTTAGGGCAGACCAGAAATAAAATTTCTCCATTCATGCTATTTTGGGGTTGAAATTATCACACTGTTCTAGATTCTTTTGGAGAGGGGGATTGGGGGTATATCCAGTAGTGCTCAGAGCTTAATCCTGGCTCTGTGCTCAAGAATCACTCCCGGCAGTTCTCAGGAGACCACATGAGATGCTGGGACGGAACCTGGGTCAGCCATATGCAAGGCAAGTGCCATACCCTCTGTACTATCTAGTCATCCCTCTGTTCTAGATTCTTGAACACTTTTCATGTCCATTTCTCCCTCCCATTTTGGTGCTGCACTTAGATATATTTCTGTTTACCTGCTAATTTGTATTCATCTGACCTCTATGGTTATTATAGAACCAAGGAAAGCACAGGCTGCTGCTTCTTTTTTTTTTTTCCTTTTGGGTCATGCCCAGCAATGCTCAGGGGTCACTCCTGGCTCTGCACTCAGGAATTACTCCTGGAGTTGCTTGGGAGACCATATGGGATGCTGGGGATGGAACCCAGGTCGGCCGTGTGCAAGGTAAACGCCCTACCCGCTGCGCTATCGCTCTGGCCTGCAGGCTGCTTCTTAAGGCTCTTTTTAAAGGTTTTCCCGTAGATGTGAAACAAACCCTGTAATACAATTCAAAGAATTCACTAGGCTGAAAGGTAGCCCTGGAGATCCAGTGCTGAGTAGGGCAAGAAGAACAGTACAGGGTCTGGATAGTTAACTCAAAGGGCTGCAGTGCATGTTTTGCAAGTGGGAAATCCAGTTTAGATCCCAGACAATGCATGACTGCATGGTTTCCAGAACACTGCCAGGAGCAACCCCCAAGCACAGAGCGAGGAGTAGCTAACCCCTGAGCACTGTGGGATATGGCCCAAGACAAACAACAAAACAGAAATAACAGCACAATTGAGACAAAACTGTCCTCAAACAAGAGGCCTCAAGGAACAGACCCACCATAAATATGCTATATTAAACTACTGCCCCCCCAAAAGCAGAAATTGCCAAAAGGAATGAAATCAAACGCTAGTATACCAATTTTACAGATAGAGGTCAGCAACAACATTTGCTATCCACCTTACCTAATTAATAAAAATATACTAGTAAAATTTAAGGAGGAGAAGTTGGGCATGGGTCTGGGCAACATCCAGTGGTGCTTAGAGACTATTTCTAGTTCCGTGTTCAGAAGTAAGCCCAAAAAAGTGCTCAGGAGACCACACGGGAGCAGGGGATTCAAACCAGGGCCATGGCCAGTCTCTGCTTTTATGCACAATTACATCGCAATATGGCAATTCCTCCAAGTCAGTGTGGTACAAATATTTCATGTTAAAATCTTGTATTGACCTCTTGTCTTGGCTTTCAAACATTGCATGTGTCAACAAACCTTGCTAGTTAAGCCTTGAAATATCCAATCAGATCCATACCTTTCATTTCTACCTGCAATGACTTAGATTCTTATCTCTCATACAAACTATTTAAATCAAAAGTTTCTACTGATTTTTCTTGACCAACCTCAAAAGTAACTTCCTCTATGGAAATCCTCAGCTCTTGAAGGAGCATTAGTGAACTCCAGCTATCAATACTCCACAAAGTCTTGCACACGCTATTTTCACAAGACAGATTACACTTGACTTCAGTGCTGTCATATAAAAAATATCCCAATCATATGTATGGTTTGGGGCTCTGGTAGCTTCATTAAAAGATTAAAAAGAGATTCGTTTAATTATAATTATAAATTTTATTTAAACAGGCATGTACATAATATTGTTCCTACATGTAACCAATATAAATATATATATATAAAACAAGGATTTCTACCATTTTTACATTAATTCTTTGAAATCCAATGTGTAGTTTACATTCATAACACTTTAAATATAGTCACTACATTGTCATCAAAAATAATCTGGATTTGGTGTCATAAAATTTATACTAGAGAAAGCAGACTGACATATACAACTTGTTACAAATGTACTTGAGAAACAAAAAAGTTTCATAATAACTGCATCAAAGTGCAACTTCTATTTCCATTTATTTTGTACTTTTGTGGTGGTGGGTATCAAACTCAAGACTTTACTTGTGGTAGGCATACATTCTAACACTGAGCTCCAATCCCTGGGCATCGACTTTTGTTTTAAACTGAAATAAAATTCTGATTTAAAATTCACTCCCTTAGTCACACTAGCTACATTTCAAGTGCTCAGTAGTCACATACAGCCCAGAGGCTATTCTACTAAACACAGAAGCTCTACTGTAATTATTTGTGTATTCATTTGTCTTCCCCAATAAGTCAGACTATGTCTAATTTATAGGAACCTTTATATTGCCTAGCATAAGGGTTGGCACTTAAGTGGAGTTTTTTAAGTTTGTTCACTAAAGAAAGATAGATGGAGAAATCACTTGACTCTATTGCAACATTAAATCAAGAATACTCTTTCTTAAAGATTACAAATGGCATTTTTGTAGTTATATACACATGTACAAGTACACATACGCAGAAGTAACGGCCTGTATAAAAACTAATTAAGAATAGCTACATTTCTCTCTGTTATTGATTCCTTCAATGATAAAAAAAATGCTTTATACATATCCCCCTCTCTTCTGTGATATTCCTTCTTTTCTCCTCTTAACACACCATGGGTTTTCTCCACAGCACTCTGTTTTTACATTCTCTAGTTGCTTCTCTGTCTTACCTTTTCAAATTACATTTTAAGCTACTGAAGACATGGGGGGATTCCTTGTATTTTAAAATTACTCTCACACCTGGCTCAAAAGTAATAACAAAGTGCAGAATTTTAATATATGACATATAATCAATTTTCAGGTGACTTCTCTTTTGTTCAAAGTTTTCCCAATCAATTCTAGAAGCCCAACTCAGTATTCACAGTGGTCCCACTACCTCTGGGTAGCTAAGACCAGAGATCTACCACCTAATCAGTTTTATTCTAGGCGTGACAATGTGCTCTGTATGTAATTATCCTTCCTCAAGAAGGTGGGATGATTTCCTAATCTTCGTCACACACCCCACCATTACCTCGTCAGAGTGTTCTCAACAAAAATGTGCAATGTGTCAGGGAAGAGGCTTGGCGAAAGAGCAGTTAACTTACATGCGTGAGACCCTGGTTTGATCCCTGGCACCTCCCTCCCCCCTAAAAAAATATGGGCCCCAAAAGCAAAAGCCAAGCCTAGACAAAACATGTGGAGAAACAGAAAGACAAATGCCTGATGATCTCACTCTTTTGTAATCTGCGGTATATAAAGAAACAAATGAAAGAAAACCTTTATAGTTCATCAGAGTGGAGGGGGGGGGGGGAACGGGCTAAAATGATGAAGCCTTCAATGGACTGCGATGGAAAGATAAATTAGTACTTGAGTGGTGGGTGTGTGGTAGCAAGACTGTCCCCGTGAAAACATTTAGAGTCTTATGTACGAATTTGTTAAAAAACAAAATAAAAGATATTTCAGTAAATGTTGCTTCCTGTCTTCATTCCCATTACCCTCTATCAGCCAGAGGATGAAGCAACATTAACAGAAGAGTATTCAAAGGGGCGGGAGATATCCTTGGTCTCGTTACTCACATCTCCCTCGAACAAATAACTCTGATCAATCTGTTCACACATACATTCCTAGGAAGGGGACTGTAAAAGACTTAATTCGAATTCTAATAAATTAAAAACAAAAGGAAAGTGGCACTAAGACGTCTCGGTGAGTGGGTCGTGGGGCGCCTCGACGTCGGTGCTGGCACTCTTTCTGTTCTGCTGGGGTCGCTCTTGAATGGCTCTCATCTCTGCCGGGGTGAACTTGGGGGTTAGCACCACACTGTCATAATCAAAATCCTCATCGAGTGAGAAGGGCTGAACTTCATCTCCGAGTATCTATAAAAGGTGACAAAGGAGGGAAAACATATGCAATCATTGTAAATGAAGATAAAGCGGAACGCACAAACTCCCTATTAATATTTAAACAAACTTTTTTTTCAGGCTTTAGCACTCTCAGCTGATTAAGCTGTTTTTAAGTAAAGGAATAAATTCAATTATTCAATTTGACCTAATTTAAGCTTCTTAATATGCCCCATTTGTACCATCCTGCATCTGAATGAATATCATTAACTAATTCTGCCCGCGGCAGAAATCAGAATGCCTCTTTTGCACACATTCATTACATTTTTACCACTTGTATTGTCAGGGCTAGTGGCAAATAATAACACTAAGTTACATTAAAATATGGGAAAACATACTTTAAGATTTAGATCAACCTTACACTGCCACCATTTACCAAAAAAAAAAAAAAAAATGTTACAGCGGTTAGGGCGTTTGCCTTGCACTCAGCTGACCTGGGTTTGATTCCCAGCATCCCATATGGTCCCCAGAGTAACGGCAGGGGTAATTCCTGAGTGCAAAGCCAACCCCTGTGCATCGCCAGGTGTGACCCAAAAAGAAAAAAAAAACCCAATTGTTATCAATTTTCAAATATCCAAAGGAATAATTAATACACTTAATATTTCACATAATGATTGTAGTTATGTGAAACTGGGTCTATAACAGTTGGAATTGAAAAACTCAGCTTTGGACCCAGGGATGTGGCTCAGTGGTAGGGTACCAACTCTGCATGCCTGAGGCTGACGGTTCAATCTTGGCATCACCCCACATCACTGGGTACAATCCCCAGAGCTTCATGTGCAATCCTGTATGCAACTAGTATGTCCCAAACCATCAAAGGAACAACCACAATAAAAAAGAGGGAAGGAAAGAGGGAAATATGAAAAAATAAAAATATAATTATCATCTTAAAATTTAAATCTTGAGAATACCTTTTATTCTGTGATAAAAATGTTAGAGTACTGTAGATCTTATATACAAGATGGTATACCTGCAAAGATGTAACATTTTTATATAAAGTTATTCATAATCTAAGTTTTAAAAGCCTTCTAAAGTAATGAGAATTGTTTTTCCAAGCATATTTTCCAATAAACAAAAGAGACTATCTTAAATCTCCTCGTTTCATCTTCTAAAAAGTCTTTCCAAAAGCAAATGAAGTGTGAGGCAATGAAATCAAGGCACCTCTATGTCTATAATATGTATGGTTATACTGAAAAATTGAAAACTAAGATTTATGCAAGATTGAGGGGAAACGCCCTAAAGTTGCAATCAACTTAAATATTCTGGCAAACATGTGGCAAAAAATCTTCAGTGTATTTGGCAATATTCTTGAAAGTGAACTGTAAAGCAAAGAAACAACATGCTGTTGCTCTTACAGGTGAAAAAGAAAAAAAAAACAAAACAGAAAATAACCATTTTCCATTTGGTTCCACCACTATGTCGCCTGTCTTTGTAAGTTGCACCTCACAGTTTGATGCACAGGGCGAAGAGCAAGCACATCTACCTGTCAAGTGGGCCAGAGAACAAACCTCAGGACCCAGATTATGCCTCTATTAGGAAGGGTCTGTGCGCTTTCCAAGGAAGATGATGACAGGATCTGCAGGGGTGCAGTTCCCTTGGGTGCCAGCCCCCGCAGTAGGAGCCCTATGGGCACAAGCAGTAATCTTCAAGAGCTCTGCCAGCTGGCAGCTTCACACCCTTCTGCAGGGGTGAACAACTTGCCCAAGGTCACAAGTAAGGAAGGAAAACAAGATTTGAATTACCACTGACCCCCCCCCCACCCCCAGACTAAGCATCCCCTTCTCAACAACCACCACCACCACCACAACCATAAACCCCAGCATAAATCAACCTTGATGTTGTCACTAAGTCATAGCTCTTTGGGAGAAAAAACCCTTCTGAATAAGCAAAATCATTTGCAGAATCACTCACTTGAAAAAAATGTAGCCAACACTCCGTCTTTGAAAGAGCAACTGCGTACAGGAAGTAAATCCATTTGCAAGAGTGACTGATCTGTCTGTGCACTTGGGTCACCTCTATTTTGGTCTTTGGACAACATTCATTGGTGCCTCAAGGACTGCTCCCTGGAGTGCTCAGAGGGATCGAACCCTGGGCGCCCACGTGCAAAGCATGCCTGCAGTCCAGCCAAGTAAGTTATCTCCTCAAGCCCCATTTCAGTCACTTTACAAGAGATTGGTAATCATCACTGTCCAAGTGGCAGCAGGGTCATACTGCAAAGTCCAGCTCGAGAGAAGAAAAACCTACACTCTCTCACCACCAGATCCTTTCCTTAAATACAAAGGCTCTGCCATCCCCAGCTCTCCTCTGTAAGCACGGAGTCCTACAAACACCTGCCCACACTCCGGAGCTATTCTACAAAACCCAGGGAGAGATCATGGGGGACCCCTTTAGGTCGATGGAATTCTTGCTACCCTTGTCTGCCTGGCGTCCACATATCTAGCAAGCTTGAGGCTGCCGTTACTTATGTGTGTCCTGTGCACAGGTGACTTTGAACCCTGTCTGCAGGCACTAAAGCCTGCTTAGGCCTTTCTAGTCATTCATTAGATGCCATTCAATCACTTCCTTCTGAAGCTGGAGTCCAGTCTTCAATTAGACAAAATGGGTCAGGATCTGGCTCAGTGGTTGCATATGTGAGGTCTAGTTTTTGATCCCTGGAATTAAAAATAAAAAAAAAAAAAACACAAGGGCTTGGGAGATAGCCCAGTGGTCAAACAGAACTCAGCACCACTGGACACAGCATAGCTCTTAGGCCCTAGGAGCAGATATCAATACGAGTGGCCCCTGGGTTATCCGAGCACAGCTTAGGAGGGACCAAATAAATAAATCAGCATCAAAGCTAGTGATCTCAAAATGGAAAGACTTTATTTTTGGTTTGGGGGCTACACCCAGCAGTGCTCAGGGATCACTCCTGACAGGGCATGGGGGACGAAATGGGATTCTGGAGAAGCATCCTACCTGCTGTATTACTTCTCCAGGGTCTCAATATGAAACTAGAGCCAGGCTGTCTATGGGAAGAACTGTAGACTGAGCACAGAGCTCCAAGGGAAATGAACCCAGGAGTGCATGAAGGGAAAAACCCAAAGGAGAAAGATGGTAAGAAAAACACAGTAAGCCCTCACTTGCTATCACTTACAGATTCTTAGAAACCTGTGCTTCAAGGAAAATGACTTACAGTGAAATAATTTTGACCACAAGCAGACTTCTCTACAAATGCTCAGTTCCCCTGACCCTTTTCTGGTCACAAAACATTTTCCATTAGAGACCTCAAACACTTCTCATCCACAACAATAATTTGTATTTATTTGCTCATTCATTTTTCAGCCCACTGACTCAGACTCAAAAAAAAAACAACAAGGTGGGGGTTGGGGGAGGGAGGCTGTCACAGTCTGTCACAGAACTCAGAGCACACAGAACTAGGAGTGCACTTCTCACAGAGGGGTCTGCCATGCACACTCAAAATCACACTGACAGGGAGAAGTGAGGCCCCCGGCGAAGGAATGTGCACCTCCCTGGGTTGTCAGAAGAAGCAAAAATAACACCCGGAAATAGCCACGCAAACCAGGGGAGAACCGGCAACGCCATGCAGGCGCTGGCTCCAGTGAAGAAAAAAATTGTTTGCCCTCTCTCTTGTGTTTCCATAAGAACAATGTCAAACTAAGCACAAAAAAAATTTCTGAGGAGAGCAACCGATAGAGTGCAAACCAATGGAGTGTCAGGGGTGACCATGCACGTCAAACACATTAGAGACACTCATTAAAATAAAGGCTAAGCTGGAGTGATAGCACAGCGGGTAGGGAGCTTGCCTTGCATGCAGCCAACCCGGGTTCAATTCCCAGCATCGCATATGGTCCCCTGAGCACAGCCTGGAGGAATTCCTGATTGCAGAGCCAGGAGTAACCCCTGAGCATTGCCGGGTGTGACCCAAAAAGCTAAAAATAAAAATAAAGGCTAAGAGAGCTGGGGAGAAGCACACCCGGCAAGCACACGAGAGATGCATATAGGATGCCTGAGTTTGATCCTGGCACTGGGCAGTGCCCTGAGCACTGCCAGGAGCAACCTCCATGCAACATTCCAGGAGTAGCCTCTGAGCACTGCTGGGTGTGGCTTGAAAAACCAAAACAGAAATTGAGTCTGACATGTGTTCAATAGGACTAGGCAGTATTAAGTCACTCAATTCCAAATACATCTAAGCAGGCGATTGAAACAAGGATATCATGCAGGACATCGAACAAGGAGCTCAGGAACGGAAGCAGAGAGCAGCAGGAGAGTTAAATCTGAGGTTGACTAAGACCTCTAAGGAAATGAAGAACAGAAAAGGAAAGACTGGCAAGTAACCTAAAAACAGCTGAAGGTAGTTTCCTTGTTCACATCAGAATGGGAGACTTGGACAAGCTTGCAGTGTTGCGGGAAGGGAGGGAGAATGATGCCCTTACCATCATCTATCTGAAAATCACACCTCAGAGGTTAACGAGGATGTTGATTTTTATGCTGATGTCAATAGATATCAATAAATATTGGCCACCTGCCCACGATATGCATGGTCCACCGAACTCAGCACCAATTCCGACCTTTCTGCAACTTAAATGAATTCATTCGTCCGTGAGTGAATTTAGTGTTCCAAGACAAGGAGCACTAAGAAACCGGTGGCTCATTGCCACATGAAGCCAGCTTTGATAAGACAGCTCTTAAGAGAAAGTAAGGCTGCAAGCCAACGGACGGGTTTCAGCTGTTGGCTGTGGTGGCACACTTTGAGAATGCTCTTCTTTCAAGCGAGGTTCATTCTAGGGTTCTAAGCTATTACGACTCCAAGGTTTTTGGGCTGGAGCACAGCGGGTAGGGCGTTTTACCTTGCACACGGCTGACCCGGGTTCAATTCCCAGCACCCCATATGGTCCCTTGAGCACTGTCAGGAGTAATTCCTAAGTGCAGAGCCAGGAGTAACCCCTGTGCACCTCCAGTTGAGATCCAAAAAGCAAAAAAAAAAAATTAATTTAAGGGGCTGGAGCGACCCGAGTTCGATTCCTCCGCCCCTCTCGGAGAGCCCGACAAGCTACCAAGAGTATTCGATATGCCAGACACAGTAACAACAAAGTCTCCAATGGAGACGTTACTGGGCCCGCTCGAGCAAATCGATGATCAACGGGAGGGCCTTTACTTTTACTCAAGCAAGGGGCTGGAGCGATAGTACAGTGGATAAGACGTTTGCCTTGCTCGGAGCCGCCCTGGGTTCAATCCCCGGCATCCCATGTGGTCCCCCAAGCACCACCAGGAGTAATTCCTGAGTGTAGAGCTGGGAGTAGTCCCTGACCATCACTGAGTATGACCCCCCCCAAAAAAGCTAAATAAATAAATTTTTATAAAAAGACTCCAAGGTTTTTAGATTACGAACTAAAATCCTGACCTATTTCAAGAGAAGAATTTGTGCAATGGAACTCCAAATCCCCTGCTTCGAAGCAGGAAACAACTGCGAATTAAGTTATTAACTTGTTATTTTTGCCTAAGGAGCTGCTGAGAGAAATATGTGGATTTCAGGTGTCTAATTTCAGATCTAATTGAAATCTTTTGTAGCCTCTCAGGAAATAGAATTTGTACACTAATAGAAACTGCTAGTTTCCTTAAAATTGCTCATGTGACTTAGTTTAACAGAGACACTGTTACAGAAAGAATCATTTCTATTCATAGTAGTACACAGGCAAATTAAAGAAAACAGAACTAATGCTCAGATCAATAATGCAGCGTTTAGCCATAGGCTATCTTACAAAGTAATATGGTAAATAAACTGTCTTTTTAAGTGAAAAAATTTAGAGTACCATTATGAATTTAAAAAAACTGGAGATCTTACTAAAAGATGAACATAAATTTCTTCTTTGACCATTTCTGTGGTTTGAGGGTGTAGAAAAAAATATATATATATATTTAAACTTTTGGGGTGGGTCATACCCAGTAATGCTCAGGAGTTACTCTTGGTTCTGAACTCAGGAATTACTCCTGGCAGTGCTCAGGGACCATATGGGATGCTGGGGATAAAACCAAGATCAACCATGTACAAGGCAAATGTTGTACCTGTTGTACTATCGCTCCAGCCTGAAATCATAATTTTTTAAATTTTCTTAGCATAAACTCTTATTCATGTCAAGAACTCTTTAAAGTGCTTCAAAACTTCCAAAATTCATCAAAATCAAATAACTAAGAACTTTCTTAGAAATAAAAGGTGAAAGTTATTGGGAAAGGTACAATTTTACATAAAAAAAATCCATGTACAAAAGCTGTGCTAAAGAAAGAATTAAATTGCAGAATTAAATTGCAATCCATTTCAGGAAGTTGATGGATTCTTATTAGGTAAGTAAGAGGAAGTTCAGGCATTCAGGAGATATTTGCATATTCTGACACTGAAGTCACAGAATGCATTTACCATCTCGGGCCCAAAATAGCCCTTTGGTAAGCTTTTAAAGAAAATATTTAAAATAAACATAAAATATATTTTATAAAATACAAAATAGTATGTATTGGAAATGGGTGATTATACTCTGATATTGGTGCTTCAAAGTAAGTTTTAAACTATTAATCCAAGGAAAAAACTGGTATACTATTGTGATTCTAGACAATTCTAAAAGTTTTCATAACAAATAATGATTAGAAATAAAAATTCCAACCAAGGTTCTGCTTTAGATAGTCCAAGAACAGCAAAAGTTATTAATGATGGTCTATGAGTTGCCAAACAAAAACTATTCATATCATTTTGACTCCAATATTTTTTAAATGTTTATATTTTTGGAAATATATTTTGTTCCTCACCGGGGCCCCTTGGAGGGGAGCGGGTTGAGCTTTCCTCCCGGCCCCGATCAGGGCTCCGGCAGCCGAAGACCTCCAGGACCAGCCACCACCAGGCTGAGACCACTCTCCGCACACATGAAGGTACTGGCAGAGCGACAAATCCATGCGGGTTCTGGGGCCGAGATCTCCAAGCCTACTCGGATTGGAGTTGAGCATCCTCCACCCAGATCCTCCAAATTCCAGTAGACGGGGGTCACACCCACCACCTGGCCCCCTGGCGCTGTGTAATCCCATCAATGGCCAAGACTCAGAGACTATAAAATCCAGCTCCCAGAACCACGCGGCCGCAAATGCAGCCGCGCGACTTCTTATTATGACATCTTATTATCTCATTCCTACTTTGGACAAACTGGCAGGCTACCGAATGTAGCCTGCCCACACGGCAGAGTCTGGCAAACTCCCCGTGGCATACCAAATATGCCAAATACCAGTAACAATGATGGGTCTCATTCTCCTAAAGAGCCTTGAATATAATCTCAGGGCTAGGATGAAAGAGATGTTACTGGGGCCTGCTCGAGGCAATCGACGAATAACAGGATGATGAATGAAAATGAATTTTTGGAAAGAAAGATGCGTCTGTAGGTTGGTTTTTAGGTTGATTTGTGTTGGGCCACACCCAGTGATGCTCAGAGGTTATTCCTGGTCCTGCACTCAGGAATTACTTCTGGCGGAGAGCAAGGAAGCGAACGGGTAGCCAGGACGGAACCTGGGTTGGTGTGTGCAAGACAAGGCAAACACCCTACCTGCTGCACCGTTTCTTCCTATTGCCATACGATGGGTTTTAAATCACATTTTACCAGCTACTTGATAAATTCCAAAATCATATTTTTCTCTCCCAGCCCCACCAACTAAAACCACTCTTAGGAGACGTAGTAGTGAATCCCAGAAGACAACAGCTCATGGAGATCTCTCCAGCCCGTGCTAAGGGGATTTCATTAGGCTTCTCTCAGATGAAGCGGGTGTCCCTTCTCCTCCCACTCCAGATGAATCCCCGGTGATTTAGAGTCTCACAAATGAATCTCAAAATAAATTAGTTCTCTACAGAGATGTCTCTGGACCCCAATCATTTACATATTTAGAATTCCGGGAGAGGCCATGGGACCTCTCATGATATTCATAATAAGCATTAGAAAATAAATTATCTAGAATCTGCCTGTGGCACGCAAGCTTGAATGGTGGTGAGAAATTTTGAAATAATGGTGCTGGGAAGGTGTAAGTGGTGGGATTGGTTTTGATATATTGAATGTATCAATTGATGTGAACAATCTTATGAAAATAAAATTTATAAACAAAAAAAGACAAGCACCTTATTCAATGTAAAAATAAATGAATAAATAAAACCATTCCTACAACATTTTTTGTAAGTACGCAGTGCCTCGACCTCTGGCTAGTCTAATAATGTATTAGACTATAGCTGAAGTCATAAAAAAGTCTTTAAAAAAAACCTGATTACTTCTAGAAAAAAAAACAAACAAAAAAAGCCTTGTAATTTTAGTTTCTGACTACTCAGAAAAAGCCATCTCTAATTCTAAAAGCATGCTGAAAAGTAGCTATCCCTGACAGTTTATCTGAGAACCAATTTGATGTTTTAATATAAGCCAGCAAGCATTCTACATAAACTTTTGTGATGTCCATGAACAAAAAGCTCTATGAGAAAGGGGTGCCTGAAATTTGAAATGTGTGGGCTATTTCTGGTAGACTGTTTTGATATTGGAGTAACTTTAAGTGACTAGTATCTGAGTGATTCCTCAGATACCCAAAGATTTATTAGAAAACAGTAATGAAGGGTTTGTAACAACTTCTCACACCTAATCCTCTTTCATGCTCCTTCCCCAATCACCAGTAGCCTCAGCTGATGCATTTGTTTTTTTGGTATATACAGAGTGGCAAATGATAACGAAAAATGAACAGTTTTCAAGGGTCTGAGTGTGCATGGGGTTAGGGCACATGCCTTGCATAGTCAACCTTGGTTGTATTCCTGGCACTATATGGCACACCCAAAGCATCACTGAATATAGCCCTGGAAGCCCCAGATCATCCCTGAGTACCCCTGAACCAAAACCAGGGTGGCCCAGGTAATTTCTACCATCACAGGGCCTGAGCAGCACCACTCCTTCAGGCTCTAACACTGAACCCCCCTAGCTGAGGTTGATCCAGAATTGACAGGCCCCCTGAGTATTGCTGGATCAGCCCGCCCCCACCCCCGCACCACCATCAATCCAACAACAGTAAGAAAAAAATAGATGCACAACATCCATGCTCTACACTGAAGAAGACAGAAAGTGCAGCAGAACTTCATTCTTCTGGCTCTTCCCCCAGGAAGCATGTGACTAGGTGATATTAGTAATCCCAGCCTTCCCTTGACCAGATATGGCTGCATGAACTGTAAGGTCACCAATGGAAAATGGACAGAAACTCTGAGTTCAAACCTTGAGGGAACATCGTAGCCCCTGGCTCCTTCCCATCCTCCAGGTAGGACAATAACCTGACTTTGGACAGTGAAGTACACTGTTGTAAGGCAAGGGTGGGGAACTTTTTCCTGCCTGGAGCCATTGAGATGTTTAGAACATCACTGGCAGGCCAGGCCATACCAGCAGATGTGCTGCAGGGAGCCAGTGCATCCAAATCGGTCTTATCGTGCAGCGATGGTCTTTTGAGCATAGGCTTTGTATGGCTTGCAGACCCAAAGTTCCCCACCAGTCTAAGACACAGTAGAGATGGACAAGTGGGCTCTGTCCCTGATGGTCCCAGGAATCAGAGCTACCAGCTCGGTTAACGCTCTTGAAAGACTCCACAGACTGTTTCTGGAGAGAAACAAACTCCTATCTCTTTTCAACCTAATAAATTGGCATTGGTATTCTCTCCAAGAGCAGCTGGCTTTACCTTAACTAATACAAAAAGTCTGTACAATCATAGAAAACAATAATAATAATAATTAGTATTAAAAATCAAAGAAGATACGGCCAGGTTGTGCTGAAGGCTAGGAGAAAACAGTCTATCTGTTCTAACCAGTCTATCTGGTCAAATTCCCCAGGCAGCACTGTCCTCTCACAGTGTGCATCGTGACATCGGAATCGTTTTCATGTCAAAGCATAATTGCACCCTGAGCTTAAAAAGAAACACTCATGTTCAAAAAAGAGATGGCTATGAGAGGCACCCAATGAGGCGAACTTAAATGCTCAATTCTTCCAGTGTCTGAAAAGGACAGTGGATGATATCCAGGCGTTTTTGAAAGGACAAATTCCCCAGGGAGTACCTCTTTCATTTGTAGGGGGGCTCCGTTCACAAGGGGTCGTGGCTTTACTTCAGGGGCAAGTGGCCGGTTCACAGAAGGCACGAAGGACGGAATGCTGGTGCAGATGTCCTGTTCTACTTCTCCTGGAAGCAGCAGCAGCAAATCTGCTGGACACAAAATATACCACTTGATCCTGATACCAAGTTCACAATTTACCTAAATCATAGGAAAGTCTGTAATAGTCACAAGAATGAAGCAAATAGGCTCCAGGAAAAAAAAAAACAGCACTCACAATTCCTGCCTGACCTCATTTAGAACCCTGACTCAAGGGACTCCCCTTTTTATAAAATAGAGGCCACTGGTGCATTTACTATTATCTTATTGTGACAAAAATTACATCGTAACTAATAGGTCTGGGAGAAATAATTGTTTGGGGAGTTACTTGATCATACTTTCCACCCCCAGCCCAATTTCTACTCTGTAGAAAAAAATAAGGTAAGAAGATGCTCCTTCGCCTCATTTTTCCATATTCTCCTGAGGGGTTAAAAAAAAAGAGAAAAGAAAAGAAAGTGGAGTGCTCATTTCCTCCAGAAACAATAAGACAGTATTTCAAAAAATGTAATACCAAAAAAAAAAAAAGACAATGATGCCAGAAGGAAAAAACTAAATTTCAGAGAAAAATCAAATACTCTGTCATATTAAAAATGTAGAGTCTAAGGTTCTGCCCTTGAAGCAACTTGGCTTGGGGATGATAGTACAATGGGTAGGGCATTTGCTTCGCACAAGGTCAACAGGGATCTCCAGCATCCCATATGGTCCCCCCGAGCATTGACAGGAGTGATCCCTAAGTGCAGAATCAGGAGTAACCGCTAAGCATCACCAGGTGTGACCCAAAAAGGAAAAAAAAAAAAACTCGGCTTCAGTATCTTCACACATAGTCAATATCTAGTGCTGGCTTCCTGTTCGTTTCTATGTAGCTATGCTCCCTCATTTCTGCATGTGGGAAAGAACACAGACAAGTCACAAACAGCTAATCACTTCCCAGGGTCTTCTTTGAGGAGGGCAAAGAGGAAACAAAGACACACGAGGAGCAGCACTGGGCTCCTCCTCCGGCTAAACTTTCCGAGAACCAGAAGGACAGTTAAAGCTACTCAATGTGCAGCTGCCTCAGGATGCCGCTGCCTGCTCTTCAATGATGATCCTAATTAAGATACTAATTAAGTTCTTAGTGGAAATGATTAATTAACAACAGGCAGGCTTTGGCTGTGGCCAATGGTAGCATATAAAAATGGAGCAGGTATTGCGATTGAAACATTGCAACAATAACTGTCACTGTCATTGTCCTCCCATTGTTCATCAATTTGCTCAAGCGGGCCCAGTAACGTCTCCATTGTGAGACTTGTTACTGTGTTTGGCATATCAAATACGTCATGGGTAGCTTGCCAAGCTTTGCAATGCGGGCGAGATACTCTCGGTAGCTTGCCGGGTTCTCCGAGAGGGTGGAGGAATCGAACTCAGGTTGGCCATGTCGGCCGCGTGCAAGGCAAACGCCCTACCGCTGTGCTATCGCTCCAAATTCCTAAGAGTAGAGCAATGGAAAACCTAGCATAGAAATTGAGAATGTGATGATCCCCGAGCATAGATCACGATCACAATCAACCTGTTGTTCGTCGATTTCCTCGAGCAGGCACCAGTAATGCCTCCTTCTTCCTAGCCCTGAGATTTTAAAAGAGCCATTTCAATGCTCTTTCAGGATTAGGAGAATGAGATCCATCATTGTTACTGGTATTTGGCATATTGAATATGACACGGGAAGTTTGCCAGACTCTGCCGTGTGGGCAGGATACTTTTGGTAGCCTGAGCATAGAGCCAGGAATTAATTATGAGCACAGCCAGGTGTGGCAAGAGCCAAAAGAGAAAAAAAGAAATAGCGACTATGTGTGGAAGGTGGGGATGGTGAAGAAGGTAGTTAAACTATGATTGATGACTAAAAATGAAGAAAATAGGGATGTCAACTGATCCAGCCTTTTGGAAAACTATACGAACATTCCCCAAAAAACTAGGAACTGAGCTTCCATTCAACACAGCAATTCTGCTCCTAGGAATAGGGCCCCCAAAATACAATGCAGGAAAGGCATCTGCACTATGTTCATTGCAGCACTATTCAAAATAGCCAGAATCTGGAAACAACAGAAGTGCCCAAGCACGGATGAGTGGGTAAAGAAACAACAGTACATCTACACAATGGAATATTATGCAGCCGTTAGAAAAAAATGGAAGTCATGAAATTTGTTGATACATGGTTAGACAAGGAGAGTAGCATGCTAAGTGAAACAAATCAGAGGAAGAGGGACAGACATAGAATGACGGAGCTCATTTGCGAGATATAAAAAAAAAACATAGTAGGAGAAAAATACCCAAAGGCAATAGAACAGAAGGCCAGAAAGACCATTAGTAGGAGGCTTTCCACAATAGGGGGAGGGTGGTTAGGTCAGAGAAGAGATGATTATGACAATGACAGTGGAAAGTGATCACTCTGCACAAAAACTGTGTGCTGAAAGGAGGTAAAGCAATATGCATGATGGCCTTTCAATAACAGTATTGCAAATTACAGTGCTCATAAAGCAAAAAAAGAAAATGTCTGCCATAAAAGACGGCTGGGCTGGACAGTGTGAGGGAAGTAGACACCGGTGAAGTGATGGGTTCTCAGACATTGTACAATTAAAACTCAATCATGAAAAACTTTGCAATTTTAGGGTGTTTGTCTTGTACACAACCAACATGGCCGACCTGAGTTCGATTCCTCCGCCCCTCTCGGAGAGCCCGGCAAGCTACCAAGAGTATATTGACCGCACAGCAGAGCCTGGCAAGCTCCCCGTGACGTATTCGATATGCCAGACACAGTAACAACAAAGTCTCCAATGGAGACGTTACTGGGCCCGCTCGAGCAAATCGATGATCAACGGGAGGGCCTTTACTTTACTTTACTTATGGTAATCAATGAATCAAAGGGAAAAAAAGAGAATGGTACCTATGAAAATTAAGAGAATGTGGGACCAGCATGAAAGTACAGAAGGCAGGGCTTTTGCATTTGCACATGGTCTATCTAGATTCAATCCCCAGCATTCCATATGGTCCCCCAAGCATTGCAGGGGTAATTCCTGAGTGCAGAGTCAGGAGTAATCCCTGAACATTGCCAGGTGTAACTCCAAAAGCCAAAAAAAAAAAAATTAGAGGATGTGATCTAATTATTAGCATTGTAGCACTTTCCTCCCGTTGTTCATAGATTTACTAGAGCGGGCCCAATAACATCTCCATTATGAGATTTGTTTTTATTGTGTTTGGCATATCGAATACATCATGGGTAGCTTGCCTGGCTTTGCCATGCGGGTGAGATACTCTCAGTAGCTTGCCAGGCCCTCCGAGAGGGGTGGAGGAATCGAACCTGGGCTGACCGGGTCAGCCGTGTGCAAGGCAAATGCCTTACCCACTGTGCTATCACTCCAGCCCATGTGATCTAATTAAATAGAATAAATAAAATATATATATATTGACAGTCAACACATATAAATTGAAACTGCTTAGGTATTAGCTCAACTAATCCTCCCAGCCCTCTCTTAGATCTTATAGGCATGAGCTGTAAGCACTAACTATAACGTCACTCAAACCACACTGGAAAGCAGAGAACCAGGTAGTCTTTCTGCATTGCCCGTGTCAGATCCCATGTCTTAGCCCAAAGGCCTTATTATGACCTTCTTCCAAACAGGCATTAAAAAAAGACAAATATGTAATAAAGTCTTCAAGCTATGTATCTAAACTGAGGGCCCAGAAATGTCCCTGCCACAGTTACTCCATATTAGGTGCGACTCATACAATTTATATCCCAAGTAGTATTTTTATATGTAGTAAGGCTGGCCTTCTACTGCCCATGTCCACAAATTCAAAGCCAAAGTCCCTCAACTAAGACTCCTGGTAAAACTACCTTGACCAGTACAAGCCTGGGTAGAAACCTGCCAAGTGCAAAGGTATGAACAGAAAGGCTTAATGTCTCTTAATGTGAGAACCATCACCCTCTGACCTGTTGGCCCGCAAACATCAATTCAAATGTGAAATCAAAATCTATCCTACTTCCAATACTATCTAAATTCTGATGCACTGGGGAGGAAGAGTCTTTCATTTATTTACTGAAATGCTTTACTTCCCTAATGTACTTGCAAAGGAGGTAATGTTTTCCACAAAACATGGTTTCTTTCATAAAATTTCCACTTGCACAGGAACAATCCTTTCAGCACAATAAGACACCGTGTCCTCAGAATTTAAAATTCTTGTCATTTGCTGCTTCAATGCAAAAGTAAAATGCCCAACTGCATATCTACCGGTGCTTAACATATATCTATTGGTGCTTTCTACACTGTAAATTCTCAACAAATGCTTGCAAATACGAAATGAATCTCCTGCATCTCAACTTTTAAACTAAACAGCAAGTATCACGTCTACCCTGTCCAAAGAACATTGCAGATGCTATAAAATATGTGTAGGCCTTACCCTCAAATAACAAATTTTGTTACAGGGATAAGATTCTTATACATGAAATCAATCGGAGAATACTCAAGAACAAAAGTGAATAACTTTAGTTTGACCGAGAACAGATTTGCAACAGTGTGAAATCAGGAAGGATGGGAACAATCTGATCTCAGTTATGGACAGGGACAGCAACAGAGCACTTGCCCTACATGTGTGAGGCCCTGGGGACATGTTATGAGAAAACTATCTTGTTTTCGCCAGTTCACAATCATAGGTGGGTTTATAATCTATTCATATTCTCTTGGAGTGAAATTATTATGTCCAGCAGTCTAGAGGCTACTTCTGGTTATACTTTATTCTGCTGGTCAGGGTGCATGGTTCCGTGGTGGTGCTGGGGGCCCAGAGGACTACACAACTGATACTCAGGAGCCACTAAGACTATACCCAGTAAGTCACAGTGGGCCACCAAAACACTGGCTGGCAATGCTCAGTGGTAGTGGTGCCAAGGATTGAACTCAGGGCCTCATGCATGCCATGCATGGGCTCCAGTGCTCTGAGTCATCTCATAGACCCCATGAAAATGATTATTTACAACAAATTTATCTTGTGAAATGGAGAAAATCTGAGAAATGCAATGGCTTTCATATATTAATATCTACATATCTAATAAAGGGAAACTGGATTCTACATTTACTTCTGCATTCAACCTTTAGAAAATGATGTTTCTGGAGTTGAAGCGATAGTACAGTGGGTAGGTATCTGCTTTGCACGTGGCCGACCCGGGTTAGATTCCCAGCATCCCATATGGTCCCAGAGCACTGCCAGGAGTAACTCCTGAGTATAGAACCAGGAGTAACCCCTGAGCATCACCAGTTGTGACCCAAAAAATAAAAAAGAAAGAAAATGATGTTTCTACTGAAGTAAAAGAAAATCTAGATATATAGTCTCACATAGATATACAGTTGGAAAGCGGAGAATTACAGTAGTCTTTTATAGATATCTTTCCTTGGCACTACATAGAATCTGGACAAATAAGTTTCTAAAAGTGAGTTTAAGGTACAATCTTAATCCATTTCAGCAAACTTCTCATGTTATTCTGTTAGAAATCCACTAGTCTGTCTTATGTATTGAATGTATCTTTCCACTATTCATGATTTTGTAATCTTGTGAATAGAAAATATTGGTTCACTGTGTGTGTTAAGCAGATCTTCTAAATGTTGACATATTTCATTATCCAGTCTAAAAATCACATTAGTTAACAACATCAATTTTACAGAAAGAGATTTTAAATATTAGGAAGATGTCAAGCATACAGTATTGGATATAAGTTTTCCAAAAAACCTAATTTTCACTTGATCCACTGCCAATTTTATCATTGCCAATGAATATTACCAGTCATTAATCTTCAAGAGACAGACTCACTTCATTCATTTTTTAGAACTTTAGTTTGTCATTCTTTCAAGCACAAATGTTGAGTCATGAGAAAAAAAAAGGAAAAAAGTAAAAGTTCAGCACATCATTCAATCGCACAAGATTTTTGCCACGAGACAAATACTGTATTTCAAATGCAGAAGTTCTTCATGCATACTTATTTTAATACACAAAACATTAAAATGAGCTTTACTTGAGGACAGAGATTTAATAAAACTAGTAACTTTTACCACCTCACCAAAGATATTCAGTGGAAAGTGGCATTTGTTTTTAATTACAAATTCTTTTAAAAAATTATTATTATGTCAATGGTAAGATTCTGTGTATAATAATTCCAGCCCCATGCCCTCTGCTACAGGGTCTGCTTCCCTCCACCATCGTTCCACTGTATCCCTACCCCCACCTCACCCCATCCTATTCCCCTTCAGTACAAATTCATGAAAATGAATGATGAGTAGTTAATTGGTGCCACTGCCATGATCACAGTTAAGTTATAAGCACTAGATCCCACACTGTTTTTGCAATATCACTACAAACTTGAATACATCTGACCCTCAGATAGCAGACTTTCCTGTGGGTTACCAAATCATTCTCAGGAGTGTGGTTAGTCTAATCTTTCCACTGCGTGCATTAGAAAAGCAGGATAAATTACAAAAAATCAACTCTTCAGAGGAATTAGAGAACTACCTGGGCAGTGCAGGACTTAAGTAATCAAGGTCCCATACAGCAAGAAACTTCTAAAAGGGGAGTCTAAGAGTCTAAGCTGCTTTCCAGGTTGTGGTATTTATTGCTTTGTAATTAGAGATTGAGGAGACAAGAAGAAACATGGTAAGAGGCAGGAAATCCAGAACAACCAACAGGTTTACAGGGCTGAAAGAGTAAAATTTAAGAGTTTACAGGTGATCCAAAAAAAGAGGGGACTTGAAGGTCTATCCACTGATAATAAGCAAGGAACAGAAGAAGAGCATTCCTTACAAAGCCTGAAATTTAGTCCCATATCGATTCAACCACAAATTAGTTTAAGATGATCTATTCCTACTCTAATGTCAAGCAAACCACTCAAGCAATCTTTTTTGCTAGAATAGATAACCATCATCCAGAGTCTACATATTTTATTTATAATGACTAACACTCAAATAAAAATGATCAGGTAAACAAAATGTATCAAGAAGAAGATATTAAGGGGACAGAGACATTGTATGGGGTTAAAGCTCTTGCCTTGCATGAGGCAACTCCAGTTCAATGCCCAGCACCATATATGATCCCAGAGCGTCACCAGAAATGATCCATGAGTACAGAGTCAGGAGTAAGTCCTCAGTACAGTGGGGTGTATGATCCAAACATCCCTTCCAAAGAGGGGTGATTTAATTATATAAAGATACTCATAGGACTTCTCACTTATTTGAATTATGAAACATGAAAACAAATACAAATAAAACACATAAATGAGACATAAATAACTACTTAATATGCTCCAAAATTATATCACAAAAAATTGATAATTTGAACAGAGATCTAAAACTATTCTAGATCTCTTTCAAGAACTTCAATAAATAAAATATTAATAGCTTTAGATACAACACAAGAAAAGACTAGTAAACCAGAATATAGATAGCAGAAAATATTCCAACTAAGTAAATAAAATGAAATATATCACATCACACAGCCACCACCATGTAAACAACAGCTCCACAGCTTCATTGGAAGAGAAGATCTTGAAAGAGATACAACCCAAGCTGCTGAAACTCATGGTATAGTGATCCAACAAATGAAAATTCTAGGATGTCTCTGGAGTAGAGAAGTCTGAGGATTGTCCCAACTCTACAGATCCTGGATTTCCTGGAGTACCACACCTCCAAAATCCACACTACTGACAGCCCGGTAGGCGCACACCCAAATTAGATGGGAAAGTAGCATTACTGCTCAATAAATAATAACACAGAAGACTTAACTAGCAACAAGCAGTTCAGTAAACCCTCAGACAATGACTCCACTGACCCCATTGTGAGACAGAGCAATTTTCACAAATTTTCTTTTACTGAAGTATGTTTTGATAATCTCAATAACCATTTTGATGTAACAAGCAATATAATAAATTATTTTGGACCTGCTAAGGGTGAAGACTTGAGGGGGTGGGAAATTGTGGACAATGGTGAAGGGAAGGTCACCCTGGTGGTAGGATTTGTGTAGAAACATTGAATGCCCAAAACAACTGTATTATGAATAACTCTGTAAACCATGGTGTTAAAGTTTAAAATATTGTTTTTAAAGAAATAAAATAGCTCTCCACAGGTTCAGACAAGCCTCACCTATGAGGGAAACTGCAGAAAAACCCAAGTACGCAGGACCCATGACTGAGATCTCCAAGCTCACTCAGAACAGGACTGTGCCTCCTCCCTCCAGGTCCCTAATTTTCCAGTAGCTTGGCAGTCACACCCACAAACTGTCCCCGGCACCATATAATCTCATCAATAGCCAAGATCCAGAGACCCTGAAATAAAGCTCCCAGAAGAGAGTGCCACAAAATGTTCTAGAGCGCACGGCTACGATCTCTTACACTCTAGTCTACTGATGTATGTACCAAAAGCGGTATACATTTGTTTGGGTTAAACATACATGCTTGTAATCTCGTATATAAGGACTTAAATGGCTCCATGATGAAATACAACAATCTTCATACACTTTCCTCTTATGGTAGTGGGAAGGTGTATGGTGGTGTGATTGGTGTTCAAATATTAAAAATAATGAGTTATTGTGAACAACTTTATAAAAACAAAATTTAAATTAAAAAAAGAAAAAATAATAATAAACATGATGCTGGGGCAAGAGTGATTGCACTGTAAGTAGGGCACTTGTCTTGTATCTCTCTGACCTAAGCTCAAGCCTTAGCACCCAACCTGGTTCCTTAAGCCCTGCCAGGAGTGATCCCTAAGCCATGAGCCAGTAATGTAGCCTGCGCACCACCAGGTCTGGCCCAAAAAACCAAAACCAAACCAAAACAAAACAAAAAAAGCCAGAAGATGCTATAAAGACCATAAGAGATATATGAGATATGGTAAAAAAAAAATCCAGGCACTGATAATATTCAAAGTGGTACCATTGAAGGCGTTCCAAGCCGCTCTCTTCCTCCTGCGCAGCTCGGGTGCCAGGTCATTTGTCATGTTGACCTCTCGACCTAGGTACACATAGCTATTGCATTCGGAGATGGTCGTTCCATTGAGAGCGAATGGGGCGTCAGGAACAAGGCTGTTTCTCATAAACATTGTCTTCGTAAGATTCAGATGTAGTCCTACCTTTCCACACTCACGGTCAAAGTCAGCCAGCATTTGTGCCGCTTGGCTGATGTTTGGTGTTATTAAAACAATGTCATCAGCAAAGCGGAGGTGGTGTAGTTGCCGACCATCTATCTTCACTCCCATTCCTTCCCATTCCAGTCGTCGCATGATGTTCTCGAGGGTGGCACTGAAGAGTTTCAGTGAAATGGTATCACCCTGCCGCATCCCTCTCTTGACATCAACGATCACTTCTTTGTAGAATGGTGAGATCCTGGTAGTGAATCCGCAATACAGCTCACGGAGGATCCTGATGTATTGGGCTTGAATGCCCTGATTGGCTAGGGCTTCAATGACCGCTTCCGTCTCAACAGAATCAAAGGCCTTCTTTAAATCAATGAACGTTAAACAGAGCGGCATCTTGAACTCCCGAGAAACCTCAATGAGCTTGGTTATTGTGTGGATATGGTCGATGGTGCTGAATCCTTTGCGGACCTGCTTGCTCGCATGGTTGTCCTTAATCTAGTGTTCTGCCAATCCTATTTAGGATGACTCGAGTGAACAACTTGTAGATGACAGACAATAGGCAGATCGGGCGATAGTTACCAATGTCATGGATGTCTCCCTTCTTGAACATTAGTATGGTCCTGCTGGTTTTCCATTGGGACGGAACCTTGCATTCAGACAGGTAGCGAGTGATGAGCCAAGCCAGTGTATTGATGAGTACTGACGGCAGGTTCTTCAGGTGTTCAGGTCTGACCTTGTCTGGGCCGGGTGCTGTTTGTTTTTTTACCGACGAAATGGCGTGTCGGATTTTGGAAGGGAGAACGTTGGGAACGACATATCCATCCTGTGGAATTTGTTATGTCGGCAAGTGGACATGGCTATCGAAGAGATTTGAGTAGAAGTCATGGATAATCTTCTCCATTGCTGTTCTGGAGGATGTGATGGATCCATCAGGACGTCGGAGGGCAGTCATCTTCGTCTTATAGTTGGCGAAGGACAGGCGGGCCTTACGAATACTTTTCCCGGCTTCTGCCGCATCTACCAGTACTTCTGCTCTTCTCTCTTTAAGGTCTTCCTTGATCACATCTCTGCACTGCTTTGCGAGCTCGGACGTTAGCTTGCAGTTGCCTGAGGCATGCGCCAAACCACGCTGGTGAATTAGCTCAAGAGTTTTCGAAGATAGGCGATTTTTTGTGGCTATCTCTCTCTTGGCGTTCCTCGCACATTCATGGAGGTGGTGAACCAGTCGATCGTATTCCTCGTCAATGTTGTCAACAATGGCATCTTCCCATGTTGCCGCAATAGTACCAAAGAGTTCCCAGTTGGTGGTCATTCTGGGAGTTCTCTTTTTGAACTTTGCAGCCCTTTCTCCCCGCTCTGTGAAGTAGAATTTTGCACGAAGGAGATGGTGGTCCGATCCCATTCGAAATTTTGGGACAACAGCGACATTGGTCAGGCAAAACCGTCGATTGAATATGATGTGGTCTATTTCGTTGTGGAATCGTCCACCGGGAGACTCCCATGTCCATCGTTTAGATTCTGCCTTCTGGAACTGTGAGTTACCATGAATGGTCTTGGTCGACATGATGAACTCAGACAGTCTCTCACCCTATTCGTTCCATTCTAGGCCATGGGTCCCAATGTGAAGTTCTTCAGCTGATCTTCTCGGTCCTATCTTGGCATTAAAATCACCCACAATGATCTTGTAGAAGGTGTGGTCTTCTTTATAGAACTTCTCTAGCTCCATATAGAACTTCACGATTTCTCTTTCATCATAATGAGATGTTGGTGCGTAGACAACGAAGATAGAAACTGCAGGCAGTGAGCCACATCTATTCAAATGTAAACGTCTGATTCGGGTTGTTAGGCATTCGAATGAATCAATGCTCTTGGCCAAGTTTGTGTTGACAAGGACACCGACGCCTCCAACACCTCTTTTATCGCATGTTCCGAGGAACAATTCTTCTCCAGTGTCGAAAACAGCATGGTGAGATTCGTGCCTTCTTGTCTTGGTCAGACCAGTGATGTCGTACTTGATCATTCGCGCTTGTACCATCAGGTCCTCGATGGATGCATCTGATGCTAGAGTACGTGCATTGAAAGTACAGACGATCATTTTTGTCTTCCTTCGTAGTGGCAGCCTAGGTCGGCCTTGAGATTTTGTCGGCCTCTCCTTTCTCATCCTTCTCAGTGCTGCCATGTCCGTGAAGCCTTCAGGGTCAGGTGAATGAGACCAGTTGTAGTTACTGGTTTTGGCATATCGAATACACAGCAGATAGCTTGACAGGCTCTTCCGTGCGGGCAGAATACTCTCGGTAGCTTGCCAGTCTTTCCGAGAGGGATAGAGGCTTTTGGGGTGACCTCTAATCACCCTTGTAGGTGTTACCATATTTGAACCCTATCAAATATGGTACGACAATTCCAGAAGATGGGTATTTAGTGTTTTATGATGTGTCCGGAAAGCGTCCTGGAGTGTGGCGACGGCTGGGTAGTGGAAGTAGTGTCGAGAGTGGAAGTCTGCCAGTGGGGTATTTATCTGGGTAGGGTGGGTCTCCTGTGTACAATTCGATCCCTGGGTGGTTGATGGAAGCAGACAGGGCAGGGTAGGGTAGATAGAACGTCGAAGAAATAGCTAAGAGGACGAAGAACCTCCGGGTCCGGGCACATCTCTTTGATTCCACTGTTCTTCCTGCATTAACATATGCCTCAGAGACCTGGGCCCTATGCAAACAAGATGAGGACGCTATTCAGGTCTCCCAAAGAAGAATAGAAAGATCTATGCTTGGAATATCACGTTTCACTCAAATGAGAGAACGAATCCAGAGTTCTGACATCCATCGACGATCAAGGATCAGGGACGCTGTCTCATTTGCCAAGGTGTCGAAAATCAGATGGGCTGGTCACGTAATGAGATTTAAAGACGACCGTTGGACTAGAGCTGTTACTGATTGGATTCCACGGGATGTCAAAAGACCGCGTGGCTGCCCACCTACCAGATGGTCAGACTTCTTCGTCAAGATCATGAACGATCGGTTTGAGGCCCTTCATGTTCCCAGAGCGAACAGATGCCATTGGGCTACACTAGCACGCAACAGGGACAAATGGAGACGTTACTGGCGCCCGCTCGAGCAAATCGACGACTAACGGGAAGTTAAGTGATAAGTTAAGTGATAAGTGGTACCATTGAGAATTTCCCAATATTGACAACACTCTTTACAAAACTCCAAATAAAAGAAATACAAATAAGACAATACCGAAGAGTAATGAAATTACTGTCAACAAAAAGAAAAACACAAATGTGTTCAAATAAGAGGGAAAATACTGTTTCTAAGCAACAGCAATCTGATTGACATCTGGTGTTTCAACAGCTTTCAATAATTAACACCAGAATAGAATAACATCTATTACATATGAAGGGTGTGCGGGAGACCAGAATCCTTTGCCTGACAAAAAGAGGAGTCCACAGGGTGGGAGAGACATGCTAAAAGTAGTCTATAGACCAAACATGATTGCCACTCAATGCCTCTCTTGCAAAACACAGTACTCAAAAGAAGAGAGAGAGAACCAGGGGGAGTGCCCTGGCCACAGAGGCAGGGTGGGACGGGGGGGGGGGGGGGGGGAGGGGGGATGCTAGGACCTGTGGTGGGGGAGGATGGGCACTGGTGGAGGGATGGGTACTTGATCATTGTATAACTGAAACCCAAGCACAAAAATTTGTAAGTCTATAACTGTACCTCATGGTGTTTCACTAAAAAATGATAAAAAAAAAAAATAAAATAAATTATCGAGTAAAAAAAATTTTTTTTAAAAATAAAACTTTAAAAAAATAAAAAAAGAGGGGTCCACGGGCCAGAGGACAGTACAGCAGGTAAGGCACTTCCCTTACGAGTAGCTGCTCAAGTTTAATCTGCCATCCCATATGGACCCAAAACCCCATCAGGAGTGACCTCTGTGCACAGAAATAGGAGTGACCCAAAGCAAACAAACAAAATACAGGCCCTGAAACTGTGGAGACAAAGGTTCCCTCAGATACTACTCAATATCAGGGCATGGAGCTGTCTTCTTCTGAGAAAGTGTGAGAGACAGGCTCAAAATGGACCACCAGAATTAATTTAGCTTAGCTTAACAGGAACCCACATTGCAAAATAACTGGTTTTTCTGACCCTGAGCAAGGAATTCAGATACAGGTGCCCCGAGTTGCAAGTCATGAGAAGGTGTGTGTGTTGGGGGGGGGGGGGGGGGAGAAGAGGGGGCGGTCAGACCAGATAACCAGATGTCTCTCACAAGACCCATGTCACAAGACCCAGGACTGCTGTAAAAAAAAGGACATTCCTAAGAACTGACGCAAATGCTGATCTTTAAACTATAGGCTAAGAGTGATGTACTTTAAAATGGATTGGTCAGGAAAGTAAGGGTTATTACAAATCTATTGGCTATGAAATGCACGGGCTCTGCTGTAACGGCCGAGGAAGGCCTATATAAGATCTCCTTTGAAGAAGCTCGGGGTCTTTACCCAACCTGCTGGACCTGCGTGTCCGTGTAGGCGGTTGGACCCTGGCTAGCCAGTCTTAGAATAAACCCTGCTTGCTGTTTGCAGTCTCTGGAGTCTCTTTGTCATTAAAGGGAGATTTCGATCTGCACCCTTAACAGAAAGCACCCAAAGTGTCTCCACCTGGGATCTCCAAACAACAGATCCAATATCGGGAAGGAAAGGAATGACATACCTGAACCCTAGAAAATATTTTTGAAAGCCAAGTGTGGTGAAGAAATAAAGTCAGTGGTAGAAAAACAATACGACAGGCCCTTCCTTGTTGCCCCAGGCAAAGCTGCTGCTTAAACAATAACAACAGAATCTAATCAGTAAACCTCCCAGCTGCCAAAATTATACAAGCATCTTGCCTATTTAAAATGTCACATTTCCCATCTGATATAAATATTTGCCTTCTGCTCACATTCCTGAAGTTTAATACAAATTAGATTCAAACTAAAATTCACCTTGGCACAGGCTATTTAATTTTCTGTCCTTTCAAATGACCCAGATTGTGCATTATGAATATCGTGAAGCCCTGGTGGTCTTTCTGGTAATTGGAATGGATCCTGGGCGCTGGGTCTGCTTTTCAGCCCAGACTTTCTACATTACTTTACACGAGGGAAGGTCTTAACTAGTTCATTCAAATCTACTGAGACATGGCTCAGCCTCAGGAACCTTCCATACACGAATGCAAGACTACCTATTACCTGATTTCCGGTGTGTGTGTGGGGGGGGGGGGGGAGGGACACTCATCATCATCATTCTTGTGCCATGTTTTAAACTATAAAATTAGAGAAGGTAATTTAAAAAAAAAACTTGAAAGACTACTTAAAGCAAACAATGTGAAAAGAATGGAAGGGCTTAAAAAGGCTAGTTTAAGAGACAGATATCACCAAAATCAGCTTCATTGGCAAGGTCATTTTATGTCAGTAATCAGACCTTCAATCTTACTGGAAGGAGGAAAGAAATGCGAAACAGTACAAAAAATGCACAACATGCGCTTTTACACCCTCTTAGGAATCTAATTTTATACTGCATATGCTCTACCTGCACACCAGAAGCATTTGTCTCAAAAGTGTTTCCACAAACCTTGTCACCTAATCCCCTAGAGCAACAGGTTTAAAATTCATGTTACTAGATTCTACCAAAGACCTGAATTAGACTTTTTCTTAGGTACAGAATCCAGGAATCTGCATGTTTAAAATAACACACACACACACACACACACACACATACACACACACACACACACACACACACACACATCCTCACAAATTAAAAAACCCAAACCCTTCCCTCAAATTCAAAAAGAGCTTTCAAACTCAGCTTCCTGGTAAATCCTTCCTATCCCTTCTAATTCAATTGGAGCCCCTAAATTGCTCATACAGAAATTCAGAGCTGCCTAAGCTATTACAGTTACGAGAAACTCTCCCTGGAGCAAGTGATTTCTTTAGATCTCTGATCTCACTTGAACCAAGTAAGTAAAGAAAAAAAAATCCTGCAAAGTCTACTGGTAAGGAGAATGCTTGAGAAACAATCCTTTCAATAGTGCTGTGTACTGATTAGAGACAGAATAAAAATACTAAGTGCTATCAATTAGCAAAGCCTCTCCAAGACCCACAACCAGGGGATACAGAACCAATTTACGGAGCTTGCCATCCCTAACCAGTCACTTTAATACCAATCTGTTTATCATAAGCCAGTATTCCCCAAGTAATGGCCACGATTCGTGTTTATTGTACTTTTAGGCTGCAATCAACACATAGGCACCAATTCAATGAAGCTGCCTCTTCCCTACCATTCAACTCGACTGAGATATTCCTGCATATACAATCAGAAGAGAGCGTTTTCAAAGAAAATATTTTGAAACCATAATTTTGAACATATTTTAAAGATCTTTCAACAACAAAGGATACTTATACTCCCACACAAATGTTAACCCAGAAAGGAAAAAGCCCTCATCTCTATAATTAAGCATCAGTAACTAGTACGAAGTCTGTCTGTCTTAGCCCAGCCCAGGGGGCGGAGAATGCCCCAGAAGAAATGTTTATGGAATGTCTTTAGTACTAAGTGTTTGGTCTACATCACAATCACGACCACCCTGTTGTTCGTCGATTGCCTCGAGCAGGTGCCAGTAACGTCTTCTTCGTCCTAGCCCTGAGATTTTTTTTTTTAAAGTGCCATATTCAAGGCTTTTTCAGGGTTAGGAGAATGAGACCCATCATTGTTACTGGTATTTGGCGTATTGGGTATACCACGGGGAGTTTGCCAGACTCTGCCGTGTGGGCAGGTTACATTTGGTAGCCTGCCAGTTTGTCCAAAGTAGAAATGAGATGATAAGATGGTAAGATGATAAGTTTCTGGGAGCTGAGTGTGATAATCTCTGGATCCTGGCCGTTGTTGGAGTTATACGGCAGTTGGTGGATGTAACTGTCTAGCTACTGGCAGGTCCAGTCCCAAACCGTGCAGGCTTGGAGATCTCAGCCCCGGGTCCCACACACCTGGGTTCCTCTGCCAGTTCTTTTATGCGTGAGGCTCATCCAAGTGTGTGGAGAGTGGTCCCAGCATGGCCTTGGCTGGGCCCCAGAGGTCTTCAGCTGTTGGGCCCTGGTGGAGACAGTCAGGCACAGGGTAGGAGACTCTGCCTTGTTCTCTCCCAGGAGCTGAGTGTGATAATCTCTGGATCCTGGCCGTTGTTGGGGTTACACGGCAGTTGGTGGGTGTAACTGTCTAGCTACTGACAGGTCCAGTCCCAAACCGTGCAGGCTTGGAGATCTCAGCCCCGGGTCCCACACACCTGGGCTCCTCTGCCAGTTCTTTTATGCGTGAGGCTCATCCAAGTGTGTGGAGAGTGGTCCCAGCATGGCCTTGGCTGGGCCCCAGAGGTCTTCAGCTGTTGGGCCCTGGTGGAGACAGTCAGGCACAGGGTAGGAGACTCTGCATATTTGGTCTACATATTTGGTAAATATCTATAAAAATAAACATTTGAGTCTTATTTTTAATCCTTTATTTTTTGTCTATTTTATAATCAACTCTGATATTCTATGATTTATGATTAACATTCTATCACTCAAAAATAATCTCAATTTACAACATGGAGTATCTTGTCTAGGAATTAGTTTCATTTAAATGATAATACTTGAGAGAATTATAAAAAAAAATTTCAATCTTCTGGTAAACCTTGGGGAAGAGGAGCACCTTTATTTCATTTAAAATCAAAGACATTACAAGCTTTCACATTTCAAATGGAATTTTTGTTACTGAAAAACTATGAGTCTAGTTTTTTCAACCTCTGGGAAGTCAGAACTTCATGTTTGTTGGGGGAGGGGGGGGCAGGTGGAGGAAGGAAGAAAAGAAAGAAGGGACGGAAGGAGGGAGGAGAGGAAGGAGAACTGCCTAACATCTTTTTTGTAGACAAACTGTAGAATAAGGGATGGAGCGATAGCACAGTGGTAGGGCATTTGCCTTGCATGCAGCCAACATGGCCGACGCGAGTTCGATTCCTCCACCCCTCTCGGAGAGTCTGGCAAGCTACCAAGAGTAACTTGCCCACACAGCAAAGCCTGGCAAGCTACCCATGATGTATTCGATATGCCAAACACAGTAACAACAAAGTCTCCAATGGAGACGTTACTGGGCCCACTCGAGCAAATCGATGAACAATGGGAGGACAGTGACAGTGACTATAGAATAAAG
This sequence comes from Sorex fumeus, assembly GCF_029834395.1. Classification (NCBI taxonomy): domain Eukaryota; kingdom Metazoa; phylum Chordata; class Mammalia; order Eulipotyphla; family Soricidae; genus Sorex; species Sorex fumeus. The sequence goes on from NW_026606064.1 coordinate 18,786,004, forward strand.
AAAAACAGTAGAGAGAGGAAGCAGAAAACATTCATACCCTGGCTCATCTGCGGCTTAATCTCTTCATCCACATCCAAGTCTTCTAAAGCTAGGAAATTGTCAACCTAGAATAAGATTCACAGCATTTTTATGCATATTGGACCTGAAGAAAAAAAGTGCAATTAAGAATGCATGAACCCACTCCCACAACATGCAAAGGAGCGACGGCACACACTTTTCTTATTAACTTTTGGGTCTCAGCTTAAAGCCTTTGTGCTCATGATGTTGTTTTCCCAGAAACATTGGAAAGAAACAGCAAAACTGGAAGTTGGCCTGGACTTTGTCGGCACACAAACAAGGTCTCTATCCTGAAAGGGGAAAACAAGCCTGCGGAGCTTTTGAAAAGGGACTTCATTCCAAATTCTCTCCCAGAATATAAACTGTGGCCACCAAGACAACCAAAACAGGGCCTGGGCTTTTTTGTTTTTGTCTGACTGCCTTTTTGTCTCAAGCAAAGGGTAGTCGCTGGTCTAACTATAATCATAACAGCGTGTTTTGCTCTTAAAAGAGCCATAGAGAAGAGACTAAAAAAAGGCAGGAGAGAAAAAGTTCCTTCAAAACAGAATCATCCTGCCCCAAGTAAATCACAAGAGAGGTGAGCAGGGCAAAAAATCAAGTGTTCCCTCTTTCGAGCAAATAAAACTGAAAATTACTTCAAAGGTAAAAAGCAGAGCAAATGACCTTTCCAGACACAATAGCAGCATTTCAATGAAAAATATTCCTTCTGGATTACTGCTTTCCACAGCAAGCTGACAATGAGACATTTTAGATTAACCAAATGGTAACATTTCAGACAAGAACTAATTCATCTCTGGGTGAATATCAAAGAGGGTAAATAAGAAAATGATTCCACCACTGGTAGGAGGGAGGCCTCGTAGCGGCATAATAGCAAGATGCCTTTTATGCCCATGACCTAAAACATGTGCATAACAAAATGCCTTAAAATTACAAATTTACATCTCATAATTGGAATTCAAAAGACAGCCTGGGTCTTCCTCCAGCTCTACTTGGCAGACCATGGCTAGTACATAAGAATTAAACATGGTAAGTAGCTCTCCCTGCTCGTGAGCACGGAATGCAGTTATTTCTTGACACCCAGTGACAGCAAAAATTTATCTTCCATATGACTGGTTTCAGAGATCTGAGATCAGAGAATCTGTGAAGACTGGAATTTCCCTGAATGGTATTTTCTCTGAATGGTAAAGTCCTGATTCTCTATCAAATCCCCCCTTCAATTTGTTAAGGTTTGAGAAAGAAAACCATATTCCACATATTCCAGAACCCAGATCTAACCAAGGTCAGGTTAAATTTCTCAAACACTAATTTAAAAAAAGAACTCTCTCTCTCTCTCTCTCTCTCTCTCTCTCTCTCTCTCTCTCTGAAAAGCTGCTAAATTCTCCATCACTGTATGAGAGACCATGAATGAGTTAATGCATTCCATGTTTTTCTATCTTTAAGGTTTTGCAGGGGAGCCAAACTCTGCCACCCCAAAACACATCTTTTTCTTTTGGCAAAAGACTGAATTCCTTTGAGGGGTTTTGAAAATGACTCTTTTGTTTTGTTTTTTGTTTGGGGACCACACCCAGCAGTGCACAGGGTTTATTTCTGTCTCTGTACTCGGGGATCACACCCAGAGGTGTCTGCGGGACCATAGGTGGTGCAGGGGATTGAGAGCCAGTGTGTGCAAGGCCAGTGCTTTACCATCAGGAATGCCTCCTCGCCTGCCCTTTATTCCTGAGGAAGAGTGGAACTCGAACCTGATTATCTTTGTTCACTGTGCCTTCTCTGAAAACTTACAACCCTGACCTTCTCTTTCTCCTTCCCAGTGGCTTCAGAGATAGCTGAGCCATTTAAAGATGGTCAAGTAACCAAACATGATGAGTTACTCAGTGTCGCTGTCTCTCCCAGGTACACAGGAGGTACACATGTTCACAGGAAGTCCATATTAAACTGCCTTTGGATTTTTTTTCTCCTATCAATCTGTCTGAAGTGTGTGGCCCAGCTCATGAGGAACCCAAAGGGGAAGCTGCTGAGTTCCTTGAATCCTGACAGGTTTGTTTTTTGTTTGTTTGTTTGTTTTCTAAAGAATAAAATTGAATCATGACTTACCATTATCTTTCCTGCCCGACTCATATCACCATGCAGGGAACCACCAACTTTCTGACCTTCATCCAGGACTATCTGGAAAAATAGAGGAAAAAAAATAAAAACCCCAAACAGTGAGGAAATCTTATTGAGCTAAAATGAAACAATAAAATAAAAAATAAATAAAGGAGCTGATCTTATAAGCCCTTCGGATGACAGAATTGTCCTGCTGGTTTCTGGAAATGAGCTGTGCATAATGGGCCAGATTCAGCAGGAATGGTCAGGAAGTTTTCGGGATTTTTACTTCTGTTCTCATCTATGCTATACCAGATTGCTAACCTTTATATTTACAAATGAAAACGCTTCCCACCACAATACCCTTTCATTCTTTCTCTGGGAACCCCTGAAGGTCAAATAAAAGAATACTAACATGTTTTCAAGTTAATGATAAAATAATGCCATCAAACATTTCTTTGCTTCTCACATGATGGTTATAAATTTCACAAATAATGTACTTCCAATTTGCCAAAGGTTGCCAGTAGAGAGTGAATCTATTCATCTCACTGGAAGTAAGTTCTAGAATTATAGAAATTTAGGTCTCTGCTAGAGATGAGACTCATATATCTAACACAGATTGTTTTGTTCCTTTCCTAAAATGACAGTCTCATAAACCAATGTTTCTCAATTTTTTTCCAACTGTGGCTCCTTTCCGAGCTTGTATCTCTCTGTCCTATCAGTTCGAACTCTAGTCTCAATCTCCCATTTATGAGATTCTAAAACTTGTGGACACCTAAAATATCCTGGGGGGGGGGAGGGGAGTGTGTATACGGCCCCCAGTTGAATAACACTGTCAAAAAGAGTTCATCTTTCTTTTTGAAAGAATGATGGAGTAGAAGGTAGAATCTCAAATGACAAAAAAAAAAAAAGTAAAGTAAGCATTCTGTGAAAAAACACTAAAAGTATTTAAAACATCTTTAAAACATTCTGTTAAAAACACTAAACATGGGGGTTGGAGCGATAGCACAGCGGACAGGGCATTTGCCTTGCACACGGCCGACCCGGGTTCGATTCCCAGCATCCCATATGGTCCCCTGAGCACCACCAGGAGTAATTCCTGAGTGCAGAGCCAGGAGTAATCCCTGTGCATAGCTGGGTGTGACCCAAAAAGCAATAAATAAATAAATAAATAAATAACACTAAACACATAAAATCTTGAATTAAAATTAGAAAAGATAACATCCAACATTTATTGGTTAAAACATAGAAAACCATGATAACAAATTCCACTTTAAATCTGAAAGAGATTAACCCACTGGACAGGTTAAAGGTAAATTTTGAAAAGGAAATTCTTTAAAAACATAATAATAATAATAACAAACTCTGTTTCAAACAGAGGATACACTGCTGAAAACACATTCAAGAAGAATGTGTAATGTCAGATCCCAAAAAGTTAAAAACTGGGGACAACCCAAGTTACCATTATAAACTTTGGTTGGTGAAATCATGAAACATAATGATGATTTTGAAAAACTTTACCAAAACTCTGCACCCTTCTAAAATTAGAAGTCTGAGTTACTGACCCAGTAACAGTCCAATATTTCGGTCTTACAGGCTGTCTCGTTGGAGGGCAGGGCTGCGGGGGAGGGTGCACATTCCTAAGCAGTGTTAAGCAGGTAGGAATGGGTGGGTGGGGGGCACAAATTCGTGGCCAACTGGTCTGGAGGATGCTGTGCTGTTGCTCAGCCTTGTGATTCCAGGGGTTCCTGGATTACCACTACCAGGGGGTCTCATGGCCATACTCAGTGGTACTGGGAGCCAGAGGGAGGTTCTTCAACCAGCAGTGTTAGGAATCAAACCCAGGTATACAGTGCTTGCTAGGCATGTAGTAGTATCTCTTTTACTGTTGTTTGGGGAGGGGGGCACACCCAGCATTTCTATGGGCTGACTCCTGACTCTAAGCTCAGAGCTCACACCTGGTGGGGCTCAGGGGACTCTATGGAGTGCTGGGGATGGGTCCAGATGTCCGTGTGCATGGTAAGGTGCTGCCTTCTGTACTAGCTGTCCAACCCTCTCTAACTTTTAAATGTATGCTGTTTCAGGGCCGGAGCTATAGTATAGCAGGTAGGGCATTTGCCTTACACGCGGCTGACCTGGGTTCCATCCCATATGGTGCCCCAAGCACCAACAGGAGTAATTCCTGAGTGCAGAGCCAGGAGTAACCCCTGAGCATCTCCAGGTATAAGTAAAAAAAAAAAAAAAAAAGAAGAAGTAAATGTATGCTGTTTCAACTGAGATTTTTCCCCCCTCAGACTATTTCTTTAAATACACAATGGCATCACCTGTTCCTCTTCTGAACATTGTGATGAAGTATGCAGAAAAATGGTTTTATTTCTCAGATGGTGGCCCTCTGGTTCACTTTCATGAGTTGATTTTCTTGAAGTAAATAAGGTTTCTGAATAGTCAGTTCCAGCTACTCTTCTTTGGGTCACATCATCCTCTGAAATGGTAAAGTTATATAGTATTAAAAAGAATCTGCTACATTCAGTTTAATTTATTTTTTTGTTTACTAACAGCATTTTCTTCACGACCCCCAAATATTTTCAAAGAAATGTATAAAATTAATTATCCTAAGGAACTATGCACTCTTAACTTTATAAAACTCTTTCTAAAATGCTAGGAAATATAATACTATTTCATATATTGTTCTAAAAATACATACTGTGAGCTTATTATATACCAAGCATTATATATATACCTGTTGTTTAAAGGTCAGCATAGAACTTAAAATATGTATCCCATTTCCTCTTAGATTTTAGCAATTTTTCCCTTTATACGGAAGCAATAAGGTGAATTTTTTTCTCCTTATATGTCCAAGTGATTTTAGAAAATTTGTAAGACAAAATGACAAGCATCATAATCCTAAATGACAGAAAATCCTACTAAATAAAAATTTTTTCAGAAGCCATCTTTCTAATCATTACACATATATATGTTTAGATCATATCAAATTATACTGTTAATATTGTAGTAAAATGTAATGAACAATTTTTTTCTAAATGTGATAGTCATGATTTATTTTTAGAATAAGGAAAAATCTCAAATTTGTCCAATTAATGGACTGAGAAAGTTATACCATGATGCCACTCTAGAAATGTCAGGTATAAATCTGGATGAGATATAACTCATTAAACTTTGGCCATGTTGTCTTTGAAAACTGTGAGAGGACTGTCCCAGAGGGTCCTACAAATGTAAACTAAATTATCAAAGCTAGAGACAAAAAATAATAAATTATTCTGGAATCATGCTTTAAACTACAAATTATTGTTAATGTCATTACTTTGTATAAAACAGAAGCTCACAAATTTATTTGAATACCGCCCTCTTTTTAGAAAAAAATTACTCTGTGCCATCCTGTAAATATTCATTCATTAAACAAAGAAAAATTAATCCCCAACTGCACTTAAGCTACAGTCCTCCCCCCCCCCCATCTCCATAAACATATAATTCCAGAATCCATGGGAAGTGGTATCACCCACTTTGAAAAACCCTAATAAAACCACAGTATTAAAACAAGTAACATTAAAAACCAGCAATACTTTTAATAAGCATCTACTATATCTCATTTAAGCCTTAAGACAACCCTAGAGGTATGTATCTGTAGGATAACATTGGTATGTCATTTCTCCCTGGCCACAGGGAGCTTAGGTTTTTTGGGTTACACCCATCACAGTGCTCCTGAGGCATTCCCATTCTGGTGCTTATCTTTAATCTCTTCTCTGTGCTCTCTTCCCCAACCAGTTAATCACCATTTTCCCCTAAAAGAGTACCTGCGATTGTAAAGTCAAATTCCTCAGAAATCTGACTTTGTATTTGTAAGTGAAATACTGCTTTTCTCCTTCCCTTATGTCGTTTTGCATTGTTTACTTCAGAGTAATGTACTTTTTTTTTGTATAAACACAGGAAGACAGTTAATGTTATGCTTCCTAACTTCAGAGTTAATTGACTCCAAATAATATTCACTCTTGGGAATCAGTTTTCTTGACTTAAGCCTCAGTTGCCCTTACTTCCTAGCACCCCAAAAGCAGTGTCCCGACAAGGGCCTGGATGAACCCAGGGCAAGCTGTAAACTACCCTAGCATCAAAAGGGGCCAGGGCAAGCACCATAATACTTAAGCATGGTTAAGAGCATGGTCATGGTCAAATTCTGTCATGATCCAAAGAGTAACAACTGGTTTTAGATCCTACTAGGGTTAGGAAAAAAATCTGGCCTGAGCACTGCAGTCTGGGATCTACAGCAAAAAGTCCCCAGGAGAGCCACCCTACAAGCTTAATGTATCACTTACTGTGTCCATAAAAAAATGAATAATATTAAGAAGTAGAATTAAGATGAATGTTTGTGGTTGTTGGACTAAGGAAAGGAGAAACACACTCCTAGATGGTATCTGGCCCATGAGTGGATCTCCTGGCTGCAGATCTTTAGAAGAGCTTCTCCAGAAGGAAGGTCCTCTACATATGTTGATTGTGCTGCCTCACCTCACCTGCTACCCTCAAGGCTTGGAGGAAGCTGCAAGGTGGAGTGTAGAGACTAGCAATGAGGGACAGGAAGAGACGGGAGTGAGGGGCGGTGTGAGACTGGAACAGGTGCATAGGGAGAATGGAATAAATGGCAACTGATCACCAACCAGCCTGGTGGCCCTGTTCTCTCCTTCATACATCTGTTGGCGGCAGATGCAGGCTAGGGTGAGGGCAGTGGCTCATGGCCCTGAATGCAAATGACAGACGAGAGATACATTGCCACCACCTGCAGTGCTCACTCATTTATTTTGTCATTACACAGATATCCTTAGAGCCCATTCTACAGATAAGAAACCCAAGATCTACAAACAGGTTACTTATTTTGTCCATGCTGTTAAGTAGCAACGTGGGGATCTGAACCCAGGTCTTCTGAGTAAAAATCCATACTCCCAACCATTAAGCTACGCCACTTAAATCTAACCCAGATCTTCTGGCTAAAAATCTATATTCCTAACCATTATGCCACTTAAATCTAACAGTCCAAACAAAAGAAAAAGGGCCTCCGAGAATTAAGAATGCAGCAGAAAAAGAAATTCCAGAGAAGAGACAAGGAGTGAGTGAGTGCAATAGTACTAGACGAACCAAGGACCAAGTTCTTAGCTAAGATGTACTAGGTATGTTCCAAAAGTAGAATTCCCTTGCAACAAATGAAAAAAGTATAGACAGGAACTACAGAAAAGTGACAGAGGGGTTCAAGTGAGGCCAAGTGGCACAAGTCAAAGTATTGTCAGGTTGGGGAACCCTTGTTCAACCCTTCTAGTGCTCCACCATGAGTGTTTCCAGAGACACAGAAAATACTTAAGCGGTGAGCTTCTTAAACAGGCTTCTATACTGAGGGGACGAAGTGATAGCCTAATACAGTAAGGTAGTCACAAGTGTTTCTCTTCAGTTAATAGTTCTATGGCACCAGTACTGGTGAGATCCTTGATCTGATCATCACACCCTAGGACTGTCCAGTTGGAATCCTTTGTTTAATTCTGAATATTGGATCGTTGGTAGAATTAAGACTTGTGGAAATCTCCATAGAACACCGACACAGAAATACCAAGTGGGGAAGAGAGGTAAACAAGACAATAATACACTGATAACTCATTAAGCTGGGGAGGGAAAATACAAACACTGAACACATCACTCTCTCTAAAAGGATTAGATTAGCTAATAACCACAAGCACAACAGGCCAGCTTGCTCTGTTTCCTCCTGCAGGAGCTTCATGATTTCTAATTAGTTACTACTAGGAGGGTAACCCCTGCGTTGGCCTCCACAAATTCCAAAAAACTTGAGCATAAAGCACTGGCCTTGGCTACTGGAGTCTTAGAGCAGCAGGGGTTTCTGCTATGAGTCAGGCAGAGGGAAGATTGCTACTGTAATAAACAGCACGACAGAAGACAAGTTAGGAATCATTTTAGGATTCAACCTGCTTACGTCTTGCTCATTTACAGCCACAACAGTTCCGTCCCTAATCAGTGCCAGCGCCAGATAACAAGTGGTAGAAGGGCAGAGCAAGATGATCCTGGGTCTGCTTGAGAATGGGGGTTATCTGCATAATAGGGCTCCTGCAACTTCATCTAAATAAGACGCAATGCCTCCTGTGATGACCTGTTATTTCTTAGTGTCTTGTTTAATACAGAAAGGAGCAAGCTCAGCTGTCCCTGCCGTCCCTGCCTGTCCATTATGTCTAGCACAATCTAAATCCAGTATTTACTAAGAAAATACTATATACCCAGCACAACACGGCTATAATTATCTATTGACATGAAAACTTGAAGAGCACAGTGATTTCTGGGAAGAACAGATGTTTCAAAAGGATGGGTTCCATTTGTTCTCATAATCACTCAATGTACCCCTCCATCTGCAATGAAAGAGGCAGGTTATTTGACAGAAAATCAGATGAGATTCCTTCAAAATTAAAAAAAAAAAAACGCATGTATAATGAATGTCCAACTGCTGATGCTGATGTTGAATTGATGTTGGGTATTCCATACCTAACAAAACTTCTGGTTCACTCTTTTGAAACTTCTTCCTTCTGTAAGCATAAAGCTTTCATTTTTAAAAAAAAAAAATCAGAAGATTTATAGAAGATAAATATCTTTCTCTTTCACACTCTCTCCCTCAGTTCCTTCTTCCTATAACTTACAAAAATAGAGTGCATCACTCCAAAAATCCAGAAATACTTCTTATGAAGGATTTTATCCACACCTGGAAGTTCTCAGGGCTTACTCCTGTCTCTGCACTCAGGGATCACTCCTTGTGGAGCTCAGGGGACCATACGTGGTGCTGGAGATTGAACCTGGATTGGGCATATGAAAAACAAGTGCGCTACCCACTGTATGATAGCTCCAGAGTTTTATAACTTGTTTAAAAACAGCAAATAATAATAGCTCTTGGCAGAACGAGATGGAGAAAAAAGTTCTTTTCCAATATGAGAGTGTCAAAAAGGCAAAAACCGGTGCAGTCCAGAATCCACAGTGGCCAAACAGCTGATTGGCGAGCCAGCCTCTGCTTCCTAGAGCTATCCTGGTGGCAATCCGAAAGTGCCACCCAAGTGTCTGTCTCATCTTCTTCTGTTTCTGTTTTTCATCAGAGCTCTTTTCTACTGTTTCATCTTATCCCTAATGTTTCTTGCTTTGAAATAAGTGTCAGACATAATACACTTTAGAAATCTGACAGCAATATTTCAGAGAACAAGTAGGTTATTGAGACCTGAAAGAGCGTTTCTTTGGGCATTTCTGAGTCAAAACTTCAATATAGATGAAACAAAGAGGTTTTTTCTAAAGGTTTCATTATTCTGAAGCAATGGAATTTCAATTTTCTTTTGATACCAGACAAGCTTCCAACAGATCTCCCTTACAAGGCCACCAACTATATCTACAGTGTCTAATTTCAGGCCAAAGAAAAAGGTTACACTCCTTGAAAAAGCTGAAAATACCAATGCTCTACCCCAGAGCACTGCCCAGATGGCCCCGGTGTCCCTGAACACTCCTAGAACGGCAAGGTGGTCCCAGGCACCACAAGGACTGAGTACCATCACCCTGTCAGGTGGCTTAGTACTCACTAAACCACCACGCTGTGTGGGCTGAGGAGAGCCAGGAGTCATCTTTGAGTCCCTTTATTTGAACGATCGGTTTGAGGCTCTTCATGTTTCTAGAGCGAACAGACGCCATTGGGCTACACTAGCACGCGACAGGGACAAATGGAGACATTACTGGCACCCGCTTGAGCAAATCGATGATTAACGGGAAGTTAAGTGATTAAGTGATTAAGATTTGAAAGCACCTCCCCTCATGAAGAAAGAAAGAAAGAAAGAAAGAAAGAGAGAGAGAGAGAGAGGAAGGAAGGAAGGAAGGAAGGAAGGAAGGAAGGAAGGAAAAGAAAGAAAGAAAGAAAGAAAGAAAGAAAGAAAGAAAGAAAGAAAGAAAGAAAGAAAGAAAGAGAGAGAGAGGGAGGGGGAGGGAGGGAGGAAGTGAGGGAGGGGGGAGGGAGGAAGGGAGGAAGGAAGGAAGGAAGGAAGGAAGGAAGGAAGGGGAGGGGGGAAGGAGGGAGGGAGGGAGGGAGGGAGGGAGGGAGGGAGGGAAGAGGGGGAGGAGTGAGGAGAAGGAAAAGGAAGGAGAGAGGGAAGGGAAGGGAAGGGAAGGGAAGGGAAGGGAAGGGAAGGGAAGGGAAGGGAAGGGAAGGGAAGGGAAGGGAAGGGAAGGGAAGGGAAGGGAAGGGAAGGGAAGGAGGAAGGAAGGAAGGAAGGAAGGAAGGAAGGAAGGAAGGAAGGAAGGAAGGAAGGAAGGAAGGAAGGAAGACGCCTTGATCAATTCTAGCACGAATCACACACTGATTGACATCTGCCTGATGAAAGCTCTCAGTCCCTTTCAGAGAACTCAATTTTGAATGAAATTTTAAGATTCAAATTCAGATTCAGATTCACCCACTCCAAAGCCAAATTCCCCGTCATGCCAAGAAGCCCCATCACCCATCACAGATCACTCCAAATTGCCTCAGATTTCCCAACAAAGCCCGCCAGCCACCTCTGTGTGTTTGTTCTTCTGCACCACGGTCAACAGCAATATAAATCAGGAACATGCTCTCCGTCACAAACAGATATTGACTGTTGCAAGATGGAAAGGAAACATTCATGGGGGGAAATTCAGTGCAACAGCGGGCAGTGGCAAATAGCCTTCTGCAAAGAGAATAGGGGATAAGCAATCATGCTTATAACAAGGTTGGGTACTTTGGAAGTCAGGGGGTGATTTTCACATTATACTCCTTGCCTAGAGCGATGTTTCTCTGGACAATAATATTTGCTCTTGATTTGTCCAGCCAAACTACTTCACTCCACTGCTCCTTGATCACAGGCGCCTTGGTATCTGGCCTCCCCCGGAGCGATAGTCGTTAGGATTAAATAAGCAATTTAAAAACCAATCAATCATAAATCAGAATAAATCCAAAGAAGCTAAATTCAGCAGACAAATGTTTTCTCTAAATTCCCTTTGCAGTGCTCCGAATTCCAACTGTTTTATGTTCTTCATTTGAAAGGGCACAGGGAGGAGAGGATTACCTCAGCCTGGCCAGTCGGGAATAATTGTGCTTTCCCCGAGGCTGGATGATAATTGACTCATTATTCATAGTCATAGCTCTCAAACTGCCAAGACACAAATGCGCAACCCAGGCCCGGAAACAAAAAAAAAATTGTGTGTCAAAAGCCAAGAAGAGGGACACAACAGCAATAAGTTGAAAATCTGAAATGTCTAGTGGCAAGCACTTACAGAGAGAAAAGGGAGTAAAGTAGATACAAGTTTATTTTCAGGAAGAAAATCTACCTTAGTGGCGAGTTCTATAAGTCATCCCATCCCAGATTTATATGCTGGCTACTCAGCTATTAGGAAAGATGAAATCTCACCTTTTACTACAGCATGGATGGACCTGGAGGGGAACTTGCTAAGCAAAATATGGTAGGAGGAGAATGATATTGAAGGGTGACACGTAGATGGAGTATATAAAGAAACAATGCAAGGGAGCAGATGATGCCAATGAAAAGGAGGCTTTGAATTCTGACCACAGAACAGAGCTTACAAAGAAGGGGAGAGAGTGGGTGAGAAGGGTGGAAGGGTTCAGTGAATTATTACATTCACTGGCAGTGAGCTGAATTATTACATTCACTGAGTAGTAAGACTTAAAACACGTTGACACCCTACAACATGTAATCATTTACAGTCTAACATGGCATTAAAAAAAATTAGATCACCTCAATAAGAAAATAAGTTAAGAGGTTTGCTTTCCAAGCCTGTGTTCTCTCTGGAATGATATTAGCTCACTTGCTTGCCTCGGTCTCTGCTTTTTCCACTCTGCAGAAGCGCCTGTTCTCTCTTGAACACCTTCTTTCTCTCTTTCTCTCCCCTCACATCATTCTAATCAGTGTCTTTCTGTAAAAATTATCTTCCTTCACATTGCCATCTCCACCTGAAAGTCTTTTCTGTGAGGGAAGGGGACAGACCCAGAACACCTGTGCCAAGGTGAGGACTGCCTTTCCCTTCCTGCAAAGGGCAATTCCTTGCTCCAGTCTTCGTCCATGGCATCCCCAGAAATAGGGTGACAGGGATCAACTTTCACATTGTGCAGAACAAGTGGACCCCAAGGCGTAACTTGATGGCTACCTAGAGGTGCTGGTGGGACATGAACGTCTGTTTCAGGTAGGTGTTCATGGCAGACTTTACCTGTCCTAACCCAAGCCAGGCATTTCCCCAAGCACTGGTGGCTGAGGTGGGTCAAGCAAGTAGAAGGGCAAAGCATCCTTTCCTCAAGTCTACCTCCCTCACTCCCAACTTTGCAGAGCCACCAGCAACACCACCATCCATGTGACCTTCTTTCCTCCAATGTTTCTCTCCCAGGCCCCAATCCAACCACTTAGCCAGCACACAACAAATTCACTTCTTATTGCTTCCTCCAAAAAAAAAAAGGAAATGGCAAATGAAATTATCAGGGGGGAATTTTTTTTTAAAGCAAAAAATGAACATAAGAAAAAGTTAAGAAACAAAACTTTCATTCTAGACTTCAACTATGTGCAAGATGACGAAGCCCCTGTCTCTTACAGAATTTACGAAGAAGTTAAGCCAGGGGACAGAAACCACCAAAATTGAACACCGCCGTGGCAGAAGGTAAGAAGAAAGGGACCAAGTCAGAGCATGGGTAAAATCACAAGTGGTTTGGGAGCCTCGCTACCTGCTTCCCCAAAGAACGGGTTGTCTCAGCTGGGCGTGGGAAGACAGAGTTTCCACCAGCAAGCACAGGGAGGAATGAGTTGTCCTGGAGAGAGAGGGAAAACTGACTATGCACCCATGGGGAGGAGGCACAGAGGCTGAGTAAGAATCACCTCACCCAGCGGTCCAGTGGCGTGTGTGTTATATATACTATACTGATGCCACCCTGGTGCCAGCAAATTGCTATGTGCATTGACACTGTAAGAATCAGCTGATGAAAAAGTGGGGCCACTGAAATGGAGCAGCAGCCTCTGTGGCAAAGCTGTGGGTAATAGTGAATCATGTGCTATCACTCTTAGTGGACATGAAAAAGGCAACAACAGAAAAAGACCTGGGTGTGGGAGGTGCCTTACCCAAATCAGAACTCACAGGGAGTCTGATAACACACCACTAAAATAGGTAAGGGTATCAAATTAGTCCAGATATAAGGACTTCTAGACCCCACCCATGGTCTGAAGACTTCTCCAAGAAGAAAACCTTAGAACCCTTACTTAGGAGAAGAGGGACCATCCTCTCTGCAAAGACACAGCTGTGAAGGGACTCTCCGGGCTTCCACTGCTGTTGATCAGCTAGCCTGTTTCCTGAACCTCCATCTTCAAGTGGTTTGTGCCCACCTCCACTTCACTCTTTCCTGCTACTTGAATTGCATGCTTGTATTTGTGTAACGTAGAATCCCTCAATAAAATTATATTGTAGCTATATGCAGTTGGCTTGAGTCAGAGTAAAACCTCTTCAGGTTAAGGTGGCAATTAGCACTCTTGCAACCAAACCTGATATTATAATTTGGAAAGGGTGCAGTATACTGAACATTACCATGGGCCATGGGATTTACAGTCAGAACTGGGCTTTAAGAGATCAATCAGGGACACTCCTTCACTGTTGGTGGGAATGTCCACTGGTTCAGCCCTTCTGGAAAACAGTATGGACGATTCTCAAAAAATTAGAAATTGAGCTCCCATTTGACCCAGCAATACCACTCCTGGGAATATATCCCAGAGAGGCAAAAATGTATAATCGAAGTGACATCTGCACTTGTTTGTTCATTGCAGCCCTCTTTACAATAGCTAGAAACTGGAAGAAACCTGAATGCCCAAGAACAGATGACTGGTTAAAGAAACTTTGGTACATCTACACAATGGAGTACTATGTAGCTCTTAGAAAAGATGAAGTCATGAAATTTACATACAAGTGGTACAATATGGAAAGTATCATGCTAAGCGAAATGAGTCAGAAAGAGAGGGATAGACATAGAAAGATTGCATTCATCTGGGGGATATAAAGTGACAAAGTATGAGATTAATACCCAAGAATAGCTGAGATCAGCACCAGGAGGATTACTCCATAACTTAGAGGCCAGCCGGGTATCCTAGAGGAAAGGGCTGTTCGGATAGAGAAGGGAGCACCAAATAAAGGATGTTTGGAGGATCCTCCCAGGAGGGGAGATGCATGTCGAAAGTAGACTATGGACTGAACATGTTTGCCACTCAATGCCTCTTTTGCAGACCACAACACCCAAAAGGAGAGAGAGAACACAGGGGATTGCCCTGCCACAGAGATGGGGGGATGGGGGGATGGGGGTGGGAGGGATATTATCCATGGTGGTGGAAAATGGGCACTGGTGGAGGGATGGGTATCTGATCATTGTATAATTGAAACCAAAGCACAAAAAATTGTAAATCTACAACTTTAAAAAAAATAAAATAAAATAAAGGGGAAAAAAAGAAAAAAAAAAAAGAGATCAATCAATAGAACAGAGCACAGTGGTTAAGATACTGGTCACAGTAAGTACTGCAGGATAACGTTGGTTTGCCCTTCTTCCCTGGCCACAGGGAGTTTGGGTTTGTTCATTGCTCCCCCAAACTGTAATTACCTTTGCCTCCTGATCAGACTCTGCTGACTTGTAAATATTGTTTTTCTCTTCTCCTTAATGTCCTTTGCATGGTTAGTTACTTCAGAGCAATTGTATGGACACAGGAAGACAGATAAAAAGATAAGCCTGTAACTTGGGAGTTAATTGACTCCGGATAATATTACCTCTCTCGACTTAAGCCTCAGTTTCCCTTACTTCCTAGATCCCTAAAATCAGGGACCTGACAAGGGACTGGATGGACCCAGGGCAAGCTGTGAGCTACCCTGGCATCGAAATGGGCCAGGCCAAAGTGCTATAATGCTTAACTATAAGAGCATGGTCATGGACAAATTCTGTCATGATCCAAAAAGTAATAGGTAGATTTATTAACCTGCTACGGTTAAGAGATTAATCCAGCCTGAGCACTATAGTCTGAGTCTGTGGCGAGATGTCCCCTGGAGAGTCGCCCCTATAAGCCTAAATGTATCTATTACTGTGTCCATACAGAATGGCAAATATTTGAAGAAATAGGAAGTAGAATTAAGATGTTATTTAAGTTACTGGTCAAAAGAGAGGAGAGAAACACCTTAAGTGCTGTTTTGCCCTAGTGGGCTGCTGGTAGTCAGAAAAGCTTAATAAACATGTTGATTGCGCTGCGGGGGGGGGGGGGGGGGGGGGAGGCTTGGTTTGGGAGGCCTCGTTAGAGAAGAGGTGGTTGCTGGGGAGAGACTGAGAGTTAGAAAGTTGGGGGCAGAGCAAGGGGCCAGAGTTGCAAGGAGATTACACAGCAGAGGATGGAGAGAGCAGGAAGAGCGTGAGAGTTGGAGAGAGCTGAGGGTGAGTTGGGGAGAGAGTTGTGACATTGTGGAGAGTTTAGGAGAGATGAGAGATAGAATAAATGGCAACTGATCACCAACCAGCTTGGCCCTGTTTCCTCCTTCTTCGGCCCAAGGCAACGGCCATCCCAGGTGGGGAGGCAGTTCAAGAGCCGTACACAGGCATTAGTTAATGTGTGTTAGCATCACCAGAGCTAAGAGGAGTTTACATCAGTACAAAGCTAGTGTCATAACCCAGGTGAGAAGTACAGAGAGACTGCAATGGATTTCAGAAAGGAAAACGGGTCTTATAAATTGAGACTGAGCTCGGGGCTTCTAAAAAAGAAATGAAAACTCTCCTATAGGTTATATTTCCTCTCTTCAGATATTTACCTTATCTTGCCACTGAAATCTTTACTATTATTTTAGCTGAATTTGGTATGCACTGGGTAACATATTTTTCCATGATTTCTATGAAAATAGAAATAAAGCAATTTCTATGGGAGTAGTAATAAAGCAAGCTTGCACCCTGCCAAATGGGCCATACTCTGATGCAGAGAGAGAACCCATATTAGCCCTACAGATAAAGAGCTCACTTTCTCAACAGAGTCAGTCAAGGCCACCCAAGGGAACCAGCTCAACTCCCTGAATCCCTGACAGAGGGACAGCTTCTGGTGAGGATGACCACAGTTGAGAGGCACTTTGTCATTACTAAAATGTTTGCTTCTTTTTTGTATCACAATCACATCTACTTAAAACTTTAATTGTTTTGTTTGTTTAGTTTGGGGGACCATATCCAACCGTGCTCAGGGCTTACTCCTGTCCCTGCATACAGGGATAACTCATCACTGGTAGTGGACTTGGGCAACCATAGGGGGTGCCAAGGATTGAACCCAGGTCCGCCCTGTGCAAGGTAAACACTCAACCTGCTCTACTATCTCTCCACCTCAAAACTTTGAAAATCTGTTCCCCAAAACATGTATTTTCTAAATAAAAACAAATATTTCCAAATAGGATTTTCCTAGTTCTTAAGCAAAATACAGACTCACAAACCAAATACTCATTCAGTGAAAATTGGGTAAGAATCTATGTATCCTAAAATATTGCCTTGCATACCTTTTTTTTCTTTTTGTGTCACACCCGATGATGCACTGGGGATATTCCTGGCTCATGCACTCAGGAATTACTCCTGGTAGTGCTCAGGGGAACTTATGTGATGCTGGGAATTGAACCTGGGTCGGCAAAACGCCCTACCCACTACGCTATCACTCCAGTCCCCTGCATATCTTTTTTGAGGGCTAATTTACAATCTGTTCACTTTAAATGTACCAACCAAAGGTTTTATGTGCAATCATTATGACAATTAAAAATTTTTAGATCATTTTCCTCACCCCAGAAAGGTCTTCAGTCCTCATCTGCAGCTACTCTCTGCTTCAACTGCAGGCAGACACTAATCTATGTGTTTAAATCAACAGATTTGGCCTTTTCTAGATATTCTATCTATATAAATAAAATCAGGTGAGATACGATTTTTTATGCCTGACTTCTTTGCTTAAGGATAATAACCCCTTGTTGATACATCCAAGTAAGAATATTTTACTTATTATCATTCTCAACCACTATTGTCCATTTGTTTTACAATTCACCAGTCAATGGACATGTGGATGGTTTCCGTATTTTGCATCCCCTTGATTATGAAAGAACCACTATCACTAACTCAAGTCTACACAGTATCACAATATGGTAAAATGGAAACAACAACAGACGATTGCAGAATTCTGATTTTCTTTCCTCTGTTCACTGACACTGCAAAGGTCTACCCATCTTACTTCCTCAGTAGGGTCACAGTTTTACAATCAGACTACTCACTATATACGTTCCTGTTTCTTCAGGTTTAGATGAAATCATCTGCTATTCATTAATCTACTTCTTCCCATTAAAACAGAAACCCAGGAAAGCTGGGCTCTCTCCCCCAGGAATTTAGAGTTCCTGAAAGGGGAAATACCCATTCACCTCTTCAAAGGATGTATAACAATTAATTCTAGAATGCAGTGTGCTATCCATCCTTCAGCCCGTGAGCCCCTGTTGTTTAACACTGGCTAGGCTGAAAGGCCAGAGGAGGAGCTCAAAAGGTACAGGACATGGCCTCTGTTTATCAGAAATATATTTAATAAATCATGCTCACCCAAATGCATACATTGTGCCTATCTTTCTGCCCATATTTCCACATCTCAGAATTTATCCAAAAGAAATAATTAAGTGGGCAAAGATTTTACTACAGACACAAAAATATCTACTTTAGTCCCTTTAAATGTTTCACTTAACCAAGGCTTTAAATTTTTACATATCTTGGGGCTGGACCGATAGCATAGCGGGTAGGGCGTTTGCCTTGCACGCAGCCAACATGACCGACACAGGTTCGATTCCCAGCACCCCATATGGTCCCCCGAGCACCGCCAGGAGCAATTCCTGAGTGCATGAGCCAGGAGTAACCCCTGAGCATCGCCGGGTGTGACCCAAAAACCAAAAAAAAAAAATTTTTACATATCTTTGAACAAGCATTTCTAAATATAAAAATTTATCCAGTGGCCATAAAAATTAAGGGTACAATGATGCAGCTACTAAAACATATTTATCTATACACATACGCACAAGTGTATTATATTTTGTCAATAATTTTCTGTGTCTATGTGTGCATATATTTGACATATTAGCATATGTCTAAACCTACATATAGTCAGCATTACAACAAGGACTTTCAGGACTACCCAGGTGATCTTCACATGACCTTAGGAGTCCCAAGAGGGACCTAAAAAATAAGGACCTAAAAATTAGTCCACAAACAGGACCTAAAAATTAAAAAGCAGGATCTGTTCACTCATAAATAGCAGTTAGAGAAAACAGATTAACTACAAAAAAACAAAATTCAACACTGAGACTATAAGACCAAGTAATGGCCACCAGAACAGAAGAGGAAGAAGTGGTACAACTGAGACAAAAGGGACAACTGTATGGTGAAGGACAGAACTGGAGTTTTAATGGGAAACACGGTAATGTCTACATGTGCTAACTTTTACCTAATGCATGATTTTCAATGATGACACATTTTACCTAATGCACGATTTTCATATGATGAAGCAAAGGTTCAGATGCTATGCTACTTCAATTTAAATTAGCAAATAGGATGATGGGGTCATGTAACACTGAATATAAACTGTGCTTTAAAATTTAATTAAATTTAAAAAAATCAAAAGGTATCTGACACCTTATTTTTGTCAAAGCATGTAAATACCTTTTCCTAAAGGTTATGTGTAGGCATAGTATTTAATCTATCCACAAGAGGCCAGTATAGCATTAGATCCTGAACTGTATCATTTTACACTACAAAATGGACACCACAAACACTGTATAAATGCACTATACAGAGACACTGCGTATCATATATTATTCCTACTTGGTTTTACTCTACTACATATAACTGGCTTATTTTACTACACATGGTTGGTTACTTCTAGAAATAGAATACGAATAACTAATGCTATAAACAGAATTTTACATTTTTTATATTGCACATTTAAGATTTCTTCAATAATTAATCTTGATGTAGCTCTTCTAAGTCATGAGCCTCATAATCAAAAACCTTTACCCTTGGGGCCGGAGCGACAGTTCAGTGGGTGGGGAGTTTGCCTTGTACCTGATCAACCTGGGTTCAATCCCGGCTTTTTTTTTTAATCTAAAAAAAAAAAATCTTGTAATGCACAATTGATAACAGATAACATTTTAAAGAATACTTTTACAAAAGGAGAAAAGCCTGCAACAGGATGGCTCCCCAGAAGGAATCTATAGACTGCCCATGACGTTCAGACGAATCAGGAGTAAGCCCTGAGTATTGCCAGGTGTGACCCCAAAGAGCCAATAAATAATTAAAAAAAAAAAAACCTTTACCCTTGAGTAACTCTTTAAAACTTACCAAGTACCTCTTGTCTATTTCCTCTGGTTCTCACCAAAAATATATGAGACACTGAGTGCTTAGAGTAGGTAAAAGAACAAACATGATAAGCTCTCAGTATCTGTGTTACAGAGCACAGTGCCCAGAAGTGGGGGAGGGAGGGAGGGAGGAACAGAGGAGAGAGAGAGAGAGAGAGAGAGAGAGAGAGAGAGAGAGAGAGAGAGCCTACCATAGACGCAGGCTGAGGGAGATGAGGTGGCGGGAGGAAAACTGGCATCATTTGTGGTGGGAAATGGAGACTAATGGAGATGGGTGTTGGATCACTGCATGACTGAAACCTGATCATGAGCAGTTTTGCAACTGTGTATCGCACAATGACTTAAATTAAAAAAATTAAAATTAAAAAAAAACACACTAGACCATCAATGCAGATAGAAAGATTCTTGATTTATAGATTCAGAGAGCCTGAGACACACACTCAAGTGGCAGCCTTAATAAGTGCATGGACCAGATCTTCTGAACTTTAAGCTAGACTACAGAATATACTGGCCCTTTCCAACATACTGGCCCCACCCAAACAAAATGAGAAATATAAAAACTGTAAACTTCATAAAATTCAATCTTATCAACCAAAAAAAACTCCCCATTTCCCTGAAACTAAACTCTTTTGCTTGCTTGCATTAAGATGCCTCGTCTTAACTTTCAATAAAAAAATTTAGGGGCTAGAGCGATATCACAGCAGGGAGGGCATTTGCCTTGCACACAGCTAACCCAGGTTCGATTCCCAGCATACCATATGGTCCCCCAAGCACCACCAGGAGTAATTCCTGAGTGCATGAGCCAGGAGTAACCCATGTGCATCACTGGGTGTGACCAAAAAAGCAAAAATAAATAAATAACAATCTTTTCTTCACATAAATTTGGAGAAAGTTATATGAAGCAACTTTCTTTTTTGTCTTCTTTGCAAATAAGTTCTTGGAGTTTAAAACTTTTTCAGGTAGAAGAACCTCTTCTGCAAAAATCTGTAACAATCCAGAATTTATACACTAGTGTGCAACATAAAGGCAATATCAGAGCCAACAAATAATACATATCTCTTTCATATTTCCTCATTTTTTCCAGGGTACTCCAGAATATCCCTCATGGAAAAGGTCTAAAACATAAAGATAGAAAATTGTTCTTACACTCTTTTCTTAACTGGTAGAGAATGTCCATTCACCCTAAAATCAAAATCCCCAAACCTAGGGTTATATTCTGGATGTGGTTTTATCAGTACTGTGTAAAAAGTAGTGAGCATAGCCTTACCAATCAACCCTCACTCTACAGACTATAAGCAAGCAAGCTGCCATTGTGCTTCCACTCATCTGGAGCCTGTGGAATACCAACATACAGAGAGAAATGAAGATTGACATGTTCAAGTGAGGAATCTGGGTCATTCATCTTCTGGTCCCAGATGCCAGCTAAATGCTGAATATATGACAGGAATACAGCCAATACTGAAATCACTGCAACATTAACACTCCATTTAAGGGCTAAAACCAATACCCAGAAATTAGTTGACTGGCTACAAGTCGCAAAAAAGTGTCATTCATAGGTAAAGGAAAAAATAAAATATAACATTTGATTCACAGACTCCCTGCTTTTCTTTTCTAGCTAGCAAATCATATCAAATCTAAAACAGACGCTAAGTCCAGAAAACACATGAAAAATGCAGGAACGGTTCTTTCCTATGCTACAGGATAGAGAGCTAACAACAGGTATCACTCCAATTGATCTCAGTTCAAACAAACCCAGAGTGGAGAAAGCTGCAGAGAGAACACTAAAAATCTCATACTAGACCAGCTGTGATTCCAGTTTCGTAGTAGGAAAATATGAGTCTGGTTAAAATCAAGTTTCCTGTTTGCAACCCTTTGGGTTTAGCTGACCATTTCAAAGAAAATATTATCGTACTATTTCAATGGCTTGAAATAACATTTTGCTAAAACTATCCATATTTGAATATGTGCCCAGTCAATCGAATCAAGGGATGTACACAATTGTATGACCTCCTGGGTGGAGACACTCTTTTCCCTCAAGTACGGATACAATTACCAACAAGTAAAATCAACACTTCAAGCTGATTTAATACATTTCAGATAAATACATAGACAACAAAAGTGCACCCATTTCACATAGTTTAAATCAGCTACTTTACGGTTGGTAGTAGCCATCATAAAAGTTTGTTTGGCTACAAGTAGTCCTCTACTTGTATTTTGTAAAAATTCAGAGCAATAGCACAGTGGTAGGGCGTTTGCCTTGCACGCAGCCAACATGGCTGAACCGAGTTCGATTCCTCCGCCCCTCTTGGAGAGCCCGGCAAGCTACCGAGAGTATCTCGCCCGCACGGCAGAGCCTAGCAAGCTACCCATGACGTATTCGATATGCCAGACACAGTAACAACAAAGTCTCCAATGGAGACGTTACTGGGCCCGCTTGAGCAAATCGACGAACAACGGGAGGACCTTTACTTTTACTTTACTTTACTATAAGATCCTGGGTTCGGTCCCTCGCACCAAACACACACAGAAAGTTCAAAATCCTATTGACTTGAGAAATCTCTCTCTCTCTGATTTATATGTATGCATAAAAATATGTTCTACTAACAAAAGTGCTTTTATTTGTACACAAAACAAATTTGACAATGTCTCAAAATATCTTACTTCATGGAGAAAAATACTAGAAGAGATATTTATTGTAACCAAATACTATGCATTAAAAGTACTGCCAGAAATAAATTTAATGATTGTAATTCAAAATGTTGTAAATACTTAAATACATTTTCCTTCCTTATCCAATTACACCTAAACTACAGCAGACACGGAAAACAAATGATTATCTACGGACCAAATATTCATGTGTAGAATAAACATGAATTGTAACAACCACAGCTGAAGATTTATGCTAATATATCTGAAACAAAATGGCTTGATCAGCTCAAAATCCATCATAATTTGAGGGGGGAAATTTCCTTCTGCAACTGAACCAGCAGTTTTCTACGTTTCATAATTTGTCAATTTGTTCCCTAAGTGTAGTGATTTAGTGATGACAAAAGAAATAGAAAAACAAATGAAAATTGCTTAATTATAGTTTGCAGATGTTCCCTCAAAGAGAAGGAGCAGGTTAGAGCAGCTGATGCTATTTCTTCCATAGGGCTCTGCTATAAATTAGTTCACTTCATTCCATCCTTTTTCCTCCTTCAGCATTTCTATGTGATACTTAATGTTACATAAAGTTGTGATAAAAGAGTCACATATGGATAGCCACCAAATTTATGATCAACAAAAAGCTATGAACTTTTTATTCTTCTCTCTCTATTCTTTTAAGGCAACACCAAAAAAAATTCTAAAAAGCTTTGAAATAACACTGGTTCTTTATTCCCTCCCCTTGGGATACTAAATTAACTAGGTGGGCTATTTTTTAATTGCTTTCAGCATCAAATCCTCCTATGATCCTTTCTACAACAAATTTTTGTTGAGGTTCATATCCCAATGGCCTGTGTCTTACGTTGAACTAATCCTACGCTGTGTGCTGGGTTATTTTCAAAGTGCACTCTTTACTGGTAGATTCACATTTGCAAAAGTGCTTCCCGAGTTGCCTGTTTTTCTTAATATGGCTAACGGAAAAAAAGAAACAGTAAGACACTGCAAATGGCCTATGAATCAAAACACCGGTCTATATTCTGTAGGGAATTAAATGTCTGATAACAACAGTGCAGAAAATGTGGTTGAAGTGCCACCTGGAAGCATAAAACTGGTCAGTTCGTTTCCAACTTCCTCTGGTAGGCAATCTGCCAGTTGCAAGGGTATCAAAACAATGTTTAGCCCACTGGTGTCGATCTAAGACTCGACAGAAAACAACTGCAAAAGGCTATACGCAGCAAGGATTATTTTTTTGTTGCTGTTTTCTTTTATGAGAGTAAGCTGTTTTTCTGCTCTGCTGAAATTCCTTTTCCTACTCTGAAATTGGTAAGAGGGCCAGCTGTTCTCTCCGTTTTCCTCTGTGGTATTTTTCGAAGCAGACTTTATATTCATTCTTCAGACTGGCAAAAGACTCTATACTCTGGTGGAAGTTTAAAGATGCATTTCTAACGTTCAAATTCAAAATAGCTTTGGGGGCCCAAAATGACATGTCAACTTAGGAAACGAGTTGTTTTATGTGCTGTCACTGGTTTTGTCTTTAATTACCTTTTTTGGGAAGCTGTCAAGTGTGAGTACTAATATCCATGGCTGAACTGACAAGTCAAAATTTACCAGTCCACAAGTGGAAACCAAATCCCAGCCCAAGACTCTAAGCTCTTGACAGAACATACTCTCAATAAGGAAAGAAAGACAAGATGCCTGAAATTAGACCTGTGTAACTTTAAAGATGTCACACAGCTTCTGCCGATCTGTGTCTCTAAGGCCCGAAACTTGGGACTCATCTTTGACTCTCTTCTCCTTTATTCCCACCAGCTGCTGTCACTCCCTCACTTACAGTGTCTCATCAGCCCCCTTTTTTCTGCATTTCCTCCTCCAGTCCTCTTCCCTACTGACACAAACATTTCTTCTAAGCATCCTGGAATTCAGCTGCTTCTCACCTTTGCCTCTTCTCTCTAGCTCTCAAGATCACTTGCAATGTGTCTATGTGCTTACATGTACATGTGTGGGTGCATGTGTGCACACATGTATGTGTGTGTGTGTATGTGTGTGTGAATTCCACTGTGGCTCACCCAAAGCTAAAATATGAAATGCAAAGCTGGGGATCATACTACATGCCTTTGTAGGCTCTTCTTTCTCAAGACTTTTCACTAAATGTAGATGTCTTTTAGGACCTAGAGATGTGGTACAGCCCCTGCTTAAGGCGAGAGGCCACTAGTTACATCCCCTGGAACTACAGCACATGCCACGTGGGATGATAGAAGAAATCCCAGTGAGATCCCTAATGGCACAACATTCTCCAGTGCACCAAAGCCACGAGGGGCAAGCATGAAAACCAACTGTGTGACCAGACAAGGTAATCACAATAAAGGCAAGGGGAGGAATATTAACAAATACGAAGGAAGAGGGAAGTTGACTTGACAGGATACTCTTTCCCAGATACATTCATTCATTCATTCATTCATCCTGTTATTTGTCGATTGCATCGAGCAGGCCCCAGTAACGTCTCTTTCATCCTAGCCCTGAGATTATATTCAAGGCTCTTTAGAAGAATGAGACCCATCATTGTTACTGGTATTTGGCATATTTGGTATGCCACAGGGAGTTTGCCAGACTCTGCCCTGTGGGCAGGCTACATTCGATAGCCTGCAAGTTTGTCCAAAGTAGGAATGAGATAATAAGATGTCATAAAAAGATGTCCTGATAAGATGTCGCGTGGCCACGCGGTTCCGGGAGCTGGATTTTATAGTCTCTGAGTCTTGGCCGCTGATGGGATTACACGGCGCCAGGGGGCCAGGTGGTGGGTGTGACCCCCGCCTACTGGAATTTGGAGGATCTGGGTGGAGGATGCTCAACTCCAATCTGAGTAGGCTGGGAGATCTCGGCCCCGGAACCCGCATGGCTCTGTCCCTCTGCCAGATTCATTGAAGGAAAAAGAAAATGCTACAAACATCAAGTATTGCAAGTATAATGAGAAAAACATAAATAAAGTAGAAGTGAAACTATGTACAAAAACACAAAAATTTTGACAGAGTCCTATCAAGTTCAGTAACTATTCAATGAATAGTACATTAGTATTGTAAGGTAATATAGAAATAAGTAAAATCGCTTGAGAAATTGGATCCTAGGAATTTTAAGATCAAAATGAGAGAAATACTTATCTTAGAGTTAGCCACAAAAAAATCTGAATAAAGGGGTATGGGGGGGAGAGAGAGAGAAGGACACACACACACACACACACAGAGAGAGAGAGAGAGAGAGAGAGAGAGAGAGAGAAGAGAAGAGAAGAGAATCGCTTAGCTACTCTAACCTCCATCTAACTACCCTGGTTACTATATATAACAAAAAGGAGCTGAAAAAGAAAAACCTGAGTATTATTTTCTTAGCCACTGCTCCTGAAATACATAATTTCTGTGTAAGGGGAATAGGCACAGTAACTAACCACTTGAAAAGGTGAGAGCAAATGCTTCTCAAATTGGATCATGTGACAATACTGGATGGACAATTAAAAGAACCTGTTTTTTTCCCCTTTCAGCAGTGTAGCCATAACTCTACATCTTATTAAAAACAAGGCTAAACTCCATCTTGAAAACTAATTCTTCAGAAAATATGAATACCCAGGCTGGTATCTCAAAGGGCTAGGGTTCATGTTTTGCGTGAGGGAAGTCTGGATTCCGTCACTAGCGACACTGAGTATGGCCCCCCAAGACATACACAGTATATGTAAATATATTATTTAAGTAGAGTCATGACAAAAAGGGACCATCACGAAGAGATCCATTTTCATTTCTTTTAACTACAGCTCTGACTTGTGCTCTATGTCTTAGGACTCCCGGCCATTTTGGTTCAGTGATTATCACAGACACACCTCAGACAAACTCTTCAAGAGCAGACTTTAATATCCTCCTCCAGGATCACTGGATGGCCCTCACATGAGCGAGCTCGCAGAGACTGCGTTTCTTCCCACTAAGGTACTCAGACGTAAGTATAATTTGCTTATTTGTGTCTCTCATTAGAGTACCTGAGGAACATAAACTATATCTTAAGTAATTTTGAGTTCCTGAGTGCCTAAAATAATACTTAGATCATCAGACAGAATTGTCAATGAGTGCAGTAGCAGGTAATCAAATACAAGTATTCCCATCTTTTGGGAGATGTGTGCAGAAAGTAGATAAAGGACCAAACATGATAACCTCTCAGGGTCTGTATTGCAAACCATAATGCCCAAAAGTAGAGAGAGATTTTGGGGAATCATGTCTGCCATGGAGGCAGAGGGAGGGTGGGAAAGGGGGGTTATGCCAGGGATATTGGTGGTGAGGAATGTGCACTGGTGGACGGATGGGTATTAGATCATTGTGTGATTGTAACCCAAACATGAAAGCTTATGACTAAAAAAGATTCCGATCTTTTTTTTATAATCTCCAAAATATAGATGTATGACAAAAAGGAGGCATTTTTTTCTTTCAGACAAATATTCTAGAGAGTCTGATAAATTAATCATACAAAGAGACAGAAATACCAAAGATTGAAACTTCGTCGCTTATCTTTTTCCACAATAATGTCAAAGATATAATAATGTCTTTACCTGTAATGAATAAAATAAAAATTTGCATGATGATTTTATAATACCAATCTTACAATTTTGTCTTACTCCTTTGAACAGATGAAATTGCTGAAAATTCAATTAGCTCTTTGCTAAGAATTAACAAAATATATATCATTAAACAGTTTGGGAAAACACATTTATTATCTGGTAAGAACTATGTTTTTATAAGCTGTTTTAAAAAATACATATCCTGCAAAACATAATCAACACAAATGTGCTGTATTATGCTATGATATTAACAGCTTCCAACTGTTTTCCAAGAATCTAAAGCAATAATGTGAATTTCTTTCAGTAGGGCTGTAGTTTAATTTTTTTCCAGGAAAGTATTTTTAATAGGATTACTGACCCTTTTAACACTCTTGGAAAGAAAATGAATCCCATGCGCATTCTGGCATATAACTATTATAAAAATAAATAGAACAGTCAATCAGTAAAAACGGTAATGGACTTGAGAAACTAAAGCTAATAACGAACTGTATGTTAAGTATATGCGATGATAACCACTTTAGCAAAATTATTCCATTGCATATCAAAAAAGTAAAATAAAATAAAATGACCCCAAAATAAATGAAGGTATGGGAAGGGGAAAACTTTGAGGAAATATCTTATGTCTTTCTTAAAATAGAACCACCTTCACTGGATCAATTCTTCTGGCTATCACTCAACTCTTAGTCCTGTTTCATATTAAAATGTTTTAGGGGTATGAGTAGGGGGACTGCAAGGACATTTACTGATTTAAGGCACATTTTTGCATTCGCAATTCGGTGCTTTAAGAGGAATGTTTTTCAGGTCATTAGTTTATAATGTGAAGTGGAGCCTAGGGATATTTTGAAAGGGGAAAAACCCAGTGCTCAGAGATGCAGTTTATGTGACATGCGTCATCATTTATTTCAGCTCAATTTGGGGCCCAAAACTAAACTCAAAACGAAGTCATCACATCTGCAGCAGTTTCTTTCTCAGCATGCAATGATTGTACAGAAATCTGAAAACACAGTCAAAACCATACCCCCAAAACAAAAACATTATAACTTCCTGAAAGTCTTAATGCCCTTGCAAGAAGTTCTTACCATTTCATAGCACCAAAATTAAATCAGTCATACAAATAATTTCCAAAATACCTGTATTAATATCAAATAATCCACTAAAATGCCACTGGCATACCAGAAGACAGTTATTTCTGGCAGTTTTTTGTTTTGTTTTGTTTTGTTTTGCTTTTGCTTTGCTTTGAGGCCACACTCAGAGTGCTGGGGGATTATTCCTGGCTCTGCACTCAAGAATCATCACTCCTGGTGGGTCTGTGGACCATAGGTAATGCCAGGCATTGAACTCAGGTTGGCAAAATGCAAGGAAAGAACAATAGCCACTGTACTATCTCTGTGGCCCCAATTTCTGCCAATTTTATATTTGTTCCCACACATCATCCTCTCCACTTCAAGATGCCATGTTTGGGCTCTTAAAATAGGAACTAAATCATTGGCAAGCACCTATTTAAATTTTGTATAAAAAGTCCTATACGAAAAGAAGACTTGGTCATAATCTTATTCACTGCAATTCAAAATCCCTTTAGTATAAATGAAACAAATGTCTGCACTTTTATTTAAGTGAAAATAAAAGTTGTAGATATTCCATCTTGCACAGTGAAAGAAATACATAATAAGCAATTTCCCTTTCTTCATAATGAACACCTTCTTTCTCTCTGGTTAAGGTATGAGTCATGTCTTAAGAGGGAGGTACTCCCAGAGTTTCTTTACCTCTGGGATTACGTAACTCTGTTCTCAGTCTTGGGATCACTTTAAACTCACCAAACGTTCTTTTACAAATAACAAGATTCCTAGACGCCAGCTATGATTTAGAGTGGGCGCCAACATCAGTATTCTCAAGAGTGCCAAAAAGATGGAAACCAAAGGGTCAATGACCCCAAAAGGAACAAGTCTCTGAGCAAGCCAAAGGCAATCTGAAGCAGGACCAAGAACAAAGATGAAAGATAAACTCAAATGACTACCGGGGCCACTTACATTAATGAAGCAGGCAATTTATATGCAATTTTTCAGAAAGTGTGAGCGCCAGAGAGGGTGACAAACTCACAGAGTTTGTTTAGCTTCTGAAGTTCTAGCAGAAATTGACAGAGAAGTTATAGTTTCTCCCTTACTCAAAACACACACACACACACACACACACACACACACACACCCACACACACGATCACGATCACAACCATCTTGTTGTTCGTCGATTGCCTCGAGCAGGCCCCAGTAACGTCTCCTTCGTCCTAGCCCTGAGATTTTTTAAAAAGTGCCATACTAAAAGCTCTTCCAGGGTTAGGAGAATAAGACCCATCATTGTTACTGGTATTTGGCATATTGGGTACACCACGGGGAGTTTGCCAGACTCTGCCGTATGGGCAGGTTACATTCGGTAGCCTGCCATTTTGTCCAAAGTAAGAATGAGATAATAAGGTGTTGCGCGGCCGCTCGCTTCCGGGAGCTGGGTTTTATAGTCTCTGGGTCTTGGCTATTAATGGGATTACATGGTGCCAGGGGGCCAGTTGGTGGGTGTGACCCCTGCCTACTGGAATTTGGAGGATCTGGGTGGAGGATGCTCAGCCCCAATCTGAGCAGGCTTGGAGATCTCAGCCCTTGGACCCGCACGCCTTTGTTCCTCTGCATAAAGGTACCGGCAGAGGCACGCACACACACACACACACACACACACACACACACACATTCAAAATTTAAAATGGGGACTCTATTAAACAATATTAACACTCTGTAGGGTAAACACACTATAGGGGTTTGGTCTATCACAATGAGTTTCTCATTTCTAGTCTAAAGGGTAGAAACAATAACATCACTATCATTACAACAACACAAACACGCACTCATTTTGTAAGTCCCCTTGACAAATACTCACATTGATGACCTCAACTAACTTCCATCAACCTTTGAATTATAGACCTTTATTCTCCCTTTATTCTTGCTTTATTCAGTAAATCCACCATCACACTAATGACTCTGAAGCGTTGGAGGCAAATGCTGGGATTCAAATGTAGCCAGTGTCTGCCACAGCATACAGCAGATTGTATTTTTTTTCAAGTTTTAAATATGCTTTAACAATCTCCAGTGATAACATATATGTATTCAAAATTGAGCGATGAGAAAATACTAATTATTTTTTTTTTTTGCTTTTTGGGTCACACCCAGTGATGCTCAGGGGTTACTCCTGGCTTTGCATTCAGGAATTGCTCCTGGCGGTGCTCAGGGGAACATATGGGATGCTGGGAATAGAATCCAAGTTGGCTGCATGCAAGGCAAACACCCTAACCGCTGTGCTATCGCTCTAGCCCCAAAAAATACTAAATGATTTCTCAGGTTCAATGACTATTCTCAAGTTCAATGACTTTGATTCCAGACTAAAACTCTTGGTTGTATTACGATATGGTTATTTATATGTATCTGTTGCAAGCTGCCCTGATGATAATTACTTGGTCAAGAAAATGGAGTGACTATTTATTAATTAGCCTGTCTGGAACGGCATCAAAGATAGATATGATCATAATAAAATTGTTCTGGACTTCAAATGCCATAAAAGAGCCAATTCTCCATTTCACCCTTGTTTTATTGTTGTTGTTGTTATTGTTTTCTGAGCCATACTTAGTAATGCTCATACGTTACTCTTGGCAAGATGCTCTGAACCTATCGCAGCAGTGATACCTATCCTCAGGGGACCATGTGGTGCTGGGGATTAAACCCCAGAATCTTTCATGTGTTCAAGCTCTTTGAGCTGTTTCCCCAGCTTCATCCACTTTACCTTTTAAAAGATGAGTAAAAGTGCTCAGAAATTCTTCATAGGTTTGCTCATGACAACTGACAAACTTTTCGAGAACATCTTCAACTGATTGCTCTTCACCCATGATCTCCAATGCAGATATCTGGGCAGGCATTCCTATTCACAAGGCCACTTTATCTAAGAGACAAAGGAAAGTATGAGCTAGAGAGTAAAATAAGACACCAGTGTCTATGAAAACACTAAAGGTGGGAGACAGAAGGAGTTCAAGTCTCCAAAAGAACAAATTAAGACAATAGAGCAATAAACTCTGCATTAAGACATAAGAATTTTACCCAAATTCTGAATGCTGAATTTCTTAAAAACCACAACTGAATTTCGCTTCAGCTTCCCTATTTCCATCTTAACTCACTGGAATATCATCACAAAATTGCAGTAGATAGACGAGTTTTTTGAGTGAGGTACCCTTCACAGAATATGTCAACCTCTCATCCATCCAATGACAAAAACAATTTTTTAAAAGTTTTGTTGAATTAAAGAGCCATCCTTTATGAAGTTATTGATAGATGCACCTTAAGCATATAATATCCCAACCCAGTGTCACCACCAGTGTCCAAAAGTATTAGTCAACATTTATTAGCTATTTATTTAGAACTCATGATAAACAAGTGCTATTCTGAGAACTTTCCTGGTTTGTTTCTGTTTTGTTTGTGGGGGGGGGGGTGTTGTTTTGTTTTGTTTTGTTTTGCTTTTTTCTCTTTGCAGTATCAGGGGTCAAACTAGGCCATCATCACACACCATGTGTAAGGCATGTCCCTAAGTCACATCCCCGGCTCCTGTTCTCAGCACTTAAATGGTAACTTCATACAACTTAAGCAGGGTTAGGGATATTGCACAGTGGTAGAGCACTTGCTTTTCATGTGTGAAACCTGAGGTTCAATCCCCAGTACCCCCCAGCACCTACCAAAAATCCTAACAACCCTTGCCCAGTTAACAGCCAGCAGGTTAAAATTGCCATTCTTAGGAGCCTAATTCCAGGGCCTGTGACCTTAATCACTTCCTCAAGCTTAAGCCTCTGCATTGTGTGATAACCATTTACTCATGCCTGTGCTATTGCATTACTGCTGCCTAACAGTGGACCTGTCTGAGCACCAATGTATCTACCAACTGAGAACTCTGAACATTCCAGAGAATCTTCAGGAAAGCTCCATTAAAGACTCCCTCCAAAACTGGGCCTAAATATCTCTCCCTGTACACTAACCCAACTACCCCTGAGCCCCATAGGATGGTAGTAAATAATTTTAGTCCTACGTGTACCTGACATCCTTTCAAATGCTTAGAAAAGTCTATGTTGTCCTTTCTTAGTCTTCTCATTTCATTCACTGAAATAGAATTTCATTTTCAAAACCCCGCACAGATTTTGTTTCTCTCTGAAGGGTTTAGTCATCCATCTCCCATTAGCCCCAGGGAGAGCTAGTCAGAATGTCTCTTAATGCCTTGCTTTAGGAATAGTTGTGTTCATTTCTGTGTTATTAGACCTGGCACCCATTAAGGGCAAGATCCACATCTTTTCATCGTTTTATCCCAGATGCTTAATAGCTTAAGTTATGGCATTGGCTAGCAGTCAATCAATACTAATAAAGAATAACCGATTTGAACAGGTACTTTAGTCAAGTATTGCTAAAAGTTGGCAAAACATCCAACTACAACTGCCCAATCACTTCACCTGTGACCTTATGTGACATAACTTCAAATATTTTCACCTCCTGATCAATCTCCCTGAAAAAGTCTTCTCACTAACCATACCGCATGCTTTTAAAATAAGCCATGTAGAAATTAGGACAAGACTTCAAATATGGTCTACACATAATGAGATCTAAGTTTCTCATTCTAAGTATTGCACTCCTATTCAATAGCTGAAAATCCCATTCTTCTGCTGGTAGCACCCTTCACACTGACAGTTTATACTGTCAGCCTAAGATGTAATATGTAAATCCTTGGCACAGTTTGAACTTTTTTACTTGTAATATTCCATCCACTCTGTAAGAAATCTCATTCTTGCTTAGTTTAGAATTAACCTACTACAGAAAGCTGAAGAGCTAAAGAATAATTACTAAAGCCTTCCATATAACTACTGGGGAATAATATAAAGAGGCATTTTTCAATATTGCATTGCTAGAAGAGAACATACTTCATTTCTTCCCTTTTGTGACTCAAAATAAAAATCTACCCATTACTGAACTTTATTTGGTACTTAACAAAAAGCCTGTTAGAAAAAAAAATGCTTCTAACCTCATTTAACAATAATACCTGTTCTCAGCTAACATGAAGGTACTTAATAGTTTTTATTTATTCTTTTTAATGAGACTATTTCTCAGAGGGAATACTTGCTTTTTTCTTCTGAACTTGCTTTTAAAGTATTTTACCAGACTCACTGAGATTTTGTGTGAGACAGATAGAATTTGCATCAATTGTCTTTCTACATACACTCCCAGAACACTCCAAACATTTCCAACCCCAACGGTTTTAAATAAGGAATCATGGGGGAAAGAGAGATAGTACAGCTGGTAGGGTATTTGCCTTATAGCCAGGGTTCAATCCCCAGCACCCCATAAAGTTCTCTGAGCCTGCCAGGAGTGATCCCTAAGCACAGATACAGGAATAGGACCTCAGGACAACCAGGTGTGGCCCCAAAACAAACAAAAATGAAATGTTAGCAAAGATGATAGTGACAGTTGTTAATCAGACTTAGAATTTTGTCCTTTGCCTACCCAAAGAGGTACACAGACAGGGACCTCTCTTGACTCTATGGTATTGATATTACCTAAAGATAAAACAATTCTAGGTGAAACATGGTGGGCGGGAGGAGACCAGCTGAAAATAAAAAGCATAGCTGTGTACCAACTCAAAATAAAAGAATCTGTTTCAGGCTATTCGTACCTAAAAATCAGATATTGGAAAAGCCATCAGTTACAGCTTATGCAAATTTATCTGCAACACCGCCAGCCTTCACCAATCCAAAATTTAATAAATTATGCCTGCAGTTGATAGATAATGATGATAAAAGCACTCAAAGTTGGTTATTATTTTTTGAGCATAGGATACGTGCTTAGAAAAATTAGAAAAATGTCAATCTGCTTTTCAGAAGTGGACCCCACAAAATTCCAACACTCCATTATGTCAGGGTCTTCCTCAAACCATCTGGGTCATCTACTTCAACAAGCAAATCCCAAACTGAAAGAGCCAGTTTGAATTTTTATATTTCTGCACATGACTTCTGAAAGATTCTTTAAGAGTGATAATAAACATTTCTTAAGACTTCTTTCCAATTCTCAATTTGATTTGTTTTGAGGATCTAGACTCAACACTACTCACTTTTTACTAAAGAAAAGTAATGGACAGACTGTTCAAAGCACGAATTCAAAATTCTTCGAGGCTTTCATTTTGTGTGGTTATCCCAGTACGAGGAGGCTATGTTCTTAACTGATTTGGGGGGTGAGTGGGTGAGGATGGAGGAAACTGTTGGGAAGTCCAGTTTCACCAATTATCATTATCCAAAGAATTTAACAAATGCTTACCTTCAAAGTTGGAAGTTTTTCTTATCTATAAAACTAAAATCACCTAATGTTAAAAGTCCCCAGGGACTGACAGACCATATAATCATTAATCATAATCATTTACACTCCAGTGGTTTATGCAAATCCTAGTGGTTTTCTAGTAGGAAGCATAATCTTCAGTTACCATTCATCTATTGTGTTTTATCAAAAAGTACTTTTCTTTAAAAAAAAATTTGAGACTAGATAATAGACTTCTTTGTGTTCTATTTGGTTTTTCTGTTTTAAGTTTAGCATGCTACACAAAAGACCCAGAAAAAAATTGTGATAAAAAGTAAATATGTATAATTATCTACTGGTAAATCAGCAACACTTCCACAATTAAATCCTCCAGAAGCAAAGGGAAATGCTACATTCTGCTTAAACACAATTAAAGGAAAAGCATGAGCTTGGGCTTGGTTAAGAACAGAGTTCTCCTTTTACCAAGTCTCTAAGACATAGTGAGAGGAACAATTATGTGCCAACGTCCTCTACAAATTTTTCTATCAATAAATAAACAACACTAAATCCAGTTCGCATTCTGAGATCACTGAAAGGATATTATTATAAAATATAGTATCACCACTGATTTTGAGCATCTTTGACGTTTATCTATAGGTTCTTGCTAAAAGCCACTTACTAAAAACAAATGCAACTTTAAGAGGCAAGAGTGGTAAACCTTGAAATATTAGTCTCTTCTCAAAGTACATAATAAGCTTTTTAATTATGCATTGTATATCTGTAAAGTATACTTGTTGAGTTGTACATCTGTCAAAAAAGAAAAATTTTGACCCTTGAAAATAATAAACAACACATTTTTATCACACTTGATAGCCTGTGTAGAAACTATCAAAGTCAACTGGCTCCAATTTTCATAGTTCTGCTCAACAGAAATCTCCTGCTGTGCTGAGAGGTAAGAGTGAATATGATCAAAATAATACCTTGCCTAAGGAAATAAAACCATCAACCTTAGTTCTTCACAGGATGAGTCCTTTTTATATTTAGGAAAATGGACAAATCTCAAAAAAATCAAATTATATTGTAAGTGTACAGATTTATTTATATGTCAGAAAAGAAATGGTATGAACTGATTTTTTTCCTTGACTGAATTATAAAAAGTTTGTATCTTCTATTTTTTTTTATGTCTTTTAGATCTGAAAAAAAATTCCAATGACAGAAATGATCAGAGTTGAGAGATATCTCAAGGTCATCTAGTCAAAGAGAATCAATGAAAAAAAAGTTAGGTAAGAATTTTGCCAAATAACATTTCTATTGCTGAACATTATTCTCTGATTCTCTATCAAACACAGAGTAATTAGATGTTTCTGATTATTAATTTCAAGGCATACATGAAGTCAGCTGAAATTAAGCAAAAAGCAGCAGTTCTAATTTTCCTGGATGAATAAATCCATATCTCTGCCTATATATGTATCCCAACAACACAGAAAACTTGGGTGCAAAGTAGATATTATAAAATATATAAAAAATATAAATGAAAGTATGCAGGTAAAATGTATATATAGCACTGATATACTATAAATATAAATGAAATATAAATATAAAATATAAATATAAATGAAAGTATGCAGGTAAAATGTATATATAGCACTGCAAGGTAGCACCGTCCTCCCATTGTTCATCGATCTGCTCGAGCAGGCACCAGTAATGCCCCCATTGTGATACTGTTTTTGGCATATCTAATATGCCACGAGGAGCTTGCCAGGCTCTGCCGTACGGGCAGGATACTCTCGGTAGCTTGCCAGGCTCTCCAAGAGGGATGGAGGAATGAAACCTGGGTTAGCAGTGTTTCATGGATAGCATGCCCTACCCACTGTGCTAGCATATATATGAAATAGAAAATTATTCTACACTTCAATGGACATTGTATCAGAATGAGATAAAACCGAATTCTAGCACTAAAGAATACACTGCACTTCGAGATCTAAAACTCTCTCAAGAAGTCTTATCTACACTTTAAAAACATGGAATCACCAAAAACACTGACAGTATAAACATCTAGACTTTCATATAAATCTCCCGAGGCATTATTCTTTGTAGGGACTTTTTTTTAACAACAACACTATTGTTTCAGACATACAGTACTGTTATTATTAAAGTCATCATTTGGTAAGCAGTAGGACGGTCTTAGAGATAATTGTTAACAACAAAACTTTAGAAGAGAGAAGCTGTACTGTCATCCACTTAGAGTGAACAGAAGTACACAATGACTGTTGACTACAAAATTTTAGCTGAGAGAAGCTGTACTATCATTTATGAAAAAAATTGAAAGTAAGCATGCCTTTTTTTAATGGGTTAGATATTTTCCCACTATTATTAAGATCCTATAACTTACAATACTGTGACTGACAGTTTCATGCTTACAATGTTTGCACACCACACCCACCACCAGAGCGCCTACTTTGCTCCACCAGTGTTCCCAGGACTCTCCCAGCCACTCTTCTTCCCACCCTACCCCAGTACACTAAATTCTGTATACCAACTTTCCAATTTTATTCCCTATAGCTATTTTTTGCTCTCTTACTATGCATCTTTATATTTCTCACAAGAGAGATCATTTCCTATTTGTCCCTTCCCTTCTGAATGACTTTACTGAACATGATACCCACTAGTTCCATCCACATGGTAACAAATTGCATTATTTCAACTTTTTAAATAGCTGTATAGTATTTCACTGAGTAGATATACCACAACTTTGTTTGTTTTAATTTTGAAGCCAGACCCAGTGGTGTCAGGGCTTATTCTTCACTTTGTGCTCAGGTATCACTCCTGGCAGGGGCCATATGGGATGCTGGGTATCAAACCCCGGTTGGTCACATGCAAATATCCTGCCTACTGTACAGCCTGGCCTCCACCACAACTTCATTATTCACCCATTATTCACATTTCAATTGTTTCTATAGCCTGTGTATAGAAGCATATATTAAAGTTGCAATGAATACAGGCTGCATGTATCTGTTCAAATTAATGTTTTATGTTGGGGGACAGTGGGTAGATGCCAAGTACTAGTATTGCTGATTTGTATGGGTGTTCTAGTACTTTTTTTCCTTTTTGAGAAATCTGCATACTGCTTTCCTTACAAGTTGAATTAGGCATTATTCTCACCAACAGTGAACAAGTGTTCCTTTCTCACCACAACCCACTAACACTGGAATAAAGACAGGATCACAGGCCAAAAGAACAGAATTAAGAGTCCTAAAATAAATGATCAAATTTATGGGCAGCTAATCTATGACAAAGGAGCTAAGTACTTGAAGTAGAGCAAGGAAATATTCTTTAACAAATGGCGCTGGGAAAACTGGATGGCCACTTGCAAAAACAATGGAACTATCTCTCACACCATTCAAAAAAGTTAAATCAAAGTTAAAGACCTCAAGATTAAAGACCTCAAGATTATATCAGAATCCATAAAATAAACTTAAGAAAACTCAGACAAACCTTTCCAGGAAAAGGACAAGACACACATCATCAATGATTTGACTCCAGGGACGTATACAATAAAAAGAAAAATAAATAGCACTATATTAAATGTAAAAGTTTTCCATGAGGAAACATAAGACACCCTAGAGAATGAATTAAAAAATATTTGCTCACAATGTACCAGATAAGGGCTAATATCCAAAATGCATAAAGCACCCACAAAGCTCAACAATAAAAAAATCCAATAACCCTATCCAAAACTAGAGAGTGGTGATAAACAAGACTATCCCAAAGAAGACATATGGATGGCTGGTAAACTCATCGTCACTTATTATTAGGGAAATGAAAATCAAAATAACAAACATATATCATCTCTCACCAGTGAAAATGGCATATATCCAAAAGATCAGAAGTAGGTATGTCTTTGCTGTATTTTTGCCTTGAGAAAATTTTGCCTTATGGAAAAAGACAACAATACTGAAACTTGTATCTAATAAAAACTGTGGAGTCAAATATATGTTACCATGAACACAGATGTCACAGAAAATGCCTTCACAGAAGACTGAGTTCCTTCCTGAAAAAAACATTACCTGTCTATTCAGACCTCCATTTCTGAAATAGGAATGGTGCTGATGGGCTGTTGCTTCATAACTATTTTTAAATTAGCGCAATAAGAATTGAGTGAACGTTTTTAAGTGAAGAGTGTAACAGGAACAAAAACAATTAAAATACATCAAAACAGAATACACAGAAAACAAAAAAACAAATCATAGACAATCTTTAGGCTATGATAGGCTATGATAGGCTTTAGATAAGCTTGATACCAAAAGCATGATCTAGAACCAGAGAGATATGGTTCAAAGGGTTGGAGTGTGCTGGGCATATTGGAGGCTAAGGTTTGATTCTAGGCACTGAATCAAAATCTTTAAAAATCTAAGTATCTATAAACATAGAGCCTTTTAAAAAACATAGCAAAGACATACCTACTTCTGGTCTTTTTGATGCCATTCTCACTGGTGTAAATGATCTTTGTTATTTTGGTCTGCATTTCCCTAATAATAAATAATGATGAGTCTATCAGCCATCCATATTATGTCTTATTTGGAGAAGAGCTTTTCATCACCTCTTAGTTTTGGATAGGGCTATTGGATTTTTTTTGCTGATTTTGTGGGTGCTTTATAAATCTGTCTCCCAGCACCTCCAGGAGTCATCCCTGAAGAGTGAGCCAGAAAAAAACCCTTTGTAACGCTGGATGTGGCCCCAAAACAAAAAAGTGACATAAAAAAGGTGACATGATTCTTAAGATAAAAAAGTAATAAATATTATCAAAAATTCAAATATTTTCTATAAAAGATCCTCTTAAGATAAAAAAAAAATTAAGGGCTTAGAGAAAGTACTCATATATCACATATACAGCAAACTCAACATTAAAGAAAAGTACAATTTAAAATAAATGACATGCACAGACATTTCAACAGAGGATCTAAATGGTAGTTCATATGAAAATACATTTGATATCATTAGTCACTGAAGAAATGTAAAATTAAAATCACAATGAGATAGTAACGCCAAATCTGTCAAGAATGCAGTTTCTAGTATAGATAAGCCATACACTGCTGGCAACCACATAAATGATTTAGCTCTTAAGTTCTT
The DNA here is from genome assembly GCF_029834395.1 of Sorex fumeus. Taxonomy (NCBI): domain Eukaryota; kingdom Metazoa; phylum Chordata; class Mammalia; order Eulipotyphla; family Soricidae; genus Sorex; species Sorex fumeus. The sequence continues at coordinate 18,825,307 of NW_026606064.1, forward strand.
TTGAAAACAAAAAATGGACCCACAAACTAACAACTGCATTCATAGACATTTATATCAGAAAAATAAACTTCTACCCAAGCAATAACTTGTACTGGAATATTCATAGCAGCTTTACTCATGATAATCAAATCCTACAAACTATTTGCTGTGCTCTAAATAATGTATGGATAAACTGGAGCATTCATACCATGAAATATTAGTCTATAATAAAAAGAAACTATTAATTTATGTAATTTATACAATATCATGGTTGAATCTCAAAGAAATTTCACTGAGTGAAAAAAAGCCAATCTTTAAAAAAATACATAAATATACATGACTTCATTAATGCAACATTTGTGAAATATCATAGTTCTCCAGACAGAGAACAGGTGGTTGCCAAGATCAGTGATGAGGAGTAGAGATGGGGATGGATCTACCATACAAGGAGTTACTTCAATGGAAGTACAGCTGAGTATCTGAATTGTGGAGACAGATTATACAAGTGTATATATTTGAGTTACATACACATATATAAATGTGTGTGTAGAATGGGAGAAATCTAAATATGCTCTGTGGATTGTTCCAGTGCCCCCCAATTTTATGTTCTAGTTTTTATAAGACATTAACATTGCTAAAGACTGGACCAAGATTTCATAGGATCTCCTTGTATATGTCAATTAGTCTTATCTCGTGAGTCCATAATTATTTCAAAATTATAAGTTTGAAAAGTGGAGGAGAGAAGAGTATATCAATTAAGGAAAAATATAATCTAAGGGGAAAAATATTATTACATTATTACAAAAAATTTACCAAAACGTTTGAACTCAGACATGTTGATTATTTTCCTCCAGCAGAAAGTTCTGCAGGTTGGGAATAATACTAATCTTTAAAATTATACGTTTAAGCAGAAATTTTCCTCTTGAAAAACTTGTTTCTCTTTCCTGTTTATCCATCCAGGCTACCGTAATAAGGTTTCGTGAGGCCATCATTCATGAAGCCTTGCTGTTCATCAGCATATTACATAAAATCAATTTTATTTGCCCAAAATACATTCTTCCTCCAAGGTATTTAAGTCAATCCAGAAATGTCTGCACTCACTCACTGAGACAGGTCAACCAAATATTAAATTGTTTTCAATTATACAGTTATTAATTCCATTAAACAAAAAAGAAGTGAAGTTAACATTCGACTTTCCTCTCCATCCTCTTTTTGATTAATTTCAGAAGATCCGTTGTTTTGAAAATAAGGATGATTACCTTTCCACGACTATTTTTGTTTCTTTATTTGAATTCTAAATTCAGAACTTTAGAGCTGTGTGTAATCACACAACTACCTTGAGTCCTAACAAAATTCATACAAGAATATTAATTGGCCTCAAGTCTAGTACACTTAGGAAGAAAAATCGACAATACTGCAATCATTTCCAATTTATCCTCAGAAATGTGATCAGCTACCTACACCAGTGAGTGAAGGCAATAACAGTGAGTTTCTTGAAGAACATTAGTTCAGTTTTTTCATAAAGCAGTGACTCCATAAATGGCAGAGATTCTGAGTCGACTTTATAGTGCTATGATAACACAGTAGCAATCCAATATACAAGATTTGCTAGCTCAATTGTCATTCCACCTTTACATGGGATGCAATGGCCCATCAATGCACAGTTCATCTGCATTATACAACAGTGACTCCACCAATCTCCATGAAAGTTACCCTGACTCTCTTACTCTCCACTTCCTGATCCCTACTTCACAGAACAGAGAATACCAAAAGGCCTATTTGAAAGCAAAACTTACAAAGTTACTTAGAAGCAGTCATAGACCAAAGTGAATCACCTCTTCTTGCAGGAATTTATTTCCAAGTGTTTCAAAATTCCAGGTATTGTAAAATAAAATCAATCTTTTCATTTGAAAATCTCTTGGAAGAAATAATATTTTAACATTATTTTTTATATTTTATTTTTATAAAATATTATTTTAATATTATTTAATAATAAGACATTTCTCAGTTATTTTTGATTCTACACCTCTATGACTGTGGAATAATAATAAACAGATTTTAGAGGTAATTCTAGACATCCCTAACTTACAACTTCTTTCAGTATTTTGCAGTTGTTTTTTTGGTGGTTGTTGTTGTTGTTTTTTGTTTTTTTGTCAGGTTGTCTCAATGTTCACAACATAACACACACACAAATAATTTATTTTGGGGGTGGTGGAAGAGTAACCTCCCGGCAGTGTTTGGGGACCATGGGGTGCCATGGATTAAATCCAAGGGACATATATAAGAAACATACACTCCAATCCCTTGAGCCCTAATATAAATAATTTCTTTTTTGCCAACATAATTTCTATACTCAAAGATAGAAAGTAAGAAATGCAAGTCCCCTGCTTCTCTAAAAATAAAATCTTAAGTGGCTTTTTTCCATGTAAAACGTATCAGAACTGTTTTTCCATCTTATTTTACAAGAAAAAAAATCCCCTTCAAAATGGAGAATACAGAACATATGAAAATACCAGTCATTCTGGTTGAGTGGTCTGCTTTAAAGAAAAGTGACAAGTCACTTGTCATGAGTTCTCTTAACAATCCATCATATTAACTGTAAATCGCTTCCTCTATACATTTCCTTGTCCTTCCTCTTTTCTCTTCTTTACCATTTTCAGTTGTGGTTGAATGTGGGATTCATTCAACAAGCCAAACATCTTCCTTTTCGACACTGTTTATCTATTATTAATTTTCCTTGAAAAGCAATCACTTTTTTTGAAAAAAAAAAAACTAAAAACTGCCTGTGCTTATATGAATAGGACTAAAAGCTGTCACAAACCTTATTTCAAACATTAACTCATTGGGCAACAGTATCACTTATTTCTCCAGACAAGTGGACACGGAAGTGTCTGAAAGGTGCACTGCATTTCTTGGAAAACTTGATCGTTAATTCACAGAAGGATATTCCCCCCACTCTCCCTCACCCCAGCCACATGCACTGCCCTTAAGCTCTGTGACCCTCGTCAAGTCATTTCATTCTTATGGTCTTAAGTAGCTGAAATATAAAAGTATGAGCTTGAAGCTGTCTTCCATAGCATTCTCTTTCTCCTATTAAGCTGTCTTTTCACTCAATTATTGTCTCACTATATTCAATTCCTTTATTTCCTCTGACCGGGGTGGGGGTAGGGGAGATTACTTAGATTACTTTATTCTGTAATTACACCAACTTGTATTCTCTATTTTCCCACTATTTTTTTTTCCTTTAAGGTAGAAAAGAACCAACAGATTGGCAGTTTGCATTTTCTTATTCTGCCTCAAGTCTTAAGAATGGGCTCTGTGACCTGTAGTTATGACTTCTTGATGAACTTCTAAGAACTCTAAAGGGTAAATGTGGGAGTAATGTAAATAATGCTTATTCATAATTAAAATTTGCCTCATCTTTCTACTACATATGTTCTCTAAGGGTAAAACCAGTTTCCAATATTTTTTCCCCTAATTTCACATGAGTCTACACAGTGAATGTTCAGGAAATATTGAGAACTATTTCATATTTAGTTTCTATACTGTGCATTTTGGTAGAGTGTGACCTTGACTGAACGAGAGAGCACAGAAAGTTTAATGTTCTCCTAATGGCAGAGCAAGGGCTCAGAGTTTTAAAACTCATTTCCAAAGGTGTTGCTAATTTCCAGTTTCTTCAAAAAACGACTAACACATTCAGCTAAATGTCATGCCACAAACTGCTTATTTTTTAGTGCTGGTAAAAATGCAAAGGCTAAAGTACTTGCCTAAACCTACCCATGCTCACTGTGTTCCATTTCCTACTTTGCTATTACTGTGGAGTTATCCAATATGTCAACTTTATGAGCGCTGTCACTGTCGCTAGAATTTCAAGTATCATAATCATTATATAACACCATAAATAGGTTACGGAAATAATTCAATATTCTTTTGCAGACAAAGAAAAAAATCATCATGGATGTAGCTAGAGAAATTATGATGCCTTTTTAAAAGATGAATCAACATTTCAAAGACAATCAACCAAGCAACTATGCTATTCACCAAGTGTTTTTAGTCAACCCAGAAAATATCCTAAACTCTTGCATAAAAAAGAAGGGTAACATATATTTCCTATATAACTACATAGCATCACCATCATAAAACAAAACATACGGAGTACACTGTACTATGCAATTTATACCAATTAATTCTCACAATGGGCTGGAGCTATAGCACAGCGGGTAGGGCATTTGCCTTGCAAGTGGCCAACCCAGGTTCTGTTCCTCCGCCCCTCTCAGAGAGCCTGGCAAGCTACTGAGAGTATCCCGCCCACACAGCAGAGCCTGGCAATCTCCCAAAGGCGTATCCAATATGCCAAAAACAGTAACAACAAGTCTCACAATGGAGACGTTACTGGTGCCTGCTCGAGCAAATCGATGAACAACAGGACAGTGTTACAGTACAATTCTCACAATAAGGCTGAATCACCTCCCATGATGGAGACTAAGAAACTGAAGCTTACTAAAGTCATTCAGCTAGTAACTGGGCAGAGACTCTAAACTCAAACCCAGACCTTTCTGCTTCTTAGTTTTTTGTTTTTTTTTGTTTTTTTGGTGGGGGATGGGGGGGGTCTGTGCTCAGGGCTTACATCTGGCTCTGCACTCAGATCATGCCTGATGGTGCTTGGGGAATGATAAGGGATGCTGGAGATCAAACACATCAGCCACATGCGAGGCAAGTGCCCTACCCACTACACTATCTCACCCTGAGCACAGAAACCCCCCCACCCCCCTCGGAGAGCCCAGCAAGCTACCGAGAGTATCTCGCCCACACAGCAAAGTCTGGCAAGCTCCCGTAACTTATTCAATATGCCAAACACAGTAACAACAAAGTCTCAAAAATGGAGACATTACTGGGCCCGCTTGAGCAAATTGATGAACAATGGGAGGACAGTGACAGTGACATATGAAAGAGGATTAAAATTAGAATACAGCACATATATAAAATGAAAAATATTATAGTTGGGTACTAAGCATAAGGGGTCATCTATTTTTTCACGTAACAATTATAGTAATCAAAACAATGTAGTATTTGTAAAAAAGAGAAAAAAAATAGATCAATGGAACAGAATAGAAAGTGCAGAAATAGAGATAAATACAGCTAACAGATCTTTGAGGAAAAAGTCCAAGCAATACAAAAGGGAGCAATGACAATCTTCTCAAAGTGAAATCTTGCCTTTTGCAAAAACACAGATGAAACTAGAGGGGGTCAGCTAAGTGCAATAAATTAAAAGAAAAAAGAAATATAACAGATGATATCACTCATATGTCAAAAAGGAAAGCAAGGCACATGAACAGACAAAACCAAATTAAAACAAACTCTAGATTCCGATCACAGAGCTGAAAGTACCAGAAAAAACAAAAGGGCAAAGTCCATATGGGCTCCAACTGACTATGATGGAGACAGTGGTACTTCAGTGGTGGTCGTGGTGATGTGCTAACATATATTTTGAATAGACATGACACTGTGTGCCTAAAACATACATGGTAGTGTAAACTAATATTATAACAATTCAATAAAGATAGCCTTTTTAGCAAATCATACAAGAACAAGTGTACACCTACATGCAAAAGGAGGAAAAAATGAATGGAGAGGGGCTGAGCGATAGCACTACGGGTAGGGCATTTGCCTTGCACTCAGCCAACCCAGGTTCAATTCCCAGCATCCTCTATGTTTCCCCGAGAGCCGCCAGGAGTAATTCCTAAGTGCAAAGCCAAGAGTAAACCCCTGTGCATCACCAGGTATGATCCAAAAAGAAAAAAAATGGAAACAGAGTTTGTATACCCTTCAAAACAATTAAATCAAAGTGTATCATAGATATAAAATGTGTACCACAAACTATGAAACTCTTATAACAGAAGAAACCTATAAAACCTTGGACACAGCAATGATTTTTACCTATACTACTAAAGACTACTAAATGATTTTTACCTATACTATTAAAGACAATCCAAATGCAACAAAATAACTGATAAGGTAAACAATATATATATATATATATATATATATATATATATATATATATGTGATACACACATGGTCTATAAAGAACAAATAGAAGAGAATGGGGAAAAACCCACAGACTGGGAAAAATACTGCAAATGAAACATGCAATAAAGAATGATCAACTTTATGTAAAGTAAAAGTAAAGTAAAGGCCCTCCCGTTGATCACCGATTTGCTCGAGCGGGCCTAGTAATGTCTCCATTGGAGACTGTTGTTACTGTGTCTGGCATATCGAATACTCTCGGTAGCTTGCCGGGCTCTCCAAGAGGGGCAGAGGAATCAAACTCAGGTCGGCGATGTTGGCTGTGTGCAAGGCAGACGCCCTACTCGCTGTGCTATCGTTCCAGCCCAACTTTATGTAATTCATAGTAATTTAAAAAAATAAGTAATTTGGTAATGGTAACGGTAATTACCATTGTAATGGTAATTTTAAAAAATGGCTGTGCAAATTATATAAAAAAAAATTTTTTTTGTTTTTTTTTGTTTGTTTGTTTTTGGGTCACACCCGGCGATGCTCAGGGGTTACTCCTGGCTTTGCACTCAGGAATCATTCCTGGCGGTGCTCAGGGGACCATATGGGATGCTGGGAATCGAACCTGGGTTGGCCGCGTGCAAGGCAAACGCCATACCCACTGTGCTATTGCTCCAGCCCCTAAAAAAAACTCTTAAAATTAGCAACAACACAATTTTTAAGGCAGGACAAAGGGATAAAGACTTTAACAGGTACCTCAGCAAAGAAAACATACAGATGCAAACACTTCATACTGAGAGTCACAAAAGAAAATGCAAATCAAAATAAGAAAACATTATGTATCTATTAGAGTGGCCAAAATCCAGAATGGTATGACAAAATAGTACTGTCACTATCAAAGACAGTCTAATGGTTCTCCTCAACATTGAACAAACTATCATATGACCTACAAATTGTGCACCTTGATATTTACCCAAGAAGTTGAAAACTTATATTCACATTGAAAACTGAAAAAGAATGCTTATAGCAGCCAAAAGACTAAATCAACTAAGATAGCCTTCAATAGGAATATAAGTAAATATAACTATGGTAACATCAATACAATGGAACACTAGACAGCACTAAAAATAAAATCAAGCTATAAAAGCATGTAGAGGAAACATAAGTGCACATTACTAGAAGAAGCCAATCTGAAAGGCTATATAACATTTGATCCCAACTATATGAAATTCTAGAAAATATAAAATGTGGAAACAATAAAAATGAAACAGTCCAAGATACCAATATATGTAGTAAAGAGTACTGTGAGGACAGTGAAACTATTTCATTGGGGTTTTTTTCAGTCAAGCAAAATAATTTTTATTTAAAGAAACTTCCCTTAGAGAACTGTGAAAGGAGAGAGCAAGAAAAAAATGTGTTCAAGAGAAAACACAGGCTTTGCCAGAGGTGGGGGGGGGGGGGGGGTGTGGAGGGGGAGAAGCTAATAAAGTTATTTTATGTGCTGCAACAACAACAAATACGTGTATGACAAGTATGGATTCTACAGATCTGACCAAATCCATAGAATGTACACCACCAGGGAGTCTTTATGCAAACTATAGACTTTGAGTGATAACGATGTGTCAATGTAAGTTCATCACTGTACTGAATATACCTGTGTTAAGGATACTGATAACTGAGAAGGTATGCAAGAGTTGCAAGGAAGGGTGAGGCATTTGGAAAAGCCCTAGGCCTTCTACCTGTTGCTATGAACTTAAAAATGTTCTGGGGGCTGGAGTGATAGCACAGTGGGTAGGGCATTTGCCTTGCACGTGGCCGACCTGGATTCGTTTCCCAGCATCCCATATGGTCCACCGAGCACTGCCAGGAGTAATTCCTGAGTGAAAGAGCCAGGAATAACCCCTGTGTATCACCCGGTGTGACCCAAAAAGCAAAAAAAAAAAAAAAAAAAAAAAAAAAGAAAAAGAAAAAACTGCTCTGAAAATTAAAACCTATCTAAAATAAAGTCAGCTCTTGAAAAATGTTCTGAATCCTTTGCTTTATCCTTCCCTAGCTTATAAAACTTTGAAGGAACAAGAAAGTCTATCAACATAGTTTTTGTCATGAAAACAAAAGGGGGTTATCTTCCATGGCTCAGCACTTTAAAAGTTATCAATTCAATTAATATTTCTGCAAGTCTTTTGCAATGAGTATCTTCGGTATTTGTTTGTTTTTTGCTTTTTATTGGGTCACACCCAACAATGCTCAGGGGTTACTCCTGGCTACACACTCAGGAATTACTCCTGGCAGTACTTGGGGGACTATATGGGATGCCAGGGATTGAACCTGGATCAGCCGCATGCAAGGTACATGCCGTATCTGCTGTACTATTGCTCTGGCACCACAATGAGTATCTTCTTTACCCCATCTCAGAGACACAGAAACCGCTAAGGACTGTGCCTACTTTATATAGAAAAATGGCAGAGCTGGCAGAGGAAATTAGATGGATGGATGGCCTTGATACCAAAGACCATTTTCTGAAGCATTGCAGAGTATAGTATAACCAAGCAACCCCTTAACACAAAGCTGGAAGTGAGCCTCTAAAAATTATTTCCTTCTAAATCTTGCTTTTTACGGGACCACTGAAGAGCAATCTGCAGACAAAATGATGGACATTAGTATAAATAATCTCTGCTTTAGGAAAAACAATTTCCCATGAAAGTCCCGAGAGTATCTACTGGAATCACAGTTGCATTCATTTTATTGTTTTTCTAAAATGTTTTCAATAAAAATATCGTAGTATCATTCAGATTTCAACAATTTTTGTGTGTCATAGCAGAAGAATAGTAGTGGGTTGTGTTTATGTTTCCCACCAGTAAGGAAATAGTTAAATCTTGAGGGCACATTCTGGTGTCTATCTCCCTCAACCATCTAAAGAAAAAATTTAAAAAAAGAGGTCACAGTCAGTTACTCCCACTAGACGCCTGTCTCTGAACATCTGTAGGCAGACACAGACTCTCTCTCTCCTGCCTTCTGCTTGCCAGTAAGACTGGGCAGTGACTTTCCCTTGCAAAAGCTGACATTTAGTGCCTGGGTTAGCTGCAAAGATTCAGAGAGGGACTGAGCAGCCCCTCTGACCTGCAGGTAGGTCCAATACCTTTCATTTCTAACAAAGCTTTTAAAAGATGGAAGCTTACATGTGTAAATTTGGCCTCCCTGCTCCAGCAATGTGTTAGTACCGCTGGACTGGGTATCCAGGTGAGAAAGGGTTGATGGAGAATATGGAGACTGTGGGACTTTTTGGTCTTAGGAGTGCTGCAAAACTTTAATTCTGGGCTGGAGCAAAAGTACAGCAGGTAGAGCTTTTGCCTCACACATAGTCAACCAGAGTTCAATCCCTGGCATCCCACATGGTTCCCCCAGCACTGCCAGGAGTAATTTCTAAGTGCAGACCTAGGAATTACCCCTGAGCATTGCCAGGTGTGATCCAAAACAAAAACAAACAAACAAAATTTAACTCCCGTAGCATCAGAGTTCATGGACTTAGCTCAATGGCATAAATGCTGAGCTAGCCTAAGAATCAGGAAGACTACCTAATCCTGATTTCCTGGTTTCACTGCCAGTAAAAAAAAAAAAAAGAAAGAAAAAATAGTGTGGTAACCTGATTTTGCAAGAGAGTATTAATTCGAGCATTCAATGACAGCAGTAACCGGAGGATATGAACTATAGAGAATATGAGCTATTTGGGACCAGTCAGGAAAACATGAGCAACACTGATGAGTAAGAAATGTCCAGAGTACAGTAACTTTCTTTGGAAAGAAAGAAAAAAGTCAGTTCAGACACAGGAACGTACAAACCCAGACCTTACACCGTTAGCCCTCTTTTGAGTCTCAGCTGTGGCCTGGCTTCACAGAGAATAAATGAAAATCACCTTACTGCAGGTTGTTAGCACGGGGCTGGGAAAATTGTATAACTGCTGGCCCGATATATCTGTCTTTTTAAAAGAATCTTTTATGTGCTGACTTTGAAACTTCTTTCGGTTGAAGAAGTGTCGACTTTTTCAAAATCTACCTGTTTTTATCTAGCCTATTTAAAGAAAAATAATTGACTGGATTATTTTAGTTCTAGTATAAGCTTTTTAAAACTATTTTTAAAAAACAAATGATTTAATACACTTATATTAAAGCCAAAGAAGATATGTCATATTTTAAATCAGTGGAAACATATTTAAGCTAGTCAAGCAAATGTCTCAGAAACTTAGAGAGATGTGGGAAATAATGGGGAAATGGTCTAATGGTCTGATTATTCTTCAAATATATAAATCAGTAGGGCTTTAAAGTGAATAATCCAAAAATTAAGTTGCTGGAGAGTATTATGAGAGGATCTAATTCATCTTAACAGTAATAAAAATTGCCACCATCTTTAGGGCTTCAAAATTATGATGTGAGTTAATAGCAGATTATCATCTGGAGAAGCCTGGCCAAGAAATCAGAAATCTTTATGGATGAAACTATAAAAATTATAATACTCTTTATGTATTGCCCAAGAAAATGTTTCTGTTTAATCTAACAATCATCATGTGTTCACTAACAAAAAAAAAAAAAAAAGCCAAAACCCTCTGGCAACCTTAAAATGAAGAACCTTAAAATAATACGTCAAAAGCTACTAATGAGGACTTTTTTAGTTTTTGAAGTTTTCTGATTTAGTACAGTGGGCAGAGTATTTATCTTGCACGCAGCTGACCTGGGTTCAATGCTTGGCATCCCAAATGGTCCCCTGAGCATCATCAGGTGTGGCCCTAGGAGGGTGGGGGCTGGAGGGGTAACATCATCTATGTGTATGTTTATCCCTTGGGTTATGGCTCCCTTTATATCCCTGTAACAGTCCTCGCAGGAGTTTAAAAAGCAGGTTTGACTTCTCACTTCCTCCACCCAAAAGAAGGCAACTCTGACAAACATCATACATCATGATGAGTGTAACTGCATTTTGACTGAATGAAGGTACAATGTTTCCTTTTAGTATCATAGGAGAACATTTTCTTACCTGCACAGATGCCTTCCCTTATGTATCCTTGAATAGGCCAAAAATGAAAGAAACATTTGTCTACATACTTCATAAGCAGGACAAAATACTGAACCTGTAAGCCACCAAGGTCAGAAGGAGAGATGTACTTTCATAACATTAGTAGGAACCTTCCCCATTCACTGTTCCATCACTTAGTTTAATATCCCACAGAATACTCATTAAAATAGCACACCTTGAAAAATCTCTCAAGTAAATGAAAGATAATAAGAAAATATTCACCATTAACTTCTGACCTACAGGAGTGCTTCAAGGCACTGCACCCCACCAACATCTCATTAAAGTAACCATGGACTCTAAATGGTTCAAGGAACTTCCACAGGGAGGATAAAAATTAATTAGGTATCAGTTAACATTCATTGAATACTTTTTATATGCCAGGCACTGTACTATTTGATTGACCACCTTATTCCTCAAACAACCCAATGAAGAATGCAATAGTAATATTATTCCCATTTTCAGCTAAGAAAAATAAATAAAATAATTTTATTTCAGACTTAGATTTCGATTTAGACTTAGACAAACCAAGTACTGAGTCTGCATACTTAATGAGGGATCAGAGGAATATTTCCTGCACCAACACCTGCATGGCATATGCTTCTCAAATTCTCACTGATTGAAAAAAAAATCATCCATCTGTACCCACTAAGCAGATTCAGAGATCCTGCAGCCATTCTAATCATCCACAACATGATAAATAGCATCTGTTGTGACTGGTATTTCTACTATTAGTATAACAGTAATATTATCAATACTAATTAATACTAATATTATTACTATCACATATTATATAATTACTTGAGCATAATCATAAGAACTATCCCACAACTAGTAGAAGCCATGCTCTAAAAGTCTTATGTGTATGAACTACCTGTAACTTACATCAACTTGTGAGAGAGAAAAAATGAGCTCTTATTACTGATGAGAAAAATAATAACACAGATGCAGCCTAGTATGTACATGCGCACAGCCAGCCAGCCTTCATAATTCACATTCCTCTTAACCAAGTTCTAAACTTAATGTCTACACTGTTTATACTGTTTATAAGCTGTTTTAAACATTAACACTTTACTGCACTTTACTGTTGTAGTTGTAACAGTCAAGGAATTTGTGGTATCTTTTTTTTTTTTTTAGCCTTTGATGCTAGGACATCACTCTGCAAACAGGGAGTGTATTTCTCATCAAGGCTCCTTTTATCGAAGGTAAGTACGAATAAAAACCAAATAAAGTATCAAGCTGACACCACCTCCTAAATCTCTAGCTTAAAATACATAATACAAATATTAAATCTCAAATAAACGTCGCGCCTCTCTGCTTAGTGCCCGTTTCCTACACTACTAAAGAATTCTTTTAGGTGCATAGGGCTAAAAGAGGCATCTAAAATAGTAGCCAGTGATTATTATGCAGAAAGCAGGCGAACAAAGTGGGAAAGGGAAGAGGGAGGGATAGAAGGAGGCGGGGAAAGGTGTTTAGAAACTCCTGCTTGCCTAGAGAACCCTAAAAACACGGGCAAGAGCACCTGCAAGAGTGGTGAGTGGTATTATCGAGTTGTTTTTCCCCTACACTTGAAGTATTCGGAAACGGAGCTTACGATTTTGTCGTCGTTTTTGGAAAAACTGATGCCCCCTTTAACGCCACCCCACCTATATCCCAGCAACCGCCGTCCCATCCAGCCCCCAGCAACTGAAGGATGCTCGGGAGTTGCGAGCCCCGGCGTCCCTTCCTCCTGCTGTTTCCAGGCAACGCCACTTTCCCTACTGGGTCACTCCTTAAGTGTCTCAGGGAAAGGCGCCGGCCACCCAGGCGCACCTCCAGGTGCTGCAGCCCTCCCGGAACCCGGATGTGGGGTCTGCGGACACTCTCACCTCCCATTCCCCACTTTTCCGCCTTGGCTCCCATCCAGTCACTTCGCACTTTTGAGTGTCCTGGACTGAGACATCTGGGGTGGGGGGATTGGGGGGGTGGGGGGGGAGACTCCTTTTCCGGAATAATAAACTATTGGAGCCAAGACGTGCCCAAGGGAAACAGCTTCCTGGGAAGTGTAGTTCTTTCTGCTAATAAGTAGTGAATTGTTAAGAAAAACGGACTACACTTCCCAGAAATCTACGGGCAGGCAGTCCGTTTCTGAAACATGACCCAGCTGCTTAGATTGTAATTAGGTAGAAAGGTTCTGGGGCTCTTTGCTTTCCTGGCTTTCTGTGTTTTGCTTAATTCTGTTCCTGTGTTTGGCTAATTCTGTCCCTCTGTTAAGCTTGTGGGAGAACCTGTTTTTCCGTAATGTTTTTTAACCTGAGAAGGAATCTCAGCATAGTGATTTATATGAAGAATTCCTACGGTGGTGGGGAGTTTGAAGGGATGGGTATTGGAACCATGAATAACTTTTTAATTGTATATCTCAAAGTAATAAAGAAAGAAAGAAAGAAAGAAAGAAAGAAAGAAAGAGCCAAAAAAGTCATCTAAATGACTTTTTTCTTAAATATTTTCAGATAAAAGACCTAAACACATCAGAAACCATGTCCCTGCAGATGGTAACAGTAAGTAATAGCATGGCCTTAATTCAACCAGGCTTCTCACTGATGAATTTTGATGGGCAAGTTTTTTTCTTTGGTCAAAAAGGTTGGCCCAAGAGATCCTGCCCCACTGGAGTATTCCATTTTGATGTAAAGCATAACAATCTAAAGCTGAAGCCTGCATTTTTCTCCAAGGATTCCTGCTACCTACCTCCTCTTCGCTACCCAGCCATTTGTCTATTCAAAGGCAACCTGGAGTCTGAAAAACATCAATACATCATTCATGGAGGGAAAACACCAAACAATGAGCTTTCAGATAAGATATATATCATATCTGTTGTTTGCAAGAACAACAAAAAAGTTACTTTTTGCTGTACAGAGAAAGACTTAGTAGGAGATATTCCTGAAGCCAGATATGGTCATTCCATTGATATGGTATATAGTCGAGGCAAAACTATGGGTGTTCTCTTTGGAGGGCGCTCGTACATGCCTTCTGCACAAAGAATCACAGAAAAATGGAATACTGTGGCAGACTGCCCACCTCATGTTTTCTTAGTGGATTTTGAATTTGGATGCTCTACATCATACATTCTTCCAGAACTTCAAGATGGACTATCTTTTCATGTCTCAATTGCCAGAAAAGATACCGTTTATATTTTAGGAGGACATTCACTTTCCAATAACATTCGCCCAGCCAACCTGTACAGAATAAAGGTTGATCTGCCCCTGGGTAGCCCAGCTGTGAATTGCACAGTCTTGCCAGGAGGAATCTCAGTTTCCAGCGCAATACTGACTCAAACAAGCAATGATGAATTTATTATTGTTGGTGGTTATCAACTCGAAAATCAAAAAAGAATGGTTTGCAATATCGTGTCTTTAGAGGATAACAAGATAGAAATTAGTGAGATGGAGACTCCAGACTGGACCCCGGATATTAAGCACAGCAAGATATGGTTTGGAAGCAACATGGGAAATGGAACTGTCTTCTTCGGCATTCCAGGAGACAATAAGCAGGCAGTTTCAGAAGCTTACTATTTCTACATGTTGAAATGTGCTGAGGATGATGTGAATGAGGATCAAAAAGCACTCACAAATAGTCAGACATCAACAGAAGACCCAGGCGACTCCACTCCCTTTGAAGATTCTGAAGAATTTTGTTTTAGTGCAGAAGCATATAGTTTTGATGGTGATGATGAATTTGATGCCTATAATGAAGATGATGAGGAAGATGAGTCAGAGACAGGCTACTGGATTACCTGCTGCTCTACTTGTGATGTGGACATTAACACCTGGGTACCATTTTATTCAACTGAGCTCAACAAACCTGCTATGATCTACTGCTCTCATGGAGATGGACACTGGGTCCATGCCCAGTGTATGGATCTGGCAGAGCGCACACTCATCCAGCTGTCAGAAGGAAGCAACAAGTATTACTGCAATGAGCATGTGGAGATAGCGAGAGCATTGCAAACCCCCAAAAGAGCACTACCTTTGAAAAAGCCTCCACTGAAATCCCTCCACAAAAAAGGTTCTGGTAAAATATTTACTCCTGCCAAAAAATCCTTCCTTAGAAGGCTGTTTGATTAATTTTGCAAAACACTTTCAAATTTGATGCATCAAAATTTTAACCTTTAATTAAGGCATCAGAAAGATATATTCTTATTTATGATTATTAAAATACTGTTTTGTTTACGCCCACATGCATAAATATATATAAGGTGCCATGAAGAAATACTTCTAATACCATGCTAAATACTTGAAATATTTTACTCCAACATCTTTTAAATGAGAATTTCTGATCTCAACTTTTAATGCAAGGAGTCTTAAAACACAGAAGTGATGGCAATCTGAAATGTGTTGTGCATGAAAAACTATCAGTAACAGTTTTGTAAACCACAGTGCCTAAATTTTTAAGTCCCTGTCATAAAGGCAGTCTGGCAGGTTGTAGGGAAACTGGGGACATTAATGTAAGGAAGTGGACAGTAGTGATGGGATTGGTGTAAGAACATAGTATGCCTGATACTTAATCATGAATAACTTTGTAAATCAAGCTACCTTAATAAAAAATATTTGAAGAAGTGATAATCACAAAGGTATACTTTTAGTTAGGGAATAAGCTATGTAATAATTAATATTAAATCAGTAGAAAAGCTAAACCCCAAAGGAAATGAATAAGTTATTTCATGCATCCTAACAATTTTATGGTTGTTTAAAAATTAAAACTGAGTAGATCTGTATTCCAAACTTGAGCTCTAAGTTGGTGCCTTGATTATTTCTGTGACCATGAGAAGTTCCTTCTAGACAGAGAGGAGATAGACATTATTGATGTGAATGAAGAAAAAGGATTCTATAACATGTCTGTTGCATTGTATTGGTAATCTGCATGCTTTATCCTAAAAGAACTCTCCATCAGGTATGGAGCACAAAGGATAACCTAAAGTCAGTCACCTGAGCTGATTTTCTGAGAAATTTAATGGAAACAATCTATTGCCATTGAGCATTCAGAAGGGGGAGATGAATGGGAGTGTGCCAAGAAAGAATCACCAAATAAATATAACGGAAAAGAATAATATTGATTATTTTCCCAAATCATAAAACATTAAAGAACTCCATAAAGTTAACAGCAAGATGAAAATAGAGGGAAAGGAAGTGTGCATGTGTGCGTTGTCTAGCTTGCTGCCAAGGAAAAGTGTGAATAGGCTTACTAAAGTCTAATGAAAATTTTCATACGCTAGTATGAAAATGTAAAAGGACTGTTCATTTGGCAGTTTCGATATATAAATTGATAGTAGCCTTAGAACAAATGCCATCCTTCTTAAAAGTATTTTTTCTGGAAAAACATTTCACCTACTCTAAGCTTAAGCTAGCCTCATTGTCAATCAGTCTTCACTGAGAGCCCACAATGTGTAAGGTAATATTGCCTAATGTAAGGAAAGTAGGAACCACAACAGATTTAGATAACCTAAATATCTCAAGTATATTAATCTTTAGTATATTTGGTAGTATAATTTCGCCTTAGATTAATATGGGGGCTGTGCCAGGGAAGCAGAGGGAGAGTGCAGGCATCAAGACACATGCCTTGCACGCAACTGCCTCAGATGCAATCCTGGTTCAGATCCCCGGTATCACATAAGTTCTTCTGCTAACAGTTCCATGTCTCAGATACTAATAGGGACCTGAATAAATTAAATCCTGTTTACTTTGGGGCTATACTGGGGATATTGGTGGTGGGGAATGTGCACTGGTGGAGGGATGGATGTTTGATCATTGTGTGATTGTAACTCAGACATGGAAGCTTGTAACTATATCTCACAGTGAATCAATAAATTTTTTTTAAATCCTGTTTGCTTTGTTTCAATTCTGTAACATTATCTATTCCTTTGAATAGTTGGCTGTACTATTTGCATTTTTGTTGTTTCTACCACCTCTATGAAACCAATAAAATATTTTAAATGTCTTTTGTTCAAACTGATTTATTCCAGTTATTAACAGTCATATTAATCTACGGTCACGGTCACGGTCCTCCCGTTGTTCATCGATTTGCTCGAGCGGGCTCAGTGATGTCTCCATCATAAGACTTGTTGTTACTGTGTTCGGCATATCGAGTATGTCACGGGTAGCTTGCCAGGCTCTGCCGTGCGGGCGAGATACTCTCGGTAGCTTGCCGGGCTCTCCGAGAGGGGCAGAGGAATAGAACTCGGGTCGACCATGTTGGCCGCTTGTAAGGCAAACGCCCTACCCGCTGTGCTATCGCTCCAGCCCCCATATTAATGTAAGGCAAAATTATACTACCAAATATACTAAAGATTAATATACTTGAGATTCTGTAGTTTTTGTTCTTGTTGCAATGGTGGGGGAGACTCTAAGTAGTGCTCAAGAGGTCCTGACCCACCCAAAAATTCTAACCAACCAGGCTAGCAATTCAATATCACTTGATCACTTGACTTCCCATTAATCATCGATTTGCTCGAGCGGGCGCCAGTAACATCTCCATTTGTCCCTGTCACGTGCTAGTGTAGCCCAATGGCATCTGTTCGCTCTAGGAACACGAAGAGCCTCAAACCGATCGTTCATGATCTTCATGAAGAAGTCTGACCATCTGGTAGGTGGGCAGCCACACGGTCTTTTGACATCCCATGGAATCCAGTCAGTAACAGCTCTAGTCCAGCGGTTGTCTTTAAATCTCATTACGTGACCAGCCCATCTGATTTTTGACACCTTGGCAAATGAGACAGCGTCCCTGATTCTTGATCGTCAAAGGATGTCAGAACTCCGGATTCTTTCTCTCATTTGAGTGAAACGTGATATTCCAAGCATAGCTCTTTCTATTCTTCTTTGGGAGACCTGAATAGCGTTCTCATCTTGTTTGCGTAGGGCCCAGGTCTCTGAGGCATATGTTAATGCAGGAAGAACAGTGGAATCAAAGAGATGTGCCCAGAGCCGGAGGTTCTTCGTCCTCTTAGCTATTTCTTCGACGTTCTTGAAGGTGTTCCAAGCCGCTCTCTTCCTTCCTGCGCAGCTCTGGTGCCAGGTCATTTGTCATGTTGACTTCTCGACCTAGGTACACATAGCTGTTGCATTCAGAGATGGTCGTTCCATTGAGAGCGAATGGAGCGTCAGGAACGAGGCTGTTTCTCATAAACATCGTCTTTGTAAGATTCAGCTGTAGTCCTACCTTTCCACACTCACGGTCAAAGTTGGCCAGCATCTGTGCCGCTTGGCTGATGTTTGGTGTTATTAATTTTCCCTAACCCGAGCAGGGTCCTAATCTAGATGTTACTTTTTGGATCATGACAGACTTTGTACATGACCATGCTCTTAATTTACAATTAAGTATTATGGCACTTTGGCCAGGCCCATTTCGATGCCAGGGTGGCTCACAGCTTGCCCTGGGTCCATTCAGACCCTCGTCAGGATCCTGCTTTTGGGGTGCTAGAAACTATGGGCAATTGAGGCTTAAATAGAGAGAACAGATGCCCAGGAGCGACTGTCATTCAGGACTCCCAAGTTACAAAAGCATAGCATTAACTGTCTTTTTGTATCTATAAAAAAAGGACATTGCTCTGAATTAACTATGCAAAGGACTTAAAGAGAAGAGAAAAGCAATATTTACAAGTTAACAGAGTCTGATTAGGAGATAAAGGTGATTGACCGATTGGGGAAGCAGAGCACAAAGAAAGAGGTTACAAGTAAACACAGAGGAATGGGAGCACTGTGATGGGAGTAACCCAACAAACCTAAGCTCCCTGTGGCAAGGCAGAAAGGACAAACCACTCTTATCCAACAAAGGAAGAGAAGAAAATAATGTCACTCAAATACAGGGTGACCGTGGTAAGAGAAAGTGACCAAGGTGAGGTTATTGCAGAATCTCCCTTTTCCTACCTGGGGTAAGTGGGAATCTGATCTGGACAAGAACCACAAAATCGGCAGGCATTATGTAACCAGCCTAGATATCAAAAGTGCTTCAAGTTACTACTCCTCTGTTTAAATGCTTCACATTCACAATCCTTCTCAATTTTGTGCAATTCCTGCGCATCCCAGTCCTGACAAGAGCTATTGACAGATGCTCATCCTTCCTCTGCAGGTACTCATCAGGTCCAGCCTCCAACTCTTTAATCACCTCCGGGATCAAGTCTTCTCCCATATCACCAAGACCTGCCCCAGGAGGGTCTGCCCAATTCTCCATTATGCATTCTCTTCCTCACCTTAGGCCCATCTGCCCCTGTCACTCTGACCTCCCTTCACATAGTTCTCCCACCACAAAGTTTCCCAAAGGCTGTTGTTCTAGGTCTATCACCTCCTCATCTGCCCTCATCCTCATTTTGCCATTTTTGGCTTAAAGTTTCTTTCCTCCTAGATACACAGATTCCCCAGTTTATGGGAGGGCTCCCAAGTAGTGCTCAGGAGGCCTGAAGGTGCTTCTCAGGAATCACACCAAGCAGTGCAGGAGGCCATACTCAAAAGCGTTAAAGGAACTACAAGGTGCCAGAATTTAAATCATGGTTGGCTGCATTCAAGGCAAGTATTTTACCACCCTGTACCACCTCCATTGCCCGATTCCCCAGTTCAGATTCCATAGTCAGGTTGAAGAGAGAGTCCAAAAGGTCCGTTACCAAAAGACTAGGGCATTAGTCTTACAGTCTTTTTTTTTAAATTTTCCTCCTTTGGTTTTGTCATTCATTCATTCATTTATCATCCTGTTATTCGTCAATTGCCTCGAGCAGGCCCCAGTAACGTCTCTTTCATCCTAGCCCCGAGATTATATTCAAGGCTCTTTAGGAGAATGAGACCCATCATTGTTACTGGTATTTGGCATATTTGGTACGCCACGGGGAGTTTGCCAGACTCTGCCCCGTGGGCAGGCTACATTCGATAGCCTGCAAGTTTGTCCAAAGTAGGAATGAGATAATAAGATGTCACAAAAAGATGTCCTGATAAGATGTCGCATGGCCGCAAATGCAGCCGTGCGGTTCCGGGAGCTGGATTTTATAGTCTCTGAGTCTTGGCCGTTGATGGGATTACACGGCGCCAGGGGGCCAGGTAGTGGGTGTGACCCCCGCCTACTGGAATTTGGAGGATCTGGGTGAAGGATGCTCAACTCCAATCCGAGTAGGCTTGGAGATCTCGGCCCCGGAACCGCGTGGCTTTGTCCCTCTGCCAGTACCTTCATGTGTGTGGAGAGTTGTCTCGGCATGGTGGTGGCTGTTCCTGGAGGTCTTCGGCTGCCGGAGCCCGGGTCGGGGCGGGGAGGAAAGTTCAACCCGCTCCCCTCCAAGGGGCCCCAGCGAGGAACAGGCAGGCGCGGGGGCAGGAGACTATCATGGTTTTGTCATGGGAAAGATATTGGTGAATGCTGCAGAATATACATTAACAAATAAGTGTGAAACAAAATAATAAATTGGTGCTATAATGCTATTGAATCACCTTGAGATAGAACATTACAAAGCTGTTCATGATTGTGTTTCAGTCAATGTTCAAACACCCTTCCCTATACCAGTATAACTTCCCAGCACCAATGTCTCCAGTTTTCCTCCTCCCAAACTTCCCCCACCTCAGCCTGCCTTTATGGTAGACACCTCTTTTCTCTCTCTTTCTCTTTCTCTTTCTCTCTCTCAACATAGGCATTATGGTTTGCAATACATATGTTGAAAGGTGATCATGTATATCATTTTTCCTACCTTCAACGCTCAGTTCTTTTTTTAATTTACTTTTATTTTTTAAAAATTCACAATAATTTATTACATTTAATATTCCAAAACCAATCCCACCACCATTACACCTTCCCACCACCATATTTCAAATATTTCCACCCCAACCCCCAAAGCCTGCCCCCAAAGCAGGACCTATTTATACATGATTTATTTTGTATTCCTTGTTATGAATAATCCACTAAAAAATGATCCCAAAAAGTTTCCTTAGAGGAAAGTGTGTAAAGATTATTGTATTTCACCCTGAAGCCATCAAGCCTTTGTCTTGGAACATAAATGGTGTAGAGTATGAGATATCACGCAAGTGCACGCTCCAGGAATACTAAAATTTTAAATACAGTGATACAGCTGCTGTTAACAATATACTTTTAAAAATGGATGGTGACTTTGGAGTCCAGAGGCATCTCTGTGGCATCAACATCCAGTTCTTGTCCAGAGTGATCATTTCCAACTAGTGTTGACATCATGGACCCTTCACTATCTTAACTACCCTCCACCCCCCAACACCCTTGTAATTTCCAACTATTTTTTTTAATTTATTTATTTATTGAATCACTGTGGGAAAAGTTACAGAGCTTTCGGGTTTAGGTCTCAGTCATGTAAATATCAAACACATTTCCCTTTACCAATACTTATTTTTAACCCCGAACCCCAATAGACCCCCACCTCCCACCCCTCCCAATTCTTGTGAGGGAGATGAGTTCTAGTTAATACTCTATCTACTTTGACTAGATAGATTGTTTCGATAGAAGATGCACAATTATTGTTTAGAGTTTACGACCCACCCCCCACAATCAGATATGCTGAAACAGCGTTGTGAAATGATTTGCTTTCTACAACTTGGTTTAAGAATAAAATGATGTCGCGGCCGCACGGTTTTGGATTTCTGCTATTTTACTTATTGACCCTGGAAGAATTTCTATTAAAAGTTAGATAGTTAAGAGATTGGTTTCTGTGCTCTGGAGTCGTGGCCGTGCCGGAGAGCCGCTCGTGGGGGGCAGCTGGCGACCTCGGTGGGGCGTGGGGGACGGCCCACAAAGCCCCCCTTCCCATGAGGTCCCCGCCGCTCCCGCCGAGCCCGGCTCAAACCTGCTGTCCACAAGGCTCCCGTGCGGCCGCCATCTTTCTTTCCAGAGAGGAGTGGGCCCACAAGGCTCCCGTGCGGCCGCCATCTTTCTTTCCAGAGAGGAGCGGGGTAATTTCCAACTATTAACTAGTCCTCCTAGCCCATTTTCCCTGGCCGTGGACATTAGTTTTATATTAATGTTTTTATATTCGACAAATGTATGTGGTCATTTTGTATCTGTCCATATTCTTCTGACTCATTTTATTGAGCATAATACTTGATACTCTCCAATTCCATCCTTTTATAGGCAAACTTCATGACTTCATTTTTCCTGACAGCTGTGTAGTATTCCATTATGTAGATGTACCATAGTTTCTTCATCCAGTCATCTACTCTCAGATGCTCAGGTTGTCTCCAGCTTCTGGCTATTCTTAATAGTGCTGCAATGAACATAGAAGTTCAGATGGTGTTTCTGCTATGTGTTTTTGGACCCCCGGATATATGAAAAAATGCTTTACATCACTAATCATCAAGGACATGCAAATGAAAACAGCAATGAGATATCATCTCATGCCACAGAGACTGGCACGCATCCAAATGAACAAAAACAACCAGTGATGGCAGTTGTTTTGGATTGCATGCATCCAAATGAACAAAAACAACCAGAAAGGGACCCTCATTCATTACTGGTGGGAATGCCTGTGGAGCAGGGTGATGGGCACTGGAGCAGGAAAAACCCAACCTTGCAAAACAGCCCTGAAGTGAAATCTCGCAAGAGGGAGTAACTGGGCAAATTTAGCAAAACAGGATGCCTGTATCATGTGTCTGGCCTTAAGCCTCTCTCAACCCCCTAGTCACGTAGGCCTGAAATGCAGAAGCCATCATTTATGCCTTAAGCAAGTCATTCTAACCGCAACATATAGCTTTGAAAGGGATTGGACCAGGGACAAAACAGAAAGGAAAAGGTGATAGGCTAATAGTGTTAAGTGTTATGTGATTGCACCTCCTATAAGCCAAAACCCTCTATAAAAATGGGTGTGTGTGGCAATAAAGTGAGCTGTGAGCAACTGCTCCTCTGGAGAGGTTTCTCTGCGCACTCATCCTCCTTCATCCCACAGCCGGGCTCTTGCCCAGACACATCCAGGCATCTTGGGGATAACTTCTCCAACATATGCCAACTGGTACGGTCTTTTTGGAAAACAATATGGACATTACTCAAACACTAGAAATTGAACTAGTTGACTTAGCAATACCACTTAATATGCCTTACAGTCTTGAGTTCAGTTCCCAGCACTGCATGCCCACCTCTTTCCTGACCCCTGCCACACACACACTTTAGCACCATCAGAGTAGGCTCTGGTGGCCTCTAGCACAGCTGAACTAGAGCAGCACCTCATCACCAGGCCTTAGCACTACACCATCAGGCTAGCTAATACAGAAGGATAATATATCACAAAGAATAACCCTCAGACCCCCTGAGCACTGATACAGAGGATTTTCTCCCTTACACACTCCCCCAAAAATGAGGAAGGAAAACCCCATGGTCCTATTGTACTTGCATGAACTGCTCTGAATGCATGCAGTGCTCTCCTTCATGATACCTAGGACAATTTGCAGTTACGTATTTATTAGGTTTATTATTGATTTAACATCTACTTCCCCATAGCTCTTTGCAAGCAGAAACCATCTGTATTGTTCCCTGTTCTATTTCTAGTGCCAAAAGCACATTGTCTGCTTATGGAAGGAATCCTATAAATGATTAAATATAAACTGAAGGAATTATAAAACACATCAGGAGTGATATGGAACTTGGCTCACTCTTTGAGGGTATAAGATGCCACATCCTTCAAAGGAGAAATAATATTTAAACTAGATCAAGGGATACAAATTTTCCATTTTAAGATGGGCACATTCTGAGACTCTGATGTACAACATGATGATTATAGTTAACACTGGATTACACATTTGGAATATGTTGAGTGTAGATTTTAAATGGTCTCACACACACACATAGTGGAAACTATGTGAGGTGTCAGATGAGTCAATTAACTCCTTGTTGGTAAACACCACATGTATATACCTATCAAATCATCGGGTTGTACACTTTAAATATAGTGTATGTTAATTACAATAAATCTGGGAGGTGGCGAGAGAAATAAAACAATGCAAGATTAGCACTCTTCAAAAGAAAATAAATTTAGCTGGTGTTGAAGAGGATTGCTAAGGGCCCACAGAATGCCAAAATTTATCCTTTTACTTTCTGGTCTGTGAGTTCATGAAGGATGGGAAGGGGCAAGGCTGGGGAGGCTGCCCAGGGAGAAGAAACAGCCTGCTTACCTACAAATGCATATAAAGTCCAACATTTTATTTTATTTTTTTATTTTACTTTATTTTGCTTTTGGGGTCACACCCAGTAATGCACAGGGATTACTCCTGGCTCTGCACTCAGGAATTGCTACTGGCGGTGCTTGGGGGGACCATATAGGATCCTGGGAATCAAACCTGGGTCAGCCGCGTGCAAGGCAAACACCCTACCCACTGTGCTATTGCTCCGGTCCCTAAAGTTCAATATTTTAAAAGTGGTTGTGATTGTTCTGAGGCACCCACTACGAATTTCAATTCAGAGTTGAAAGAAATGGGAAGTCTCCATAGAGGTAACCCTGCGAAGCCTGAAATGTCGTGGTTCATGAGTTGACTGAGTCATGCACAGGAAGACAGAGCAGAGGGGAAATTGTGAACACGTGGCTTTGCTATTTTCTGCTTGAGATAAATTTCAGTGACCCTATATGTATTCAGGAGAAATCAGTAATACCAAATTCGAAAGGATGAAATAAAAATTATATGCAAAATGCTTACTACAAAGAAAGTGGTCAAGGTAGTTGCTGTTGTTATTGCTGTTGTTACTATTATCATTATTATATCACTTCTATCAGGAATCGTACCTAACTAAAAAACCTGGGCTCTAGATCTGTTCTACTGTGATCTGTGTAGCCCTAGACAAGTCAACCACTTGAACCAAAATTCTGAGACTATAAATATCCTCATTCTACATATTCATAGAAGAATAATGAATAGGGAAAAATTCAAGTGTGAAAGGGAACAACTTCACATTCTTATCAGATTCTCAAGGAGTTGAAAACCAATGATTTCCCAATTCTAAATTTTCAGAAAACGTATGATTTACTTGAAGCATCTCATCCTATAATAGGATAAATTACAAAATCACAATCACAAATCACAAATCATCCTGTTATTCGTCGATTGACTCGAGCAGGCCCCAGTAACGTCTCTTTCATCCTAGCCCTGAGATTATATTCAAGGCGCTTTAGGAGAATGAGACCCATCATTGTTACTGGTATTTGGCATATTGGGTACACCACAGGGAGTTTGCCAGACTCTGCCATGAAATTACACTCTGCTGTGAAATTACACTCAGTATCATCTTCCTGCTATTGCCCCTTATGTAAAAGGTCACCATATTTGTGTTTCATTTCCTTAAGAAAAAAATTATCACTTTATTTTTAAATGTCGCAGTGGTTTGAATATAAATCACAACTAGCCAGTATTTCAAATCTTAAACTTTTATTTCAAATACTCGCCATAAAGTTGTTAACAATGACCATGATGTTAACAGAAAGTGAAAACATTTAAACATAAAAGTATTAAAACACACACTTCATTTAATATTATATTTCATATAAGAAATAATAGAAAAATTACTCAAACGTTCCCTAAAACAATAACAAAATGCTCTTTGAAGTCACTGAACAACGGGAATTATTTGTAGAAAAATAAAGTGAAGTGCAATTCCATAAAAAGAAACACGTCACCAAAAATTATTCTGAGGTATATTTATGTTGATTACTATTGATGGAAAAAATAAAACTGGCACAAAAATCTGCTTTTATTTAAAATCACATAAGACTGAAAGAACAGAACCATCACTCATAGAGTAACTGAAATCACCTAAAATCCTACAATCAAGAATTACTTGCATCCAATGATGATTCATGTCTCCTAACCACCACAGCTGCTTACAAATCCTGCTTCCTACCTGTGTGGAATTTGAATTCTGTTTGATGTAATGCAAGATCCACATTCTCATCCAAAACATTTTTTTATTTTCATCTATATTTTGTGAAAACAAATTGAAGCAAACCCAAATTCCAGTTTACCTGGGAAGAAAAGACATATTTTCCTCCTGCTTTTGCTTTTCAGTGCATGTTTATTAATCCCAAAGCGCTTTTTTGACCCCACATGAACCATTCATCAATTTTCATCAACCATTATCAGTGGTCCCTGCGGTGTACCTCAGTGGGTTGGCAAAAAAACTTGTAGAATCAGGTTTCACAGGAGAAAAATGCATTGCACTTCTGAAGTCCCAGTCTATACTTAAAAAAAAAGAAGAAATCTTCTTTCCATGTGCTAAATTTCCCTGGAGTAGATGACTGCATTTACAATAGGCATTGTCAAAAATAAAACTTAAGTATAAAACCAGGGTCTAGGATATTGCAGTCTCAACAATGAGCATAAAACAACCAATGGCAGTATTTCTACATATTGAAATTCCTGAGGCCAGATGTTCCTGGGGTTTATCAAAATGTGATCTGATTAAGGGATTATGGGGAAGGTTGTGTTATAAATCATGCTGTTAGTTACATGCATTCAAAATAGTTTCTACAATTCTAGGAAAAGGGAATTTAATATTGGAAACTACTTACAGTGGCACCAATCGAGTAATAGAGTAGAAACAGGTAAAAAAATCTACACACCAATGTCAGCATGCTTCAGGGAGTAGGATGATTACATGAATTTAACTGTGTATTAGTGCAGAGACATGCTTGTTAGGATTAAACAGGATGAAGGAAAGAGGTGACTTTGAAGCCTATTCGTTTACAAAATGCAAAACTAAGTTTTCAAGAAGTAACATTAAAATATGTATAATGTTTTTGACAATTACAAAATGTCTTTGACATTCTCTACATATACATATATATCTTTATAAAGCAAAGAAACTGCTGCATTTTCTAATGGAAAATACTGGGTTCAATCCCTCGAAAAGCACCAAATGCATACCATTTAAGATAATGTCACTGATGCACTTTTGACAACTAAATTACAAAGCTCTTTGATATACTTTGTATGAAGAGTGGTAATTATGGCCAATAAAATCAAAAGAAGAAAAAACTAATTAACACTAACATATCATTACGACTCACTAAGATATAAAATCCTATGCTTCCTCTAAATTGCCAGCAATTGGCAAATTTCAAATTCCCAAGGTTACACACAATAAGTTCCAAATCACTGGAGCCCCAAAGGTGTGTGTGGGGGGGGGAGGGGTCGAGGAGGAGGGCGTGGGGAACTATAGCATTATTTTCTTCTCTGAAAAATATTCACAGCACACCAATGACAAAAGTCAACTCATTGCATCCCCCAGGAAATGTAATCTCAAGATTGTAAATACAATTTATTAGATGTGAATCCAAATCTCATGTTTCCTCATAATGATTTTTTTTAAGATAAGTTGTGGTTTGGTTTTTTTTTTCTTTTTTTTTTTTTTTTTGCTCTGTGTGATAGAAATAACAAGTAATTTGGAGATAAAAATCCTATGCTCAAATTCCAAATTTAGGTAATTATATTCCTATAATTTGGAGCAAATAATTTAACTCTCCATTTAATGGAGCTTATAAAAACACCTAAACCACTGAGTTCCTGTGAGGAAGTATGAGGCAAAATGAAAATAAAGAAATTCCAAAATTGGCAACAAATGCTCTATAAATGTCAACTCTTCCCTGTCTTGATCTAAACTTAGCAAGTGGAAAAATACAAAAGCATCCTGCTACAAAAATCTGACCACATGATAAGTAAATCGATCATAGTAGAAAGAACAATATATTGAAGAGGGAAGGATTCTATGAGGCCTGGATTTAGTGCAATTGACCCAAGTTACTTGTGGGGGAAACCTGACAAAAACTTTCAGCAAGACAATAAATCTATTTTACCTCAGTGAGTAAACCAAGAGTGTAAAAATCTCATGGCTTTAAAGTATATGGAAAAGCATTTGGCCTCTGTAAATTAATTGAAATTAAAAAGCAAAAAAAAAATTAAAAATCAGAAAAAGGGCCAGGGAGATATCTCAATTGGTCAAGCACATGCCTAGCATATGTGAGGCCTGGATTCAATCCCCAGCATAATAAGACACCCCACCCTATCACTGCTGCTGTGGCCTTGGTGAGCCCCAAGCGTATCATTGCCGGGTCTATGCTCTGATCTGTCAGATGTACACAGCCTGACTGAGCATCTTGGAAAATGGCCCCCAAACACCTCCACCACACTCAGCAACACTAGGCATAACCCTTCCCTGCAAAAAGTAAAAAACAAAAACCACACTTGCCTACTAATAGGTAAGTCAACAATATTATCAGAATAACTACCTCAAGTTTACCATTGTATTCTCATCTCATTATTTGAAAAATTCACAGCAATAAATGACCTCCTACACTTAAAAAGGTACAACAAAGACTTCATTTAAACCTGCAAAAAAAGGGTGGAATTTCCAAAAACTTTCTGGATGTAGGGTATTTCTGCACAAATGTACCAAACGAGAAAATGCATTGAAAACACTTGGTAGAGGTCATTGCCCCATACAAACGTAAGATACTATTAATAGAGAAATCTGAAAAAGCTCTTTTGAATCTTCTAAGCCAACAAAACTTATAAAATAAAGAACCCTTTCTAAAATATGAAACAGACAACGCCTGTATCTCAATACAAACTCAAATAAATTGAGGGGAAACAATGCAAACCACCAGACCAATTCCCTTTCCTGGCTTCACTGCTGTTCTTTGATTTCGACACCCTCAGTCACTCACACGTTCCTTTGTTCATCTCTCTGCTCCCCTGCAGCTTACTCCTGATCTGAGTTATTGAGCTTTCAAGTAACTGATTTCTCCTGTTGCTTTCCTCGACTCCTGAAACGGCTAAAGTCGCCAGCTCATCAGTTACCCATTCCTGACCAGGTTTCTACATCTGTGGCCTCTCCCACCTGCCACTTCTTGTGTGGCAAAGCCCCTTACACAGGCATAGAAGGGTGCTCTGAGAAGGCTTCACTGCACTCCCCCCACCAGGGAAAAAAAAAAAGCCTCATTAACAAAACCAACTCAAAAGTGGCTGTCTTTCTCAAAACTCCATCGAATCCTGCATGTCCAGAGAGTCCTCTATGCCTAACGGATCCCTGTCGCCCTCCTGCGAGTTCATGAGAAACCCAGTTTTTTTTAACGCCTTATGCGCATTCATAAACTTCTGCAGGTACTTGGAGGTGTACAGCCAGTGATGCTTCAACACATCCTCCATCTCGTAGCACTTGGACTGCCTGGCGTTCATTTTGCGGAAGCGCCTGAAGAGTTTGTTGCCGGACTCGTTGCCCTCGCTGGCCCAGGCCCCGATGGAGCCGTCCCTCTCGATGATTTCCGGCACGTGGGCCAGCGTCTTGTGAAAATAATTGGTGATCTTGCCCTCGTACCGATACTTGAACTTGGTGGAGAGGAGCTCGGCGAAACGCTGCGAGTTGAAGCTGTACTGGCAGAGGGCCTCGGGGCACTCTTGAGCCGGGCAGGAGGAACGCCACACGGGTTTCATCTTCAGGTAAAGGTCCATGAGCTCCCGCAGGGCCTCGTGCCTCTCGGGGCTGGGGATTAATTCGCAGACGGCCTCCACCGTCTCCTGCGTCATGAGCTTCCGGGCGAAGTTGCCGTTCATGCGCATGATGGGCTTGAGGTTCATCTTCTTGCGGAGGTGCTTGTCCAGCGTGGCCTGCCACCGCTTCCGCTCCTCTTTGGAGGCCTGCGGCTGCTTGTAGGCCTCCCCGATCTCCAGCTGGAAGAGCTTGTAGAACTCGGCCGCGTTGCCGATGTCGCAGTGCAGCGCGTCGATGGACGGCACCGTCTCGATGAAGGGCTTGGCCGAGACGCCCTTGACGCGGTCGCGCAGCTCCTCCACCGACTCGTGGTAGGGGTTGGACCGCCACACCTCGTAGCGCTGCAGGTTCTCGCCGTGGCTGCGCGTGATGGAGTGGAAGACCAGGTTCTGCGAGGCCTCCAGGCGCGTGGCGTCGCACAGGGTGCAGATGTACACGGAGCCCGACGCCTCCAGGCCCTCCACCTCGCGCACCAGCTTCTCGTCGTAGCCCGTGCCCCGGAAGCGGAAGTGGAAGGTGCGCGGCAGCCCGCCCAGCTCCAGCCGCAGCTGGCTGCCCTTCATGGCCTCGCGCTCGGCGATGAGAGGGCTCAGGATGGCCGTGAGCGTCTCGTGGTCCGACTCGTCGGCCAGCATGAGGCACAGGGGCTTGCAGCACAGCTCCGAGTTGGGCTTGGACTCCTCGAACACCGTCACCTCGCCGCCCCCGCGCGGCACCGTGATCCGCATGATGGTGAAGGAGAAGCGGACGGCCTTCTCGGGCACGGCCGGCCCGCTGCCGTGCTTCTCACTCACGTCGCCCATGCCGTCGCACGACTCTTTCACCACCACGGTGAAGGGGCCGTCCAGGTAGTCCTCCACATCCTGGGCCCTCATGCCGTCCAGGATGTCCTCTTCCATGTCCATCAAGGCCGACACCAGGGCCGCGTCGTAGCGGA
Organism: Sorex fumeus; assembly: GCF_029834395.1. Taxonomy (NCBI): domain Eukaryota; kingdom Metazoa; phylum Chordata; class Mammalia; order Eulipotyphla; family Soricidae; genus Sorex; species Sorex fumeus. The sequence continues at coordinate 18,855,782 of NW_026606064.1, forward strand.
AGCGCTTGGCGATGGTGTCCACCGGGTACTCGTCCACGGACGCGGACAGGCCCGAGAGGCCGTCGATGATGCCCACGTCCGTGCTGGAGGAGACGTTCTTCAGCGGGGGCTGCCACTCAAAGGCGTGGTACCCCGGCAGCAGGACCTTCTCGGCGCTCCGCAGGGCGTGCAGGGGCTGGAAAATCTGCCTCCCCGTGATGGCTTTCACCGTCCGGTACATCTTGTGGTACTGACTGCAGCTGAGGAAGGTGTTGACGCGGATGGCCAAGCAGACGGCTGGCTGCAGACCAGACCCGCGGCCCTGCATCAGGGCCTCCAGCTCGTCTGCTTGTCTGTGCTCATTCCTGGCCCGCAGAGCCAGCAGGAACAGGGTCAGGCACACGGACTTCACGTCACCCCCTTCCTCTTTGTCGGCGAAAGCCTTGACTTGCATCTTGAGCTCCCTGAGCCGGTGTTTCTGAGCCCTCCGGGTGAGGGAGAGGAGATGCTGGCGGGGCCGGCCTCCTTTATTAATATGCACCAGAGTCTCTTTAGAGTCCTTGTGGCTGGAGATGTGATGATTATATTTTTGCAAGCTGACCTCTTCCTTGCAGTCTTTGGCGGGACACCTCACCAGCAGGGAATTCAGGATACTCAGAAAAGACTTCGCTGGACTCTCCAGGTCCATGGGAAAGCAGGGATAGTTGCAAGAAGGGCAATAACTGCCCAGGACTTTGAGACATCTGAGAATGCAGGTCCTGCAAAAGACATGTTTACAGCTGGTCTCCACTGGATCAGCCAGAATATGTTCGCAGATCTGGCAGGAGATGGATTTCACAAAGTGTGCAGGGAAATCCAGAGCAAGGAGCTTGGTACTGAGATGCACCTTGCTGCAGTCCGAGATCTTCTTCAGAGCTTCCTTCCTGCGGAGCCCTGCCAGAGCTCTACTCCTGCGCTGACGGGCTTGTCTTGCCCTGTCAATCACAGTTTTGAGCTTTTTGCTAAGCTGAGCACTGGGCTGCTGACTCTTCCTCTTGAGTCCCCGGTGGGCAGCAAAGCAGATGTCACAGGACGTTGTGTGTGGGAGCCACTCCCTGGTGGCACTCCTGGGGAGGCGCACCTCCCAGGAACCACTCCGAAACTTCCGGTGCATGAGGCTCCAACAGTGGTGGCAGAATTCCGTGGGGTGCACAGAATCGACGTCCGCTTTCACATCAATTCGGAAAACCTTCGCAATGAGGTCTGGCCAGGAAGTGACTCTCTTTTCTTTCTTCCGCAAGAGGCCTTGGGTTTTCCCATCCACAGGCCCATGGACTGGGTATCTCCTCTTGTGGCCAATGGTTTTGAAAGAATTCCCACAGATGCGGCAGAGTTGTCGGAGGTTGGCTTTGTGGATTGCTTTGTCTCTTGCTTTCCCATCACTGTGGGATTTCTTCAGAAACTTGGGGTGGGGTTTTAAAGCTGGTTGAGTCGGGGCTGGCTTCAGACCTTCAGCCTTGTCTGGGACGGTCAGAGACTTCTGAGGAGAAAGTCTCTCCTCAGAGGAAGCTTTTTCCACTGGAGGTTCTTCGGGTGCTTTTTCCAAAGATCTCACCCTGAAGAGCTTAAATTTCCACTCTGAAAATTTAAGGTATGGGTGCTGGATTTCATCAGGGGGAGTACTGAGTGCCAGGGTGGGTGGCAAAGAGACAGCCATACTGGCTGAGGTACCTAGGAACAAAGAAAACAAGTCAGAGGAGGGGAAAAAAAATCAATATTCCATTGATGTTTCTTGGAAGGATTGCAAATAGAGGCATTAAATAATTCATTCACTCAAAATGTTATTTTTCAGACCTATTTTAATATGCTCTGTCAGGCACTAACCATTCAGCAGAGAACAGTAATTTACTGTTCTAACAAGTTCATTTATACTTTGTGTAAATGAACAGTGTGACTGTGGATACCACTATGGATTGTTTTATATCTGTACATAAAAATGCATTTCCTTTCCACTAAAACTCCAAAGTCTTTAAAGGAAAAGAAAAAAATACTTGAGTGAATCCTCACTGCCCCTTCTTCTCCCCACCCCGACCCCAGTTTCCTAGTACATGTTTGCTGAATAAATGAAAGGGGAAAACTGACAAGATGAAAGAAAAGTCATATTTTCCACACTGTATTAGATTGTATTAGCCTCGTTGCACTAGCTGGACAATATATTTCCAGCTTTTTAAAGCAATCTCCCAGGAGGCTGGTTGTTTATTTCTTCCAAACAGGTCATAAAGGGGTGATAAAGCTACAGACCCAAAGAAACTAATTACTCAGTACTTGAAACGGATGAAGTGAATTTTGAGCTTTATGAATCCAAACTAATAATAAGTATCATGGATAGTAATTAGGCTTACAATTTTAATTAGCGAATGCTGCTGTAAATTGTAAAGCTGTGTCTACATTAGGAACAAAAACCACAGAACTCTCTAAATGCACAACAAACTATGGTGTGCATGTACAGATTCCAAAGGGCTTTTGAGAAGAAAAATGCAAAGTATTTTAGGTACTACACTGAGAAGAAAAATGCAAAGTATTTTAGGTACTACACACAGGTTGGAGCGATAGCACAGCGGGTAGGGCATCCGCCTTACAAGCGGCCAACATGGCCGACCCGAGTTCGATTCCTCCGCCCCTCTCGGAGAGCCCGGCAAGCTACCGAGAGTATTCGATATGCCAGACACAGTAACAACAAAGTCTCCAATGGAGACGTTACTGGGCCCGCTCAAGCAAATCGACGATCAACGGGAAGGCCTTTACCTTTTACCTTTACACACAGGTTATCCTGACAGTCATTACTCTATCATTTGTAATTAGAAGAGGTAAGAGTAATATTTTTACTTCTGACAAGCATCAGCAATTTTATATGCGGGAAAAAAATGACTCACCGATCTGTATTGTGGGAAAGATATCAATGGTGCTACCAAAAAACAAGTCTGATAAAGCCAGTTGAGTCCTCTCTAGATCCAATTTTGAACAGCGGTAGGGCGTTTGCCTTGCATGCAGCCAACATGGCCGACCCGAGTTCGATTCCTCTGCCCCTCTCGGAGAGCCCAGCAAGCTACCGAGAGTATCTCGCCTGCACGGCAGAGCCTGGCAAGCTCCCTGTGACATATTCGATATACCAGACACAGTAACAACAAAGTCTCCAATGGAGACGTTACTGGGCCCGCTCGAGCAAATCAATGATCAACGGGAGGGCCTTTACTTTACTTTACTATGTTAAAAAATACATGACCAACTGGGACCTGTGGTGGTGGAAAATGGGCACTGGTGGAGGGATGGGTATTTGATCATTGTATAATTGAAACCCAAGCACAAAAATTTGTAAGTTTACAACTGTACCTCATGGTGTTTCACTAATAAAATTTTTTAAAAAATACACTACCATCTGTGAAAATAAATAAGTTCAATATTAAACTTTTATTATAAATAAGTCAACCACAAGGTATGCTGCTAGAATCCTGTGACCTATCTCCCTTCCTCACTCCCTGTTCTGTTGACTCCATTGACCTGAAATGTCAAAATCTACCAACATAGATTTACTAAGTACTCCTCTGAAAAGAAGTGTCATCACCAAGCAGTTATTGGCTATTGGCATCCTGATGATAAAAAAAAATCTGTAAGGTTTTTTTTTCTTTTTTCCTACTTTATTTAAACACCACAGTTTGCAAAATTGTTTATAATGATTTGTTACAAGCATTCAATATTCTAACATCAATTCTACCACCGCTGTCACCTTCCCTCCACCTTTCTCTCCAAGTTTTCAACCATCCCTCAAGTCTGCCTCCATAGCAGGCCACAATAATTTACTTTATATTGCTTGCTATCACTAAGTGGCTGATGGAATGATCAAGAAACACTTCAGTGAAAGAAAATTTGTGAAAATTGTATCTCGTGAAAATGGTTGTATCTCACAATAGATTAGTTTGTTTTCTAATAATTTTCAAAGCTTTATCCAAACTAGAAGCAATATAGGGGGAAAAGAGTTCATCTTATTTTTCCATTAAGACACACCAACATGCATCTCTCTGTGGAGGCTTTAGCAGTTTTATACTTTTTAAATCTTACCTATGACTTTTACTTTTTCTAAAATAAACGTGTATTGCTTTTAGAAGAAGATAGAACTATTAAGAACTAGGTCTAATGAAATTTTTTAAATACATCTCATTAGTAAAAATTACAAATCTTGCCATTACTCAGCATTAGTGATGATGTGGGGAAGTGAGAGTGTCTTCATACATTCTTGTAGAAGCGTAAATTGGTGTACTACAAAAAATAATGAATAAATTGATGTATTATATTAGTGGAAAGTGTATTAATGTCTTTTCAAAGCTTAAATATATTATCTTTCGTGCAAGAAAAGTAGGTTTAGGAAGTCATCCTATAGAACATTCCTACAAGTATTCAGTAATTTTTCTATGGAGAAAGGTTAGAAAGCATGATAAATTAAAAGATTTGTTTTTAAAAGTATGTTACTTTAATCTAAATAATCACCAATAGGACATTATTCAATAAGCTCTAATTCAGATGGATAATGGAAAGCAGCACAGAAATGTAAAGTGTCTGCATACATTGATGTATGTGGGCAGTTCCTACGAACATCAGGGACATGGAGGGATACCCATAGACCAAAGTGTGAAGGAAATAGGTGGAGTCAAACCCCTGAATGCAGATTTGTTTAGATTTGTATAGAGCTGAAAGTACAAAGATCTGGAAGGAGATGTATTAAAATCTTAACATTTGCTTTTTTAGAAAATACAGAGCCAGAAAGGTAAATAGGGTTTTTTAATCTATTTTATATTTTAATCATTTTATATCACTTCAATTTTCTATAATGATCATCTAAATTTTTGTTTAAAAGTGTTTTTAGGGTAAAAAATTTTCAAGGGGTAAATGTTCTTAAAAACTAGGTGCAGGAAAAGATAGTACAGCAAGTAAGGTGTTTGCCTTGCACACAGCTGACATATGTTTAATCTATGTCACTCCATCTGATCCCTCAAGTACCACCACGAATGGCCCCTAAGCACAGAACCAGGAGTAAGCCCTGAGCACAGGCAGCTGTGACCCCCAAATAGGCAAAAAAAAAAAGCTAGATGCATATGTATCAATCATTTCTCCATATTCCTAAATTTACCCCAGAAAATTTTAAGGCCTATCGAAGCTTCAAATCACCTTTCTTACCCCAATCCTGTTTTTATGGGAAATATGTAGAAAGGAGACTAAAACATAGCCTTAAAAGCTAGCTGAAATATAATGTAAGGACATGAAAGATTTATTTGTCGTCCTGTTTTGATATTCATAAATCTTGCATATGCCAGTTTAACCTGCCTTTTAACAAAGGTCAAGTAGTAGGACCAGCCTCAGAATCTGAAAGGTAAAGTAGAAATGGCTGCCTCAGCCCTGTGCCCACTGGGCATTCCATTGCCATTCCTGCAATCCCCTGCACTCACAGCTACAGTGGCCCTTCCTCCACCTTGCCTGACTTCATTTTGACGCATCAGTCTAGGTGGTTATTGGGTTTGAGCTCTACCATCAGATACCCCAGAGAATTGGCTTCAACAGACCCTTCCTCATCCCCCACACTTCTACCTCCCAGAACTGACCCCCAACTTCACATCTTCCACATGACTAAAATGCAGTTCCAAGTGACAACTCTGTTCCAGTGTCTCATTGTCACACCTGTCCTACTCACACTTTCACTCCTTCCACCAAACTACCATCTGTTTGCCAACCCTGACATTAAAAGCCAAGAGCATCACTAACCTGAGCTAGCTAAAGCTCCTGGTAGGGCACGTGCTTTGCATGTCTGACACCTCAGATATCAGGCATTGTCCAAAACACACAACAAAGCTGACAACACCAAGTACCTTTCTGCAAAGTTTCAAGGATCCATAAAATTATCACAGTCTTGCTTGTTCTTTCTTCCAAGCAACTTTTTTTTTTGCTGGAACTACTTCAGAAAGAAAAGTCTAACAGCACAAACCCTGAATTGGAGTCCTAGCTCAAGCACATCATCTCAGAGCAAGGTGGCAATTGTCAAAAATGTTGGTGCATCTGAATCACTAGAGAGCTTGTGTTTAAAAGGTAGTGCAGATAATCAGCTCCCAGGAAGTTTGATTCTGTTTATCTGGGATGGAATCAGAAATTCTGTGTTTTATTTTTAAAACAACCTTCCGATGATCCTTCTACGAGTGGCCCACTGGTTAGACTTTCAGAAGTAATAGTCTCCTACTACTTCACTCTAGTCCAGATACTTACCAGTACCTGGGAAACCATGCATTTCCTTCAATCCTGGAATTTGCTTCTGATTATTCTTCTTGCCTGCCTAGCATGGTGCTCTTTCTCAGATTAAACCTTTCCTCTGCTAATTTGAGTACTCCTTCACTCAGGATGCACCCCTAAAGCCCTTTCTCTCTTCAGCACTCATTTACAATAATATAGTTAGCTTGCATCTTCTTTAGGACCCTCCAGTGTCTTTGTAAAGTTAGCCTCTTGCTCCTGTTCTCTTTTTCCATGCACTAGAGAAAAACTCAAATTGATGTCACTTTACCTTGCTCCCTCCCTTCACCCTCCTGCAAGGAAAAAAAAGTCCAAGAACTTTGGCTTATAAATAAAAACTGGAATAAATACTGTGACTGGAGGCATGAAAAGTCTGAATGTTACCTTGCTCACAGGCTGCCTGGCCCAGGTATTGGGAAATCTGTGATTCAGTTGATGTTTCTGGAGACCAGAGAGAAGCAAAGTGTTTCCCTCTTGTTGCTCTCCTGTTCCTCTGGGGCTCCAGCTGCATTATTTATCTATTGGCCTTCACAGTTCTTCCTAGCCCCCCCACATCAGAGAGCTAACCACAAATGATAGCGACCAATCACAGGCTGGGAGCCCCCCAGCTCCAGCTGGCACCTGGCTCTTAGGAAGCTGAACTTGGGGGGAGGGGGCTGAGTGAAGAGAAGAACACAATTGTTTGTGTTGGAGAATTGTCAAAGCTGCCTGCTCATGCCCTATGGCTGTTGTGGTTAGAGATTATCCTCCACCATGATCTCTGGCTTCTGTCAAGATCCACCAAGAGCTATAGCTCTGTGCCTCAGTTTCCTCATCTTTAAGATGGGAAAAGAAACCTGATAAATACACATGTATAAAAGCTTTTGCAATAAAAATGAAGGTGGGAAATGACTTAGCTCTGCATATGCCCTGGATTAAAGCAAATCAAATACTAACTGTACCGTAAATTCTTTAAATGTTGAAATGGTATTCAAAGCATCTAGAATCCTCCTACCTAGTCAGTTTGCAATCAGGGAGTCTCGAGGTACCTGTCATAACCCTAAGTTTAACTGCAGTTGTGAAATCAACAGATGTGTAATTAAATCTTGTCTTGGGTATTTGAATCCTTATTTAAACTTTAAAAGCCAAAATCTTCTCATCTACGAGTAGAATTCATAAAATTTACCCCAGGTTATTAAGAGCAATAATATTATATAGCGTTCAATTGTCACACAAGCTATGTATTTACATTGTTGCCTAAAGAATGAAAGTGGAAGTTGAGCACAACAAAGTTGCCTATGGTCACGCCAACACAAAATAGTAAAGTGGTATGGGCTCTCCAACCCTTGTTCTTAACCACTCTATTAAATTGAAAGTCACTTGTAGTAACAGGGCTTGGTTGACTCAAGAATAAATGTCAAGAGAGAGTAGGCGACAGTAGCAGAGTCTCTGTTTCAAATCCCCTCCTAATTCTTAGACTAATGTCTTCTTAAAGTGCCTCTGAGTTCATTTGTTAATTGTGGGATTGCCTTCTTCTCATAGGATGTTTGTTCAACAGAACAGTCAAAGGGGCAGGTGCAAGGATTTTTCCTTGCCTTCATTAATTACTCCTAGTCCCTCAATTTGTGCTTATTATGTCTGTCCAACTACACAATAATCCTAGGGACACAAATTATGCTTAATTTACAAGATTAAATTCATTCAATACTATTAGAAGAGAAGGAAAAGTGGTTTGTGGCTTCTAGAAGTTCCTGTGCATTTATACCCAAAGGGATGAAGGAGTCTTTGCCTGAGGTTTACATGACGCAGTGAGGCTGGGCAGGTCAGAGCTGAGAATTTCCTGAAGAAAGGTTAGGATTCAGAATGATAGGAAGCAGAGTCTCTAAAATACAGGCTTTAAGTCTGGATATCCTCTTAAACCATGGGAGCCTGGTGCAGCCTCATGGAAGCAAGTGGACAATTCAGAAGTTAATAGCCTTAATATCCATCATTCCACACTCCAGAATCCTTTATTTCCAATGGATATGTGAATCACAGAAGGAGAAGAGACTGACCAAATTTCTTGCTTTCCACGGAGGGGAACAGAAACAATACCATCGAACAGAGCAGGAATAAATCATTAAATTCAGGCTCCTAGGGATCACGTTTCAGTTCTACAGACCCACTGAGAAGTAAAACTAGGGTACAGAACCAACTGACTGTCCCCAGTACCGCCTGGGTTTAGCCCTGAAAGTCCATAGCAAACAGGTTAGTTGGTCACCCTTCAGCGTCAGACAGAGTTGGAAATTTTTGTCCAAGCCCCCGAATTCATAAATAGAATCCTTTCCAGTTGTTCTTAGGGAAGTGGGTATTTTAAAAGAGTCATCATAGAAAATGCACTAGACCACAGGGGACAAAGGCATGAAGGTTAAATTGGTTCAACAGAGCAATGTCATCAGTCATATAGAACTTTAGTAAGTAGAAAATAAAAACAGGATTGGCAAGTTAAGTATTAATAATAAACCTTAAATGCTTATTTTAAACAAAAAATATTGTTTTCCTATGGATACCGTCTTGCTTTGTAAATATCTGGATTAATACCTCAGATTCTTTAAAGGAATGATTTCTACCCTTTTTTTTTTTTGTTCTTCATAACACCTAGTATCTCTTTCCTCTATGGTGAAATCATATAGCTGCCCCCTGTTCCCTGGCTGAGAGATGAAAACACTGAATCACAAGGAAGAACAAGCTGACCATAAACCATTATCTTTTCCTGCTCACTAAAGTCTTCCCCAGCCTTACTGCCGCCTAGTATTTCTTGCTTCAAATCCTTCCCATATGGAAAACCCAAGCTCAAGCAAATTTTGACTTCCACCATAGAGCAGGAAAGTCTGAGCTTGAGTTCTACAGAATTTTAGCAAATTAAAAGAAAACATTGCCTACAGATCTTAGCCAAATTGAGCAGGTGGAAATGAATTAAAAGGGTAAATTGGAGTTTTGAATAATCTGCTGCCAGTTTCCATGCTAGAGTTGGGCCCTCTTTGCTAAGTGATGTGTTCTGGGTTAATCACAGATATTCCTCCCAGGTCCAGTACTAGCTGATTCCCTCCAGATACCAGCTGTCACTCCCTTTTACCTCGCTCTGCATCCAAGCCCCAAGCCCTCCTTTTAGCAGGTTGCCTTAGCTTATTCTTCTTGGCCCCCTACAGGCCCTTCTAAGAGACCTTTTCAAATTCAATTTCTTCCCTGACAGCCATGAGCTCTAGTTGCTGATATCAATCAAAATCTACTCCTGCCTTCATGGACTGAGTGTTCGAACACTGCATTTTGCACTCTTATCATAATCCACCAGATGCTGTTTACTGACATTGTGATTACATATAGTATCATGTATCTATATATCTCCAGCTAGCAAAACACTTGTCTTCTAACATGGCCAATTGAAACGCCAGAGCTTGGAGTGAACATAGAAGTTATCTTCCCAACGGATACATCTTAAAAGTGAGAAACAGTCCCCGAAGGGCACTGTTGTCCTGTTCAATGTCACAAGAGAGATTTAGCAGCAGAACTAGTTCTACAAACCAGCCTCCTAAGTCCCAGAACAAGACTGTTTCCACTTCTCTGAAAAAGGAGCCAGCCCTTCCTCTCTTGCCCCAAACCCCCTTTGCTCTCTCAACCTAAAAAGGAACTGGAGCTGGCAAGAAGCAGGACCTGAGCAAGTCACTGTTAGCTGAGAGACTTGGTGATGATACAGATTCGCCATCTCACGGGACAGGAGACAGTCAGCATCCCCCTCTGCTCATTTCTCTCCCCCCACTTCCCAAGTCTCGAAATTGCTTGCTAATTATCTCAATGTGGATTATCCCTGTTAGTAAATTTTCTAATGCTTTATTAATTGCTCTAAACGTCAGCTGCAGCTCATTCCCCTCCAATTCAGGAGTGCCAGGGCCTTTGTTTCTGATGTGAGCTCAGCTGTTTTCTAAACAGCTAGTGCCATCGTGTGGACCCAGAAATGTCTACATTACAGAAGAGGCAGCAAAAGTTATCAGAAAGTCTCAAGACATTATCAAAGCTGTGAACTGGTTAAGATTGACTCATCCCCTGCCTCTCCCTATCCAACTTCTACCCTCAATACCCCAGCCCCTTTCACAGTCCCCTGTCTCTGTAGGAAATTCCGTAATTTCTATCAACTAAGAAATAGCACCAAAAGCCCAGACTGTCAGAAAACCTTGTTCAAGACTCCATACCAGGTGAACTCTGGACAAAAGCCCACTTGTCAAGTGAAACATTATCAACAGTTTCAAGCAGGGCACTTGCCTTGCATGAGGCCAATCTGGGTTCCATCCCTTTATCAAAGCTGTGAACTGGTTAAGATTGGCTCATCCCCTGCCTCTCCCTATCCAACTTCTACCCTCAATACCCCAGCCCCTTTCACAGTCCCCTGTCTCTGTAGGAAATCCCGTAATTTCTATCAACTAAGAAATAGCACCAAAAGCCCAGACTGTCAGAAAACCTTGTTCAAGACTCCATACCAGGTGAACTCTGGACAAAAGCCCACTTGTCAAGTGAAACATTATCAACAGTTTCAAGCAGGGCACTTGCCTTGCATGAGGCCAATCTGGGTTCCATCCCTGCACCCCACATGGTCTCACAAGCATAGCCAGGTGTGATCCCTGAAAACGGAGGCAGGAATAAGTCGTGAGGAGAGCTGGGTGTGAACCCCAAACCAACCAACCAACCAAGGAACAATTGTTTAAAAAAAATTGAAAGGTTAAAAAAAATCTTTCTGTGATTCCTTCTGGGGTTCTAACTCCCTGTGTAAGATGCTGATTCCAAACAGGTGCAGCTCTACTATTCCTCTGAGTCCTAGATTTTCATTTTCAGGTTGTGCTCAGATTTGCATGGAAAGTTGTATCCCTGTGACCGACTAAGTGGCTCTTACTTTGCTTTCAGTCAGTGGTTCACTGCTTTCTGTCCCACATTACATAGCTGAAGTCTAACTCCAGGTGACATGGCTTTTTGTCTTTTAAAAGACCCTTCAATGGTCTCGCAAGGTTGATCTAGTGATGATGAATTACTTTAATTTTTATTTATCTACAAAACCTTTATCCTTCCACCCTGTGACAACCTGACAGGATACGTTTCTCAACTGAGCATCCTTTTCCTTCAGAACTTAGAATATCTCCCTGTCATGACCTTCTGTGTCTGTGTGGTTTATGTAGAAATCCATACATAGACTAGGGGCAGAGGATCCCTTATTTATAATTTGTTTTTCTTTGATGCTTATAGCACTCTGTCCTGATCCTCAGAGTTTAACTCTCTAAGTACAATAAGTCTTAGAGTATATTTGTTTGGCTTTATTTTGTTTGTAACTCTTTTATTTAAATATATATTTATTTATTTATTAATAATAGAATGACCAATGTTACTGGTTTAGATCTGCTGAACTGTTGCACCATATCCACCACCAGATTATGTCGATCCCTTCCCCAATACCCCAAAATTCCCTCCTACCTCCCCCAGCACCCTCAGATCATACTTTATTTGACTATGTATAATTTATTTTCACCAGAAATTATCTAATTCCTTACTTTGTTTCCTTATGTTCCATAAATGACATTGAACCCCTTACATTAGAAGGCTTAGTTCCTTTCCCAATTTAGGGAAATTATTGACTGCTTACTCTTCAAATACGGTTTCTCCCCCTTCATTCCTTTCATTCCATTTCTTCATTCCATTCTCCCCCTTCCAAGACCTCCACAGTGCTTTACTTACCTCTTGATGCCAACTCTGCACAGTTTACCATTCTGTTTCCTGTTTTCCGTTCCAGTTGAGTGTTTTTTGAAGGCCAGACTTTCTGCTCTCAACTCCACCCACTGTCTCTCCTTGTTGACCATGGAATCCCTCTCTGGTGGGCCTTAGTTCAGCCCTTCTCCCTTCTTTATTTGAGGGACAGTGGTATGGATGTTGGTCAGGCTTCATCTCAAAGGCAAGGGCGGATATAGAATCAAGTTCTAATTATTTTTTGTGAAGACATGTCATGAAGTCATCTGTAAGCTCTTTCTCAAAAAATATAATTTACTAAGTGATTTTAAGTGTTTATCTTATAGACTTTTCTAGAGATATTCTTCCCATTCACACTACACATGAAGGTACAATCTTCAAATGCAGATAGAAATTCCACTTCAGGGACCAACCATTACAAAAACCTATGATGATCTTAATTTAGTATGTATTATGTGAAAAATTAGTACCATAGAAAAAATATGTTGTCAGAACATGACAGGACATCATGAATAGTTCTCAGACCCCTTAAGCCTCCTTGTGGCTTTTCTTTTTCTCGTTTCCCACAGATTGTTATGAGATACCAAGACTATCTTGTGAGAGATCTGTGTAAGTTACCAGCAGTCAACTCCAATTTTAGTGGTCTTTTGGCCACCTGGGCTCATGACTTACTTTCTTCAGCAAAGCATCTCCTCCTTGGTAATAATAAATTTCAATCTGTAATAATCAATATTTCAATAGTATAATGTTGAGATAATTTATGTTTTATGCCTGTTGATCTGAAAGTAGGTGTTGTGTTCCCCAAATTTATATGGTGAAACATTAACATCCAGTAATAGTTTATCAGACAGAACAGAAAGAGATAAAATTAACCCTTCTTATACCTTTTTTTTTCTTTTCAGATCTTAAACATCGGTAGATATTTGATGATATCTACCCATCTTATGGAGGGAAACCTGATATACTTATTCCTTTATCCAAATGCTAATATTATTCAAATGCATGTCACAGACACACTCAGAAATAGTGTTTCACTAAATACTGGATACCCTGCAATGCAGTAGTGCTGACAAAAAATGTATTATCACAAATGCCTCCAAAGTCTAGAAACATATGATATGAAATTAAGGCAAACATGGTAGCTTGAGACAATGAGATTGTGACTAAAGAGTTCTAAGATTCTTATTCAGTTATTCTTATTCAATTATTCAGATTCAATATTCTGCTCTGTCACTCTGTGGCTCTGATTTTGAAACACTCATGTGACCATACTTGCATGGTGAGTTCCTCTGTCATTTTTTGCAAAAATGGATAACCCCTTCTTTCAAAAATGTCCATGAGGATTAAGTAATTAAGTAAAAATACCTGGCCCAAAGTCTGACTACTGAAAGATATTTAATAAATAATAGGTGCTATCTGGGGATAATAGGCAAGTGATCACCCTTTAAGAATATTTGAATAGGGGCTGGAGTGATAGCACAGCAGGTAGGGCATTTGCCTTGCATGCGGCCAAGCTAGGTTCTATTCCCAGAATCCCATATGGTCCCCTGAGTACTGCCAGGAGTAATTCCTGAGTGCATGAGCTAGGAGTAACCCCTGTGCATTGCCAGGTGTGACTCAAAAAGAAAAAAAAAGAATATTTGAATAAAGTTTACTTTATTACAGTAAACTATAAGATCAACCCTAACAGATTAGAACAGAGATATGAAAAGTCAGACCAAAAAAAAAAAAGTCAGTCGTTAGTTTATGGAATGAATGGTGTAATCTCAAAATTTATATACTGATTTCCTAAGTTCAGTGCCCACAACATGACTATATTTGAGATAAATTACTCAAAGAGATAGTTAGTTTTAAATAATATCACTAAATTGGGCTTTTCTCCAATATGATATCTATCTATATAGTTATAGATATAAATGAAGAGATCCGGACACAGATACACACAAAGAAAAGATAGAGGGAGAAGATAGTCACCAAAAAGTCAACAAGGAAGGAAACCCATCTCTGAATCAAACCTTAGTAAAGTAAAGTAAAGGCCCTCCCGTTGATCATCAATTTGCTCGAGCGGGCCCAGTAATGTCTCCACTGGAGACTTTGTTGTTACTGTGTCTGGCCTATCGTATAAGTCATGGGGAGCTTGCCAGGCTCTGCCGTGAGGGCGAGATACTCTCGGTAGCTTGCCGGGCTCTCCGAGAGGGGTGGAGGAAACGAACTCGGGTCGGAATCAAACCGTAGAGAAATCAATTCTAACACCTTAATCTCAAGCCACTAGACTCCAGAATTATGAGAAAATGAATTTCTGTTGTTAGACATTCCATCTGTATTTGGCAGTCTGAGCAAGCTATAACTATCATGAGTGAACCCTCTGAAATGAGAAGTCAGAAAGATCTACAGGTATACATAGAATCAACAAGAAAGTTCCAACCCAAAAATGTGACTTTCCAATATTGCATCATTAATATCTTGAAGAACAAGCTATCATTGCCTGATTTATCATGTTTTTAAAATCATTAAACCAAATATTTTTGCTCTGGTTGCATTTTCACTTTACATTATCTAATTATAATTTGAGTTCTGCTAAGAAAGTTTATATGGTAAATTTTCCAGATGTCTAAAATGTTTCAACTGAGGCTGAACTCTCCCCCATTTCTAATGAATTTGACAGAGGTGTCAATCACATAGCCTTTCCTCCTTCATTGACCTAAAGTCCGCCAAAGTTTTATATCTTATTGGACAGTGATTGGACAGAGGTGATCATATGGCCTAAGTAAGCCAAGTGGATCTGGAGAATGCTCTGAAAATGAAGGAGAGGAGCCCTCTCTTCTCTCCACGATTATAAACCCAAAGGACTCCTCTTCCTCGAACAGAAACCACTGAACCCATGACCTGTAGCTGTCAAACATTATCATGCTACCTTATGACACAACTTCGACGAAAACGAAACCCAACTAGACTACACAAGAGAACAGAAGCAGCTAAAGAGAGTTGATGATGTATTTTAAACTCTTTGGTTCAACTATGTGTGAAACAACCTTCAACTTCACAAGCCTTTCAGTTATAGTAACCAATTATTTTCGTGTTTTTTATTCTTAGGTTGGGCTGAATTTAGGTATCTTCCCTTAAAACTGTAACACAGATACTTTCTTATATGACTCTTCTTAAAAGTCTTTGTTTTCCGGAGCTTTGGAGTCATATCTTAGGTTAAATTTCAACAAAATGAGGAAATATCTGGAAATTTAGAGCCTTTCTTGATACTGGCAGGCAATATGACAACTGCCAAGTTCCTAAGTTATAAGTTTTAATTTTGATTGGTCAGGCTATTTTTTTTAATGTAAGAGTACTGCTATTTATTCAGCCACTGATTAGCTGATTGAATTGTGCATGAACTCCACCTTACTTTTTTTTCAATTTTTATAATTTTATTTATTGAATCACCATGAGAGCAGTTACAAAGCTTTTGGGTCTAAGTCTCGGCCATACAATGAAACACCCGTACCTTCACCAGTGCCCATTCTCCACCACCAAAAACCCCAGTACACCCCCATCCCACACCCTCCCCCTACCTGTGAGGTAGATGATTTCCACATTACTCTCTCTCTACTTTGATCACATTCATTATTTTGACACCAGACCCACCATTATTATTTGAGATTTTACCCCAACACTCAGATCTGCTGAAAAGGTAACAGTAGACAATTTGTGTTCTATTGCTGGCTATGAATAACATATGATGTCACGTGGCTACAGTAGGGCCATGTCATTTTGAAATTGCGAAATTTTTACACTTAAATGTGGAGGGATTGAGGCTGGAGAGATAGCACAGCGGGTAGGGCATTTGCCTTGCATGCGGCTGACCCGGGTTCGATTCCCAGCATCCCATATGGTCCCCTGAGCACCGCCAGGAGTAATTCCTGAGTGCAGAGCCAGGAGTAACCCCTGTGCATCGCTGGGTGTGACCCAAAAAGCAAAAAAATAAATAAAAATAAAATAAATAAATAAATAAATAAATGTGGAGGGATTTCTGCCAAAAGCCACTGGGTTTCGAGATTTGCTCCTGAGTGTCTGGGATCATGGCCGTTGAGCAGCTTGATCAGGAGCCAGAGAGGCCATTCGTGGGCGATGACTTGGGGTCTCGTTGGGGTGGGGAGGACAGGCCCGGCTCTCAGGTTATTATTTTTTTATGTTTTGCTTAAATTAGGTCAAATTTGGACTTCTAATTTGAACAAAAGGTTATCTTAACAACTGTTATTTGTAATACATAAAATTTATTCTTGGGGCCAAAGAGACAGTACAGCAGGTAAGGTGTTTGCCTTGCATGTAGCTTACCCAAGTTGATTTCCAGCACTCTTACGCTCTCTCAAACCCCACCAGGAATAAGCCCTTAGCACTGCTGCATGTAGCCCAAGTACAAGCAAAACCTAAAACTTTTTTAAAGTCTCTAATGTTAACTGCAGCTGTGTTTGTTATAAAGTTAACATCACGTAAACATCCATCAGTAAAAGAACAGAAACTGCAAAAAAAAAAGTACAAATGACACAACTTGTACAGACAGCAGTGGGCATTATTGCCAGAATTTCATGTGTCCTGTATCATCTCCTCAAACTGTCATAACAACACAAAATACCAGAGACAAGGGAGCATCAAGGACAGAAGAGCAGGGGCTGGAGCGATAGCACAGTGGGTAAGGTGTTTGCCGTGCACGCAGCCTACATGGCCGACACAGGTTTGATTCCCAGCATCCCATGTGGTCCCCTGAGCACAGCCAGGAGCAATTCCTGAGTGCATGAGCCAGGAGTAACCCCTGAGCATCGCCAGGTGTGACCCAAAAAGAAAAAAACAAAAAAGGACAGAAATGCATCTCTCACACCTCTTGAGATGGACCTCCAGGCCCGAGAAGCAGCAGCAACAGTTTTTGGTGCAGGTTCCTTCCTTGTCTTCCAGATGACACCCTGTCACCTTGTCCCACTGCTGTGACCTCAGCTCCATGTTAGCACGCATCCACTGTCCCTTTTTTCTACTATAAGGGCCATTACAAAGTAAAGAGGAAACTGAGTGTTCCTCCAGGATAATGTTTAAGAGTTATTGTTAGCCAAGTACAGAACACTGCCCTGGCTAGAATTTGTTAAAAGGAGAGGGAAAGTACGTTAATGTGTTGTTTAAATAAGCATTTGATATCTCTGAAAAGGCTGCCTTCAGAACAGGGGCCTGTGCTAAAGGTGAATTTTTGCGTTTCTCTACTAGCACTGTCCTCCCATTGTTCATCGATTTGCTCAAGCAGGCATCAGTAACATCTCCACTCTGGGACTTGTTGTTACTGGTTTTGGCATATAGAATATGCCACGGGGAGTTTGCCAGGCCCTGCTGTGCGGGCGGGATACTCTCAGTAGCTTGCCAGGCATTCCGAGAGGGGCGGGAGGGGCGGAGGAATTGAACCTTGGTCGGCCACATGCAAGGCAAATGCCCTACCTGCTGTGCTATCACTCCAGCATTTTTCTACTAATTTTTACATTTGGAAAGGTTCTGGGAAACAATTGCTTCCTCAATTCTTCTGTCCTCTGGAGCTGGCTTTCTCACATTGGTCACTAACACCCTCAGCCTGAGTGGCCGCCCTGGCTTCTCCTCCTCTCTCTGCCTTCCTCTTAAAAGGAAACCCATGATTGTGTCTCGAGTCCACTAAAAAACCCAAGATAATCTCCTCATCTCAAAATCATTTGCTTAAACACATTTCCAAATTTCATGCCTGGTAAGTAACATGGTTTGAGAAATTAGGACCAGTTATCTGTGAGGCCCATGATTTTGTCTATTGTATCCATCCCTAAAGAATGACAGAGGATGTTTACTGGATATTTACTGGTTTTTAAATTGTGTCAAATGCAAATGTTCCAATGCTAATGAAATTGAGGGCACTAGATAAAGTATATATATATATATATATATATATATATGTACATATGTATGTATGTATATGTTATATATTACATATATATGAAAAATTCTCTGTACAGTCTTCTCAATTTTTCCCATACCTCTTAATTTGAAAGAGACCACACATGCACACGTGGTGTTTTTCTCCCCCACTGCTTTTTTTTTTTTTTTTGCCTTCCACACACCAGTGCAAGGGGAGCTAATTATAGACCTTCTTTCCCTATGTGTCAGGCTTTGAGTTTGTAAAAGTCTAGACAAACATCATGCTTGACTGCTTCTGAAACAAACTCTCCTTCCTCCTGATCAACCAGATATCACAAGTCAATTTTTCCAACTACACCAGCTTAATCCTTTAAGGACACATTAAAATAGAGTCTCAGCCTTTCCATTGGTAGAAATAAGAGACAGGTGAAGATGCTAGCATCTCCTGAATCATTCTTGGTACCACCTTCCGTCTTCTTTATTTGTCCAAACATCCCCAGTGCTCAAAACAGATGAGCAGATAAATAAATGTGTTATAAATAAACATATCACTGTTTGTCCTTCAAGAATTTCACCTTGATTACTGATAGTAATTTACTTAAAGAAGTAGTAGTATAGGCTAGAAAATAGTCATTAAAAAGGTGTAAAGTGGCAAGAAAATGTCATCTGTTAGAAATGCCAGAAACAACAAGTGCTGATGAAGATGTGGAGGACAACGAACTCTCCTTCACTGTTAGTAGGAATGTAAAACTGGCTTACCTCTATGAAAAACATAAGGAGATTTTCCAAAAAGTTAAAAGTAAAATCACCTCGTGCAATTCCACTCCTAGGTATTTCAAAAACACAAAAGCACTAATTTGAAAAGATATATGATCATTCCAATGCTTCTTAAAATAGCCAATATCTGAAAACAACCTCAATGCCCCCAAATAAATGAGTGGATAAAGAAATGTGTTATTGACACACAATAAAATACTATATAGATATTAGAAAAGATGAATCTTGCATTAGAAAAGAATCTTGCATTCTCCTACAATATGGATAGGACTGAGAAAGTCATGTTAGGTGAAATAAGTTCAAAGCATAAAAATAAAGATCATATGGTTCTACCTGCACCTATATGGGACCATAAAGAAACAAAGCAAGGGAATAAATAATATCCAATGAAAATAAATCCTTAGAATCTAACTACAATGCAAAAGTCACCAACAGAATTGTAAATAGTCTATGGACAGAGAAAGAGAGAGATATACTAACACATTAATGATGGAGGCTTTTAGTATACCCCTAAAATATATAAACATTTACACATTTGTAAACAAATGTTATCTCAGTTCTTTTAAGCTTAACAAATAAAATAAGAGACTGGAGCAATAGTACAGCGGGTAGGGCATTTGCCTTGCATGCGGCCAACCCAGGTTAAGTCCCTGGCATCCCATACGGTCCCCCAAGCACCATCAGGGGTAATTCCTGAATGCAGAGCTAGGAGGAAACTCTGAGCATTACTGGGTGTGACCCAAAAAAGAAAAAAAAATTTGATGAGTGTAAAGACTGCCCTACACCAAACAGATACTATCTCCTTCCCAGTATATATTGAATAAATAGGAAAAAGAATTCATGGTCAGCGTACTCACTATTAATGTGTATCCAACTAAAATCATCTATTGTACTACCTAAAACCATTTCAAGAACCACAGTGGATATGGTAAAACGCAAAGGACGTATGAAGAATTCTCCTCATCCTAAAATGATACAGCTTGTGTATGTTCCTGACCACACCACACCAGCTTCCAATGGAAAGTCAGTTCCCGAATTAATCCCGTAGGTGGCAGGACTAGGACAAGGGCTGCAGACGCACTTTCTTAATATAGCTCCTTGCACTTACAGCTGCATGCCTGGATGCCTGCTCAGCAAAGCCTTCCTCCTCACCTGCTGTTTGTCTACATCTGCCTTAAGTCCCTAGGAAAAAACAACAGACCCGTAGATCTCATCATGTGGAAACTGGGATGTACAGAACATTTGGGTAGCAATCCCCAAACCCCCTCACTCTTATTCCTCATGGAATCAAAATGCATCATCAAAACTAGGAAATGAAAAAGAATCAACAAGAACCCTATGCTCTGATAAAATTTTACGTTTTTAAATCTATCAACCTTTTAAAGCACAGCCTCTTTTTTGTTTGTTTGTTTGTGTTTGTTTTTGGGGTCACACCCAGCAATGCTCAGGGGTTACTCCTGGCTCTGCACTCAGAAATTACTCCTGGTGGTGCTCGGGGGATCATATGGGATTCTGGGAATCGAACCCAGGTTGGCCGCATGCAAGGCAAACACCCTCCCCACCGTGCTATCACTCCAGCCCCTTAAAGCATAACTTTATGTCAGGCAGGAATTATGGAACATGCTAACCTATTTGCATGTTATCTGCAGGTTTCTTGGGTATATGATCCAGAAGTTGTTGCTATGAATGAGATAGGCCTTACTGCCAAATTACATGTTCAATGCCATATGAAATCTAAAACTTCTGAGATTAAGGAAAGCATATCTTTGTTTCCCAAATGCCCCATTAAGTGTCTATAAAAACATCCGAAATGTCATAAATTTTCAGTAATACCAGATATGAAATATAATGCCATAGGATAAATGAAATGGTAAGGTGAAACTGAAGGAACAATATGTTTTCAACCAAATGTAAATGATTTCAGGCCAGTCAAATGGAATAAATGCATCATTCGAAACATAATTAAAGTAGTGGGACAAGAGAGCTCAAAGGGCTGGAGCACATGCCTTGCATACATGAATTCAATCTCCAGCACCAAACGGCCTGCCCAAACACTCCGGTGCTGGCCCTGGTGATCCCCAACATGCTGAATTATCAGGCAAGAACAGTCTAACCAAACATTACTAGGAGTGACTCCAGGACCTTCTGAGTATTGCATGGGAGGCTCCACTCACTGCAAATATATATATATGTGTTTGTGTCTATCATATATATACATATATATGTATATATATACATATATATATACATATATATGTATACATATGTACACATATGTATATGTATACATATATGTACATATAGCACAGTGTGTAGGGTGTTTGCCTTGCACGCGGTCGACCCAGGTTCGATTCCTCCGTCTCTCTCAGAGTAATCAAAATTTCTGCAAGCTACCGAGACTATCCCACCTGCACGGCAGAGCCTGGCAAGCTCCCCGTGGCACATTCGATATACCAAAAACAGTTACAACAAGTCTCACAATGGAGACGTTACTGGTGCCCGCTCGAGCAAATCGATGAACAACGGGAGGACAGTGACAGCGCTATATACATATATATACATATATACATACAATTATACACATACATACACATATATATGTATGTATATGTATATAGCGCTGTCACTGTCCTCCCGTTGTTCATCAATTTGCTCAAGCGGGCCCAGTAACATTGGTGAGACTTGTTATTGTGTTTGGCATATCAAATATGTCACGGGTAGCTTGCCAGGCTCTGCTGTGAGGGCGAGATACTCTCGGTAGCTTGTTGGGCTCTCCGAGAGGAGCAGAAGAATCGAACTCGGGTCAGCCATGTTGGACTCTTGCAAGGCAAGCACCCTACCCGCTGTGCTATCACTCCAGCCCATACAGAGCCCATACGGAGCCCATACGGCCCGCAGGGTAAAGCCTGGCAAGCTACCTGTGACATATTCGATATTCCAAACACAGTAACAATTGTCACAATGGAGACATTACTGGGCCTGCTCGAGCAAATCGATAAACAACGGAAGGACAGTGACAGTGACAGTGATGTACATATATCACTTAATCACTTAACTTCCGGTTAGTAGTCGATTTGCTCGAGCGGGCGCCAGTAACATCTCCCATTTGTCCCTGTCGCGTGCTAGTGTAGCCCAATGGCATCTGTTCACTCTGGGAACATGAAGAGCCTCAAGCCGATCGTTCATGATCTTCAGGAAGAAGTCTGACCATCTGGTAGGTGGGCGGCCACGCGGTCTTTTGACATCCCATGGAATCCAGTTGGTAACAGCTCTAGTCCAGCGGTCATCTTTAAATCTCATTACATGACCAGCCCATCTGATTTTTGACACCTTGGCAAATGAGACAGCGTCCCTGATTCTTGATCATCGACGGATGTCGGAACTCCGGATTTTTTCTCTCATTTGAGTGAAATGTGATATTCCAAGCATAGCTCTTTCTATTCTTCTTTGGGAGACCTGAATAGCGTTCTCATCTTGTTTGCGTAGGGCCCAGGTCTCTGAGGCATATGTTAATGCAGGAAGAACAGTGGAATCAAAGAGATGTGCCCGGAGCCGGAGGTCCTTCGTCCTCTTAGTTATTTCTTCGACGTTCTTGAAGGCGTTCCAAGCCGCTCTCTTCCTGCTGCACAGCTCGGGTGCCAGGTCATTTGTCATGTTGACTTCTCGACCTAGGTACACATAGCTGTTGCATTCGGAGATGGTCGTTCCGTTGAGAGCGAATGGGGCATCAGGAACGAGGCTGTTTCTCATAAACATTGTCTTCGTAAGATTCAGCTGTAGTCCTACCTTTCCACACTCATGGTCAAAGTCGGACAGCATTTGTGCCGCTTGGCTGATGTTTGGTGTTATTAAAACAATGTCATCAGCAAAGCGGAGGTGGTGTAGTTGCCGACCATCTATCTTCACTCCCATTCCTTCCCATTCCAGTCGTCGCATGATGTTCTCAAGGATGGCACTGAAGAGTTTCGGTGAAATGGTATCACCCCGCCGAACCCCTCTCTTGACATCAATGATCACTTCTTTGTAGAATGGTGAGATCCTGGTAGTGAATCCGCAATACAGCTCACGGAGGATCTTGATGTATTGGGCTTGAATGCCCTGATTGGCTAGGGCTTCAGTGACCGCTTCTGTCTCAACAGAATCAAAGGCCTTCTTTAAATCAATGAACGTTAAACAGAGCGGCATCTTGAACTCCCGAGAAACCTCAATGAGCTTGGTTATCGTGTGGATATGGTCAATGGTGCTGAATTCTTTGCGGAACCCGGCTTGCTCGCATGGTTGTCCTTCATCTAGTGTTCTGCCAATCCTATTTAGGATGACTCGAGTGAACAACTTGTAGATGACAGACAATAGGCAGATCAGGCGATAGTTGCCAATATCATGGATGTCTCCCTTCTTGAACAGTAGTACGGTCCTGCTGGTTTTCCATTGGGACGGAACCTTGCATTCAGACAGGTAGCGTGTGAAGAGCCGAGCCAGTGTATTGATGAGTACTGACGGCAGGTTCTTCAGGTGTTCAGGTCTGACCTTGTCTGGGCCGGGTGCTGTTTGTTTCTTTACCGACAAAATGGCGTGTCGGATTTCGGAAGGAAGAACATTGGGAACGACATATCCATCCTGTGGAATTTGGTATGTCGGCAAGTGGACATGGCTATCGAAGAGATTTGAGTAGAAGTCATGGATAATCTTCTGCATTGCCGTTCTGGAGGATGTGATGGATCCATCAGGACGTCGGAGGGCAGTCATCTTGGTCTTGTAGTTGGCGAAGGACAGGCGGGCGTAACGAATACTTTTCCAGCTTCTGCCACATCTACCAGTACTTCTGCTCTTCTCTCTTTGAGGTCTTCCTTGATCGCATCTCTGCACTGCTTTGCGAGCTCGGACTTTAGCTTGCGGTTGCCTGAGGCATGCGCCAAACCACACTGGCGAATTCGCTCAAGAGTTTTCAAAGACAGGCGTTTCACCCGGAAAGTCTCCATGGCAGGCTTCAGAGGGCAGAAAGGATGCTGGGCTTAAGACCAGTAGCTCACAGGCCCCTGGGTCATCCCTGCAGCTCTACATATATATATATATATATATATATATATATAATTAAAATCAGTTTTTCAGAGATTAGTAAAGCGTCAGCTTTAATAGACTTCATTATATTCTGATTTTTTAAATAAAGGAAAAATGAAAAGGTTGGTCTGGGACTGAAGAGCTAGCTCAAAGAACTGGAATGCATGCTTTTCATGCTGGAGGCCCAGATACAACCCAGTACCACTTAGTTCTCTGAGCACTACTGGGAATAACTCTTGAGCCAGGGGTAGTCCCTGAGCACCAGCAGGTTTGGCTAAAAAAATGAGGGAAGGAGGGAGAGAGAGAGAGAGAGAGAGAGAGAGAGAGAGAGAGAGAAAGCAGAGTTAGTATGGAGATAGTAAAGGGTTGCTTTGAAAAATGAAGAAGAAAAAAAGAGAGAGAATAGTCATCTCTTCCAAGGCATGGGTTGCTATTATAATTTTTATTTAGCTACAGTAATCAGGATTTTGTGGTACTGGCAAAGCAATGGATCCATTGGCATATATATTAGTGGAACATAATAGAAAAAAAAACAAAAATAGATCCACACAAACATACACAATTGATTTTTGACAAAGTTTCAAATGTAATTCAACGAAGAAAAGATTGCCTCTTTTGGTTTGTTTTAATTTGAGGACCACACTACATGAGGCTTAGGAGGTTACTACTGGTTCTGAGCTCAGGAATTACTTCTGGAGATGCTCTAGGTCAGCCTTGCATGAGTCAAGTAATGTCCACTGCACTGTCTCTCCAGTCCCAATAAACTTCTTAAACAAGTGGTGCTGGGGCAATTGGACATCCAAAGACCACTTGTAAAGAAAGTTCAGAGAGAGAGAAAAGAGAGAGGAGGGAATATAGAAAAAGATACTTGATCTAGACTCACACATTATACAAAAACTAACTCAATATGAAGCAAAGTCGGAAAACTACTAATCCAATTAGAAAATAGGTAAATGACATAACTTCACTGAGGTATTTTACCAAAGAGAACATCTGCATGGCAAATAAGTACATGAAAGGTGGAGCATAATATTGGCAACTGAAATATGTGAATTCAAGTCTTATGAACTAAAACCACACATCTGTCAAAATGGCTAATACAAACTTGAAGTGCGTGCATATTTTTGATGATAATGTTTATTGTGGGGCTGGAGCGATAGCACAGCGGGTAGGGCGTTCGCCTTACAAGCGGCCAACATGGCCAACCCGAGTTCGATTCCTCCGCCCCTCTCGGAGAGCCCGGCAAGCTACCGAGAGTATTGGATATACATAGTAACAACAAAGTCTCCAATGGAGACGTTACTGGGCCCGCTCGAGCAAATCGACGATCAACGGGAGGGCCTTTACCTTTACCTTTACCTTAAAAATGTTTATTGTACAGGTACTCTGCAAAACTAAGGGGCAAGGCATCTAAAGGTTGAAATATTAATACAATATGACTCAGCAGCTGAAATCGTGGACTTTTGACCCAGAAAAAGAGACATTTATGTCCAGAACAAAACCTACACAGGAATATTTGCAGTCAATTTTAGTCTAAAATTTTCAGTCTAAAAAATTCTATTCATATAACTTTTTTTATTAACTCTTTTCTTCTTTTTAAAATACAATGTGTAAAACTAAATTAACAATCAATTAAAATATAGTATGTAAAATTAAGCAACATAATTCAATGAACTACATCAAGCAATTAATAAAATGATATTAATTTCAATAAATTAAAATTTTGTTTGTTTGTTTTGTTTTCTTTGCTTTTTGGGTCACAACCGGCGATACTCAGGGGTTACTCCTGGCTCTGCACTCAGGAATTACTCCTGGAGATGCTCAGGGGACCATATGGGATGCTGGGAATTGAACCAGGTTGGCCATGTGGAAGACAAATGTCCTACCCATTGTATTATCGCTCCAGCCCCAATAAATTAAAATTTTAAAAACATAAAATAACTAGGTCACAGGCTCCCTAAAAGTGCCTGAGGCTAAGGATTTGACTGTGACCCCTTGCTTTACCCAAGAGTCAATCCCAATAGCTTTGCTATTGTTATTCCCACAGTACTGTACAGACAGAGGATGGTCTCAAGTGCTCTGCCACTGGGTATACACCCATCACCTGTACCTCCAATTGTAGCAACAACAAAAAAAAAGGGAAGACAAGGATGAGCAGAAGTAACAAATTCAAAACAATCCTATGCCAAAGAGGTGTGGCGGAGCAGATGGGCTACCACAAACCCTGCCACTTTGGCATGTGGATTGTTTTGAGCTGAGAATAGTCAAGGTCCAAAGGGTTCAGAAAGAAGTTTTGAGCTTCCCCTTAGAAACTGCCTAAGAAAATTAGAGGACCAGTCTCAGGAAGAGACCCACCATCACAGATACCTACAGTGTCATTTGTGTGAGACAGAGAAGAAACTAGCAAAATCTCTAACAATGCCTCTCTGGGGACTGGTCTTTAGTAGGAAACTTACTATGCACGGTGGGGGGCAGAGAGCAGTGGATTTTATTAGAGGGGGACACTGGGGGATGAAGGGAGAGGTAAGTAGATGCTTGGTGGAAGTTTAGTGCTGGAACGATTTATTCAAGATAGTCGACCATTAACATATTATAAACCATAGCACTTAAAATAAAATAAAAGTAGAATGCTTATTTTAAACAGTACTGTTTTCAACGAAGAGAAATTAGGAAAGGTTTTCTGGGGACACATTAAGAAGGCAGGCAGTCTAGGAAATAGAAAGCTAGACTCTCATGTAATTGACAATTTTATTTTTATAGTTTGGGTTCTTTGGTTGCAATAGTGCCAAAGTGTATAGTAATTATGGACAAAGTTACCACTACACCCAACTATGGAAGGGTCCACAACCCTCCCCGACTAGCCTTATGCCACCTCTGGTTGAATCATTTTTGTCTTTCTTTGTGAAGAAGATATATTGACTAAGATTCTTTTTTACAGTATTGTTAAAAATGTTTTTTATGCACATAATTCCAATACTACACCCATCACCTATGTGCCCATTTCTCCCCTCCACTGTTAATAAAAAAAATTCTGAGACTCAGTGTTTCTGAATAGTATAGCAACATTTGTTTGCAAAACATTTGCGATATATATATATATATATATATATATATATATCTTCTTTCCCTTCAAAACCCCACAAATCTGCCCTCTTTTCCCTAATTCAGAATGGCTTATACACCACATTTTCCTTGAGTAATAATGCTACTGTGAAACTCCGCACAGGTAATTAAATTTTATTTTTCACTAGTCAACGGTCTAATATCATTTTAATTATTAGAGCAGCTGAAGAACCTAGAAGTCAGTTATCACTGACAAATTAATTCAGCCAGATTAACTTTTCATTAATTTTAGATCAATATAGATGAAATGTAGGGCTGGAGATATAGTGTAGCATGTAGGGCACTAGCCTTATACATGGCTGACTCAGGCTCAATCCCTGGCACCCCATATTCAGTCTCCCCAGGTACCCAGGTTCAGTACCTCAAAGCCCCATCAGGAATAATATCTGAGTGCAGAGCCAGGAGTAAGCCCTGAGCATCACCAGGTGACAGCCCCCCCCCACACACACACATAAAGATCAAATGATATGTTTTGTGAAAATCATTTCATTTGTGAATTTTTTAATTTTATTATTATTATTATTTTGCTTTTGGGGGGGGTCACACCCAGCAATGCTCAGGGGTTACTCCTGGCTCTGCACTCAGGAATTACTCCTGACAGTGCTTGGGGGACAATATAGGATGCCGGGGATTGAACTCAGGTTGGCCATGTGCAAGGTAAATGCTCTATGCGCTGTGCTATCGCCTCGGCCCCTCATTTGTGAATTTTAATTATGAAATATACAGAGAGAGACAATGAATGAAATATGAAGAGAGGAAGGAAGGAAGGAAGGAAGGAAGGAAGGAAGGAAGGAAGGAAGGAAGGGAGGGAGGGAGGGAGAAAGGAAGGAGGGAGGGAGGGAGGGAGGGAGGGAGGGAGGGAGGGAGGGAGGGAGGAATGAGTAGGTTAAGAAATAAAATGAATGAACAAAATAAATCCAAAGCAAACTCTCAGAATGCAGAAACAAAATAGTGCTTATCAAAAAGAAAGGGAAAGGGAGATAGATACTTTGGGTAAAAGTGGTCAACTGTATGAGGATGGATGGAACTAGACTTTTAGTGGTAAGTGTAATATAGAATGCACAGATGATGATATGTAGGCCTGTATATCTGAAACCAGAAATTTCAATGTTACCTCAATTTATTTTTTTTCTTTTTTATTTATTTATTTATTGAATCACTGTGGGAAAGGTTACAAAGCTTTCAGGTTTAGGTCTCAGTCATGCAAATATCAAACACATTTCCTTTTACCAATACTTATTTTTTACCATGAAGAACCCCAATAAAACCCCACCCCCCACCCCTCCCAGTCTCTGTGGGGCAGATGAATTCTAGTTAACACTCTATCCGCTTTGATTAGATTCATTGTTTCAATAAAAGATTCACCACTATTATTTAGAGTTTACCCCCCCCCCCAAATCAGACATGCTGAAAAAGCATTGTGAAGTGATTTGCTTTCTACAGCTGGGTTCAAGAATTAAATGTTGGTTTTGGATTTCTGCTATTTTACTTATTGACCCTGGAAGTATTTCTACTGAAAGTCAGATAGTTAAGAAATTGGTTTCTGTGCTCTGGAGTTGTGGCCGTGCTGGAGAGCCGCTTGTGGGGGGCAACTGGTGGCCTCCGTAGGGCGTGAAGGGCGGACCGAAACGCCCCCCTTCCCATGAGGTTTTAGTCGCCCCCACACCCCCGGCTCATACCTGCTGTCCACAAGGCTCCCATGCAGCCGCCATCCTTCTTTCCAGAGAAGAGAGGGCGAATGGGGCAACACCCTTTCCCCTCTGGCAGACTTGATGGCCTGGATTAACGCATAGTCCGTTCACTTTTCTGCTCCAAGCTGCCGGGTTCTGCATTAAGTCCTTGTGTTTCTGGGGCTGTGGCCGTGCTCCAAACTTAACTATGATTTTCAGAGAGAAACATTGGGTGGTTTACTTCCCATGGATCACTTTGTATATAGAGAGATGTCTATAAACATCGAGTTTTGAGGAAAAGTCCTAGTTCCTGCATACTCGAGCTGTGCTTGTAGAGGCTTCTGGTCACCGGGGTTCCATCTGGGGGAGGCGAGATGCGGTACCTACCCCATCTTGGACTTCCCGATGATCTCGGCTCTTTTTGGAACCCGTTTTTTTTTTTCCTTCGGGATCTGTGGATCCCGCCCTCCATGTAGTCCTTCTCTTCGGCTGTATGCTGTAAAGATGGCCTTACCTCAATTTAAAAAGAAAAAAAAAACAGCATGTGTGAGAGATGTTTTCCTTTTTTCTGTAAAATGAGAGGAACACCCAAGTCATCATCGTTAGGAAAATTTTTGTTCATTATCTGACAATGAACTGGGCGCTGGGAACTGCCTTTGTGTTCTTTCAGAGGTGTATACCCACCTCTCCCCAATTTAATATTATTCTCACTCCTGCTACCTTTAGCCACAGACTTTATAAACCTTGCATAATTTATCAAGGGCATTTATAGTTAGCTATTCTTCTCTTGGACCTGTCTGCTTCAAGATCTTTGCCTGAAAAAACCATCATGCAGGTTGTTAGGTCAAATTTCTCCTCCTCAAAAAGGCCCTCCCTGACTACTCACTCTAAAAGTCCTCAAGGGACTTTACTGACTTCCTGTCATTTTCAGGGTACTTATCACTGTGAAATAATCTTGTCTTTTCTGGTATCTAAACATTTATGACTTACTCCTCCACTTATAATGAAATGTAAGTATAATAGGAAACAGGATTTTTTTTTTTTTGGCCTCTAACTCTATTGGACCTAAGATCAGTGCCTTAGGTCTATCAGTTGTCTATAATTAAAAATGCAAAAGACAAACACAAGTATCTATTATGTCAGTTCCTGTGGGTCAGGAATTCAGAGGCAGCTGAGCTGGAGAGTTCCAGTTCCAGGCCTCTTTTGAGGCTTCTGTCACCTGACACCTTCCCTGGGACTGGAGGACTCACTTCCAAGATGATTAGTCATCTCCGAAATGTTTGACAGGAAGTTTCAACAACCAGTTGACTATTGACAAGAGGGTTCAGTTCCTCATTGCTTGGGTCTTTCCATATGACCTTTTGGGAATCCTTATGACATGGCAGTAGTTTCCCTCAGAGAAACTAATTTTATTTATTTTTTGTTTTGGAGTGCTCAGGGTTTATTCTTAGCTCTGTGCTCAGGGGTAACTTCTGATGGTGCTGCTCAGGAAACCATATGTGGTACTGGGAATAGAACCAGGATCAACCACATGGAAGGCAAGCACCTTATGCCTGTGCTATCTAACATGTGAACTGTGTTTTAAATTTACTGCTTATCTAATGGAGAGTCAACTTACTTCTAAATATTTTGGGAAAAATCTCTCTCCTCTGCTCTCCACCGGAAAGGTCTTAAAGGGTGTGTCCTAGTTAATTTCTCAAAAGGAATGTGAGAAACAGAAATTGAGAATGATATGATGAATACTTAAAGATCTATAATTTACATGTAAAAAAACTAGTTGACAAATGTTTTAAATTAGCAGCATTTCAGAAAACCCAAGCCTTGTTACTGCTGTACATATTAGGCAACTCTAGTAATCAGACTACTCATTTCCTTCCAAATGCCTAAGATGTTCTAGTTTGCAAACTACATATATGTATATACACATACACACATATGTATATAAGTATATATAATATAAATTTCATTTGAACTCATATCACTTCTGAAAAAAAAGTAGATTTTACTCCAATGAGCAAAGAGTATAGCTGAGCTGTTTCCCATTTTAGTGAGGCAAAATCACTTTACTTTTCCGATTTTTAGTATGTGGAGCTGTGAAGACTTTGAGGAAGAACTGTGCAGAGCATAAGCTGTGTTAAGCTGGAGAAAGACAACTTCAACATCCTGGTGGTTTAAACCAATAGAGATCTTTATTCTGTTCATTTAAGTTTAAAACTGATTTTTTTTCTAGTCATATGCCCCCTATAGAGTAATTTAGTGATCAACACTCTCGATCTTGAAATAAAAATCAAATGCTATAGCCTAAAAATGATTTGTACCCATTCCTCTTACTTCCTGTGATCCAGAACCAGTCTACTGGCTCTAATTACAAAAGCATAGGGAAGCATTTGTGCATTTCTTGTGTTCCCTCAGCAAGGGTGAACACTGAGGCTCCCTAGCATCTATGACAGTGAAGAGCAGACTCCAGGAGATAGCTTAAAGGAGTGGGTGCGTGTTCTATACCCAGAGCTTAATCTCCAGCATCACATTTCCCCACCATAGCAGCACTGCATCTCCTGATTCAGTTCCTGAGAGTTGCCTCCACCCTAGCACTACTCAGGAGGCATCTTTACCTCTGAGGTGGGGGGGAGGGGGGCCGTGGGGGGAGGAGGGGGAAATACAGTGAAGAGTAAATAAGGTTTATAGAAATAGGTCTCAAAGGCACTTATGAATATGGTGTAAAGAAAGACACTCAGAAATCTAACCTTGGGGTATGGTGCCGCCAGCAAGTCAATCTGTACCTGTGAAGCATCAGTGCATCAGCAGCCTGATTGCGCCTTCAGACATCCAGGTACCCCAAAATTGCTGCTGTGCCTTTGGCCAGACCCCGAAAACTTGGGGCAAAGTTTACCAAGAAAGTATACAGCCAAAAGTTAGGTATGTGGGAGATACATCCACAAACCACCTCTGGCTCAGCTATATAATTGGAGGCTTGGCCTCTCTGGTTCCTGATCAGACTGCTTAACGGCCATGATCCCAGAGACTCAGAAACAAATCTTGATACCCAATGGCTTTTGGCAGAAATGTGTCTGGTCCCTGCAATAGGTTACCTGTGCCAGGCCACCCCAGATGGGAATAGGTTTCGTACCTTGGCCTGTTCCCCCTGGCGGCCTGGTGGCCGTCATCCTCCAGACGCCACTGGACAGTCAGATTTGGGCCCGCAGTGATTAAGATACGTGGGGCCTCACAGGATGGTGGTGGAGCCGGCCCTTTCCTCCCTGTCCCAATGAGACCCCGAGTTGCTGCCCATGAACGGTCTCTCTGGCTCCTGATCAAGACGCTTAATGGCCATGATCTCAGAGACTCAGAAACAAATCTCAAAACCCAGCAACTTTTGACAGAAATGCGTCCAGTCCCTGCAGTAGTTTACCAGAGCTGGCCACCCCAGGGGGGAAAGAGTGCTGTCCCTCCGCCTGTTCCCCCTTGGTGGTTCAGTGACTGCCATCCTCCAGAGGCCATTGGACAGTGAGGTTTGAGCCCTCAGTGACAAGAAACATGGGGCCTCAGGGGATGGGGTTGGAGCCGGCCCTTTCCTCCCCGTCCCAACAAGACCCCAAGTCGCTGCCCAAGAACGGCCTCTCTGGCTTCTGATCAAGCTATTTAACAGCCATGATCCCAGAGACTCAGGAACAAATCTCGGAATCCAGCAGGTTTTGGCAGAAATCCCTCCAGATTTAAGTGTTGAAATTTCGGAATTTCAGAATCGTGCAGTCACTACTGCAGCCGCACGACATCATATGTTATTCATAACTAGCAATAAAAAACAAATTGTCTACTGGTGCCTTTTCGGCAGATCTGAGTGTTGGGGTAAAATCTCAAATAATAATGGTGGGTCTGGTGTGAAAATATTGAATGTAATCAAAGTAGAGAGAGAGTAATGTGGAAATCATCTGCCCCACAGGTAGGGGGAAGGTGTAGAATGGGGGGATACTGGGGTTTTGGGTGGTGGAGAATGGGGCACTGGTGAAGGTATGGGTGTGTCATTGTATGACCAAGACTTAAAACCGAAAGCTTTGTAACTGCTCTCATGGTGATTCAATAAATAAAATTATAAAAAATGAAAAAAAAAAGTAAGGTGGAGTTCATGCCCAATTCAATCAGCCTAATCGGTGGCTGAATAAATAGCAGTACTCCTACATTAAAAAAAAAAAAGAAGAAGAAGAAGAAATCTAACCTTATTGAAAGCCCGACCTTGCATCATCTTTACCCACTGATCCCAATAGCCTCAAGGTAGGTATCATCCCCTTTCTCATGGTTTAGTAAACTAAAGCTCATGGAGATTTCATAGCTCACCCTAGAGCTTAAGTGGAAGTCTCACTCCTTTGTTCTTCTTTTTCTCTATCTCTGAATTCCATATTATGATCTCTACTCCAACCCATAGAGACTTATTTTTATAAGCCGGATAGGGATACACCAGGAACTGGTAACTCTATTAAAAAATGTTTAATTTATTGAGCTGGATAAGCACAGAAATGTGTGCATATGATTCTTTACACTTTTTTGTCTTAAATATTTAAATATGTACATTTTTAAGAAAGAGTATAGTATGAAAAACAGTGACAGTACCTCATTTTGAAAACACATTTTATATGAATAAGGGCAGCCAAAAGCAGAAAATATAAAATATTGTTACATTTACTATGTCCAATATAAATTAAAATATTTTTACATATATTAACTTATATCACCTTCCCAAAAAATCTCCACGGTAAAAAGTATTATTAACTCTATTTTATTTTCTTAAAAAATTTTCTTGGGCCTGGAAAGATAGCACAGCAGGTAGGGCGTTTGCCTTGCAAGCGGCTGACCCGGGTTCGATTCCCAACATCCCATATGGTCCCCTGAGCACCGCCAGGAGTCACTCCTGAGTGCAGAGCCAGGAGTAACCCCTGTGCATTGCCAGGTGTGACCAAAAAAATTTTTTTCTTTTAGTTTTGGGACCGCACCCAACTATGCTCAGGGTTTACCCTTGGCTCGATGCTCAGGACTCACTCCTGTCAGGACTGCATACCAGTTATCTACCCAGCTGGGTCCTGTGCAATGCTGGAGCCCAACTTGCTATATTATTTCTCAGGTCCTTATTTCCATTTTAATGTGAGATGAGAAAGTTAAAAACAAAATAAGAACTATCTCTAAATACATGCCATTTATTTCTAAGGATGGATCGAGCAAAGTCAAACCTCTGTCAGAACCCGTACGTATTAAAAGCCACCACTGGTTCGTACCTTCCCTAGTAAATTGGATTTGCAGTAAAGGGTCAAAAATCCATGCGCACCTCCTGCGGATGCCTACCATCTTCCTTAGACACTGTGGCTCTTAAATAAACAGGAAACTCAAAATAACTTTCCCATGACAGTGAGAGAAACGAGGATGGTGTGGTTGTCAGCCGTTCCAATTAACTCTTGGTTCCAATTAACTTTTGTGTATTGGCAAAAGGGGGAAACCAGGTGATTGGGGAGTTCTACCAATAAACTTCCTCTCTAGCAAGGTGGGTGGAGGTGGAGAGAGAGAGAGAGAGAGATAAGAATTCCAGGTCAGGAGACCTAGTCTACATACTTGGGATTGTGTGTGTGTGTGTGTTTCAGTTTGGGATTGCTACTAAAGCGCTGTAACTGGTGCTCAAGAGAGGGTGGAGGGCGGAGAAAGGGACACAGAGACAGACCTACAGACAGATACAAGGGAGACAGAAGCATCAAGAAAGGCAGAGGAAGAGACATGCATAAAGTGGTGTAGAGAGAGTAGGAGGAGAGGAGGAGGGGATGGGGGAGGGAGAGGGAGAGAGGGAAAAAGGAGGGGGAGGGAGAGGGGAGGAGGAGGGGAAGAGGGAAGGAGGGGGAGGGAGGAAGAGGTGAGGGAAGGAGAAAGAGAGGGGGAGGGAGAGAGGGAAAAAGGAGGGAGAGAGAGTGAGAGAGAGGAGAAGGGAGAGGGGAGGAGGAGGGGAAAGGAGGGGAGAAGGAGGAGAAGAGGGGAGAAGGATGAAGAGAGGGAGATGGAAGAGAGGGGAGGGGGAGGAGGAGAGGGAGGAGGAAGAGGGGGAGGTGGAGGAGGAGAGGAGAGGGGGAGGGAGAGAGGGGAAAAAGCGGGGGAGAGAGAGTGGAAGAGAGGAGGGGGAAGGAGAGGGGAGGAGGAAGGGAAAGGAGGGGAGGTGGAGAGGGGAGGAAGAGGAGGAGAGGGAGGAGGAAGAGAGGGGAGAGGGAGGAGGAGATGGGAGGAGGAGGAAGAGGGGCGAGCGGGAGGACCACCGGCAGGGGGCGCCCCCGCGCGCCGCCGCGCCTCCGCCCCGCTGCCGCCGCCGCCGCCGCCGCCGCGGCCCTTCCCCGCCCCCGCCGGCCCCGCCCACGGGCGCCCCGAGAAGGCGGAAGTGGCGGCGCGCGCGGCGGGGACTCGGGCGATCCGGGCGGCCCGGGGACGCGGCGGCGGCGGCCTTCGGGCCGGGACAGAGGCGTCCGGGCCGCCTGGGCGGGACGGCGGGCCCGAGAGGAGGCGTGCGGCTGGCTGGCGGCCGGCCCGCGGGCGCGAGCGGTGAGTGTCCGGCCCCGCGGCCCCGCTCCCTGGTCCCCGGGGCGCGGGGCCCGTGTGCCCCGCCGTGTTGGGGGGATGGGGGGTGGGGAGGAGGGAGGACGCCTTCCTCGGCCCCTTTCCCAGAACGGGAAATCGCGCGCAGGCTCGTGCGGGCCCTGGGCGTCTGGGGGACAGCGACCCCCTCCTACCCCCACTCCCTAAAAAAAAAAAATCGCTTTTAAGTTTCCGTCGGGTCCCCACACCTCCGGGCGCTGCTGTCCCGGGAGCGCGGAGCAGGTGGAGTTGATGGGGGGGGGGGGGAGAAGAAGGAGCATTTCCAAGCCCCACCCTGGGAGGTCCGCGCGGCGACCCCAGGACGGCTCTGGCCGCGGCGGGGTCCCGGGCTGGGGCGCGGGAAATGTGTGTGCGGGGCGCGTGGGGCCCGCTGCCGGACTGGGACGCCACCCCACCCGGGGGGCCCTGCGCCTTTTATTTTATTTTATTTTATTTTCCTCCAAGGGAACCCCCTACCGTGCCCAGGAAGTGGGGGGGGGGGGTGCAGTACCGCCCAGGTGGGCGTTCAGGGTGAAGGCCACACTCCCGGGCATCGGGGCGCCCTCTCTCCTTAAAAGGGGCTCTGCGCTTCGAGGACAACTCTGGAAGGTGGCCGGGTAGACAAGCTCCGGTGGCTGAGTAATGTGCACCGAGCAAAAGAAAAGAAAAAAGAAAGCCCTTTCGGGGGTGATCGCGGCAGTTAACTTTGTTGGCGTTGCGCGGCTGTGCCTGGCAGGTGAAACCCTGTTTGAATTTCCGCGGAGAGGGACCAGGTCGGTTTCTTTTCCCTTGGCTCGCTTTCCTCTCGGCATCTACCCAGCCTAGAAGGGCAAACGTTTCTGTACGTTCCCCCTCCTCCCCCCACCCCACTCCCACCACCCTCTCTGTGCACCCAGCCCCCTGCAGTTCACAGTGCGCGCCTTCGGTTGTAATATATACTCAGGTACTGATTTGTAAGACGTGAGCCTTGATTTGTGTTCTTCCGTTTTCATTATGCAATCAGAATAAGGTGGCAGGAGTTACAGCCCCTGGTCTTTAATGAAGACAGTGGCCGCTACATTCACAGCTGCACCAAAAAAAGGAAATTGCTATTGTGAAGCTCTTTCACCCACAAAGCAGGGAATGGGGAAAAAAGGTGGTAAAGGTCATTTTCATGGTACAGGTGAGAATCTTTACCTACTTGGAGCTGGAGCGATGGTACACGGCTTGTCAGAAGTGGTCCTTGCACACCACACCGCCTGGTGTGGCCCAAAAACAAAACCCAGAATATTTAGTAGTTCTTTATTTTCTCTTATGTAAAGCCGAAGCTTTGTTCCAAGCTTGCTTCTGTAGTTTCTCATGAGGTATATACCTGCTGCACTGGGTAAGGGGAAAAAGAACCCTGATAGGATTTTTTTTTTTTTTCCTGCATGGATGTCAGATCTTTATTCATTCTTCACTGCCTCAAAGCCTTTTCAGGTGGTTTCCCCCTGAGTCAGCAAGTCATTGCCTTTTATAAAAGCAAAGGGGAAAATGATTTTAATTTTTCAGAAAATGTAAAAATACTAAGTACCACTGGACGTACTGTTTGTAGTTTGTTTACCTTCTCACTATATTTAGGACTATGCACTGTAGACAGAGCGCTCCACTCTCAAAAATGTTTCTTTGGAGGATGTAGATCTTCATTAGGTGCTCCCAAGCAATGTTCAGGGCACCTGGGGGTCATTCCTAACAGTTCTTGGTCAATCAGGCCAGACCACTTAATGTTAGGGCCAGGGGAGTTATTAATTTACTGTTGGCTTATACTACTATAAAAGTTTGGGTGTATAGCTTCACCCTTCTATTAGTGTATCAGCCTTACCACACCCACCACCGAAGTTCTAGTACCACTATCAAAATAACCCCCACACCTATCTCTGCCCCACCCCCCATGATAATACCATATACTGTAGCACTGTCCTCCCATTGTTCATTGATTTGCTCGAGCGGGCACCAGTAACATCTCTATTGTGAGACTTGTTGTTACTGTGTTTGGCATATTAAATACGCCACAGGGAGCTTGCCAGGCTCTGCCGTGAGGTTAGGATACTCTCAGTAGCTTGCCGGGCTCTCTGAGAGGGACAGAGGAATTGAACCTGGGTCGGCCGTGTGCAAGGCAAACGCCCTACCCGCTGTGCTTTGGCTCCAGCCCATATATAGAAAGAAAAATGAAATGACATAAACTCGACAAAACACAAATTGACATACTGCATGCATTCCACAAACTAGATGAGTTCTGCGACCAGGTAGACTCTGGTTCTTATTCCAGCTTTTATTTGGTTAATTCTTCACCCATTTTTAAGTTCCATAGCTTTCGCTTCATTTAAATGAGGACAGTAAAACGTAAAAATAGAATTACAGGGGCTAAAGCAGTAGTATGGCAGGTAGGGTGCTTGCCTTAAACACAGCCTACCCCAGTTCAATCCCCAGCATCCCATATGGTTCATCCCCCAGCACTGCCAGAAGTAATTCCTGAGTATAGAGCCAGGAGTAAGCCCTCAGGTGTGGTCCAAAAGGAATAAGGAGAAAAATTAGGGGCTAGAGAGGTAAGTTTAAGGCATTTACTTTGCATCCCTCCTCATCCAGATTCAAATCCTTAGTGTCACATGCATTTCTCAACCCCACCTGCATGAACCTGCCAAGAGTCCTTCTGAGTCAGGAGTAGCCCCTGAGCACCACAAGGTGTCACACAACAAACAAACCAATAACTTATTAAGTAATCATACATAGATCTGCGCATAATATTTATGCAGTTTTAAGTCCCTTAACATATAATACATTTAATCCTTGTAGTAATTGAGGCGTGGATTCTAGGGTTCCCTCCATTTCCAGATGAGGACCCTGAAGCACAGAAAGCTTAGCAGGTCCTACACCAAGTGTTGACAGAAAGAGTTAGACCTAGATACCCAATTCCTGCCCCTCAGCTCTTCACCACTTTGTGGTTCTTTCTCCAGCCAGAGGTGCACCTTGTCCTTTGCACAGCAAATGATACTCCAACTCTTTTTCTTTTTTCTTTTCTTTTCTTTCTTTTTTTTTTTTTTTTGAGAATAAGATGGAAGTATCTGTTGTGCTAAAAGATTGAGGATTACTCGCTTAATCCACCTTTTGGCATGGTGGCAGCCAGAATTTTTATTTGAAAGTGAGACAAGATAAGGTATATTGACTGAAGAGTTAGATTGTTTCTAGAACTCTCTGACCTATAAGGAATTTACCTAGCATTTTCCTCAGATGTAATTATAGCAGGCACCTATTTTCCTGGGCTCTGAATTGCTTTTAGAGCCTGCCTTTTCACTCTAAAATACCACAGTGATTTAGAGTTGGAAGGCATCGCATCTGATTGCAAACCATAGTTTTCTATAGGCAAAACTCATTTGTTTTTCCAGTCATTAAAAGTGAAACATAATTACTTGACTCTAGGCAGAAAAATATACAAAGAAACTTTAAGTTGTGTTCTTTCTACCTAACAGAAATCCCCGCACTGAATATTTCAAAGTACACATAATTTTAGATTTAGAAGAAGAAAATCAAGATTCAGGTGGTTAAGTAATTTACAAGTGGATATTCCTGATAAAAGGTAAAAAGGCCCTCCCGTTGATCGTCGATTTGCTCGAGCGGGCCCAGTAACGTCTCCATTGGAGACTTTGTTGTTACTGTGTCTGGCATATTGAATACTCTCGGTAGCTTGCTGGGCTCTCCGAGAGGGGTGGAGGAATCGAACTCGGGTCAGTCATGTTGGCCGCTTGTAAGGCGAACGCCCTACCGCTGTGCTATCGCTCCTGATATGGCTGAGTATTATAATTAAGGTGCATTTCTTCTAACTTTATAATCTACCTTTGTACTCTATCATAAACTACCTGTTACAAAATAGGAAGCAAAGTTCACAAAACTTCGAAAATGTTCTCTGAATGCAGTTACTGTATATCAACTAAATGATGATTGGCATCAGTCGGTTCTGATACCTGTGTGTTAAAACTTCTTTTCTAGCGGTTTTAAAGGGCACCTGATAATCCCGTGAGTATGAGTCTGCTAAACTGTGAGAGCAGCTGTGCGTCCAGCCAGTCTGAGGGTGACTGCTGTGCTGCCATGGCTAGCTCCTGCAGCGCCGCGGCCAAGGACGACAGCGTGAGCGGAGCCCCCAGCACCGGGAACCTCTCAAGCTCTTTCATGGAAGAGATCCAGGGGTATGATGTGGAGTTTGACCCGCCCCTGGAGAGCAAGTACGAGTGCCCCATCTGCTTGATGGCCCTCCGTGAAGCAGTGCAAACACCATGTGGCCACCGGTTCTGCAAAGCCTGCATCATCAAGTCCATCAGGTACGTGAACATGAGTCTGCCCTGCGAAACCAGCACTAGAGAACTTTGCTACATGGCTCACAGGATTTCCCAGGAGTAGATTTGTACATAAAACAATTGCTCGGGTTTTAAAAAAAAAAAAAAAGGCTGGATGGAAAATTGAGAGATTGAGATTTTTATCCCAGTTCCTGCTATAGTATGTAAGATAACTTCCTTCCCTGGCCTTCAGATAAATAAGTTGATGGTTTTATTAAAGACATTGTTGTATTGTGAGTCAAGGTGTGAGGTGCTGTGCTTTTATAAAATAAATGTAGCACACATGAAAGCACTAGACTGTGGTAATCTCACCCACACAAAGAATAATGTTTGTGACATGGTAAGATACTCTAGTTTTAGCTACCTTAACTTTTATCAACTGCTGGATGTCTGGTGGGTGTTGTAAAATGAACAGTTTAAAAAAGGTATTGTTTGATGACTGTACAGAATATATCTGAAGTCTAATCCCTTCTCACTCCCTGCCCTCCTGTTCTGAATCAACACTAACTCCCTCACTGGCCTCCAAACTTCTACCTTTCTCTTCTTCCTAGCTGTTCTCAGCATAGCAGCCAAAATGTATTTGATGAAGTAAGTGAGGTGATGACATCTCTGCTCAGTACAGGGCAGCAGGTAACCCAGGAGTTATGATTGCCTGTAAGGCTCTCGGAAGGCTCTGATCAGTTTGCTGCATTTCTCTTTTCTCACCTTCCATTGTTTTTGTTATTACAGCGGTAGGGAATTCTGCATTTGGGTGAGGTGCTTGCCAGGCTTTGTGCCTTTGCACGCTTTAGTTGCAGGTCTTGCACAAGCAGTGCATTGAGTTTTGCACACATTTGTTGTGGTTGGGTGGATCACAAAAGCAGTGTCACTAGGATAACACTTGGCATGTAGGACACTACCCTGGATTGAACCCAGGGTGCCATCGTGGGGTCCTCCCAAATTCATT
The DNA here is from genome assembly GCF_029834395.1 of Sorex fumeus. Lineage (NCBI taxonomy): Eukaryota > Metazoa > Chordata > Mammalia > Eulipotyphla > Soricidae > Sorex > Sorex fumeus. The sequence continues at coordinate 18,896,230 of NW_026606064.1, forward strand.
CTGCTCTATAGGACAGATCAGCCCCTCACCGTGCACTCCTTTCTCCTCAGAACATGTGCCTCAAGCATGTTCCTGTTTGGGAGTCAGCTATTGCAACCCTTACTGGTAGGGATACTGGACCAATTATTTAGTAGCACCTTTTATTCTCTCCAGTGTCTCAAATGATTTTTTTCTTCAGTGTCTTGGCCTCCTCGTATATACCACAGCAGGCCTCCATTACCACCTCCCTATTCTCTCGGTCTCTCTGAACTTCTTTTCTGGTTTTTCCTGAGCACTTTCACCTTATTAAGATGCAAGTTAATTTGGGGTTGTGAGTGTGACTCTGTGCAACTTGCCTTGCCTACGTGAGGCCCGTGGTTCAATTACTAGCACCAGAAAAATTTCCAAATAATTTTTGGGTTTATTGTCCTTTTGCCTAAGTGGAAGATGAATTTAAGAATAAGGATCAAGGGGCTAAAGAGTTACTATAGCTAGCCTTGCACGCCACCAACCCGGGTTCAATCCCTAGAACCTCACATGGTCTCCTTAGCCCCACCAGGATTGATCCCAGATCACAGAGCCAGGAGTAAGCCCTAAGCACAGCCTGTGTAACCCTAAAACGAAAAATAAAGTAAGGGTCGAGGGCCAGGGAAATAACATGGGGCTAAGGGTTGCGTACAAAGCATGCCCTATTGATTCTGGTCACTGCATGGTTTCCATAGCATTGCCAGTTATAGTCCTGAATGCCCCCTAATGATCCCAAGCACTGAAGGGCCCAAAACACACTGTATGTTCAGGCCCTCACATTAACTGTCTGGCCTGCTTGGCTAGTATCTCACGGAGTGGCTACCAGGCCCCCTGAGAATTCTTCAGAGGCCTCCCCTCAGAAATAGTTTAGATATGTTTTTAAGTGCCAACAATAGTGCCTACATACAGTATGTGCTCAGTATATCATAGTTACTTTTAAGAAAAATTACAAATAGGGAGATTTTCTGGATATGTTTGTAATTTATTAGTGAGATCATTAAGTAGGTTCACTAGTCTTACAGGCTTTTCTTTTTCAAGTTTAAAATGTTCTCTCTTCATGAGTTTAGGGTAACTGTACCCTTCCCAAGTACTCTGCTTTATTTCTTTAAAAAAATTTTTTTTTGTTTATGGATCACACCTGGTGAAGGTCAACCTCATGCAAAGCAAGTGCCCTATCCACTGTACTAACTCTCTGGCCCCTTGGCTTAATTTTAATGACAAAGGTACATGTTTCTTTTGGTTTTGGGGGAAATCCAGTATTGAAATTGGCAAGATCTAGTTCAGATACGTTTTCCCAGACTCCTCACTGTTGATATTTGGGACCTGTGAATCTCTTAATGTTGAAGAATGATTCAGCAGCACCCTTTGACTTCTCACTACATCCTGGTCCCCATTGTGAGAACCAGAGTGTCTCCAGCCACTCTGGACAAGCATGCCTCTATTGAGATCTCTAGTTTAGGGTATACGTAGGGGCAGAAAAGGGGCCTAAGGTTTTTCAGTAATTTATTTCTTGTTTTATTTTGCTTTGGATTTTTGGGCTACACGTAGGGTTTTTAGGCTCCAGGGTTACTTCTGACTTTGCACTCAGGACTTATTCCTGGTGGTGCTCAGGGGACCATATGGGATAACAGAGATCCAACCAGGATTGGCTGCATGCAAGGCAAGTCTCCTACCTGCTGGACTATCACAATTAACTTCTTTCTTGATAATAATGCTTTTTATTTATGTTATACTTTCGTGAAAATGGTACCATATTATGGACGATTGGTTTTTCTAGAGTTAGAAATGTGTAGTGTTTTACCAAGTGTCGCCCATATAGAGGAAGAGAGCTAATCTTTAACAGTTTTTAATAGCCATATAATTATGATATTAGGAGGACAGTGGCCTGAAACGGGAGTAAAACCACTAAAGGAAGTCTGAGGCTTTATTTTCCTCTGTCTTGAAGCTCAAAGTGACCACTTTGATGCTAATGTTCTTAAAAGGAATGGCTCTGAAATTAATTCTCAGCAGTTAAGACATTTGGGGACTCAAAAATAAATCTTAATTCATTTCTCTTTTTTGTTGTTAACCAGGTTCGGGGAAGGAAGGAGTAGAGAGTATGGCCCTTGTGTGTGTTTGTTTGCTCTTTTGTGGTGGCACCCAGGGCCTCGTGCACGTGACGCCTGTACTTTATCACTGATATAACCCCAGCCCCTAAATTTCATTTTTCTTCTAGCAAGACCACTAATGCACCTCATAATGGTTTCCTTTATACTTTATACGATTCTTATATGTTTCAGACATTCATCAAGTTTGGGATAAACATAAGTTTGTTTATGACTCTTCTCTATGTTTCAGAAAATTCTTGGGGGAAGTAATAACTTTATGCAGTATGTGTGAAGCCCCGTAAAGACTGACGAAGACTGGGGGTTAGGAATTGGCTTAAAGGGTGCATGTCTATCATTCTCGTCGACCCTTATTTTACCCCAAGCCCCCTGAACACTGCTGGGTGTATGACCTTGGTGTGTCCACAGACAGCCTGGTCCGTGCAGCAAGGTACCATTGAGCCCAAGCTGAGCGCCTAAACCAGACCTGCATAGCTGGGCTGAGTATTGCCAGAGCATGCCTGCTGAGTAGGCCCCCCAAAAGACAAAGCCTCTCTCCATTATTAGTTTGAAGGCGTTTGATGGTAAACCTCATAATAGAACGTCTTTTTTACCTACTGCAGCAACTTGCACTTTGGATTTAGGCATGGCAGGGCTCACCAGATTGGCAAATGTTTTGAGAGCCTGCCAGACTAATTCTATCTTCTGAGCAAAGAATGAGTCGTCCCAAGCTTCCTGGAGAGTTTTTGCCCCTTGTAGAATAGCATAAACCGCTGAGAAGGGGAACACAAAGGTCCTCCAACTCCGTAGTGCATTGTATTGTAGACACACAGTACACAGAAATAAAGAAGTCTTTTGTTGCCTACAGGCCAGGCTATTCAGAGTAAAATTAATAACGTGACTTATAATTTAATTTTCACTTACAACTGAGCACTGTACTATAAACATACTGGTATTATGAAGAGTGTATTTAATCTTTAGTATAGCGTATAGCTGCTGACACAACAGAAAGATGGCCAGAAATTCTTCCCACCTTCCAAATTATGCTGATAAAAATAGAATTTTCTTTGTATTTTGTTGTTGTTTTGTGGCCACAGCCAACTGAGGCTTCCTTCTGATTTTGCTTAGGGTTCTGCTTAGCTTAGCAGTTCTTGGGAGACCATATGCAATAATGGATTAAATTGGGTTAATTGTGTGCAAGCATCTTGCCTACTGTACTGTCAGGCCTCAGTTTTTCTTATTTTTTGGTTGGAATCTATTCCACAATCTAAAGTCCCAGAGTCTTTGATAGTTAACCAATAGAGAACTGGTTATATTAATTTCATAAAAGAATTGTTAATGAACCAAGGATATAGCTCAGCATTAGAGCACATGCTTTGCATGTGAGACCCCAGGCCCATAATTCACACAGCAAAAAGAAAAAAAAAACTACAAATTTTTATTCATAAGTTAATTTTGGTGATATTCTCTCATACATAGATAAAATCCTATTAATAAAAGTTTGTTATTTTATAGATACTGTTACATTTTTCCATTGACAGTAATGAAACATTTGTGTGTGGTGAATTAAAAACTTACTTTTTTATAAGAATGTTTAAATTTACTGTGTGTCCTTTTTTATTTTAGGGATGCAGGTCACAAATGTCCAGTTGACAATGAAATATTACTGGAAAATCAACTATTTCCTGACAACTTTGCAAAACGAGAGATTCTTTCTTTGATGGTAAAATGCCCAAATAAGGGTTGTTTTCTCAAGATGGAACTGAGGAATCTTGAGGTATTTTTTTAATTTTTTAAAATTTAATAATGTTTAGACAATTTATATGCAAGACTGTTCCTGGAGAGTAGAGACTATGTGTATAGGTAATACCTAGCACATATTATACAGATTGGTAAATAAATATTTCTGAATTAATTTTAATTAATCTTTTTGAGTATCAGAACACAGAAGTTGGCTTTTGGGCCATACCTGGCAGCACTTAGAACTTGGCAGTTCTTAGGGTACCAGGCAGTGCTGGGGATCAAACCCAGGGCTCCTGCATGCAGAGCAAACCAGAAATGTCTTATTCTGTCTACTCTAGCAAATAGTGATAATAGAGAAGAAATCAGTATTCTGATACAAGTTTTATTTTCACAAGTGTTTGAACTAAAACTGAAGCATATTTTAAAGAAAACTGTTATAATCCCATAACTTTATTTCTCTCATGGAAATAAGCAATAAGTCCCATGTAGTGATCACCTTGGTATCCTTGGTATCCTTTGACCCGGTTTTTAAATTGTGCATTTTATTATAAAGTAAATGGAGTACTCCTATAATAACTGAAAACATCAATTAAAATAAAGTGCTCTTAAATTATCTGGATTTTCTAAGCAGTTAAATGTTGTTTTATTTGAATTGTAAACTGCCTCTTTTTTAAAGAGTTCTTTGACACATTACTAAATTAGTAATCAGAAAAGTTTGACTATTTTCCAAATCTCCGCTCTAAATGGATATATTAATTTGGGAATTTGTTTTTCATGTAAACTTGCAATTTGTAGTCATTATTTGAAAAAAAACTCATTCAGACCGGTATTGGGGTTCTCTGGTATGTAGAGAAGAAAATAATGTATTCTAAAAAAAAGAAAAATGTTTAGGAGGTGTCAAAGGGATTGGCAGTTACTAATCAATTATTTTTTCTTTTTAGGATCATCAAGTACTTTGTGAATTTGCTCTTATGAATTGTCCCCAGTGCCAGCGACCCGTCCCCAAATACCAGTACCGCATGCACATGGTGAAGGAGTGCCCGAGAAGACAGGTTTCTTGTGAAAACTGTCTTGTGTCAATGGCATTTGAAGATAAAGAGGCATGTATTAACTTGGGTTGTTTATTCTACTGTTCTTTAGAAAGTTTATTAAATGTGTATATTGAGGGGTTTACTAACTTTTCATAATGCATAAGGGGTTAGTAAGAGGTTAGTATGTAAGCATGTTCCTTCCATCCTTTCCTCCCGTTGGGGGCCACACCTGGTGGTGCTCAGGGAATTACTCTTGGCTCTCCTCTTAGGAGTCATTCCTGGTGGTGCTTAGGGAACTGTATGGGATGCCGGGGACTGAACCCTGGTTGGTCTCCAGCAGGACAAGTGCCTTACTCGCTGTATTCTCTCTCACTCTCTGGCCTGGTACTCCCTTTCTGAGTCTGTATTTTCATCTAGTGGGGTTCAGGGGACTATATGGAGTGCTGAGGATTGAACTGGGGTCAGCCGCATGTAAGACAAGTACCCTACCTGTTGTACTTTCTCTTCCACTCCAATAATGAGATTCTGGTCCTGGATTCCTTACCTATGTCTTTACTAAAGTAATCTGCATATAATATTCTCTTATTACTTCTAAGATATTTCCTTAAACACTAAATTTATCTTGGATATTCCCCTCTTTTCTTTGTTTTGTTTATTTGTTTGTTTGGGGCCACACCCAGTAGTATAGCACAAAAATGGGTCTTAATGTTTCCGATTTTCTCACACTTTCCTTATTTTTTTCTAACACTGTAGATCCATGATGAGAACTGTCCCTTAGCAAACGTCATGTGTGAATACTGCAATACCGTGCTCATCAGAGAACAGGTATATCAGTTCCTTTTTATAAATTAATACCATAAATGCATTGAAGATAGGAGTTAGATTTTCATTTTTAAATTTAAACCAGTAAGGAGAAATGAACAGGTTAAAGAGATATTAGAACTGTGAAATTTTTCATATAAAGTGGTACACTAAAATACTTCGAGAACAAAATATTTAGCCCCTTCACAAAATATTTAAAATTCCAAATTCACACATGTAATAGCCATGTTTATAATTCATAAATGTTGCAGACAAAGCTAAGTGATTTTAAGATAAAAAATCATTTAAAAATCTCCACTTAAAGGGGAAAAAATCACCTTTAATATTTAGGAATCTTAAGTATCCAGCTGGAAAAGTAACAGCAGTGAAGAAGAAGAAAGTGTGTCTGTTCAGTGTCAGAATTGTGTAGTTCCAGCTCCTGAGATACTGGGAGGATCTGTAACCTCCGTATTCACTTGTCCTGTAGGTGTCATCTGAGGGTGCAGCAGCATCAGAAGTAGTTGTAATAGAAAACTGTATGTTATTACTCATTGATGTGGAAAATTCCATGTGATTGTTATCATTTGGCATTTGTGAAGTATGCCAGATACAGATATTAGTCACATTATGAGCCCACGAAATCTGCAAGCCCAGAGATCATAATGGACATTTTTTTTTTCCCATCAAGGCCTTAATTTGAAGTTGTTAATTCCTTTTGCTTATAAAAGGTCACGGGTTTTTCTTTTTACAGTGGTATTATTTAAAGGAAATCATGCAGCACGTTTAACATACAGCAGAAATAAAACTTACTACAGGATAACACTGTAGGTTAATAATCAGAGAACCTGGATTCCGATCCTGACTCTGCTACTTACTGGCTCGCCAGTCTGACTAGCTGGTGAGAAGAGGGCTCAGCAGACAAGCCCTCCCTTCAGATTGCTCCTCTGCCTCTGACCGCTGTGCTGTTATATGAAGAAGTAAACGAAGTGTTCTTTGAAGATGTTCCTATGCCAAAGATCTGTGACTACAGCCAAACTAAATTCTAAAGGGAATTTTGTGCCATTTTCAAGGAATATTATTCTGCATAATGGGTCTCATCTTAAAGAATGTTTTAGACTCACAGAATTGCAGGCTGAGACTTTAAAAAAAATTTTTTCTATATACTTAATACAACATTTGTCTCTGCACAGCATACCTGAGGTTAGAAAAACTCAGATTTATAAAAGGTGGTCAGTCATGAAGAGATAAGTGGGTATCAAACAGTGACCCTAATGTGTATAGTTGACTTCACCTTATTAAATGGCCTGAAACACTGTCCAGGGTAAATTTTTAAACTGTCACTGACGTATGAAGGTGCTTTTTCTCTAAAATGCCACAAGAGGGTGCCAGTTCCCAGCAATGGAAAAAAATTTACTTTAAATTTTCAGAGAAGGTTGAAAATGGTATGCAACAATGATCTTTCTATTCTCTTTGACTTATGAGTAAATGTTTTCATCTTTGTGATTTACACAATTTTTCATGCAATTTCTCTGCCACTGTGATGTAAAAGCACCTTTCATCGTATATCATACGTGATTTCAGCTTTCATCATGTATCATACATGATATTGATATATGAAATGGGTGTCTAGGTTTTAAATGTGGTCATAATAAGCAGAATATGATGATGCAGAGAAAATCACTATTCATCCTTTGCTTTGGGTTTCAGATGCCTAATCACTATGATCTAGATTGTCCTACAGCTCCAGTTCCGTGCACGTTCAGTACTTTTGGGTGCCCTGCAAAGGTAAGAGTTTTTTCTTTTACTTCTTGAATCTGGCTCAGAAAAATTCCCCTCTATATTACAATGCCTAATGCCAGTGGAAATGGATTACATACTGGGTCTTAAGCTCTGGAGAGAAACTGGAACTAGGAGTATTAATTTGGGGAAGTAGTTTGTGATGATGGTGGAAGGTGTGATTGTGACCATACAGTGTGAGTGTGTACAGGAAAGAGAAGTGGACTAGGAAAAGAGCCATAGACTAACAGGGTTAGGAATTGATGACGGCGATACAGAGAAGGTAATATGGCCTCTAAAATTAGTTTCAAGACTAGTTAAATTGTATTAAATGTCTGAGCAATAATCATGATAAATGATTCTGGAGAGAGTGACTTGATTTTTGATTTTTTGTTAATGCTTTTGTATCTCAGTTATCACCGTGTAATATGTAAAATGGGAGCTGGAGAAAGAGTACAGTGGGTAGGGCACTAGCCTTGCTCACCATTGACTTGAGTTCAATCCCCAGCATCCCAGATGGTCCCCGAGCACTGCCAGGAGTAATTCCTGATTGCAGAGCCAGGAGTGACCACTGAGCATCATTGGGTGACCACCTCCCAAAATAAATGGGCTGGTGATGAGGCTTAAGAGGCAGAGCACATGCAAAGAGGCCCTAGGTTTAGTTTCAGTTCCACACAGCCCCAGTTGCACCCGAGCACTAGAAAGTGTTCCTATTCCCAAAGATACTACCTGAGGCACTGCTGGGTATGACCCTTAAGGATGAAGTAAAAGGAGCAAATGGTAGAAAGCAGGATTGCTTTTTTTGTTGGAAGATTCTATATTGTTGGTGTACATAAAGAAACTTGAAGTACTAGAAGAGAGGAGTATCCAAGTGAAAGAAAGCTGATACTTTGATATTTCCGTGATTTAAGAGGCAAGATCAGGTCATTATATTGAGAAGGTAATGAAGACAAGGGTATAGGGAATTGAGGGACCTAGTGACACTACTTAAAATCATTTCTTTGGCTTGGAAAGATCCCTCACAGTTCTTTGACTGTCTACTCCTAGCCTAATGCTTGTGCTTAAATTTCAGATGCAGAGGAATCACTTGGCACGCCATCTTCAAGAGAACACCCAATTGCACATGAGGATGCTGGCCCAGGCTGTTCAGACTATGAGCCTTGCCTTAGCTCCCATACCCCAACCCAACATACATCCCTATGATCCTTCCAGTTCATCTCAGGTTTCCTCTGGGTGTCACCCAGAGGTCCAGAATTTCCAAGAAACCATTCAGCAGTTAGAGGGTCGCCTTGTAAGACAAGACCATCAAATCCGAGAGCTGACTGCTAAAATGGAAACTCAGAGCATGCACGTAAGTGAACTCAAACGAACTATTCATTCCCTCGAGGACAAAATTACTGAAATAGAAGCACAGCAGTGCAATGGGATTTACATCTGGAAGATTGGTAACTTCGGGATGCACTTAAAATCTCAAGAAGAGGAGAAACCTGTTGTCATACACAGCCCAGGATTCTACACAGGCAAACCCGGGTACAAACTTTGCATGCGCCTGCACCTTCAGTTACCAACTGCTCAGCGCTGTGCAAACTATATATCTCTCTTTGTCCATACAATGCAAGGAGACTATGACAGCCATCTCCCTTGGCCCTTCCAAGGCACAATACGTCTTACAATTCTTGATCAGTCTGAAACACCTGTACGGCAGAATCATGAAGAAATAATGGATGCCAAACCAGAGCTGCTTGCCTTCCAGAGACCCACAATCCCCCGGAACCCAAAAGGTTTTGGCTATGTGACTTTTATGCATCTGGAAGCCTTAAGGCAAAGGACCTTTGTTAAGGATGATACTTTGTTAGTGCGCTGTGAGGTTGCTACCCGTTTTGACATGGGTAGTCTTCGGAGGGAGGGCTTTCAGCCACGTAGTACTGATACAGGGGTCTAGCATCCCCTCATCATTGGTTTAAAAAGTAAACCAAAACATCCAGCGGGAGAAGCTGGAAGAAGTGCCTTTCCTTGCCTTGTTCTCAATAATAGTGTGCAACAAGCAAAGCAAACAGGTAGGATGTAGTACCCACCAGCAAATGTTGCCAGAGAGGTTGCTTAACACTTCTGGATAGATAGAAGTAAGTTTTTCTTGGGATTCTCCGTGTTACATGGCTTTCACCATTATACCCGAAGTGCTATGGAGTAATGCAGCAGCTATTTTGTCAGTTTTTTTGTTGTGCTTTTGTGGACTTTTTGACTCCAGTGCAGTGTTTAATTGCCCAAAAGACTCTGGTTGGAGTGATAAAGAGCAAACCTTTTAATAATAACAGACATTCCTTAAGACTTCAGCTTATTTTTATGAGATATATATATATATATAATATATTAAACTTGAAAATCACTACCGCCTTGTGCTGGTGCCAGTGAGGAAAGTTATGCCTCTAGAGTTCTCATTTTATTTGACCTCTACAAATTTCTGAGGATTTGATCCTTAATCCTTAGAAAATTTAAGTTCTCATTATTACTTCACACCCTACGTATACATTCTCCCCTCTCCACCCAGGAGTGTTAACTAGAATGTTCAGGGGCTAGTTTACACCTAAATATCTTATTTAGTGATAACATGTTGTCTGTTTGAGTAATTCTTGTTTAAGTGTTTTATTTGACCTTGCTAATATATTTCCTTGATCCTACAAAGCAGCATCTTCTCCAGAATTAGAAAACTGAGAACCCTGTTGATAGCAGCTGCTCAGTGTTATGCTATAAATTCCCTTTTTGTCTACTGAGTGCAGTGAATTCCACAGCCCTGCATGTATTCTCTGCTGCTTAACATTTGTAGGACAAGGAAATGCACACATAGTCACCTACATAACAATTAAAAGTGACTCAACCAGTCAACCAATGTGACATCTTATTGACAGTGACAAAAGCTATGAGTCAGAAATTTTCAACTCTTTGACTCACCCTCTGGGTGAATTCATTTAAATGGAACAAAATTATTTCCAGCAGAATTTCTTAACACTTAGGAGATAACTGAGTGGTAGTTAAACTAAGGTTAGAGGTCATGGTGGCTTTATTAGGATGTGGTTTGAGCAGGTGCTGAGGAGAGTCCTATGGCATGTACTGAGGTGGCCAAATTCTCCTCCCAGGGAGCGGTGACTTTCAGGCATTCTATATATGTCAGTGGCCTATCAATTTTAAATGTGAAATCTAGTTTTCAGGGAGTCCCACAGCTCTTACAGATTCTCATAAAGAATCTAAGAAAAGCCATTTCTCAAGATTGTTTAATGTTGTCCAGTCATGAGAAAGATGATGGGGGTCTACCTTGGAGTCCCTGGTCCTGCATTCGGGCTATCCTTCATTTCCAGAGGAAGCCAAGAAACGTAGTTTGTGTAGAAGTAGGGTTTCCATTCCGGGTAGACACAGCAAATTGCAGTTGACCTTCCCCTTTGTCTCTGCCTTCCTTCCCCAGCCCATTTTTAAGCTCCTGCTCTGGTGGATTTATGTTATACATGAAACTGAAGGTCCTGCAGAAACCCTATGCCATCCTCAAACCACCTGTTCATCCATGATTCCCAGTTTGCCTCTTGGCTCCATGTCCCTCTGCCACCATGCTTCCCAACCATCTCTTAGGAGCCTCACCTCACAGGGATCCCTGTACTGCTGCTGTTCTGTGATTATCTTTCAAGAAGTAATTGTCAAGTTCCACTTATAAGTGAATGGTGGTTATTTTTGTATTGCATAGAAAAGATCTGAAAGAAATATACTATTTTTGATGACTTCCTTTCTTTTTGTGCTTTCTTACACGTTTCATGATTTCTACTTACCAGAGGGGGGAAAAAATAATAAATGTCCCTACAAAAAACACTACCAAAAAAGGAAATGATATTTAAAAGCTTTCTGGTCAGATTTCTATTTAAAAACATGGTTGTGCGTTAGATACGGAGGCGAGTCATTTCCTGCCCTGGCTATTTTTTCTACTATCAGCCTTAATCCAAACAAAAATGTGTGGTTTTTTTTTTTTTTTGCTGAGCTTCAGCTTCCCTTAGCTTCACATTTCCCATTTGTAAAATAATGAGTTGGATTAAGTGTTTCTGAGTTCCACTCTAGCCATAAACTTCTCTACTAAGAAATTAAGCTCTAACTTGTAGAACATTGGCAATACTTATTCGAGGACTCTGCCACTAGAAAATTGCCTTCTCCTTTTGCTGACATAATTACTTCGATTTAAAGTCCATCCACTGGGTCACATCTTGATTCAAATAAGCAAATTCTTTAATTCCCAACATCTTAATTCAAACAAGCAAATTCTTTAACTCCCAATATTTGGCATGTTGTAACAAACTAAACACTTATTCTAAGGTGGTAATTCATTGTGAATATAATGAAGAGCCAAACTGTCATTCCATATGGATACTTTCAGACATCTAGGATTCAAGTTTTACCTGGAAAATTGTTCACTTCCTTATATTTTTAAAAGTACCTCCTGCCCCATTCTGAAATATGCTGTTTCACCCTGTTGGCGTATACGTTCTTGGCCCATGTACTTTTATTAACCTTTTAACATTTGTCTTTTGACATTATTCTTGAATATGCCTAAATTAAATTTTTCTTTTTCCCAGAGATTTTTGCCACAATTATAAATGAAGCATTCATTCAATGTAAACCAGTTTAGGATGAAAATTGCAAGTCATACATTTTGCTAATGGAAAACAAGTCAGGAGGTTGATTTGTATGTAGTTGGTGAATTTTTTATTCTCTTGGCTGTTGTAGCAACAGTAATTTCTGGTTTTTCCTCAGTATGACACAATTTTTTTTAGGAGATGGAGAGAGAAAGTAAAAAGAATAAATAGTGAGTTTTTTATTCACCACTAGACGATGTACTAGTGTAAGAATTTGTAAGTGTTAAGAACTTACTAGTAGTAGTAAGAAACCAGCAACTAGTTTTTATGATAGGTACAAAATAAAGTTTAACTGGTTTTTAATTCCAGAAAGTCCTGGATAAACTAAGAATTTCATTTATGAATTATGTAGACAACTGAAATACAGTATCCTTAAAGAGAAATAGTTTGTCATATTTTTGTCCTGGGAATCCAAACCTCTGGTGACCAAAAAACAGTTGTTAATTTTTTCTAATATAATGCATTTTTTAAAATACCATTAAAATTTCCAAACTGCTGCTCATAATTGTATTTATTTTGTTAAAATGGCATTAGGCATTTTTAAGAGGACTAGGTTTGTAATACCCAAGTTTACAGCAGGTATAGTTTCACAGAAACTGTTACTGTATCTTTAGAATAGAGTTGCCACTTACAAAATGCCAGTAACCAGAAAGACCAATTGGATAAATTCCAGTTGGAAGGATCTCTACAGACTAAAATATTCAGTTACAGCCTCCAGTTTCAAACACTTGAAAGGCATTGTGCCTGCCTGGTTGACTTCGCCAAATGTCATCAAAGTCTGTAATGTTCTTCATACATTTTCCTCCCAGGAAATTTAAGTTACAGTAATGCACTGTTCTCCCATGTTCATTGATTTGCTCGAGCGGGCACCACTAATGTCTCCATTGTGAGACTTGTTACTGTTTTTGCACATCGAATACGTCACAGGGAGCTTGCCAGGTTACACTAATGATGTTCTGAAAAATAATTTTTGTGTAATGAATGTGGTGCTCCTCCTTTCCCTCTCAAAACACTTTCTTAGTAGGACACTTTTACACCAGGAGGGAAGGTGGGCCACCTGTACTCTCAGGGCATGAAGCTGTGGTGTTGGTATGACCAGCACTCATTGGGAGATTCACCAAAGCTCAGCTGCCCGGCTGCACTGCACCTGGCCAAGGGTACTCCACTGACCCTAACTTTCTCCCGGTAGATTTCAGAATCCCAGGACGGCTGTTTCCTCAGGAGAAGTTGCCCTCAGCAGTGTCAGAGGTATGCAAGAAAAGTTCCACACCCGCAGGTGGGAGTGAACCCCGGGACATCACCTCCTGGTGCCGCGGCACAATGCCTGACTCAGAACACACATCCTCAATCATGAGCGTTTGATCAAAATACTAGTTCAAGCAGATCAATTTCAATGTGAAATTGTCAGTAAGGTACGACTTTTTCTCCCCAGCACATTATTATGAGACTTTTCATACTCGTAGAAATGTTGCAAGAACTTCACAGCCACCTCAACAACCACCTCAAGTTGATAAGAACAATTACCTTGAATCCATAGATGGTATTTTGTTTGTTTAAGGTCACTTTTAATTTTTTTTTTTGTTTTGGTTTTTGTGGCATACCCAATAGTGCTAAGTAAGGGCTTATATTCCTGACTCAGAACTTAGGGATCTCTCCTGGCATGGTTTGGAGAACAGTATGAAGTACTGGGGTTTGAACCATAGGTGAGCCTCACGCAAGTCAAAATAGAACTTTACTTGCTGTTCTGTCCCTTAACCTACTCATCAAGCTTGATGAAAACTTAATCAAGTTTGGTTTCTCTCAAAATCTCCCTCTATGGCCAATGTTACCCTGAATGTACTTGATCTCATTTGATGACAAATTATTCAGATTATTGAATAGTGTTCTTCGAGTTGTCTTAAACTGGGGAGACTGGTGATCTCTGTATTGTCACAGGAATTATAGTCCTCACTTAAAGCTAGTTTTAAACTTATAAACCTGATGTGCTGAATTTTAATCTTATTTATTTTGCCTAAAGGGATTTTTAATGAATTTATTTGAAAGTCCTTGATGGTTATATAGAATATATTGTTATTTTCACACATGATAAATTATCCAATTAATTTTTCTGGTGAGGATGTAATTTTGGACCCATTTTGCTTATACAACGTATCAGAATTTTATTCCCAGAGGGCTGAAAAGTCAGTGTGATTTAGCTTATAACCAGAAAATTAGGGGCTAAGAGATTTAGATTTTACTCCTGATTATGGGTAGATCAGTCCCTTTTTGTCTTTGTGTCTGTTTACCTGAAAAATGAGAACTAGAATGTGAAACCTAGATATTAGTAAGCTGAGTAATATTTAATAAATACTGGTTTATTAAAAGAGGCACGGAGAGATAGTGCAGAGGGGAAGACGCTTGGCTTTGCACACAACCAGATCTAGGTGCAACCCCTGGCACCACAGGGGTTACAGTGAGCACTGCCAGTACGATCCCTGAGTGCCATCAGGTATGGCTTCCAAACCAAAAAGAGCCACTGAATTCAGGGAGCCTCTTGGAATCCTGTAACTATGACAAGGTGGGGAAGAACATCTTGAAAACCTGAAATGCAAGAAGACAGTTAAAAAGGGTATTCCTCAAAAGTCTGCCATGGCTTAGTACTTACAAAGACCGTCACGGATTGTTTAGATGGTGTCCTAATCCATCTGGACTCTGCAAAGATGATGGTTGGTGAGAGGGAGTCATGCTGAGATGGAAGGAAAGGGAAAAAGAACCACAGAAAGACAATTATCAGTGTTCCATTTCAGAGGAACCTGGATGGAAGATGGGGAGGGCATGTCATGGAATAATCCAGATTGACTGCAATATACCTGCTTCTACCATTGGTAAGTTGTAGGTGAGCTGCATGCAAGTATAGGCACATAACACCAAGGCCCATCCAGGCAGTTCAGCTCCTGGGCTCCATGGACTCATACAGGTGCAAATTTAATGAGGATAAGTAGGCATTGGGCTCTATCTAGCAGCTAACTTTCCTTTCTAAATGTGCTACTGTTTTGTTTTTGTTGGATCACTGCTAGTGGTGCTCGGGGACCAGGTGTAGTTCTAGGGGTTGGCCCAGGGTGGGCTGTGTGTAAGGAAAGCACTCCACTTGATGTACTATCTCTCCAGCCCCTGGACTGATTGGTATTTATCTAACAAAGACTGCACATTCTATTGTAGATCACGTACATATTAATAGTGGACCAAGAGAATCGGGGATGCAAAGATAAAACCAGAAGAAAGGTGGTATCCTTGCGTGGTGTCATATTCAATATGACTCCCAAGGGAGAAAAGCCAGTCACGCCTGTGCACTCCCATTCTTGTTGATTTTCTCCTCACTGCTATAGATTGCACAGTGTCTTTGCCAAAATAGTCCCTTAATTAAAATATACGTATATTCCAAGAGTTTTAAAGTAATAATTGCATTAACTTTTTGCTTTACTTTGTTCTATTTAGGAGAAAGGCTGTAAATCACTTATATTTTGTTTGGTTTTGGGCCAAATTCCACAGTGCTCAGGGGCTATTCCTAGCTCTACTCAGGCATAACCCTGTCCGTGTTTGGGACTTTATGTGCAGTATCAGGGATTGGAACGTGGGTTAGCTCTGTGCCAAGCAAGTGCCTTACCTCCTATACTATATCTCTCTGGGACCTTGTAACTCACTACTCAGAGAGGGAAAAATGAAACCAAGCACTAGATTTTACTTGAAATTAAAAAAAAAAAATAAATACCTTGCTTCAACAGGAAAGGGTAAGGGGGAACTCATTGTAGTCCTGCGTTTAGGATGTGGTTTCTATGCTGGGGCTTTAAGACGGTATTTGGGCTTCAATAATATGACACCCAAAGAGAGAGAGGAACTAAACAAGTATGAAACCAGCTGGAAACATACACTTTGCTCAGGAGATGAAGAGCCTTAGTTCTCTGTAATTCCAGGACATGGCTCTCCCTCTTTCTTTAGTTAGCAACCCCTAAATGGTTGTTTTTGTAATGGGACTGGTTCTATGATGAGATCATTAAAAAGCATTTTTGGAATTTTTCTGTGGATCAACCCTGTGTCACTTCTAAATTAGATTCAGTTCCCCTAAAGCTGATAAGACATGTAAATGTTTTACAGAATACCAGTTTTAATATTCAAGTTAAAAAATGAATTGCTATTGTAAACCCCAGTCTAAACAAAATGTCTTTGCCTCTCACTTGCCTTACCCATACTCCCCAAATAATTATATTTTAGTTCACTTTGGGAGACAGTACGAAGACAGAAATCTTCATTCTCTCTAACCAGAGTAAACTAGATACGTAAGCTAGGTAAATTGATAAATGGATGGTTACAGAGGGATCAATGAATATATAATATACCAACTCAAGAGTTTTATGAAACACTTGCTTTTGCTATATCTGATGTGTTCTCATGTTTTCTGTTCCATTTTAAAATGTAGCCCCTGGGGGACAGATAGCTAGTCGTGTGGGTAAGGCACTCACTTTGTACAGCCGACCCAACTTTGATCCCCCCCACCACAAACCCCAGGAGTGAGCGATCCATCAGCACTGCCAGATGTGGCCCAAAGACAAAACAAAACGCAGCACCAGAACACAAATGAGTTGAATGCAACTCGCTTCTTGAATCAGATATAAGGGTTTAAAATAATCCCGAAGGCTATATGCATTCTCTGCCTCTCTAACCCTTTGTCTCTCTGTCTCTTCCACACATGCACACCAGTACCAACTATCAATAGGGGGTTAGTGGCAGGTATGTAGGACCCGTGACTGAAATCTCCCAAACTCGCTCAGAGGAGCAGGATGGGCCTCCTGCCTGCACCTCCCAAGTTTTCCAGTAGCTTGGCAGTCACGGTATCACGATCCGTTGTTCATCAATTTGCTCGAGCGGGCCCAGTAACGTCTCCGTCATGAGACTTGTTGTTACTGTGTTTGGCATATCGAATATGTCACGGGTAGCTTGCCAGGCTCTGCCGTGCGGGTGAGATACTCTCGGTAGCTTGCCGGGCTCTCTGAGAGGGGCGGAGGAATCGAACTCGGGTCAGCCATGTTGGCCGCTCGTAAGGCAAACGCCCTATCGCTGTGCTATCGCCTCCTGCCTGCACCTCCCAAGTTTTCCAGTAGCTTGGCAGTCACGGTATCACGATCCGTTGTTCATCAATTTGCTCGAGCGGGCCCAGTAACGTCTCCGTCATGAGACTTGTTGTTACTGTGTTTGGCATATCGAATATGTCACGGGTAGCTTGCCAGGCTCTGCCGTGCGGGTGAGATACTCTCGGTAGCTTGCCGGGCTCTCTGAGAGGGGCGGAGGAACCAAACTCGGGTCAGCCATGTTGGCCGCTCGTAAGGCAAACGCCCTACCGCTGTGCTATCGCTCCAGCCCCACCCACAAATTGCCCCCGGCAGCATGTAATCTCATCAACGGCCAAGATTCAGAGACTATAAAATAAAGCTCCCAGAGGAGAGCGATGCAGTATTTCCTGGAGTGTGTGGCTGCATTTATGGCTGCCAGACCTTATGCTCTAACCCACTGATGTATCTAAAGTAGCATACATGTGTTCAGTGTTTAAGCCCGTATATAAGAGAATACTTGCCTGTATTCTCTTATATACGGGCTTAAATGGCTCCAGAATAAAATACAACCTTCACACACTTCACCCTTGTTGTGGTAGGAAGATGCTTGCTGGTGGGGTGAGTTTTTAACATTATCTGTAACGAACTATTGTGAACTATCACTGTCACTGTCCTCCCATTGTTCATCGATTTTGCTCAAGCGGGCCCAGTAATGTCTCCATCGTGAGACTTGTTGTTACTGTGTTTGGCATATTGAATACGTCACGGGTAGCTTGCCAGGCTTTGCCGTGTGGGCAAGATACTCTCAGTAGCTTGCCGGGCTCTCCAAGAGGGGCAGGGGAATCGAACTCAGCTCAGCCGGGCTGGCTGCGCACAAGGCAGACGCCCTGCCACTGTGCTATCACTCCAGCCCATTGTGAACTACTTTATGAAAATAAAATGTATAAAAATCGCAAAAAAAAAAAGCATTGCTTTATCTCTTTATCATAGAGCTGCTGCTGCTGCTTTTATTTTATTTTGTTTTAAGGGTTTTTGTTTGTTTTTTGCAGGGCAGGTATATCTGGCAGTACTAGGATTTACTTCTGGTTCTGTAGGAGGACTGGAGGGGATCGAACCGGGTTCGATTCCTCCGCCCCTCTCAGAGAGCCCAGCAAGCTACCGAGAGTATCTCGCCCAGCAAAGCCTGGCAAGCTCCTCGTGGTGTAGTTGATATGCCAAACACAGTAACAACAAAGTCTCATAATGGAGACGTTACTAGGCCCACTCCAGCGAATCGATGAACAACGAGAGGAGAGCACTGTGCTCAGGAATCACTCCTGGCAGTGCTTGGAGGTGTGTGTGGGGGGGGGAGGGGGGGCGGGGGATAATCTATGGTGCTGGGATTCAAACCAGGGTTGCTCTCACGCAGGACAAGTGCCTTTAATCTCTATACTATTTCTCCAGCCCAGGGCTTCTTAAACTTCATTCACTTGCAACCTCTTTTCACCTGTGAGAAAACTTTTTTGTGTGTGTGAATTTTTAAATCTTGCTTTAGGCACCGTGATCTATAATGCTGATAATGGCAGGGTGTCACCCATAAAGCATCCCAGTGCCCCTGCGTCCCTGCCTCCCCTCCTATCCTCCCGCCACCCTGATAAAGTCATATGCCTCCTACTAAAGATTTTAGGTTCAGTTTTCAGTTTTGAGCGTAGAATTATTATACCTTCCTGAGTCTCTAGGTATATACAAATAGGTAGCACTGTAGCACTGTCCTCCCGTTGTTCATCAATTTGCTCTAGCGGGCACCAGTAACATCTCCATTGTGAGACTTGTTGTTACTGTTTTGGGCATATTGAATATGCCACAGGGAGCTTGCCAGGCTCTGCCGTGTGGGCAGAATACTCTCAATAGCTTGCTGGGCTCTCCAAGAGGGAAGGAGGAATCGAACCCGGGTCGGTCGAGTACAAGGCAAACACCCTACCTGCTATGCTACCGCTCCAGCCCATACAAATAGGTATACATATCAAATATTTACTGATAATAAATCACAAGTGTAAGACAAATTTTTAAGTATTTTGCAACCCCCACATGCCATTACACCACCCCAATATGTGGAGTTGCAACCAGTATATAGTTTGAGAAGACCACAGGTGAGGACTGTAAGAGCTTCCTTGGGAATTACACACCTGAAGGACCTGCTGTCTCCAGAACAATGCTGCATTCTATGCCCGGCCAGTGTGAACAGCGCTTCAGTGCAGTGCAGTGTGTGAATCACAAACAAATGCTTCCCCACCCAGGGAATTCCAGGACTCTGGTGGTATATGTTGGCAGCTTGTTTGGGCCTCCACAAAACTCAAACTGAAAGAAAGCCTAGCAAAGTTGCCTAAGAAGTCGGTGGCAGCAGGGGGCAGCCAAGGCCCATCCTTGGAGAATGCAGCCCTCAGCAAAGGCAGCCTCAGAAATGAATTTGTAAAACAGAATTAACGCAGATTTTAAGGAGCCCATAAATTCTCCCCCGAGGTTGCTCAAAGACTGTACCTTGTGCATTTTTCTGGGAAGAGAGTCTTTATTTTTTTATTTTTTTGCTACCCGTTCTGATGACAGCCACAAAGCACTTGGCCCACTAGTGGAAATTTTAAGCTCCAATTATCTGCACAAATTGGTTGCCAATTAGCTTCAAATTAGAAACATCTGAGAAATTACTGCGTTGCCCCTACAAGCCCACTACTTTTGTTGGGTTGAGAAAGTTGAGTATTAACAATTTCTTGAAGCTGATCCTACCTCTAGTACAGATTCCCTGTCGCCCCCTGCCTCTATGTCCACATCTCTGTGCTCTGCTACGGCCCATAAGTGAATGAATATTTGCAATTGGCAGCCATCCTCCCAGATAAAGTTTAGGTAAAGGAGTTGTTGAACTCTGTAGTGTATCCTAATGCTTGCATCTCTCTCTCTCTCTCTCTCTATATATATATATATATATATGTATATATATATATATATTTAAGACACAGTGAGATATAGTTTCAAAGTTTTCATGTTTGAGTTTCAATCATAAAATGATCAAACACCCATCCCTCCAACAGTGCACATTCTCCACCACCAATGTTCCACCCCCCTTTCCTGTCCTCCCCCTACCTCCATGGCAGACAATTTCCCCCATACTCTCTCTACTTTTGGGCATTATGGTTGGCAATACAGATACTGAGAGGTTTTCGTATTTGGTCCTTTATCTACTTTCGCACATCCTGAACAATTCTTCCAGCCATCATTGTCTTAATGATCGCTTCTCTTTTCCAGCTGCCTAATCCCCCCCAGCACATGAGACAGGCTTCCAACTGTGGGGCAATATTCCTGGCTCTTGTATCTACTGTCCTTGGGTGTTGGCCTCATGTTATGTTATTTTATATTCCACAAATGAGTGCAGTCCTTCTATGTCCATCCTTTTCTTTCTGACTCATTTCACTTAGCATGTTACTCTCCATGTCCATCCACTTATAAGCAAATTTTATGACTTCATCTCTTCTAACAGCTGCATAGTATTCCATTGTGTAGATGTACCAAAGTTTCTTTAGCCAGTCGTCTGTTCTCGGGCAATGGGGTTGTTTCCAGATTCTGGCTATTGTGAACAGTGCTGCAATGAACATACAGGTGCAGATATCATTGCTACTGTGTTTTTTTGCACCCTCGGGATATATTCCCAGAAGTGGTATTGCAGGGTCCTATGGAAGCTCAATTTCTAGTTTTTGAAGGAATGCCCATATTGTTTTCCAAAAAGGCTGGACCAGTTGTCAAGGCCTCAATATTTAACCCATCATTTCTGTCCACCTTGAGCGATGGAACCATGTCAGCATTGGGGCCATCACCCCACCCCATTCACTGGGGAGCTTGAGTTTTCTCGTCTGAGGACTCACCACCTCCTGTTAAAATGAATATCACTAAATTTAATCTCAACCCATAGCATGAGTCTTTTTGAGGGGCTCCACATTCCAATAAGGTTCTCCAACTTTTTTTTTTACTTTATAAAAGGAATCAAGGCAAGCACGTGGACTGAAGGCCATTGCTATTTCCTTATGTAATTGTTACAATGGTAAAATTATGACTCTTGTTCAAATACAGACGGACTCAAAGATTCTATTCATTTTGTTAATTTATGATAGCACCATTAAATGACAAAACCCATTCTGAGAGCATAAGGGGAAACGAGCATTTACATGACCTTCCAGGAAAAGTATTTTCAAAACAAAAACGGATGGTAGCATGCAATTGCTAGGTTACAGCGAAAGCTGGTTCGTAACCTGCAGACTAATAAAACATAGCCTTTGGGGTAATCTTTCCTTCTAGATTAAAAAAAAATTTAAATTAACATGTAACTTCACAGCATCATGGCAATAGTCAAATGATAAATAACAAAGGTCTAACACAGGTGCGTCCTCTTAGAAATTAAATAATTCTTAGAGGAAGGACTTATTAAATAATTCCTAGTATGACTTTGAAAGGACACACAACCCAAATTTTTTGCCCGATTTCCAATTTTTGAAGTAATTCTTTTTATAGCAGATGAAGACAGCAAAACATAAAATGTGTGGACTTGGCACTCTGAATTAAAAAAAAAAAAACTGCGATGGCAGCAGATAGAGCCACAAAGAAGAACCAATTAATTCAGAGGGAGGAGAAAACTGACTGATTTTCAGAATTCATGTATAACCTCCTTGGATTTATTTTAGACCCTAGCTGCAACCACTTCCTCCAGCTTTTTCAATAAGCCATTTGTTATCTTGGTAATGGTATGACTTATGAACTAGCCATGCCTTACTAATTTCTCTTACAAGTTTATCCTAAAAGTTTGCTGTGGTTTCATTTTTTTAAATGTAAAATTCGAGCACTTTATTTCAGAAATAACTTCTGGTTTGGGGAAGAGCAGTTGTCCACCTAGGGGATTAAACCAGAACCATTTAGTGCCATGAAATGACAAAAATCATGTGTCCCAACTCATCCTCCTTGTTTTCACGGCTTCTTCCACCTTCTGAGGGATATTGGGGGATGAATAAATAAATCTGCAGCAAATAAAGATGGAGGGTCAGTCTCTCCTTCACTTTAATTCCTTTGAGTACTTTCAAATAAAATTTAAATGTAGTTATTATTATAGTCTCCTTTCAGTGCTATCTTTGAATTCACAGATATTTGTTTTCTTTGTTTTCTCCTCTAGTTTCCTGTTTTGGGGAGAGAGAGGTGGATATTGGGTTTGGACCACACCTGGTGGTGCTCAGGAATCATCTGTTGGTGGCCAGGGATTTGAATCCAGGTCCGGATGTAAGCCAAGTGCTTAACTCTTGTACTATTTCCCTCCTTATTTTTTTTAACCCAATAACATATTTTTTGTTTACATTACTTAGTTTTTTAGAAGCTCACTTCATTGATAAAATTGACCTTTCTTTAAATTGTAGATGAAAACTGTGCCCACCATTGCTCTTCACAAAATCACAAAAATCACAAATCATCCTGTTAATCATCGATTGCCTCGAGCAGGCCCCAGTAACGTCTCCTTCATCCTTGCCCTGAGATTATATTCAAGGCTCTTTAGGAGAATGAGACCCATCATTGTTATTGGTATTTGGCATATTGGGTACGCCACAGGGAGTTTGCCAGACTCTGCCGTATGGGCAGGCTACATTCGGTAGCCTTTGTTCTTAAAAAAAAAAAAAAAAACTTTGTTCTTAAAAAAAAATTGTGTTCTTTGTTTGTATGTTTGTTTTCCCCATTTCCTTTTCTCCCTCTGTTGTGATTGTGCAGTGAGGGCCTTGTACACCTTTGGGGGTGTTCTGGGTGTTCTGGATGTCTGTCTAGGTTGTTTCCAGCTGGGAGTATTCCCTGTGATTTTGTTATGACATCAGGGACGATACTCAAAATATTGGATTTTACTCCAGTCTCACATGTGCAAAGCAGGGGTTCTGAGCTGTATCTGTAGCATCCCCACCACCGCATTTAACTTTTACATTTATATGCTTTAGGCAGCGGGGAAGGGTCACATCTCGTGGTGCAAAGGAACTACTCTTGGTTCAGGGCTTGAAGGTGACTCTTGGAAGCTTGTAGATCAGTGTGCTGGGAGTCAACCAGGCTTCCACATGCAAAGCATGTGCTCAAGCCCTTTGGGCTATTTCGTAGTTCAAAGTTTTATTTTAAAATAACTGTATTGAGATATATTTATTGTAAAGTTCATCAAGTTCAAGATAGCATAGCAGGTGCTTACCTTGCATGTGGCCAACCTGTATTTGATCCCTGCATCACATCTGTTTGCCCGAGTCCTGCCAGGACAGAGAGCACAGGGCCAGGAGTAAGCCCTGAGCACTGCTGAGTGTGGCTAAAAACTAAAAATCAATATTTATACTGTATGTTTATTTTTTTGATGGACATTTGTGATGTTTCCAATTTGGGGCTATTATAAATAATACTATAATACATTTGGGTATATAAATGTCTTGAAATTAGTGAATTTTGCTTTGCTTGGGATATATTTATTTTCTACATATACTGTAATATGACGGAGTAGTATTTAGCTATAAAGAAATGTTAGAACATGTGACAACATAAATAAACTTAACAACTTTATTCCAAGTGAAACAAGCCTGTCACAAAAGGTATCTTATGATTCCAATTCCACTTATATGAGGAATATAGAGGAGTCACATTTATAAGATATAGAATGCTGGGCTTGGGGGGATGGTGGGGAATACTTATATACTGGGCACAGAATTTCAGTCGGGACGATGAAAATGTTCTGGATGATGGTGGCACAACATGTGAATCAACTTAATACCCCTGAACTAGACACCTAAAAACGGTACATTTTATGTATAGTTAACTGCAGTAAAAGAGAAAAAATGTAATTTCCGGTGTGTAATTCAATGACAGTGACTTTACCAAGCGGTGCAATTATCATCATAAATCAGTCTTAGAACAGTTTCTTCCCTGCAGGAAAATCTCTGTTGCCTATTTATGGCTGATCCGCGTTCCTACCCACCCCCGCCTCTCCCTACCCCTCATATAGGCAACCCATAACTTAGCTACATGTGGACATTTCGTATAAATGGAATTGAACAAAATGTCTCTGTGTCTGCTTTCTTTGACTTAGCATTATGTTTCGCAGTCTGTCCCTGAGTTTGTTTGTGCCAGAGATCTGTTCTCCCCCCTGTCCCCCGTACCCCCTCAACCTCCCACCCCGAACAGAAGTTCACACTGTAAGCATACCTTGTCTGGTGGAGTCCTTCCCTTTTTGTTTTTTTTTTAATTTTTTATTAGTGAAACACCATGAGGTACAGTTGTAGACTTACAAATTTTTGTGCTTGGGTTTCAATTATACAATGATCAAGTACCCATCCCTCCACCAGTGCTCATTTTCCACCATCACTGACCCCAGTATCCCTCCCATCCCCCAATCCCCTCATCCCTCCTGCCTCTGGAGTCCTTCCTTTGTCGGATGTCTTGGTTGTCTGCAGCTGGGAGCATTCCCTGTAATCACTGCTCTGAACGCTCCTAACTCTACCAGTGCTGACCCAGCCTACGTGCTTCCAGGAATAAGCGGAAGTATGTACTGTGCACGGATGTATATGAGTGTTTGCCTGCATGCTATGTGTTTTCGTGACTCAACCTGAGAGATGGATCTTCTTAGCTGTCCTTTGCAGAGGAATAGAGGTTCAGAGGCATCTCAAAAGGCATTACCCACTTAATTTTGCTCACCCTGGCAAAGCGTCTGACTTTCTTTAGAGGGAGGCAGACAGGAAAGGAGAAAGTCTGAGGTTGAATCTATCAAGTGTGGTTCCTGGTTTCTCTGGGAAACTTTGCTCTCTTGTGCTTGCTGACTCTCTGCTGCCTTCCTTGGGGGCTGAGCCTCAGAGCAGGTTTTTCTCACACTCTGGGGAGGTTGTCTCAGAGGGACTTCCCCTACAGGAAGCCAGGTGTTGTGAGCAGTGACCCTGTAAACTCACACTTTTCTCAGTGATGGCACTCCTGCTTGGTAATTGAGTTTACGTTTTTTTCCAAGGAGTGAAGGAAGAGTTTTCAGTACTGGTAAAAAGCACAGTCTCTGAAGGTGGGATCCAAACCTGGTCTGTCACCTGGCTGTGACTCACCCTCTCTGTGCCCAGTTCCTTTCTGCATGAAATGGGAAGATTAATGGTATCTACCAGAGAAATAGAAAGAGAAATGGAGAGAGAAAGACACACAGAGAGAAAGACCTGGTATAGAGTAAGATAGACAGAGAGAGACAGATTGATCCAGATTTCATCAGTAGCTGGTCCTAATAAACCCTGAATGATTATTAAATGCTGTTACTCTATTTACTTGATAAAGAATTATCCCCACGGATCTGAAAGTTTAGCAAAGCATGGGGTTTCTACATGACCCAGGCTCTCCAACACATCATGCCCCAAACATCAGCCCGTTTAAGCTTTTTTCTGGTTGCACATGCAAGGTAAGCACTCAGGAGGAAAGAGGGGTGGCAAGAGAGAGCAGTATCCAGCAGAGAGCAAGTTCCTCAGCACAGGTGGTTATCTTGGGGCAGAGGACACCTGTCCCAAATTGCACACTCTAGGAAGGGCTTCTTTTTGGGATTCCCCCCCCCTTACCTGACAACATTTCCTTCCTCTCTTGAGGCTCTCCTGGTCCCTTCTGACTGAATCTGTTCCCTAACCTCCCATCCAGACATCTCAGCATTAAGGGTCACAGGTTAGACCTAGAGGCGGCTCTTCTGGATTATCTAGTTTTCATGCTTTCTTTCCCACATACCACCTGTGGAGATTTGGTTTGGACTCCAGGAGGCTCTTCTTGGTCCTGAGATCTATCAGCCCACCCTCCCCTTTAACTTCAGAGGAGGGACTGAGGTTGTTGAATCTGAAACCTGGTGAGATGGAGCTCCTAGGCAGTTACACTTGTATGGACTCAGGGTGAATGTATGGTGCCTTTCTTTAATAGGGACCACATCCTGGTGCTAGGGTTGGGGATAGAGCCAGTGCCAGTGATGCTCTGCCCGGCTGTGATACCCTGAGGCTGGGAGGTGCTACCAGACAGCCATGGGGCCCACACCTGGTGCTGCTGGAGAGGAGGGAGGCACACAGTGTTGAGCCCCCAAACCAAGACCTCTGCTCTAAGATGTAAGCTAGCTCCCTTCCCTTAATGCCCAATTCTTTCTTTGGGGGTAGGGGCTGAGGTCTCGGGTTGGGCCAAACTTGGATGTATTCAGGACTTAGTCCTGCCACTGTGCTCAGGGGTCTTTCCTGATGGTGTTCAGAGAGCCACATGTGGTTCTGGGTTTCATACCTGGGATGGCCACATGCAAGGTAAGCACCCAACCTGCAGTGCTGTCTCTGACCTACTGGTGCATGATTCTTAAAACTGATGAATCCTGTTCTCGAGAATGAGGACTGAGAAATTCCAAGAAGTGAGGCTTCAAGAGAGTATTCCAAAAAATAAATAAATAAATAAATAAAAATGAAAATTCAGGTGCAAAAAAAAGTTTACTAAAACAAATATGTTTTGGAGACAAAATTTAGTCCAATGTCATGGCTTAATTTCTCTAAGCATTAGTTTTCTCATCTATAAAATAAGGATAACATGCCTCACAGAGCTGTGAAGGTGAAATGCAGTAAAGAATATAAAGCTCTTATCACAGTGTCTGGTTTAATAAAGATTATGGGAATGGTGTTTCAGAAAAAAAGAGAGAGTATTCCATGAACTGGTCGTTCTTTGTACCTTTGGGGAATCAACTGTACAAATGTGTTGAGCATTCAGCCTGTGTATTC
This sequence comes from Sorex fumeus, assembly GCF_029834395.1. Taxonomy (NCBI): domain Eukaryota; kingdom Metazoa; phylum Chordata; class Mammalia; order Eulipotyphla; family Soricidae; genus Sorex; species Sorex fumeus. The sequence continues at coordinate 18,923,195 of NW_026606064.1, forward strand.
AGTCTCAGCATTCTCTGAGAGAGAAAGTGATACCTTCATTTTTGTTTGTTTGGGGTTTATTGTTTTTGCTTTGTCTTTTGAGATACATCTGGTGGTGTTCAGGGCTTATTCCTGGCTCTGCTCCAGGCTTATTCCTGGCAGGATTCAGAGGACCATAGAAGGTGCAGGGGATTGAACCGGGTCATCTGCATGCAAGGTAAGCACCTTATTCGCTGTATTAGTTCTCCAGCCCCAGACTACTTTGAAGGGTTTTCAGGGGTCCCTACAGCAGGTCTTCTCCTTAAGGTTACAATATCTTCCATGTCCTCGGGGACCCTCTCCATGGTGGTTCAAGCAAGCATCCCCCCATAGTAAGGTGCCTTGGAAGCAGATTTGGGATTAAGAATTCTTTGGTCAGCAGACCTGAACACACACTGGTCAAAACTGGAAAGTATCTTCTTTAAGAGACACAATCTATTAAGAACAGCCCCTGCTCCAAAAATCTCCTCACAGGAGTAGGAGTTTCCCTAGAAACCTTTGTTCGTTTTCACTCTCATCCTCATATATAGAGTAACATAAGTCATCCACGCTTCTATTTACCAAAGAGTCACAGAATAAAAAGAAATTTTTTGCTAAAAAAAATTAAAGAATTAAAAATCAACTCTTTGGCCACAAAAACTAGGTTTGAGTCTTGTCTCCTTTGTTTCCTGGTTGTGTAACCTTAGGCAAATAACTCAGTCTCTCTGAACTTCAATTGCTCATCTTACCGGGGATGATCAATTTTACTCCACAAATTTGCTCAGAGGGTTGCACAAAATAATGAATTGAAATAGGTTGGTGTTTAGTGTCTGGTTGGTGACCAGTAAGTGGTGACCTTTGCATACATTTATAGCTCCATCTTGAATTAATATTGTGAACTTCACAGGATTCTAAATAAGCAACAGCAGGCTTTTTTGATTAGCATTTACTTATACAGCATATGCTCTCCTTCTGGTTTTCGACTTCTTGGCTCCTAATACAGCATGTCTCTTATAAGCACGCTGTTCTTCTTCAATCTAGTCTGACCACTATTATCTTTTCATTATGTTGTAGTTGGGAGAAGTGGCTCCCCAAAATAAGTAGGTCTCATATTGCAGGCCAGCTAACTTGGGTGAGCTGGAGAGTGAGGGAGGAGGGAGCCTTGAGAGGAGGGTGCTATGGTCTGTGTGCTTTGCCCACCCGGTCTTCTTAGGGAAGTACCTGTGGGGGGGGTGTGGAGTCTTGGAATGGTAAAGTTTAAGTGAGCGAGCGAGTGAGCAAGGCATCCAATAAGCTGTACCTGAGACCCATTTGATTTTCAGGCTGTGGGATCTAGTTCCCAGCATCAGAGTTCTCAGGAGCCATAGAACCAGACTGAAGCAATGAATTGCTCTCTGCAGGAAGGAAAGTCAGTCCTGACTTCAGGTCAGGCTCCCAGGCTCACTGTCTACTCACTCAGAAAAGAGTTTCAGGTTGGAGACATATAGAGAAGTGAGACAGCTTGGCTCAGGAGAGATAGTGCAACAGGGAAGGCACTTGCCTTGCCTGTGGCAGACCCATGTTTAATCCCCGGCATCCCATATGGTGCCCTGTGCTCTGCCAGGCATGACACCTGAGCACAGAGGCAGAAGTAAGCTCTGAGCACCTTTGAATGTGCTCCTAAAACAAAGCACCTTTATCCATGAAATGAGAGGAGAAAGAGACTCTTTCAAGAGAGAACATGGGCTTCTCCAGAAGGGAAGAGAGTCAAAGGCAGAGAATCGAGAGTCCACAAAATCAAATTCAGATGTGGGTGAATTCAGAATATGTATGCCTCTCACTCACCTCTGCAAAGTTAGTTCTATAAGATTTTTCTCAAACTGCCCCACCAAAGGTTTTCCATGTGGATAAGAGTCTATTGTTAAGGTGTTGTCAAGGAGAAGAGCTTGGGACTTCTGGTGGGTGTCTTTCAAATTCTTGCTATAGCCTTGTGTTGCTAAGGAGCTTCTCCTCTAAAGGCTTCCAGGCTAGTGCTAGTACCCATTAGAATTTTATTTGGCCTTGACTGGTTAAAGAAACTTTGGTACATCTACACAATGGAATACTATGCAGCTGTTAGAAAAGATGAAGTCATAAAATTTGCATGTAAGTGGATCAACATAGGAAGTATCATGCTAAGTGAAATGAATCAGAAAGAGAGGGACAGACATAGAAAGATTGCACTCATCTGTGGAATATAAAGAATAAGTAACAGAATGGGAGACTAACAGCCAAGAATAGTTGAGATGAGTACCAGGAGGTTTGCTTCATGACTTGGAAGCCAGCCGCACATGCTGGAAGAAAAGGCAGCTCAGATAGAGAAGGGAACACCAAGTAAAGGGTGTTTGGAGGACCCGCTCAGGATAGGAGAAGCATGCTGAAAGTAGACTATAGACTGAACATGATGGCCACTCAATATCTCTATTGCAAACCACAACACCCAAAAGGAGAGAGAAAGAGAGAGAGAGAGAGAGAGAGAGAGAGAGAGAGAGAGAGAGAGAATGTCCTGCCACAGAGACAGGGTGAAGTGGGGGTGGGAATGGGGTGGGGGGGTGGGGGGGGTGGGGGTGGGAGGGATACTGGGATCATTGGTGGTAGAGAATGGGCACTGGTGGAGGGATGGGGATGGATACTCAATCATTGTGTAACTGAGACGCAAGCACAAAAGTTTGTAAGTCTACAACTGTACTTCATGGTGTTTCACTAATAAAAAATTTAAACAAAAATAAAAGAAAATACAAAGAAAACAAAAAAAAAGCAAAAACTAAAAGAATTTTATCTGGCCTTCATTTCCGCATCTCAGTGGGCTTCTGGCCTCCATGTTTTTTAGGCTGGTACCTAGTAACTCTTTAACCCACACTGCCAAGACCTCCCCCTCTATCTACCTGCTTCAGTTAGAGTGTTTAGTCCATTTATAGTGAATGTAATCACAGATACAGTTGTGTTTACGTCTAGCATTTTGCATGACGCTGACACCTGCTCTGTGGCCCTTCTGGAGTCTCAACCAAAGACTCAGAATTCCTCTAGCCAGAAAGAATTTTATGACCTCTCTTCTAGGCACTATGCAATAACTCATCGACTTTGTTTTCCTTCTGCTGCTTCCAGGAGTCAGCCAGTGACCCAGGGTGGGTTTATATGTAAAGTTCTCACTTGGTCTGTTCCACCATTTCACCTTCAAGTTCCAGCTTCTCGGACAGCCTTAACCCCTGACCATCTTAAATCCTACTAGTGATTTGAGGATATGTCCTCCTTGCAAACAGCATGGCTGTGAAGCTTGGTTCCTACGTTTCACTTCTCTTTGGGACTACAGCTGGCCAGACCCTAACATTGGGTACTCTCCAGTGATAAGTGATAAGTGATCAACCATAAGTGCCCGATAAGTGTTATTTGGCTTTGATAATTATTTTGGCAGGAAGATAATCTGATACTATTTTCCCCAATGGCCAGAGCCCAAAGCCCTAGGTTTTTGCCATGTATTGAGTTCTTCTTAAAACTGTCTCCAAGAGGCCTGCAGAAGTTTCTATTGGCATGCAGTCTCTAATTCAGTACTCAGAGACTGGAATGACCTCAGAAACTGGACCCAGGACATGCTCTCTGAGATATTTAATATCAAACTGAAGCTCAGTGTTTGTTATGTGTTCCCAAAAATATGAAAAAACTCAGGAGCCTAAAAATATTGAAGACTTGTAGACAGTTTAAGAGTCTTCTCAAAGGTCATTAGATTTTGTACCTGTATTGCAAATCATAACACCCAAAAGGAGAGAGAGAGTAAAATGGTATGTGCCCACCACAGAGGCGGGGGATGGAGGAGGTGGGGTGATGGTAGGAAGGATACTGGGAACATTGCTGATGGAGAAGGTGGAGGGATGAGTACCTGATCACTGTATGACTGAAACATAATCATGAAAGTTTGTAAGTCTGTAACTGTATCACGGTGATTCATTAAAAAAAAAAAAAGAATAACATATTCTTTGATAAAAAAAAAAAAAGAGGTGATTAGGTCATCTGCCAGGGAGGCGCCCTTCCGCTGTGCTATCTCTCCAGCCCGGAGACTAAAATTTAAAGTGCTGAGGAGGTGCCTAGGCCAGCTGGTGCTGCTGTTTCTAAAGGAAGGTGTTGAGATAAGTTCAGGGAATATGGGAACACTGCAAGCTGGAGCTAGTGCTGCTGCTGCCGGACCCAGCTGTCGCTGCCAGGCAACGTTGATAAAGACAGGATAAAGACATGAGCCGCGGCTCAAGGTTGATAAAGACAAGCTCCACCAGATCACAGCTCTCTCTAGCGCCCCCGACTGGTAGAGCCTAACAGGGCATCTTCTTGCTGGGGACCCATCTAAGGAAGCTGAACTACAGTGCCTGCATTCCAAAATGTTGGACACGGCACTGCACGCTCACTTCTTATCATTGGAAACTGTGACTTTAAGCGAAACGACATATGATAAAACCAACAGTATCTTGGGGCTGGAGCGATAGCACAGTGGGTAGGGCATTTGCCTTGCACACAGCCTAACCGGGTTCGATTCCTCTGTCCCTCTTGAAGAGCCTGGCAAGCTCCCCGTGGCGTATTCGATACGCCAAAAACAGTAACAACAATTCTCACAGTGGAGTTGTCACTGGTGCCTGCTCAAGCAAATCGATGAACAGCGGGACGACAGTGCTATGACAGTGCTGCAGTGCTACATCATGGGCAAATGGGTATTAATGAGTTCAGTACCAATGGCACATTTGTGGTCACAAAAACATAACCATGCTCCTAAATTAAACCCCAAAATAGGAAGTTAAAGCCCTTTCTAATAGGAAACAGTTGCTTGTATTCCTCCCTTCATTTGCTTTACAGCCCCATCATTTTAGTTCAGTCTCATGGGTGGTTGGAGCCCGTTCTGACAGCTCAGGGCACACATACCCCCTAAGAGAGACTGGGACACTTGAGATGCCCGAATGAAACCCACATGCCCATCTTTGGGATAATTTAGGAAACAAGAGTCCGCTGAGAAAAGCCACACAGATATAAGGGACATGGAGATTCACACAGGTAAGGCACTGCTGGGCTGGAGCAATAGCACAGCGGGTAGGGCATTTGCCTTGCACGCGGCTGGCACAGGTTCAATTCTTCCGTCCCTCTCAGAGAGCCTGGCAAGCCACTGAGAATATCCCACCCATATGGCAGAGCCTGGCAAGCTCCCCGTGGCATATTCGATATGCCAAAAACAGTAACAAGTCTCACAATGGAGACGTTACTGGTGCCCACTATAGCAAATCAATGGACAATGGGAGGAAAGTGCTACAGTGCTACATGGCACTGCTGGGAATTGGGGCATTTTTTTTCCTTGCCATGCTGTAACAACGTTATTAAAGAACCACCTATATACAAAAGGTTTGAAACCATGAGACAATAGCTGAACAATTAACACACTGGGGGAGATTTAGGTTTAAGTGCAGAAAGATGGAACAGAAACAAATTATAGCACTCATTGGTGTGTTAGGAAGAAATCCATGCATATTTGCTCTTAGACACGTGATATTTAAAAGGAAAAGGCTATTAGAGTGACAATTTTACAGCTTCACTTTAAAATGTATAATTGAGTAATTAATTTAGACTTGTGATTTTTTATGGTGACATCTAAGTTTAACTAGAGTATAAAAACATTTAAAGTTTCTCTTATAAGTTTATTAGTTTCTGTGTGAATTTAGGGTTTAGGAAAATTTTGCATGCTGTCAGAAAACCCGAAGCACTTAGAAAATAAATAAATATATTATATTTATAAATGCATTTAAAAGTGTTTGAAGTGCTGAGCTCAGCTTGTAAATATAGCCAAGCATTATTCAAAGGCTCCTTCAAAGTTATTGCTATACACTGCTAGACTTATAAATAAAATAATAACATTTTCAAGTTGAACTTTAAAGCCTTTGGAAGGATTTTAAAATATATATTGCAAAGACAAAATTAGTACATGTATAATTTGTTCAATAAACACTAATATTTAAAATTATTAAAATATTACTGTAAGTCAACTTCAACTTTGTTACTGTTGTTTTTCATGCAGGCGACTGAACCTAGAGTCATACACATGTGCTCTACCATTGAGTTAATATATATAAAGTTCTTAATTTTTTTTGTACTTTTTATGTCACACTGGCGATGCACAGTGGTCACTCCTTCACTCCTGGATCTGCACTCAAGATCATCACTCCTGGCAGTGCACGGGGAACCATATGAGATGCTGGGAATCGAACCGAGTTGGCTGCCTGCAAGGCAAATGCCCTGGCCCGCTGTGCTATAGCTCTAGCCCAGGTTCTTAATTTTTAAAGGTACTCCTGCATGCAAAATGTGCCTTCAGCTGATTGAGTTATCGCTCTCCACACTCTCTGTCCAGCTTTTAAGACTGGGGGACAGAGGCAGACACTTGTCTCAGTGCCACCCAAGACAACATCACTGCAAGTTCCCTTGGTTATGAGCTACAGACCTCAATAGGAACATTTCCATCTCTCCTTGCCTTCTGTCGAGATTGATGTTTTCCATATTCAGATTACACCTGGCCCGTGGTCCCACACACAGATAGAGAGGAGGTGGGTGTGATTCGCAGCAAGAGGGGTTCAACTCACAAGGGCTGATTTGGACCTGGAGGATGATGCCAGGAGTCAAACCATCCAGGCGCCTCTAAAAGCTGGCAGAGGCAAGAAAGTTCTCCCGGAGCAACTCAAGGAAAAGCACTATCCTGCCCACACTGTGATGTTAGCCCAGGACATGAGCAGAACTCCAGTCAATAGACGGAAATGTAAAACTCTGAGTTGCTTTGAGTGAGATTTGCAATAATTTGCTATAGCTGTGGTCGGAAGTGCAGTTGTGAGACTGGCTCCTTACTTCAGCTCACTGGCCAAGTCAGCTTAGAGAGAACTTCTCTTGTCTCCTTCCTGCCTTCTCTTCATCCCTAGAGTCATTGGATTGGGCCATTTGACTTCTGGTGACGCACTTTATTAGGAATTTGCCCATGTGCACTGACTGCCAGGCTTTCTTCTTCAGACAGCGAGCACAGGTTTTACATGCAGGAGGCCCAGGTCTGGTGTTGAGCACCACACAGATCCCCGAGCACTGCGCAGGGCAACCTGAGTAAAACAATTAACAATAACAACACAAGAAAAATCATGTGTTGTTTTTCATTCTCCAGGATTCTCTATTCATTTGGGTTTGGATCTCTTTGGATTTCAATCTCTTTGGATTTGAGAACTCTTATTCATGAAGCTCTGAAGATCTCAGACTAACACTTCTCCGGTTCTAGGATGATGTCTATAAAATTCAGCTGACCTTGGGCCAACACAGGTTTGATCTTACATAGTGTTTTCCAGTACACAGACTATACTGGAAAATTAAAGCATCAAGAAATGGTACAGTCTTGTTTTGAGTACAGTATGTTTCCAATAACATCTTTTCTTTTGTTTATCTTAAGAAAACAAGATATAATCATACAAATGACATGCAAAATCTGTGTTAACTGCTTATGTTATCTGGAAGACACAACTAACAGCAGGCAGTGACGTTTATCAGTCGAAAGCTCTCCACAGGATTTTGGTTGCCTGGGGGCCCAGGCCTTATGGGGTTCAAAGGTCAAAAGCATTATCAATCTCCTCTGCACAATCAGTGAGGAGCAAACTAGATCCAATATGCTGGGAAGAGTCCAGAACTGTCTTGAAAGAGGCCTCACCTTCTCAGACACTGATTTCTAAACTCCACAGACAGCACTATTTCTCCCGGAAATAATTTGCCCATCCAGCCAGGGATGGCAGACACAACCCAGGGGAGAGATTGGCCAGAGTGAAGCAGGCCTAACCCAGCAAAGGCAGGAACAGGCAGCTCGGGGAGAGTGAGCACGGGTGGGATGCTAGAGAGACTGAATGGGCTCCAAATTCAATCATCCACACAGGGGACCAAGCTAACGTGTACAAAATGTTTATTGAATCTGCTTTGGAAACAGACGACACGAAAGGGTTTGGGTTTGTGAGCTCGAGTTGAGAGTCATAACAGCTTCCTCTTATTAAACCTCAGCCCCCGTCTAAACACAGAAAATGAATCTCCTTCTCCTAAAGGGAAGAAAACGTGCTTTAAAACATGAGTGCTGTCACTTTCGCAATAGCTCTGGGGGGTGGGGGGGAGGTGTTAAAATGCCCATAAACACGAGCAAAAATGACCGAGGTGCAACCTGAAATATTTACTACATGAATACCCGATGTGTACAAAGGCAACGTTGTAAACTGGCTCAGAGCCAGCAGCAGCAGCAGCAGCAGCAGACTACGCTGGGTCTGCAACCTACTTAACTGATGGCTGCTGTCCTCAGCAGAGCTATGTGGTATATGGAGAAGGCCATCTTCTTTTTTTTTTTTTTAAAGCATGTATCGTTAATGTTGTAAACTAAAAAAGCAAACCCAAGCACGATCAGTCACTTTGGCTGGATCAATAAAGACTAGTCCCCAAGTACTAAGTGTAGCCAACAGGATAGTGGCGATTGGTTGAATGTCTCACCAAGTCAACTCCCTACCACGTTGCTCCCCACCTGAGGTCCCATTTGTTACTGCACCTTGGGCAGTGGTGGACTCCATCCACCCCTTGTGTTCTGAAACCCTCAGCTCTCTTTCAGACATGTCTCCTTCGTTGCTCTTTTAGAAGGATGACAAGGATATAAATTTTTAAACCTGACTTTCAAATTGCAAACCAGCCCCAAGTGCGAGTCTAGTCAATCTCCCCCTCCACTCCAGCCACCTCCTGCCACACTGAAAGCAGAGCTAGCTATCACCAAGTCTGAGACTTCATCAGCCAAGTTTCCCTGGTGCAACAGGATACCTGCTAGGAGTGAGAAAAGCCAAGGGAGCTGTTATCAATGGGGTCCAAAGTGATATACAAGGAGAGCAGGACTTCATAGTGAAAAAAAAAACCCAGAATTAGAGGGAGATGTGTTTTTTTGTTTGTTTGTCTGGGTGGTTGGTTTGTTTGGGGGCCACCCCACTGGTGTTCAGGGCTTGCTTCTGGCTCTGCACTCAAGGAGCAGAGATCACGCCTGGCAGGGATCAGAGCAGAGGACCATATGAAGTTTCAGGGATGGAACTCAGGTTGGCCATGTGCAAGACAAATGCCCTACCTATTTGTCGATCGCTATGATGCAGGAAGGAGCAGTGACAGCACAGTACTACAGCCTGTGACCTCACAGGGGATGAGTACCAGGCACTTCTGGGTATACACACACACACACACACACACACATATATATATATGTGTATATATATATATATATATATATATATATATATATATATATATATCACCACACCTGGAGAGGTACAGGGGTTACTCCTGGCTCTGCACTCAGGAATCACTCCTGGAGGGCTCAAGGGACATATAGGATGCCATAGATTGAACCCAGGTTGGCCACGTGCAGGCAAGTAGGGCAAGTGCCTTACCCACTGTATTTACTATGTCTCGGGCCTCTTCTTGGTACTTCTTTAGCAGAGATGAATGTCTCTGTAAAAGGTCCTGCCCTTAACACCCTCAAGTTACCCCCCCCCCCCCCCCGCAAAGCACTGGGTCATTTATTCCCTTTGTTACAAGCCTCTGTTCATGAAATGAGCCGGTCTCCTGCTCAGTGTTCCCCAAAACCCAACAAATAGAAGAGAGCAACACATCCTTCTGGAACTCGGAACCTCTGCTCTGGGAAACCCCGCCCACCGGCGAGCCCCGCCCACCATCAAGCCCCGCCCACCTCCATTGCTTTCCTCCTGAGTCCCTTCTGGTCTTGTAGTTTGCTCACTTTTCTGGCTGAAGACACACCTATGGGCATGAACAGTGCAAGAGCTTACGTGCAAATATTTGCAAACAAAGTGTGTGTGTGTGTGTGTGTGTGTGTGTGTGTGTGTGTGTGTGTGTGTAATGATGCACATTAAAGAAAAAAAATTCAAGTCAAATCCAGGAACAGACTAATTGGTGGGCATTAGGCGGCCCATCTTCCCCGAAAAAGGGAAAAGGTGGGTTTCTGAAAAGGGAGAGGGAAGTTAGTTCCTTGGGCATGGGAAAAAGCCTGGAAGAGGGGACCACGAAGATACAGGGAGGGAATGCTGAGGCTGATGAAAGAGGGGGACATTCCCAGCTCTGGAAGTCAGCAGACTTCCTGGAGGAGGCAGCACGTGGGATCTGGGCAGAGGTGGGGAGAGCCCACCAACTGGGAGACTCTCCCTGAGTCATTGGGAAGTCAGGAAGGTGCATTCCAGCACCACTTGGGGGAGGGGCAGGGAGGGGGGGGGGGAGGAGGCAGGATGTGGCAGCCTTGGCTCTACACAGAGCCAGGGGCAGCAGAGGCAGAAGGGAAGGAGGGAGGATGGACCCCCCACATCACAGCAAAACCCAAAGGGGTACCCCAAAGCCACATGCATCCCACACAACCTCCAGCAATAGCAGCAGCAAGGCAGGTGGGTGCATGGGACAGTCTGAGGGCAGAGGGAGAAAGCAACTGAGAGGAGGCACAGAGTCCGCTGACCAGGCTGGCCACGAGCAAGTGGACACAGACATGCGGGCCTGTGGGGCGGCCCAGGACTGGTCACAGTCGCAAACACGATGAAGTTTATAACAGATGTGGTCCATCGGGACACTCAGAGCAGGCCTGGACCCTCACTCCACCCCACCCCGCACCTCAAAGGAACAAAGTAGCATTGCCCCTAGGCCACGCACAGGGCGGTGGGTGGACAGAGGACGGACAGTGCCAATCTCAGCCTGGCACCGCCAGGGCGAGCCCGCGGCGGGGCCTCAGCTGAGGGACGCACAGTTGAGGTCGGAGCCCTCCTGCTCGCCGCCCACCGCCTGGTCCAGCGGGCAGCAGGCGTCGGGGCCGTCGGTGATGTTGGGCTCGCTGGAGCACTGCCGGTGGGCCGGGGGGAAGTTGGGTGGCCGCAGCAGGCGCCGCTGCTCCTCCCCGCTGCTGCCGCTGCCGCTGCCCGGCTCAGCGCCCAGGCCCGGATGCGACACGCTGGCCATGGCCAGCAGCTGGATGTCCGAGTGCGCGTTGGCCACCGTGTGGCGCCTCACGCTGCCGCACTTCTCCAGGTAGGCCTCGCCCTCCTGCTCCGTGAGTGGACTCAGCGCTGAGTCGGGAGGGGGTCGCCGGGCGGCCGGCGCTGGGGAGCCGGAGTTCAGCAGACTGGCCTTGGGTCGGACCCTGGAGTGGCGCCGGGCTGCAGGGCAGAAGGCGGCAAAGGCTGTCAGCGGCCGGGCAGGTAGACGCTCCCCGGGATTCCCGTTGAAGAGGGGCAGGAGAGAGCCTCAGCCCTTGACTCTGGATCTCTGGCACCGGTGGTGCAGATGCTGTCCCATACTGCAGTCACCCAAGGCCCTGCCTGGTAGATGGTCACCAGGGAACCTTGTCTCTCTCTCTCTATTATTATTGTTATTATTATTATTTTACTTTTTGGGTCACACTCGGTGATGCACAGGGGTTACTCCTGGCTCTGCACTCAGGAATCACCCCTGGCGGTGCTCGGGGGACCGTATGGGTTGCTGGGTATCGAACCTGGGTTGGCCACGTGCAAGGCAAACACCCGCTGTGCTATCGCTCTGGCCCCAACCTTGTCTCTTTCCTGGCTGCAGCCTCAGCTTCACCACCCAGTTTGCCCCAAATTCCTCTGCTGAAGCCCTGGGTTTTGGCTGGATCTGCGTCCAAAAGCATCCCTCTGTAGGCCGCAGACAGTATTGGTTAGGATGCCAGTGCCCAGGGAGCACCCTGCCAGGGCGCCATCCTGGCACCAAGTGGCCCCTGAGTATAGCTGGGTGCAGTCCTGGAGGGCCCATGCCACTGGGGTAGTGGGTATCTTCAGCTCTGCAGGGTCTGAGCAGCACCCCTGGCTGAACTACTCATGGGACCCCCCCAACACACCCCACATTCACATAATATACATACATACTCATATACCTGTACACACCCACTTACACACACCCCACAAACTCACAAATACGCATATACCCATATGCATCACACATCCACACATGCACACATACACTTCTACCCATACACACCTACACATGCACAACGCCCCACACTCACACAACACACACACATACAGTCACACATCCACATCCCCTTACATGTGCATACTTCCACACTCACACAAAACTCACACTCATATACCCACCATACACACACCCACACAACACATACTCATATACCCTTACACTGTAGCACTGTAGCACTATCCTCTCGTTGTTCATCAATTTGCTCGAGTGGGCCCAGTAACGTCTCCATTGTGAGACTTGTTGTTACTGTGTTTGGCATATCGAATACGTCACGGGTAGCTTGCCAGGCTTTGCAGTGCGGGCGAGATACTCTCGGTAGCTTGCCGGTAGGCTGGCTGCGTGCAAGGCAAACACCCTGCTATTGTGCTATGGCTCCAGCCCATAAACACACACACACACACACACACACACACACACACACACACACACACACCATATTAACACAGCACACACACATACTCACACACCCAAATATATCCACACACCCCAGGGGTTCAGGAGGAGGGGAGGCACACACACCAATGCTCACCTAAAATGACCCCCTTGTCCTCCAGCTGGGCACCCCCCAGTCCCACCCTCGGGCGGCATCTTCCTCCTCTGGCTCTGGCCCAGAGCCTAAACTCTTCCCAGCCACACAGTGGCCCCTGCTGGCAACCCCGGAGAGGCTCAGCTCTTTTTGCTTTCTCAGTGAATCTTGTGACTCCCAAGACTGCATGGCTGAGTTGGGATCCTGAGGGCGACGGGCTGGGTCAAGTCCCACGGGCAGAGTGACCTCTCTGAGCTCCAGCTGGAGCCAGGCGCCAACCCTCAGACCAATGCACAGTGCATCAGCTGTGTTATCCATGGGATTGGCTCCCCTGGGAGTAGGTGTGTGTGTGTGTGTGTGTGTGTATGTGTGTGTGTGTGTGTGTGTGTTGGGGGGGGGGGGGTCCCTGGAAGCTTTAACCCCAGGCTAGGCTAGGCTGAACAATTCCTTCCTTCCCCTTCCTCTCCTCCTTTGCACCAGGGAAAGTCCCTCAGGAGAAATCCCCCCACTTAAAGGCTAATTAAGTTGCAGCACTTGCCCCTCCCCATTCTAAGCAGAGAGAGGGGCTTGACACCTACCGCCAGGCCTCCTTGCTGGCCTTTCACACGGGGTGGGGGTGGGCCCCTCATCCCTCCCTCCCTCGCCAGGCACCCCGCTGAGCTCCATATTGACCCCACACTGCACAGAGCCAGGAGTGGCAGCTCCTTTCAAATCCCCAGAGTGAAGCCAGCCTGGGATGAGGCCTGCGTGCTGGGGACCTTTGTTGGGGACTCGGTTCCCAGGCCTTTGATCTCCCAGGCTCCACGGCAGGGGGCTGCCAGAAAGAGGCTGTGACCCCTACACAGTGAGCTCTTTGTGGGGTCCCTCTCCAGGGCCCTGGCACCTGAAAGCCTGGAATGCCAGCTTGTCAGGAGCACCTCCCTGCCAAACAGTGGAGAGAGGGCCTGCTGCGGCTTCCAGCGCTGGAGACGTGGAGGGAGCCAGTGCCAGAAACTTCTGCTGAAGGCCCAGGGAAATGCCAGGGATCAACTGGGAAGTCGAACCAGGACACAAGCTTGGCCTCCAGCAATCTTCTCCCTGGCCCACTGCGCCCCTCCCCCAGTCCCCGCAACCCCCAGAAAAGTGGCAGGGTCAGGAGGGAGGATGCACATGTATGCATACAATGCAAACACAGGCATGCAATCACGCATGCACATACACACACACACACACACACAAACATACACACTTGTTCACCCAAGGTCTCACACTGCGTTTTCCAACCAGAAGCAAGCCTGAGTGTCAGGTGCACCCCTGCCCCCCTCCATTGGAGAGACTTCCCACAAAGCCCCCTGGGACCCACCCCACAGGCACGTCTCCCAGGGAGAACTCCCTGCTGGATCAGAGAGCAGGTGCCAGGGTGCTGAGACCCCATGCCCCATGCCCACTCAGCATGTGAACGTGATGGGGTGTGGGACAGGCTCCTCTCAGAGGCTCACAATCTGACTCAGGCCCTAGTGAACGTGCCCAAGCCTTCCCCAGTCACAGGATGGTCCCGTCCAGCCCATCTCTTCAAACTGCTCATCTGTGCTGTATTCATTGTTGTCTCCTGTCACTGAGGACCAGAGCATCCTTCTGGGAAGGGCTGACCCCTGAGGAGGGCGGCACCCTTTGGCCGCTGCAGCTCTTGAGCACTTTCGGGAATGGACCAATGCCTGGACTTGGGTCCTTCTAAGACCCAGGAAGGAGAGGGCCCGGGCAGGTCCTCTGTGGAACCTCCTGGGACACCCCGTCACCGTCTGATGAGAGGAAACGTGGGGTTGGGTTGTGAATAGAGGACTTGGGCACGTGGCCTGGGGGGTCTGGAAGCCAGGTGCAGTAGCCCCCTGGGCCTTCATCCCCACTGGCCTCCCCTGGGTCACAGAAACAGTCCCGCTCTGTGGTGTGGTGTGACCTCAGTAGCTCAGCAAGACACCCGGACACCACCTTTGGTGGCTTCTCTTGCCAATGGCCACTTGGCAACTTTGAGACCTTTTCACTTCCCCATTCTTTGTTGCCTTCCTGTTCACAGTTCTCCCCACCCTGCCAGAGGATTTGCCAGGGACATTCACTCTGTCAACTTGTAACTGTCCTATGGGACCCATCACAGGTATCACTGCCTCTAGGGAGCCCTCCCAGATTTCCAAGTTAAGGTTACACCTTTCTCTATCTCCATTCCCTACCCCTCCGGATGGACTCCATGGTTTGTATGCTTCCCACTCGGCGGATGAGTCACCATTGTCTATTGTTTGTGACTTCCTCACTGCTGCCTTCCATCTGGAGGGGCAGGGATGGGTCAGTTCTGGTCACTGACAGGCCTGTGGCACCCGGGCCCAAGACAGGGTTTCTGGGTAATAGGCTGGAATAATAATAACAGAAAGCAATGAAAAGAGGAAGGATCTCTTCCCCCTCTGGGCCAGCACAGTCCTTGGTCCAAGAATTTAACCCCAGGCCTTCGCTTCCGAACCAGATAAAATATGTTCTATTGTCTTCTCGCTGCTGGAGATTGCAGGGACCCCTCCCAAGGTGACTCTTCACTGAACTGAAGAGACATCCAAGCTTCCCCTATTCCAGACTTTGGGCCTGGCTGGGCAGGAGAGCTCATGCCAGGTCCCAGGTTCCCCGGACTCCCCTGTGAGCAGCTTCACGTTGTCTGATGCCCCTGCCTTAAACTCAATGAGCATAGGAAGGGGTGGGGGTCCTAGCTCAGGGCAGGGAGGACAGACGCTGCTTTCCTCGGCTGTCATTTCTGCTGCGCCCACCACATCTGGGTGGGTTGAGTGAGCGAGTGGGACTGAGGGTGAGGGAAGGGCAGGCGAGAGGCTGGCTAGGGCGTGCACCCTCTGATTTGCAATTGGTTGTGGTCCATCTGGTGTCTCTGTGTTGGCTGGCTCTGCCTTTCTTCTGCAGTGGTGAGGCCCGGGGATGGGGGGTGGGGGAGGTGGGTGGGAGGGGGCACACTCCCTCCACATTCTCCCAAACTCCCTTAAAGCAAGAGAGGGTGCAGAGGGGCCCCAATTCAAATCTCCCTTCCGCCTTTGCACCAATTTGGCGTGTGCCAATCTTGGCACTGCCTGCTCTCCATCTGGCATGTTTGTGGAGGAGGTCTCCTTAGTGGTATATAAGAAGCCAGGGCCACCCTAATGCCCACCGCCACCCCCTCATCCCCGGGCATTTCTGTTAAGCAGGCCAGTGGTTCAATGTGAGCACCAAGGATATGATGCAGGTGAGACCCTGAAGTGCTGGGGGGTTACTGGGATTTCCTGGTCATCCTGTGGGAGGGGGTTCAGTGCCACCCCGGTGGTGTTTGGGGGATTGAACTGGAGTCAGCGGCATGCAAGCCAAGCACCTTAACTTCCCGAGCAGCTCTCGCTTGGGTGGGGACAAGATTGCTGAGACCCAGGACAGCAGGGGGTTGAGAGGGGGGAGATAGCAGGGGTGTGCGGGGACCCCTATGGGGAGCAACAGCCCAGAATGTGGCTGGGGAAGGTGCCGTTTGTCCTGGTCTCCCACAAGCTCTGGAGCACGCCGCTTACCCAGTGCAAAGGTGGGGCCCGGGAGGCCTCGCTCCTCGCTGATGCCAAGGAAGGGAGACACCACTTGCTTCACCAGCTCCTCCAGCTGCAGGTAACCCTCACTGGGGCCCGTGGGCTCGTGAACGCTCTAGGAATGAAGAGCCGAGAGGGACAAAGGTCAGTGTGATTGGCAGGGAGTCAGCAGGCACCCTCTGTTCTAAGCCTTATCCAGTTCCCCCTCCAAAGAGCTACGAGGGAGGCCCGAGGGACTCCCGAGACCACAATTACAGGCCCTTCAGCGCAGGTCGGGCCAGGCAGTGCCCATCCCACCTCTCAGACCCCAGAGAAGTAACTGCCGCCGCCCTAAGCCCCCATCGCCATAAAGCCGCCTTCTCAGGGGCCAGCAGCCACTTGCTCTGAGGGACTGTCGAAACTTTTTGCAGCTTTGCCCCTTCTCTTCTCTGCTTCCCCTCCCACCAACCCTAACACACACATACACCCACACTTGGGCTCTCTGGGGTTAGAGATGGCTTGGCCTGAGGCTGGGCACTAGCAGGGGGTGGTCACCTGTCTCCGGGAGAAGCCAATAGTAGTGATGAGGATCCCAGATCCCCACCCGCAGGAAAGTCAAGGAGACGGTGGGTGGGCCGCCTTTCTCCTCACCAGGCTACAAACACACCCTGCCATGCCTCTCCACCACTTTCTGATCCTAGGATGTGTGATGTGTGTCCATTGTATGTCCCTCAGCTGTGCAGACGCCACATTCCCCTCAGGAATCCACACGAGTTTCCTGGTGGAAGCCAGTATGGCTCATCAAAGTGGATCCTGGCTCATCTCTCCACAGTGAACCCTGCAGCCTGACCCCGATGGACTAGCTTCCCAATTGAAGTGGTTTTCTTGACAATAAAGCTTCTCTCTCTCTCTCTTCTCTCTCTCTTTTTTTGACTTTTTGGGTCACACCTGGCAATGCACAGGGGTTACTCCTGGCTTTGCACTCAGGAATTACTCCTGGTGGTGCTCAGGTCAGGGAACCATATGGGATGAACCCACATTGGCCGCATGCAAGGCAAACACCTTACCCACTGTACTATCGCTCTAGCCTCTCTCTCTCTCTCTCTCTCTCTCTCTCTCTCTCTCTCTCTTTCTCTCTCTCTCTCTCTTTTTTAAAAAGAGATTTTATTTTTGTTTATTTAAGTTTTTGGTTTCCCGGTCATGCCTAGCAGCATTCAGGACTTATTCCTGGTTCCGTGCTCAGGAATCTCTCCTGGTGGTGCTTTTGGTGCAGTGCCAGAGATTGCACCTGTGATGCAGATGCAGCAGATGCAGGCAGTGATGCAGGCAAGCTCCTTACCCACTGTACTATCTCTCTGGCCCCCTCTAAAACCTTTCTTTTCTATTCCACTCTCCGTGCACTCTTTTGGATAGTACATGGTATATAAGAACATATGGATGGATGCACAGAACGGCCCCCTTGCCCCCTCTCCAACCCCCCACCCCCAACCCAGCCTCAACCACCTGAGGAAGGTGGACTTTGCTCCTCATCCTTCAGAGGGGAGAACTCTAAGAGCCAGGCAGATCTGCCATTCTCCTGGAAGATGCAGCTGGTAAATGATACATAGTCAGAACAAGAGGCCAGGCTACTGGGGTCCCAGGCCACAGGCTAGGACCAGCCAGGCACACGTACTGGCAAAGTCCAGAGACACATGCAAAAGAGAGGGGGAGGGGCTGAAGCGATAGCACAGCAGGTGGGGCATTTGCCTTGCACAAGGCCGACCCGGGTCCGATTCCCAGCATCCCATATGGTCCCCTGAGCACTGCCAGGAGTAATTCCTGAGTGCAAAACCAGGAGTAATCCCTGGGCATTTCCAGGTGTGACCCAACAAGCAAAAAAACAAAAAAGAAGAGAGGGGTGAGCCCCCACAAAACTGGACACATTCAGCACTGGGAGGCAGCCGTGACCCAGACAGTAGGAGGACCTGGGAGGGCCTTGATGCTCTAGCCCTGCTCAGTGTGAGCAGAAAGCAGAGTCAGAGAAGCCATCAGAGGAAAGAAGTAGGGGGAGCCAGAAGGTGCTTCTCTTTAAGGAAGACACACAAAGGGAAAGAACCCACGGACGAGAGGGAGTCGATCCATACACTCCAAGAATCACTCCTGGTGTCAAAAGCAAAGAAGTGCTTGTTTCAAATCACCCTGATTGGGTGTGAGAGCTGAGTATATGGTACTGGATTTTGTTCCCCCTAGGGATATCTCCCCCAAAACCTTTGCCCTGCTGTAATTCATAAGTATAAATGGAGAAATGACAGAAAGGGAAAGCAGGGAAAGGTGGGAGGCAGTGGGGCAGGATGGTGGGATGGGAGGGTCCCCCCCAAGAGGCTGAAATGGACTCTGACAGCAGCTGCTTCCGGAGCGAAGCTGGCTCAGTCGAGGGTCTAGCACCTGGCTGTCTAGCACGCCGCTGATTTGCAAGGCCTAGTGCAAGAGAAAAATGTACCAGGCCTGAGAGACAGCACTCAGGTTAAGGTGCTTATCTTGCATGTGACTGACCCCTGTTCAATCCTTGGTACCCCATGTTCTCCTGACCTTCCCCAGGTACTGCCCCGGGGCCTCCAAACACTATGAAGGTGGCCTGGATGTTTTCCAAAACCATCGAGCTTAAAATAAAAACATATCCTTGAACCACTTGCTGGCCTAGTACCGAGTTATCGCTGGGAACCCTGGGCCTTCTGAACACCTTGTGCCCCCACAAAAGACAAAACTGTAGAGCCCCCAAACATGATAACCTCTCAGTATCTGTATTGCCAACCATAATGCCCAAAAGTAGAGTGAGAGTATGGGGGAAATTGTCTGCCATGAAGGCCGGGGGAGAGTAGGAAAGGGGGGTATACTGGGGCGATTGGTGGTGGGGAATGTGCACTGGTGGACGGATGGGTGTTTGGTCATTGTGTGATTGTAATTAAACATGAAAGTTTGTAACTGTATCTCATGGTGATTCAATAAAATATAAATAAATAAAATGTACTAACGGCAAGCTACCGAGAGTATCTTGCCTGCACGGCAGAGCCTGGCAAGCTACCCATGATGTATTCAATATGCCAAACACAGTAACAACAAGTCTCATGATGGAGACATTACTGGGCCCGCTCGAGCAAACTGATGAACAACGGGAGGACCGTGATGATGATGTGAAATAAAATGTAGGGTCCCTTGTTTATGCAGTTTCAAGAATTTACAAAAGGTTCTGCTGGGCATGGGGCCCGGGGTGATGTCCTTCTGGCCAGGTCTCCTTGGAAAGCACTGTTCTGGGGTGTTCTCAAATCTGGGTGAGAGACCCCCAAGCCCTCGCAGAAGGAGCCGGATCACACTGCTCAACATTTCCATTTCTGTTTCCCATGAGTACAGACGGAGGGTAGGAGCACGTAGCCCACGACTGTAGGAGAATAGGGGCCCTGAGTTGTAGTTTGGGGCAAAAGGGGCTTGCTCGGGGATGCTTTGGAAGCTCAAAAGAAATGGTCAAGATGCAGGGATAAGAAGCAGCTCTTTCCTCTGTATAGTCAGGCAGCACCCATGGCCCTGGGGACAGTGGGAGGCTAAGGAGGGAAGTTCCCACGATGGGAGCAGCCAAGTTTCAGGGCAGTGCAGCCTGCAAGCTCCACTCCGACCCAGAAGCTATTGCCCCTGCAGAAGAGGGACCTCTCTGAAAGGGCAAGACCCACATTCGTTACATTCCAAGGCTCAGACTGTAGCGCTCCCAGCACGAGGAGGAACACAGCCAAGAAAATGAGTCCCGCAGCCACCAGGGAAATAGTGCCAAATGCCATGCATTCAAGGGGTGGCACAAGTCTGGGTGGGTGTGGACTGTTTCCAAGCTCCTGGGAGACGGGAGGAGGAGAGGCAGCATAACTAAGGAAGGCTGGGTGGGGAAGTCGAAAGAGCAAGAGTTTAGGCATGGGAGACCAAGCCAACCCTCATCAAAGTGAGCATGTGGAGCCAGAGCTCCTCAGCCAAAATCTAAGCCTCTGTCTCATCTCGACTCATCTCATCCCATCTTGTCTGTGAGAGGGGCAGCAGGTCCTGTCTCTCACCCGACTCCAGACATTCATCACACACATGGACTTGCTCCAGCCACACCTCCAGTGGCCCACAAGGGACTCTGGCCTGATAGGCACACACATTTAACAGTTCTCGGTGCCAGAGACTTTTCTGGGTGCTGTGGGCACAGAGAAATGAGGACACAGACATCTGCCTGGGTGGATGGCTTTTTTCCCCCCAGGGGACAGGGTGCTCTGAGCAGAGGGACAATGAGTACCAAAATCCTGCTATAGCAGAAGAAGACCAGTGTTTCTGGAGGCCAGAGGCAAGAATTTTTTTCAAGATTACTAAGGACCAATGTAGAGTCTAAACTGCCTGATGGAAAGCAAGCTGCAGGAAGGACCAGAATGAAAAGAAGCTTCTCCTGGGCAAGCAGATCGTTTCATCACTAGGGGCCTTGGGGAGTGATGCTACTTTCTTCCATGGTTGTTGGACTGTCCTCAATAGTGTCTCATATTTCATATTTTGTTCGATTGGGTGTTTTTTAAAAATTTTTAAACTATACCCAGTGGTGTTGAGGGCTTACTCCGGTCTATGTGCTCAGAGATCTCTCCTGGTGGTGTTTGGGGAGCTATATGTAGTACCAGGGACCAAACTGGGGTTGGCTTCATGCAAGGCAACACCTCAACCCTTTTTGTCTCTCTTGCCCTATAGTGTCTCTTATGATCGTTGGGTTGCTGTATCTCATAGTTTTGGGTGGTCCCTGGTTGTGTCCTCCTACAGTGTCTTCACATGATCATTGGTCATCCCCAATAGTGCCTCACTGAGTGTTTGTCCTGTCCAGCTAGAGCTGGAATGCGAGAATGTCATTGATGCTTTTCATGGCAACACAGAGGCCCCTCATAGCCTACGACCAACGCATAAGAGCCCTTCACTAAACAGACATGTGATAAAGGAGTCATTTCTCATCCCTAAAATGTTATAAATGGAAGCAGGAAGGTGCAGATCCTACTTCCCTCGTGGTTCATTTCAGAATCCTATAGGCCTCATTTTCTGGAATCCTTGTTCAAACTCCAAGCTTGATTCTAGGCTTTTCAGACAATGATCGGAGACGCACACTTTTCTAGTACTCTTTCTTCTCTTTCTCTTCCAGGAAGATAACTTGGCCTGATGTTTGAGCAAGGTACAATCCCTCTCATATTATTAGGTCACTTTCACTGGTTTCAAGAAAGAGGGAGAAAAGTTCAGAAGGATGATCTGATGAGTCAGCTAGAGGTCCCCAGGCTGGTGAAGGTTGATTCTATCTTCTGCGAGGACAGGCTAAGACTTACTGCTCCACCTTTTGAACTTGATACAGAATTTGGGGAGGTACAGGAGCCACCTCTGGGAGATGCCCACCCCACAAGCCCTCAAGAATTATACATCTTCACCCACAGGATAGGGCTCTCTGAGGCCACATTTATACTACTTGATCTAATTCATAGAGGAGTCAGTTACCTGAGCTAGACCAAGCTGACTTTCCCCTGAGCTTAAATAGTGTTAATTCTCACTAGTTTTGGTTGAGGAATGGTGGGGGAGGTCTGGGGCGGGGGAGGCAGTGGTGGGACAAGCACACAAACTTCCTGGGCTTCAACTTCCTTCTTTGTTTGTTTTGGGGCCATACCTGGCTGTGCTCAGGGCCTGCTCCTGACTTGACACTCAAGGGATCAGTTCTGGTAGGGCTCAGGGACCATAAGGAATGTTAGGGATTAAACCCAACGCTGGCTGCATGCAAGGCAAGCACCCTCCATGCTGTACCATCTCTCCAAGCCCTTGACTTTCTTATTTATAAAATGAGAACAACATCTCCATCCACGCCATCAGGCATGATTGATTTCAGAGAGGAAACCCTTCACTCATGCCTGGCACACAGCTATAAACCATGAAATATTAGCTCATCCTACAACTTTTGATTCAGAATGAGAACTTTTGAAGCAAACCTCTGGGTCATCTTTTGGTAGAAGTGAAATTTATATTTGATCAAGTGCAAACAAAGCACTAAACAAAATTCTCCAGGGAGGACGTCTAGCAGGGGAAGAGCAGAAGAGGGGAAGCAGAGAAAGACAGACAGACAGATCAAGTCAAAGAGAGACCAGACGAGGTGAAGTTAGGAAGCATCCAACAGAAGCAAGGGTGCTAGAGACAGTACAAAGAGATAGTACTCTTGCCATGCATGTGGCCAAGCCAGGCTCAGTCCCTGGCACCACATATAATTCTTTGAAGACTGCCACGATTGATCCCTGAACCCAGAGCCAGGAGTAAGCCCCGAGCACAGAGGGGTATGCCCAAACCAATAAATACACAAAGAAAGAAACAAGGATGATGAGAGTCAAGTGGAGAAAAAGGAGAGTAAGGCTTGTATTTCTGTGACTAGATTTAAGCTGGTTTCTGATTGTATTTCCCAAGGAAGCTCACATGCTCCAGGAATGTCCTGGTGAATTCCTGTTGTTACTCATAGTCTGGTGCTCCTGGACATGCCAGGAGAGGTGAGAAGGATGTTCCCTTCGTGAACGAAAGCACCAGGCTCCTGACACTCCCTGTCAGGACCCCAGCACAGGGACCTTACAGAGGTTCAGGGGAGGCACCGCAAGTGAACTAAGGCACATGGGTAACCCTGCACTGAACTGACACACTCATCACTTCAGTCCTTCCCTCCTCACAGACAATGGACGTTTTTTCCTACTTTACTGCCTGTCTTGGGGGCCAGGTCTCTCCTGGGGCCTCACCTGCAGGATGAGCAGCATCTGCACGATGGACGAGGGCAGCTGGGATGGTGACAGCAGCAGCAAGTCCCCCAGCTTCACCTTCAGCAGGACCAGGTCACGGAAGCCCAGCAGGGAGATCTGGCGAATGGTCAGCTCCTGGCCCTGGAGAGGAAAGAGGCACAGGCTCGGGGTGAGAGGTAACTGGATCTGCCACGAATCACGTCAGGTTCAGTGTCATGATCTGTAGAGAGCACCCTGGATGGAGCAGGTTGATGGGACAAGGTGTCTGCAAGGTCCTGGGGAGCAGTCAGAGAGGCAGAGAATGGGATCCCATACTTTGCAATAAAAGCTTCCTGTACAGTAAGGCAGGACAAAGATGATACATCACATATATTGGGAGTGATGCTGACATGGGTCCTCAGAATGATCTGAGGGAAGGAGAGAGAACACGGGGCAAAAGAAAAGACCAGATCAGCAGCACCTCCCTACATCCAAAGAAGCGTCCTCAATGTTAAACATATGAGCACTCATCATACACCAGGTCCAGGAGGAAAAATATGAGACTTCTTAGACTTACATACATGTGGGTAATGTAGGGGGAAAAATAACTTGAAAAGGGGCTTGTTCAACCAGCTAGGAAGGGGGAGTAGAAGATAAAAATTATGACAATTGCGCTGGAGAACTGGTATAATGGGTGTGGCACCTGCCTTGCACACAGCTGGACAGGGTTCGCTCCCTGTTGCAGGGGTTATCCCCGAACACCACCAGCTATAGCCCCCCCCCAAAAAAGAAGAATCATCATAGTTAAACCGAATATATTACTAAGCTGTGATTGTGTGCTAGGTATGATTAGAAATATTGTCTTTTTCTTTTTTAAAATAGGGCTGGAGCGATAGCACAGCGGGTAGGGCGTTTGCCTTACAAGCAGCCAACATGGCCGACTCGAGTTCGATTCCTCCGCCCCTCTCAGAGAGCCCGGCAAGCTACCGAGAGTATTCGATATGCCAGACACAGTAACAACAAAGTCTCCAATGGAGACGTTACTGGGCCCGCTCGAGCAAATCGACGATCAACGGGAGGGCCTTTACCTTTACCTTTTTTAAAATATGGTGCTAGAGAATGTAATCAGTGTGAAGCCTGCACTCTTACATTGATATAAATTTCTGACCCCCCAAAATATTTTAGATGTAAGGAACACATTTTGATTGGTGATCCCCAAGGACACCCTTTAAGACAGGTACCACTTCCATGGGTGAAAAACCTGATGCCAGTGTGGTCGCATTTACCCAAGAACTGGATTCCAATCCAAAATTGTTCAATGCAAGAGCTCCCAGGTTTTCTGACACAGGATGGGGAAGGAGCGACCCCTTTCCAGATCCCTCTTTGCACACAGACATACAGTTCATCCCCCAAAGGGAGCACTTTTGATATAGCCAAAGGTATCATTAGGATGCTCTTCCAAACAGGACAGAGCTTCTCATCCCCTGAATATGCCCAGGTATAAGCAAGCTTCACATTTCCTTTAACTCCTTAGAGGTGGGCCAGGGTAGTCTGACCCAAGAGAGATGCCATGCCACCTATACTGGTCAGCTCCATTCAACCAAGCTCTCTGATGGCCTTCCCCCACCACCCCTGAGAGCAGTGGTAGCCCTGGTCTATTTTCTAAAGGACTACACTCTCTATTTCTTACATCAAAACCCAGGATACAGCACTGACTGCTCCAAGAATCTTGCTCCATCTCCAGGTTGCTCACTTTCCTAAAGCAAAGTAAAGCTCTATACTCTTGGCCCTAGCAGGGAGTCCCCACCTGATGGGTGCAGTGAGCTAGTAGGTCTCAGGATCTCTCTCTCTCTCTCTCTCTCTCTCTCTCTCTCTCTCTCTCTCTCTCACACACACACACACACACACACACACCTGTAAGAAGTCTCTGGCTTGACTAAAAGACACCTGAGTTCCCTACAGTAGTGTGAACCCCTAACCCAGTGGTTCTCCAAGTGGAGTGCCTTGGCCAGTAGCAGGGGTGTTTTTTGGAGTCTGGAAGGAAGGAGAGGACAAAGCAATATCAACAGTAGTCAGATGTCACCACTTATCCAGGGAAGTAGGACAGCACTACCATGTGTAGACCTGCGACCAGAGGTTTCTGCTGTGACTTTTAGAGAACCCTCCATGCCCTCTGGGACTGTGTGGGGGGGACTTCACCTGCCCAGACCCCACCTCCAAATTTGAAACACATTTTCAGTGCAGCTATCCTGCACTGCCATGCTCCAACAGTCATACAACCTCTCCAGGAGAATGCCAGGCAAAATAGATGATGCCACACAAAACCCAAGATTGGCATCTTGTTTTTTTTTAGTTTTCTTTTTGTTTCACATATTTATACTTATTCATCTGAAATTCACCCCTCTCGGAGAGCCCGGCAAGCTACCGAGAGTATTCGATATGCCAGACACAGTAACAACAAAGTCTCCAATGGAGACGTTACTGGGCCCGCTCGAGCAAATCGACGATCAACGGGAGGGCCTTTACCTCGAGCAATCTGAAATTCACTTCACTTATTCATCTGAAATTTCAGATTTCACTTGGTCAGCTGTCTTTGCTCTGCTAACTTCGTCCGTCTTTTCTGTTTTCTTCTCCCAGTGCTGAGGATTTTTGTTTTTCTCCCAGGGCGAGGACCATACGCAAGTGAGGCAAAAGTTTCGCCACTGGGCTACACCCTTCACTGTCACTGTCACTGTCCTCCCGTTGTTCATCGATTTGCTCGAGCGGGCCCAGTAACGTCTCCATTGGAGACTTTGTTGTTACTGTGTTTGGCATATTGAATACATCACGGGTAGCTTGCCAGGCTCTGCCGTGCAGGCAAGATACTCTCGGTAGCTTGCCGGGCTCTCTGAGAGGGGTGGAGGAATCGAACTCGGGTTGGCCATGTTGGCTGTGTGTAAGGCAAATGCCTTACCACTGTGCTATCGCTCCAGCCCCAGGTATTGTTTTGTCGTAAAGTACCACAGCATCAACCCTATAGTAAGCACCCTATGGCTGAGTCTCATACCAAAGTCCAACTCTGTGTTTTTTTTTTTTAAATTTCTTGTGTGTGTGTGTGTGTGTGTGTGTGTGTGTAGGGGCTCCCAAGTTGTGCTCATGAAGTTGGGCGGGGGGGGGGAGTCCCCACTGGCCATTGGCCACTGTTGTCCAGCCCAGCCAGCGATTCAATGCCAGAGTCCAAGGATGCAATGCTGCCCGGCTCCTGCAGTGCTGGGGGTTGCCAGGGCTGCATCCAGTGATTCCTGGAAGACCAGATGGTACCAGGAAAGGTCCTTAGATGGGGCACATCCCAGGAGACACTGTACTCTCTCCTTCCATAGTCCATTTGAAAGAAGATCAAGGACTGAGTAGTGGAGGGAGGGTAAGAAGGACGATACAGGGACTAAACTGTCCTCCCAAGTACAGGAAAGCCTCTCCTGGGGGAGCTGAGGAAGGGAGAAAGAAGTAGGGGGCTTCAGGAGACAGAGCCATCCGCTGGATTCATTAGGAGACAAACTGCAGGCTTGATTTCCCAACAAAGCATTCTATCTACTGATCCTTATTTACATATTTAGGGATCACTCCCAGCAATACTCAGCCTGGCGGTAATAGACTTGACTCAGCCCAGTAGAGGGCTCCAGACTGGCCATCATCAGGGTCCACAGGATTCATCCATGTGAGCTAACTCCCTGGCCCCACTGACCTCTATTTTAAAGAACTCCAAGTTCCTCTAGACCCTGAATTTTCAGCAAAAAAGCACACATGTTCCCTTTTCTCAGGTTCAAGATCACTGGCGAGTTTCCGGGCTGCTCTTCTGCACCCCAGGCCCTCCTGAATGTAGTGCCATTAGCTGTGAAGCCTTAATGAGCCTGGGAGGTGAGGACAGCAGGGCCAGAGCAGCTGCATGGGGAGGGAGAGACGCGGCTGCCTTCCTGTGGCATCTCTGGGCTCCCAGTGGGGAGCCCTTCTCACCCCACTGCAATGAGACCTGCAAGCCTGTTTCAGACGTGTTACCGGGAATTGGGAAGCATCGTAGAATGAGCTGCAGGTCCAGAGGAAGAAAACTAAAGGCACACTGCTTGCCCTGAACCCCAAAGTGCTGAGTCTGCAGACAAAGTGTCGCTGTGCTCAGAGCATCACCAGGCTTGGTCTGAACCTACTGAACGGTTGATTCCGGGTCAGTGTTCTTTCGACATCAAGTGCCTTCTCATCTTCAGGGATTCCCTTAACAAGTCCAAGGAACACTGTTCTTTGCCCACAGTTCAGCAGCCACTGGACACTGGCTTGACAATTATGCTTCAGAGACTAGTAGGGATGTACTTCTGGGGTCTGGGTCCATGATTGATCCGGGCACCTACACCTCTGTCTACCCCTAAAAAATTATGTTTCAAAAAAGGGGGGGGGGGTTAATGAGGGATGAGGGAAAGAAAGGGGAGAAAACTCTCTCCTCTACTTCTAAAGAGAAACAAAACAAACCCCCAAAACCCACTGGAGAATATAAAGACATACACAAAACCAAGAGGGTGAGGAGAACTGACAAATGACTGGTTATGGAGACGCTCTTCTCTGCTAAATATAGATCCAGAGAGTTCCTCCAGCTGGCTCCGCTGCCAACTCAAGTGCCCAAACGCCTGGTCTCCCTTCATCACCAGGAGGCCCTGGGCTGCCAGGGCCAAGAAACCACACAGACTGCTGAGAGGGCAGGAGGCCGCCCCCAGCAACACTGACCTGAACTGGATAAAATATGGCCTGCAGGGTGGGGAGGGTCTCAGTGAAGAAGTGGTCCCAGACTTCAGCCAGAACCTCAATGCGATTTTCACCTACATGAGGGCGAGAAGGTGGGAGGGGAGAAAGAAAGAAAAGAATGTGTCATTTCCTGTAGGAGAGGAGAGGAAGGCAGTGCCATGTGAAATAAAGCATTTGGATATGATCTTTTTATTTTTTTCCCTTTTTTGGGTCACACCCAGCTATGCTCAGGGGTTACTCCTGCCTCTGTGCTCAGGAATTACTCCTGGCAGTGCTCAGGGGACCATATGGGATGTCGGGGATTGAACCCAGGTCAGTTGCGTGCAAAGTATACGCTCTATCCACTGTGCTATCACTTCGGGCCCCTGAAATGGAGCATTTGGGGGGGGGTGTGAGGGGTCACAGGACAGAGAGTTCATTCTTTGCAGGTGACCCAGAAGGGGTGAATTCCTGCAGGAAATGGAAGTATCGGGTGGGAAGACCCAAGTAGACACACACAAATGTGCCTTCTCTCCCCTGATCCAGAAAAGGGAGGCACCATTTACAAGTTAGTGAATAAGCGCTCTCCCCGAGAGCATGGCCGCGGTGTCATAGGGCAGCTGGCTGCAGGGGAGGCTTTGTCTAGATGGTATCTCGGGGAACACTCTTACTCCATTTCCATAGGCTTGCAGCAAGTGAAGGGTCAGCTCCAAATTCACAGAGTGACAAGGTACAGCTGGAGGCCCCCAACCCTTCCTCTTGATCATGTGCAGTTATTATTTTATTTACTTTTAGTCTTGGGGTCACACTCCCTGGTGCTCGGGGCTGACTCCTGGCTCTGTGCTCAGGGATCACTCCTGGCGGGGCAAAGGGGACCCTATGCCAGGTTGAGGATCGGACTGGGGGTGGCCCGCCACATACAAGGCAAGTGTCCTAGCCCATGCACTCTCTCCCCAGCCTCTCGTGTGCAATTCTATGTTGCTGTGCAAATCACTGGAGGGATAGCACAGGGGGTGGAGCGATAGCACAGCAGGTAGGGCATTTGCCTTGCATGCAGCAGACCTGGGTTCGATTCCCTCTCCCCTCTCAGAGAGCCCGGCAAGCTACCGAGAGTATCCCGCCCGCTCGGCAAAGCCTGGCAAGCTCCCCGTGACGTATTCGATATGCCAAAAACAGTAACAACAAGTCTCACAATGGAGATGTTACTGGTGCTTGCTTGAGCAAATCGATGAATGACAGGATGACAGGGTTACAGTGCTACAGTACAAATCACTAAGACGCTGGCTTTTTCTCCTGCTTTTGAGCTGTCAGCTGGGGGAAGGACAAGTTGGTTTGGGCACTGTCCCCTCCACCCACGGTGGCCACCTTCCAACAGGGTGCCTCCACTCACCCCCAGAACCAGGAAATCTGACCTATGACCAGACAACACACCAGGCTGACAGCACAAGGGTTTCATCCAGCAGCCCCGGAAGGCAAGGAGGGGAACTTTACACAAAGGCCCACGTAGGCAGAGAGGAGCCGGCTGGGTGGCTGCTGTTTAATGACCCAGATAATAGAACCGTGGTGCTCATCTGCAGCCCCAAAACTGGGTCAGCCAGATTAGACACAGAGATGCACTTGGTAACGGGCTGCCAGTTCCACCGAGCAAACCTGAAAAGATTCATTTAGCACCTCCTGTCTAGCAATTTAATGGACAGTAAAAGCCAGAGCTGGCTGGGAGCGGGGATGGAACAAAGGCATAGCCAGTGGCTGGCAGGGCCACGGCATGCCTGTCCTGAAAGGTCAGGTGAAGGAAGCCCTCTCCTCTGCAAAGCACTGGAATAACACCTCTGTTCTCCCTGCTCTATCTGTCCTCCACAACCCCATGTTCCAGGTCCTTAGCAGTAGGGCTGGGAGCACCAATAAATCAGTTTTTTAGAAATCTTTGACTGAATGCATGGCATGTATCAGGAACATAGATTTTTACAGACTTAAAAGGTTGGAAGGAATTTGTCATTTTAACTCAAAGGACAAGACAGAGCAGAACCTACTAGTAATTTAAATATTTTTCTTTTTCTTTTTTTTTTGATTTAGAAACAACAATAAAAATCTGGTCTGGGGGGGGGGGGGTCTGCTCCTGTCTCTTTAGCTTCTTCTGGATTGCTCTCTGTCTTTGAGCACTAACCCTGTAGGTTTTATTTCAGACTCTCACACTCACCATGCTCCCTTAATGCCACAGGGCCTTTGCATATGCTCTTTTGTCTTCAGATACTATTTCCCTCTCTTCATTCCCTAACCTGCACCCGGTTTCAGCCATAGCATCATTTCCACAGGAGATGTCTTTTCCTAGGAGATAAAATCTCTCTTCCACAGATTATTTTAGCCTTTGTCTCTTTTAGCCTTTATTACCTTTGGGGATCATTTGATTATCCCTAAATGTATTAAGGGGGCTCTCTGACTATCTGTCTTCCTAGGACGAGTTGTTGGTATTTGTCACCACACTGTTTGTTTCCTGGCAGTATGGCTGAGAAAGATTTCAGTGCATGGCTAGATCATCCTCTTTTCTTCCCCCACCCCTTTTCTTGTTTTTGAACCACACCTAGCAGTGCTCAGGGCTTTCTCCTGGCTCTCAGCTCATGGTTTACTCCTGGCAATGCTTGGGGGACCATATGGGGTGCTGGGGATGCAACTGAGGTCAGCTGTGTGCAAGGCAAACACCTTACCTGTGTTCCTATTGTTCCCTCTCTACCATCCTCGTTTCAAAAGGAGATTCTGCTAGTTCACAGCGGGGAGAGTTTGAGCAGCCAAACCCTCTGAAATATAATTAAAACCAACTGAACCCCATACGTAGACAATACCCCAGAGGAGAAAAGGTTCTTCCTGCTCCTGTATGAAGGTTCTGTCTAAACCTTCCCAGACAAAGACAAGTAGAAGTTAGCCCATATGCAGGAGGGGAAGGAGAGTCTGCAGGTCGGAGGAGGAACTTGGTCCCCACTGGCCAGCTGGAAAGTGCAGGTGAGGGTCTTCCCCAGCCCCCGTGGCCTGAAGTTACCTCCCTGGAACCAATGGCTAAGTCCTGGCTGCCAAAGTGATGAAGGTTTCGGAAAGCATTCAGAGAATAACACCTGACAGACCCGGGCTAACCAAACAGGGTGGCCCTGGGGAAGAAGCTGTTCAAGGAAGGAAGTGACTGATCCCCAGAAACGGCCCATGAGTCAGGAGTGCAACTCCTGACAAAGATGCAAGGGGGCTTAGAAGGAAGGTTTAGGTTGCCAAGGGCACGGAGTACAAGACATTCTTTTTAGCCCAGGTGACTAATGAACTGAGATTAGGGACAGTGGCACAGCCAGTGAGAGAGAGAGAGAGGCATGGACGAGCAACTCTGAGCTCTGTTGCCTCCTGACGCAGAGCCATGGGCCCCAAGGCTGACGAAACAGGCTGGATCCCAGCCAGGGACTACCAAACTATACAAAATCTTTTTCAGAGTTACATTTCATAAAATGATATGGCAAAGATGTTCTTGCTGAGTGTTTCTCACTCTTTTTTGTCTGTTTATTTTAGTGGGAGATGTCATCATCAGTGGTGCTCAGGGCTTACTCTTGGCTCTTAGCTCAGGGATCACTTCTGGCAGGGCTTGGGGGACCATATGGGGTGCTGGGGAGCGAACCTGGGTCAGCCACATGCAAGGCCAGCTCCCTACCTGCTTTACTATTACTCCTGAGTGGTCCTGCCTCCTGAGAAAGGAGACAATACTCAGACCCTGGGACTAGGGACCCTGAGAGAATTCCTAGGCTCTGCTCCTCAGTGGGCTCACTTTGCTCTGTCCAGCTTCATGCCTGCAATTTCATCCTGAACGTGGCTGTGCTGAGTATCACTGTCATCATATGGCGGCACCCAAATCCCCAGTGTTGCTCAGACTGTTCTCGTCAGGCTGGGCTTTCCACACTTCTGGGGACACATAATAACTCCACCCGGTGACCAACAATTAGCATGACTGTGGCTGTCATCTTTTGTTTATTATTTTGGGCTACACTTGTCAGTGTTCGAAAGGTCACTCCCAGTGCTCAGAGGACCATGTGGGGCCGGATACCAAACTCGGGGCTCCAGCATGGAAAGCCCATGCACCAGCCCTTTGAGCCAACTGTCCCACCCCCTCTTCCTAATTCTTCCTAAGCAGCTGCTTCCACATCTGTGCAACACCTTGATTCCAAGATGCAAAAGAACCCACTCCCCCTGCTCTGGTCAAAGGCCTTTAAGAAAAGGCCTGAGATTCAGGGGTCCTCGAAAGGTTGGAAAAGTCTCCACCCGGTTGTATTCAAGAGCAATGAGGGTCCAAGTTTTATCAGCACTCAGACATCCAAATGGTACATTTTTCACTTCTGTTCTTACCAAGGCTTAGCGAGCACTGACTCTGGGTGCTAGGCACTGGAACTTTCCAGAATCCAATTTTTCATTTTTCTTCCTACTTTTTCTAAGACCCTCTTCACTGAGCACAAGACTCTTTCTGGGAAGGGAAAAAGGAATGAAGACAAAGCCTGTTGTGTCTGAGTCTGGAAACAAACTGGACCTCCAGAGGAAAGGGATATAGTCTGGGCGCGGCTGTACCAGGGCTGGTGTTTCCTGACACCTCATGCTCCCTATAGTCTGTGGACAGCTGGTATTTTTCTTTTTTTTGTTCTGCTTTTTGGATCACACCCAGCGATATACAGGGGTTACTTCTGGATCTGCATTCAGGAATTACTCCTGGTGATGCTCAGGGGACCATATGGGATGCTGGGAATCGAACCCAGGTCGGCTGCGGGTAAGGCAAACACCTTACCCGCTGTGGTATCACTGCAGCCCCACTTATTTTTTGTCTTTTAGCTATGATGTTCTTATGTGTTTGTTATTTTAGGGCCACACCTGACAATACTCAGGGCTTACTCCCGAGGGCTTACTCTAGGTGGTACTCAGCAGACCATATGTGCTACCTGGAACTAAACCCAGGTCAGCCAAGGCAAGCACCCTACCTCCTCTGTTGTCTCTCCAGTCCACTTTTTTTTTAAATTGAAGTAACACTGATTTTCAATACGTAAGTTTCAACATCGTCATTTTTTCAGGTTTTTGTTTTTTGGTGTTTGTTTTGGGACCACATCTGGCTGTGTTTAGAATTTATTCCTGGCTCTGCACTCAGCATCAGTCCTGGTGTGCTTGGGGGAACCTTAGTAGGTGCCGGGGAGCTAATCCGGGTCAGTCACATTCAAGGCAAGAGCCTTACTATACTATAGTTCCAGCTCCACAACACTGTCACTTTTTAAATGAGAATAACCAAGGCCGAGAGAAACTAGAGACCTGTGAACTGCACCCAGGATGCTGAGCTATGGTCTGCTAGGATGGGCCCTGCACTAGGTAGACAGTTGTCCTGGGTGGACATGGCACAGCTTGATTCTCACCTCTCTGGTCCTGCTCCTACCTCATACTCAGCGCCTTTTTAGCTCATTCTTTGGCTCAAAACTCTACCATTATTATTGTGGGGAGGGTGTTGGGGCCACAGACAGTGATAGCTAGTCCTGGCCCTGTGTTTAGGAGTGACCCCTACATCAGTCAGAGGATCTCAACTGGGGTGACCACAGACAAAGCAAGAACTTTCCCTCCTGTATACTCTCTCTCTCTCTGTCTCTCTCTCTCTGTCTCTCTCTCCGTCTTAAGGGTTCTAAAGTCATTTGAGACCAGGAAATGGTCTTCTTGCCTGTCAAAGCAGATCCTATTATGTGGGTGTCTGCTTATCCTCACATCCCCCTCTCCTTCCAGTAGGGGAGGCCTCCTGTTGTGCACGATCTCAAGGAATATGGGGAATAAAATACCTATAGGAAATGGTCTGGCCCAGACCAGAAGGAATACCAAGGAAGCATGTGCTGAATAATTTATCCCTTCACAACAGACCACCAACACACATGCAATGGACAACCCCACTACCCACAGCGAGGTCTCCAAAGCTGGCCCCGTTCCACATCAGTTCTCTGCACACAGCTCTAACTTGCAACGCCCTGCATGCAGACTGCAAGCCAAGTGCTGCAGCCCCACTGGGCTGACTCATTGCCTTTGGAACCTGCCCCTTTTGGAATGAAGCAGTTCAGCTGTCCAAACATCAAAGGCTGAGTCACAGGGGCCCCAGCTCTACGAGAGATGCCTTGTACTTGCCTTCGCACAGCTTAATCTTCTCTTCCACAAACAACAGTCCTTTTGCAAGAAGCTGGTTCTGCCAAGAGAAAACAAAGAACACAAGAGTTGGGTGACTTTACAGCGTGACAAACCCTCCTCCACTTCCAGTGGGCGAGAGCTCAGAGTTCTAGGCACTTGTGTGCTCGGCATGTTTCCAGGGTCCAAGAGCTTTCTGTCCTCTCTGAAAGCCAAGACTGCAGGAGAAGACATCAACATCAGAGCAAAAGAGCAAGACAAGAGCCAACCCAACCCTCACACCCTCACTATCATCCCCACCCCTCCACCCACAGAACCATCAGTTACTGTTTAGCTCCCTTGAACACTATGGAAGGGCAATGGGTTGACGCTGTGCTTTAGGTCATAACTCTCCATTTTGAAAAGGGAGCATGGAGGCAAATGTGAAATCATGTGAAAATCACTTAAAAAGAGATTATAAATGGAGCAAATCACGCTCACATGCAAGAGACAGCATGCCAAATCTCAGGCGTCAGTGAGTGGTAGCTGTGCAAGGGAAAGCTGCAGAAAGGGAAATTTAATGGTTTCCTCTTTTTGGCTCTGTGTGTGTGTGTGTGTGTGTGTGTGCGCGCGCGCGCGCGCGCGCACATGCGCGTGACATATTCGGACATACATATTCGGCTTATGCCTGGCTCGGGGATAACTCCTGGTAGTATTTGGGGTAACGTATGTGGTACTGAGACTCCAATGAGAGTTGGTTGTGTGCAAGGTCTTAACCCCTGTACTATCTCTGGCCCATTTCGCAACTAATCAATTTTGAGTTCTTGGTGCTCAGTAAACCCTTCACATCACAGTAGATTCTTGGAAACTGCAACTTTAAGTGAAATAATATAAAACTAGAGTAGGTCTTAAATAATGTTTCCTTCAATTTTTTTTTAATTGCCAATGTTATATGGAACCAATGTTGGAAGACATGATGTTATGTAAGGAATCCTCTACATATCAGAAGATTTATATGCTTCATCTCATTTATTCCCACCATCCCAGTAATTGTATCAGCTTAGTGTAATTGTCCTTTGTTTCCAAAAATGAGACTTGACCACAGGAGACAGAGCTGGACCTCCGGGCTCTAGGAAACTTGCCCTTCTCACTCTGCACGACTGCCTTCCCTCAAATCTTCCCACCCAATCCCCCTCTTTCAAGAGGCTGCAGCTGATCCTGTGAAGACACAACAGCCCCTGCATTAGTCGCAGTTCAGTGAGCAAATAAGAGCTGATGCCTCTCCACTCATTTCCCATTATCAGATTATCAAAGGTCTCCATGTAGGGGGTGGAGGGCCTGAGGTGATATGTATCTTACCCAAACAACAAAACCACAATGCATTGCTTCCTGTTCTCCCTTTTAAAAAAACCCTAATAATCACCATCACTGGTGGAAAGCACTGGGGTTTCAGACAATTCATGGTCCTCAAAATCTTCAGTTCCTCCCTCTGTAAGGTGGTATGATGCCATCAACAGCGTAAAATTCTTGTAAGAATTAATCATTATAAGCATACACACATTAGCTATTTTATATCTTAAGTAATCAGGGGGAGTCACGTTACTCTCTGGGCCCAATTATTTTCACAAAAGAAGTGGGAGGAAGGGGCAGTTTTGAATGGGCCTACATCAGATGCATTGAAATACTTTATCAAAGTACCATCACTTTATTGTTGTCTTCCTGTGACTAATATTTGTAAACCATATTTAAGATGACCTATTAAAATTCACAGAATAATTTTTTAAAGGCCACCCTTTAGTTTTGACATGACAGATGTACTCCTCTCTAATCAGTGTTAAGAGTGTTATCTATGGCAGTAAACAATTTTCATTAAAGAAAAAACAAATTCTTAGGCCTGAGTGACAGTACAGCTGGTAGGACGTTTGCTTTGCAATTGGCTCGCCCCAGTTTGGTCCCAGCATCCCATAAGGTCCCCTGAGCACCTCCAGAAATAATTCCTGAGTGCAGAGCCAGGAGTTCTGGGTGTGATCCAAAAAGAAGAGAGAAAGACAGACAGACGGAAGGAAGGAAGGAAGGAAGGAAGGAAGGAAGGAAGGAAGGAAGGAAAGAAAGAAAGAAAGAAAGAAAGAAAGAAAGAAAGAAAGAAAGAAAGAGAAAAACAAATTCAAACAAATTCTTATGGAAAAAGACAAATACTTAAGGCAAAACCACTGGTGTTTTTTCTGTCCTCCAGGCAAGCAAATGAATCCCAGTGGCTTCTCATTCTGAAAACAAGGTACACCCCAGAAACAAATTCAGACTGTGAGCCAGTTGATCAGGACCATAGTGACTGTGAGATGTTTGCAGATGGTCATCAGGCCACAGAGTGTTTCTCAGTTGGGACTTGGAATCTCTGCCCACTGGCCTGGATGCAGTTCTCTGAATGTCTGCCCAGCCCTCCAGTTCAGGGTTCCCAAGCCTTTATTCTGTCACCACTTCTGATTTCAACACTAATGTCCCTTCTTCCAAACCAAACCCTTTTAGAACTTCCTGTTTCTGAGAAACCCAGAAATGCACCTGCAGCTGTTAAACTCCCAGATAAGCAGCCAGTACCATTCTGTTCCATCACTATGGGGAAAACAAGGCACTGAAAGCAATAAAAGTCTAGTCCAGGTGATACATGAGTTAGCAATACACAGGAATTAAAGCTTTATGAAATGAATGAAGATTCTGGGGTTCCCAGGGGGTGAGGATTGTGTTTCTTTTATGTTACTTCCTTTGACTCTAAAACAGTGCCCAGAACATAACTGGTGCTAATAAATATTTATGGAATGTCTATATTGTCTCTTTCGGTGCTAAGCCATTTGGTACTTGGCGGGCTGCAAAGGTCACACTCACTCAGCAGTGCTCAGAGGATATTTCTAGCTCTGAGATCAAGAGTGACCCCTGGCTGTGCTTAGGAGACTCTATGTGGTGCCAGGGATTTGACTGGGATTTGGCTGGATGTAGGACAAATGCTTTAACTTCTGTACTTACACACTCCCTAACTCCCTCCCTCCCTGCCTTTCTCTCTCTCTCTCTCTCTCTCTCTCTCTCTCTCTCTCTCTCTCTCTCTCTCTCCCCCTCCCTCTCTCCCTTTCTCTCCCTTTCTCTTTCTCTCTGCCCCCCCTCTCCCTCCCTCCTTTTCTCTCTAACTCCATTTTGTGCCAGAGGAACAGTAGAGTAGGTAGAGCCTTCCAGGGTTCAATCCTTAGCACCCCACATAGTCCCCAGAGCCCCATTATGAGTGATCCCTGAGCACAGAAGCAGAAATAAGCCCTGAGCCATGCCAAGGGGTTCCCAATTCCCCATCCCTTAAACAAAGAAAAGAAATCAAGATAAAACACTCTGTTTAAGAAGGGAATAAAGTGATAAACAGTGTTTAAATCTATTTTCTTCATTTGATAAAAGTTATGCTCGAGCGGGCCCAGTAACGTCTCCATTGGAGACTTTGTTGTTACTGTGTCTGGCATATCGAATACTCTCGGTAACTTGCCGGGCTCTCCGAGAGGGGCGGAGGAATCGAACTCGGGTCGGCCATGTTGGCTGCGTGCAAGGCAAACGCCCCACCGCTGTGCTATATTTGGAGGGACAAACTTTTAAAAAGGTCCTAAATTCTCTTGTTCTCATTCCTAGTCATTCTCCTTCCAAGGAGACTTTTTTTTTTGGAGGAGGAGGAGGGGGGAGGGCTGTTTTTAAGAAAAATAAGTTATTTGAGTATTATGGAAAAATGGAAAAGAAAACATTCTTTTAAAAATTCTCATGATACACAGCATGGAAATTCTGCAGCTGGGACGGAAATAAGAATAATCAAACCTTGGGGTTGGGAGGGCCCTCAAGGATTATCTAACCGCTTGCTCGCTCTCTCCCTCCTGCGGTCAAAATCAATTGGACACACAGTTCTGATGGCATTTAGGTGAACTACGGTTTCTAGGAAACCAAAGCACTTTTCAAAAATCCTTTTGCAAATTCTAATGCTGCCAAGGCATTCGTCAGCTTTGCTCTTCGTTTATATTTGAATTAACTCAGGTGAGATGGAAAGACTCTGCACAGGGGAATAAAGCAAGAACTTTGGGTCAGCCTCGTTGGCCACCACCAGCCCCTTTTCTCAGGAAAGCCCTGCACTGTCTCCCCAAGCGTCTGGGCCCTCTTGCTCATGCAGCCTGCTCCTACAAGCATGGGTTTTCTGCTTCCTGGCCCGCCCCTTACTGGATCTCCAACTTCTCTCTTACAGGCACTTGGACTCCTACGCTCCTGAGGTCCTGGATTATTCTTCTCCTTCTCCTTCTCCTTCTCCTTCTCCTTCTCCTTCTCCTTCTCCTTCTCCTCCTTCTCCTTCTCCTCCTCCTCCTTCCCCTTCCTTCTCCTCCTCCTCCTCCTCCTCCTTCTCCTTCTCCTTCTCCTTCTCCTTCTCCTTCTCCTTCTCCTTCTCCTTCCCCTCCTTCCCTTCCTCCTCCTCCTCTTCTTCCTCCTCCTCCTCTTTTTTTTTTTAATGTGCTAAGCGGTAGGGCGCTTGCCTTAAACATGGCCAACCCGACCCACCTGAGTTCAATTCCTCTGCCCCCCTCGGAGAGCCCAGCAAGCTACTGAGAGAATCTCGTCCGCACAGCAAAGCCTGGCAAGCTACTCTTGACCTATTTGATATGTCAAACACAGTAACAACAAGTCTCACAGTGGAGACGTTACTGGGCCCGCTCGAGCAAATCGATGAACGATGGGAGGACAGTGACAGTGAATGTTTTAATTGAGTCGCCATAAGCTACAGTTATAAAACTTTCATGTTTGAGTTTCAGTCATACAGTGATCAAACTCCCATCCCTCTACCAGTGCATATTTTCCACCACCAATGTTCCTAGTATTCCCCTCCATTCTGCCCCCATCCTAACCCTCCCCCTTTCTATATGACAGACAATTTCCCTCTTACTCTCTTTCTACTTATGAGCTTTATGGTTTACAGTACAGATACTGAGAGGCCACCCTATTTGGTCCTTAGTCTACTTTCGGCACACATCTCCCATCCCAAGCAATCCCTCCAACCATCATTGACCTACTGATCCCTGCTCTATCCCAGCTGCCTTCTTCCTCAGCTCATAAGGCAGGTCCTGGATTCTTGAGGCTCTTCTGGTCCACAGGCAGGGTCCTGAAACTGATATGTAAGGCTCTTCAGGACCACCTTCAAGTTTTCCTGTGCTTCTCTTCAGATCTGTGTTTCATGAGTAGAGCGTGCACTGGGGCTGGGGCTCAACTCCCACCATGCCTTGGAAGGCGGGTGTTTCATGGAGCTGTTCCCCACCTCTGCTGCGGGGCCGTGCCAGGGCCTCACTGCTTGCCACTGCCAACTCTTACTGGAGATGACATGCTGGTGCCAGAAGGTCTGAGGTTGGCGCGCAGACAGCAGTATAGTGAAGAGGGCCATGGGGAGAGGGGCGCCTGGGGACTGGATCATCCCATCTCTGGGCCTCTCAGGTGGTGGGGGGATGGGGACCACCCGTCTGCTGCAGGCAGCAGCAGGGACTAAGGCTAGGGATGCTGACTTCCTGCTCAGCTCTTTTCATGTCTGCATTTTCCACTGGGCCCTGCAAATTTGAAGGCTTACTATGACTCCTGGCAACTCCATTCAAGCACAGACTGACTATCAACAGGACTTAAGGCTGCTGCTCAAGTGAGCTTTTAGAGACCTTGAAAAACAAAAAGAAGAAGAGGAGGGGCCTGAGATACAGTACAGCTGGTAGGGCATTTGCCTTGCATGCAGCCAACTAGGGTTCAATCCCCACCACCCCAAATGGTTCCCCAAGCACCACCAGGAGTAATACTAATTCCTGAGTGCAGAGCCAAGAGTAACTGCTGTATTGCTGGGTGTAATCCAAAAACAAATATGGAAAAACAACAACTTTATTTTGGTTTATTTTGTTTGGGGGTGATACCTTGTAGTGCTCAAGTCTGTGGCCCAAATAGTGCACTGGTGCTATTCCTGGCTCTGCACTAAGGGATCAGTCCTGGCAGTGCTCGGGGGACCATATACGGTGTGGGAATTCAAACTAGAGTCTGAGCTTGTCTTCTGATGTTGCTATTCTGTCCAAACCTCACACCTCATATTCTCAGCCCCTGAGAAGTGAC
The DNA here is from genome assembly GCF_029834395.1 of Sorex fumeus. NCBI lineage: Eukaryota > Metazoa > Chordata > Mammalia > Eulipotyphla > Soricidae > Sorex > Sorex fumeus. The sequence goes on from NW_026606064.1 coordinate 18,963,097, forward strand.
TTACTCCAAAGCCACTAAGTTTTCGTTGGCTGTGGGCTAATAGTGATGGCGCTGTCTGTTAACAGGGCTAGACAAGAACCCCTGATGGGACAGACCAAACAGCCTCCAGAGCCCTAAGGTTTCACGTCAAACAATAGAGGCTAGATAGAGCAGCCACCTGGCAAATAACTGGGACCTTAGCACTGGGCCCTTGTCTCTAATGTGCCCCCTACCCCAGCCTGAGCTTAGATTTGATGCATGTGCTTTAACGAAGAGACACCAAGAAGTGAGAAACAGAGGCTACATCTCCTTTTCTAAGACACGGAAGATGGCGGACTATCAGTAGAAAGATGAGGCTCAACTTGGACTGAAAAAATTATAGGTGGGGGTGAGGACCCCAGGAAAGAGTAGAGCAGTTAGGGCACCTGGGGGATCCCCAGCATCACATGGCTTCCCGAGCATTGTGAGGTGTAGCCACAAAGGCGCCAGTGGCCCCTGACACTGCAGGGCCACAGCAGCGCTACATCTTTGGTCTTTGAACTGAATAGCCAACCCGTGGCCTAGTACTGCCTAGTGACCCAGTACCTAGTGACCCCCTCAACACAAAAAGAAAAATAAAGATGTCTGGGAGAGGGGTCTAAAACCACTCAGGTTTCAGTGGCTTGGAAAGACTCTCTTCCGGGGCCCAGAGAGATAGTACAGTGGGTAAGATGTTTGCCTTGCAGGCAATGACCTTTGTTCAATCCCCAGCATCCCATATGGTCCCCTGAGCATCACCAGTGGTGATTCCTGAGCACAGAGCCAGAAGTAATCCCTGGGCAGTGTCAGGTATGGCCGAAAAACAAACAAGAAAAAGAATAAAGACTGTTCAGAGACCCAAGAGATGATATAGAGGTGAAGTCACTTCTGAATCTTGATTCAATCCATAACACCATATATGGTGCTCTGAGCCCTGCCAGAACTGACCCCTGAGCACAAAGTCAGGAGTCAATCTTGAGCACTACCCAATTTCCTTCTTTCTTTTTTCTTTTCTTTTCTTTCTTCCTTTTTTTTTTCTTTTTGGGCCATACCCGGTGATGCACATGGGTTACTCCTGGCTCATGCACTCAGAAATTACTCCTGGCGATACTTGGGGGACCATATGGGATGCTGGGGATCACACTCAGGTTGGCCACGTTCAAGGCAAACGCCCTATCTGCTGTGCTATTGCCCCAGCCCTGCCCAATTTTCTACCCCAGAGGGCTCACACAGCTGTGTCACTGGGCCTTCCATGAACTGGCACTAACCAGCAATCCCACTTCAAGGGCATTGTTTTCAAGGGCTACTGTTTCTGTAACAGTTCCTGTTGCTCTTCTGAGCCAGAGGGACATCCCAGACCACCTCCGTTTGTTTTCCCTCTGTGGCTGCGAGAGGACAGGGACCACCTCTAAGGATGTCTCTCTGTCCTAGGATTCCAGATGCCTTCCTAAAGAAGCCACAGAGAGTCTTACAATAAAAACAAGACCCCCCCCCCCAAGTGTAGAGAACTCCTAGTGAACCAACCACACTATATGGGAAGGAGAGGGGTGGGAGTGGGGGGCTGGAACAAGACAAGAGAGAAATCCCCAGGTGGAAGTAGAAGATTAGAAACCTGCTACTCATCTTCCTTTAGCATCACTTGCAGATTATTGAGAAGGTAAACTGGGAAATTTTTAAGGAAAGTTTTTTTATGAGGAAGCAGAAAAGCAGTGTCTTGTTGGACACTAAGAAAAAATGATAAATAACAATGACATTTCTCGTCTTGGTTTCCCTATTTTGAGAAGGTAAACTGTGAACTTTTAAGGAAAGTTCTTTTATGAAGATGCAGAAAAGTAGTGTCTTGTTGGACACTTAAAAAATTATAGATAAGAATGATATTTCTCTTCTTGAGGTTTTCCTGTTTTGTTTTGTTTTTTCCCAAGGGCTGTCTTAAAGGGCATCTTAACATTTTATTTTATTTTATTTTATTTTGTGGTTTGGGGCTATGCCCATCAGTGCTCAGAGCTTACTCCTAGTTCTGCGCTCAGGGATCACTCCTGGCAGGGATGCTCAAGGAACCTGATAGGAGTACAGAGATAAAACCTGCATCATCCATGTGCAAGGCAAGCACCTTCCCCACTGTACTTTTTTTTCAGCCCCAACAATTTTTTACATTTTTAAGTAGAATCCATGAGATTTTTCTTCCATGAGAGGATGGCCTGGGTGTGAGCCTATACTCTACATTTTTTTTACTTGTAGAAGCAAAAACTCCCTTTTCTAATGCTCTCAGTTGTAATATCTGCAAAAGGATAACGACAGACATTCTGTCACCCTGCCACTCCAGGGAAGACTTCAGAGCAGTGGATATCCACTGAGCAGGCAGCAGGATCAGGGAGCAATCCCCCGAAACCAAATTTGCTTGAAACTTTATGCCACTGTTCCAGACTCAGTTTGAGGTGGAGGCCTTGAGAACTTGCTTTTCCAACAACTCCAGAAGATACAGATGCTTCTGTTTGGGGGAATCAATGGCTGGGAACAATGCCTGGCATAGGATGCTTGAAAGCATTCATCATGGGTACTGTGATGTTTTTGTCTGCCTCAGAAAAAGGTGTGTGGTGTGCCTTTCCATACTGAACAGATTTGTTGGTCCTTCTGCATTGATCTTTACTTATACATAAATGGGCCTGGATTGCTGAATGTTTCCACCTTATTTGAATACCATCTATCCAGTATCTAGCCCTGCCTCCCTTCTTTCCTATCTGCTGCCCCAGACCTGGCCTCATCTACAGGAAACTGCAATTTCATACATAATGGGCCCCTGAAAACACGTACTCGTGCAGAACAAGACACATGAGTTAAGAAGTTCTGTTTCGACAGAGCTAAAAAAAGGATGATAAAATCCCTAATTACACCTCATCTTCCAAACTCATCTTCAGATAATATATTTTCAGCGTTTTGTACCTACACGCTCCCCTTTCGTAACAAGTGAATGTTCAATAACCTACATCCAATGAGGCTAAAGATTTGCCATTTCAGCACGCCTCTAACTTTCATCTCTATCTCAATTACATGAAGAACTATGGTCATCAATTTCAAGACTCGCTTTTCCTTTTATTGCTGTAAAATTTGAGGAGTGCGATAAAAATTATTCAAATAATTGCATGAAACTCAAGTAACTGCTGAGGAGATGAAGAACAACAAGCTCTGCAATGGGGACTGGAGGGGTGGCAGGAGGCTCCAGAGAGAAGAACCTGAAATCATCTGGGTCCTTCCCACGCCCTCCCAATTGGCATCACCCAATGCCGTCCCCTCACGGTGGCCAAGGGAAGCATCTCCGCCACCCCCAACGTTTACAAACTCCACACACTGTACTTTTCTTCCAGGCACTGGGGGATCTAAAATACAACCTTTAACCACATTTTCACCCAAAAACCTCTTCTTCCATCCCTTCTCTCTCAAGCCCCCTCCCCCGTTTCAAAGCTCCTGTGTGCCAGTCTCCACTTTAGAGTCAAGTAGATGTGGGTTGTCCCCTACTACCCTCTGGGCCTCTCATTATCTTTCTTTCCATTTGGGGAATCCTGCTTGCTTTAGAGGCTTTCCCAGGCTGATCCCCTATTCCACCTGAAGTTAGAAAAAAATAATTATTGCCTTCCCTTAATTTCTTTTTCAAAACAATCATCTCTCCACCCAATGTTTGATGGAGCCTCCTCTAAGTCTGATCTTTGTTCCTACAAAGTGTGTATGATCTGGGTGGGTCTCTCAGCTGTGACCCTCTTTCTTGTCTCTGGTTAACACAGGCCTGTGCGTTCCGCTGGTCGATGCCTTGAGCTGCGCCCTCTGCCATCAATTTCACACTCCACACCACTGATTGGGCCCCTTCTCTGGCTGTTCTGTGCCCTCTACCTCGTGCCATGAGCCTGTACTGAATCTTCACTGATCCTGATGGGCAAAGGGGAAACCGGCTTCCGGGGATTCTTGCAGATTCAATTGTTGGTGAAAATGTCTGCACCACACCCCAGCGTGACCTAACAGTCCTGAGGGTCGCACATTGTCCCTCCTCCCAAGCACAGAGCCTGTGGTTCCAGACAGAGCTACTAATTCCAGATAAACTCTGGTTCCATAAAAAAAGGAGCCTGCACTTTCAGGTGTGGGGGAAATGTTTTTTTAGCAAACACACTATGGCCAGGTGCTATCCACAAGTCTCCCCTTCCCCATGCCCGGAAACACCTAAGTCGCTCATTAGGCACCTAAATAGCTCATTCAGAATTCAGAGCATTTCCCATGATCATGCTTCCAAGGGACTAAGGAACAAACCATCCCTCAGAGCTGTGGCCAGGATATAGCCTTCCTCCTTGGAAAACCCAGTTTTCCTTAAGGGCTCAATTTGAAAATAGCCAAAGAAGAAAAATCAATATTGGAAATGTCAAAGACTTTTCTGGCCAATGTGTTCTGGAGATCCCGCTGTGCTTGACAAAGTACCTGTCCTCTGCATAGGCAGAAGATGAGCCCTCTCCTCCCCTGCCTCCTCCAGCTGATTCCAACACTCTGCATCACAGGGCTTTCTGGCAGGCTTTCCATATGAGCTCCAAGGCGAGACTTTCCCACTGTCAAAGGCAGAGCCAGAGACTTGGCCACAGGGGAGCAAGTGGTAACTGGATTTGGGTGCTCCTGGTAACTCACAGCTCACACAGATGGCATGGCCACCTGCCCTCTACACGAGGAACCTATTCTTCCCCTTTCCCAGCACCCTGGGTCTACCCTCCTAGACAAACACTCCCCATTTGTCTTTTTTTTTTTTGAGTCACCGTGAGATTCAGCTACAAAGCTTTCATGTTTGAGTTTCAGCCATACAATGATCAAACACCCATCCCTCCACCAGTGTACATTTTCCACCACCAATGTCCCCAGTATCCCCTGCACTCATCCCAGTCCTCACCCTGCCTTTAATCACTTAATCACTTAACTTCCCGTTAGTTGTCGATTTGCTCGAGCGGGCGCCAGTAACGTCTCCATTTGTCCCTGTCGCGTGCTAGTGTAGCCCAATGGCATCTCTTCGCTCCGGGAACATGGAGGGCCTCAAACCGATCGTTCATGACCTTGACAAAGAAGTCTGACCATCTGGTAGGTGGGCGGCCACGCGGTCTCTTGACATCCCGTGGAATCCAATCAGTAACAGCTCTAGTCCAACGGTCGTCTTTAAATCTCATTACGTGACCAGCCCATCTGATTTTCGACACCTTGGCAAATGAGACAGCGTCCCTGATCCTTGATCGTCGACGGATGTCAGAACTCCGGATTCGTTCTCTCATTTGAGTGAAACGTGATATTCCAAGCATAGCTCTTTCTATTCTTCTTTGGGAGACCTGAATGGCGTTCTCATCTTGTTTGCGTAGGGCCCAGGTCTCTGAGGCATATGTTAATGCAGGAAGAACAGTGGAATCAAAGAGATGTGCCCGGAGCCGGAGGTTCTTCGTCCTCTTAGCTATTTCTTCGACGTTCTTGAAGGCGTTCCAAGCCGCTCTCTTCCTCCTGCGCAGTTCGGGTGCCAGGTCATTTGTCATGTTGACCTCTCGACCTAGGTACACATAGCTGTTGCATTCGGAGATGGTCGTTCCATTGAGAGCGAATGGGGCGTCAGGAACAAGGCTATTTCTCATAAACATTGTCTTCGTAAGATTCAGCTGTAGTCCTACCTTTCCACACTCACGGTCAAAGTCGGCCAGCATTTGTGCCGCTTGGCTGATGTTTGGTGTTATTAAAACAATGTCATCAGCAAAGCGGAGGTGGTGTAGTTGCCGACCATCTATCTTCACTCCCATTCCTTCCCATTCCAGTCGTCGCATGATGTTCTCGAGGGTGGCACTGAAGAGTTTTGGTGAAATGGTATCACCCTGCCGCACCCCTCTCTTGACATCAACGATCACTTCTTTGTAGAATGGTGAGATCCTGGTAGTGAATCCGCAATACAGCTCACGGAGGATCCTGATGTATTGGGCTTGTATGCCCTGATTGGCTAGGGCTTCAATGACCGCTTCCGTCTCAACAGAATCAAAACCAGTAACTACAACTGGTCTCATTCATTCACCCTGCCTTTATGGCAGACAATTTCCCCCAATACTCTCTACTTTGGGAAATTATGTTTTCCCCAAATTTTCCCACCACCATTCAGGTCTGCCTTCCAGGGGCAGATGCTAGATAATTTCTTTTCCATTGTTCATTTTGAACATCAGGAGAGCTCATGCTGCCACTTTGCAGCTGTGCGCTTATGGGATCCTAGGTTGTAGGGTTCCAAAGACATCTCTGTAGGGCACTAATATACTTTGGGATTCAATTGGAAGTCTCTGGACCAAGGCTGTTGGTGCACCAAGCTGGCAGAAGTTTGTAGGCATGACAGCTAGGTCGTGGAGCAGGTGGAGAGCCAGGGTGGGACCTCCTGGCACCTCTGCCATCATGCGGCCTGGAGATTTAGTCCTGGTACCTGCATACCTGGGCCTTGCTTGTGGAAGCTCTTGGATGCCAGGGTTCCATCTGGAGCAGGCGGGGATATTGCACCTGCTCCATCTGGGGTGCCCCATGGGGCCTGGAGGGATCTCTGACACTGTGGTGACATGCGGGACTGGTTGCTGCATCTCTGGACCAGGGCTGTTGGTCCGCCAAGATGGCTCCCGGCAGAAGCTTGTGCTGCCCCTTTGTCCTAACTTCCCTCTCTCCTTGCTGTAGAAGTGTATTTCCTGGAGTCTGACTCTCTCTTTCGTAGCAGGATCTGGGGCCACATCTGGCTGTGCTCAGGGCTTACTCCTGGCTCTGTACTCAGGAATCACTGCTATGGCACTGAGGGAGGAACTGGGGGAGTACCCTGCTCACTGTAATATTTCTTTGTCCCCCTTTTTAAATGAATTTAATTGATTTAGTATTGGCGTATGCTGCTCCACACTTGGAGGAAGTAAGCTTCAGACCCCTCTAAGTGGAGGAGCAACACCACCTAAGTTCTAATTCCATGAGACTAACAAAATGACCCTATGCCCCATGCCTAATACCTTCTTCCCCTTTCCCTCTGAAGTTACACATAGGAGTTGAATGAGAAGGTTAAGCTTTTCCTGAGAAACCTACCCTTTGGAGTTTCCCTCTTCATATTATTCTGGCAGGACCTGTGAATCAGCCCATTTTCCCTAACTGTTAGGACTTTCCAAAACAAGTCTCTCTCAAAGCATCTTCACCCTTTGACCATAGCCAGGACCAGTAAAACTGTTTTTGGTTTTTGTTTTTAAACCATACTGAGTGGTGCTCAGGGCTTCCTCCTGGATGTATACTCAGATATCACTCCTAGTGGGCTGGGGGGACCATATGGGGTTCCAAGGATCTAACCTGGGTCAAGTGCATCCAAGGCAAGCACATTCTCACTGTATTATCACTCTTGCCCTGACAAGCCACTACATTATTATTCTTTTTTTCTCTTTTGAGGCCTCTTAAGTATGCTCAGGGGTTGTGGAGGGCTCTCCTTGTCAACTAGGCCTGCCATTCTCTTAGAGCCACATCTGGTGATGCTTTGAAAACCTTGTAGTGCTGGAGATTGAATCAAGGTTCAGGGATCAAATCTTGGTTCAATGTCTACAAGACCCACACCCTATTCTTTATCTCCTAGACCCCCCCCCACACACACACTATCATTCTTTCCATATTCCTTCTTGAGTTATCAACTTGTTGAACACATAAATGGTGTTAAAAGGAAACTGTAACACCACTGAGATAGAATGTACTAGAACGACCAACTCCACAGTCGCATGCCAATGGTAGATCTTAATTAAAGCCCTGAGCTGAAGACATGAAGCAGGAGGTCTGCTCTCTCACTTCCTGAAACACAGGAGCCCAGGTCTGGAAATGTCAAAGGCATGTGAGACTCCTGGGTATTGGACACACCCAGTCTCTCCTGAAGTCAGAAGTGCGAAGGGAAATATGATAGAAAAGGAAATCGGACTTCCTAAGCTTCAGAATTGCTGTCCTTTAATGCCACCGGGAATTCTATCTACAGTTTCCTCACAGATCTCTGGAGTTTTGTGCCACCTGGACATAAAATCTCTACTAAAAGCCCCAGTGTCTAGGAACACATTCTCTCCAGTCTAGCACCTTGACATCAGGAAAAACGTAGATTCAGAACTGCAAAAACTAGTTTCCATCCCACAGCCTCAGAGAGGAACTCACTATTCTGCCCCCAGTTTCTCTGATTACACCCTTGGTAGAAAGTGGCATGTGGTTATTAGTTGTTAAGCATCTGGCAGGCTTTGCAAGCAGCCTTCACCACCCACCCCCACCCCCGAAAATCTGAGGGCTTCCCAGATAAACAAGTCCCCACCCAAACTCTCTCCCCCACCAGTCCTAGGGTTGGGCACCCCAATGCCAAAACGCAACTGACATTTAAAACCTGATTGAAACCACATAGACTGTGCCAAATGTCAGTAAGGAAGGCATCAGCCAGCCAACAGCCTTCTCAGGCTTCTTCAGCAGCTGACTGAAAAACCACTTCTCTGCCATCCGTTAAAAAATCCACCTCACATAAGAACAAAATAGTAAACACCTACCTCTAGATAAAGTAGGAGAAGAGGGAGGACCAAAGTGACCTTTGTGCCCCAGGTCACTGAAGTGATCCACATTTTTTTAATGCAAAGAAATATTTTTAAAAATTCTCATAATTTTTAAGTGTATGAAGAGGCATAATACAAACCTTGCATATAGCTGTTCTAGAAAATTAAATAAAAATTGGTGTATGTCAATGCATCAATATAACATCAAATGGGTGCATTTTACAAATGGGTGCACTTTACTCTATTTTGTCTTAGTTAAACATTTTAGATACAATTTCTTCATAGACTTAGGGGCATAAAAATGACCTACAATATCAGTAGTAATCCAATCATTTATCTTTTTTCTTTTTCCATCTCTTTTTAGTTTAGAGTATAATTTCAAGTCAACCATTTTTAAAATTTTATTATAATACCATTATTTACCAAGTTGTTCATAATACAGTTGTTTCAGGCCTTAAATGCCCCAACCCCAATCCCACCACCAGTGTGATCCTCCCTTTACCAATGTCCTCAGTTTCACACCCACCACCCCAGCCTGCCCCCTTACAGGCAAAAACATTTATTTCATACTGTTTGTTATAACACAAAGGTAAATGGAATTATAAAACCTTAGATTAACAGTAGTCAACTTCATAATTGTTATATCTTACACTGGTGTTACTAAAGTCATTATCTGAAGATCTATTTTTCTGATTAGTGCTAGTTGAGCCTTCTGTGATATTGTTTATGTTCACTGAGCTTGGTAGTCTTCTATGCAACTTTCCTATCAGATTTGCTGTGATCCTACAGGGCTGACTATTAAATTACTATGAAATTTGGAGGTGTCCCAACCCCATCAAAAATGGGGAGAATAAATGAACAGAAGTTTCCTCAAAAAAGAAATACAAATGGCCAAAAGGCACATGAAAAAATGCTCCACATCGCTAGCCACCAGGGAGATGCAAATCAAAACAACAATGAGATATCATCTCATACCACAGAGACTGGCACACATTCAAAAGAACAAAAGCAACCAGTGCTGGCGTGGATGGGGGGGGAAAAGGGATGCTCTTTCACTGTTGGGAAAGTCCACTAGTCCAGCCTTTCTGGAAAATAATATGGACAGTCCTTCAAACACTATATATTGAGTTTCCATATGACCCCGCAATACCACTTCTGGGAATATATCCCGAGGATGCAAAAAAGCACAGTAGAAATGACATCTGTACCTATATGTTCATTGCAGGCATTGTTCACAATAGCTAAAATCTGGAAACAACCCAAGTGCCCTAGAACAGATGATTGGTTAAAGAAACTTTGGTACATCTACACAATGGAATACTATGCAGCTGTCAGGAGAGATGAAGTCATGACCTTTGCTTATAAGTGGATAGACATGGAGGGTATCATGCTAAGTGAAATGAGTCAGAAAGAGAGACAGACATAGAAGGACTGCACTCATTTGTGGAGTATAGAATAACATAACATGAGGCTGACACCCAAGGATAGTAAATACAAGGGTCAGGAGGATTGCTCCATAGCTGGAAGCCTGCCTCATGAACGGAGGGGAGAAGGCAGATGGAATACAGAAGGGATCACTAAGAAAATGATGGCCAGAGGAATCAGTCAGGATGGGAGATGTGTGCTGAAAGTAGATAATGGACCAAACATGATGATCTCTCAGTGTCTACTGCAAACCATAATGCCCAAAAGTAGAGAGAGAGTATGGGGAATATTGTCTTCCATGGAGGCAGGGGCAGGGTAGGGAAGGGGGTATACTGGGGAGACTGGTGGTTGGGAATGTGCACTGGTGGAGGGATGGGTGCTTGATCATTGTATAATTGTAACCCAAACATGAAATCTTGTAACTTTCTCACGGTGATTCAATAAATTTTTTTTAAAAATTGGAGATGTCATGTGGCTGCATATGTGGCCGCATGGTACAAGATCTATAGATCTGGAGCAATCTGTTGGCATGGCAGTTTGATAAGGTTCAGTTGTGTAGCTGGCCTTTCTATGTCAGAGGTTGTCGGGTATGGCTATGGACTACTGTGTCTTCAGACAGAAAGGGGAATCTGCCTGCCCCCATTCTGAGAAAGCCCCAGAGTTCTCAGCCTAGACCAGTCTACCTGGGAAGATGCAGCAGTATCATATTCTTTTGGACAAATGGTGCTGGGCCATATCTCTACCAGCAAGATGGTCTTGATCCACATTTGTGGTTAAATATCTCTTTCTTAATCTATAGGTGGGTCTCTTCCTTCCTTTAAAGTAACTTCAACTTTTGGTCCAATGAATTTCATGCTCCTGTTGGGTGTTGTTTCATCCGGAGGTTGCCTGATCCTTTTTTGCTTTTGTGTGTGTTTTAAATCACTGACATTGGTTGTCTTTCTTTCTTTCTTTCTTTCTTTCTTTCTTTCTTTCTTTCTTCTTTCTTTATTAAAGAGCTCGTAGAAGAATGTGTCAGAGCAAAAGTACAGTGGGTAGGGCACTTGCCTTTCATGTGGTCAACCCAGGTTCAATACTCAGGACCACATATATTCCTTCATTCCCTGAGCTTGCATGTAGTGATGCCTGAGTTCAGAGGCTGCAGTAAGCTCTGAGCACTGCCAGGAGTGATCCCTGAGCTCAGAGCCAGCAGGAATCCCTGAGCACCACCAGGCATGATCCCTGAGCTCAGAGCCAGGAGAAGAACCTAAGCAGTGCTGGGGTGGCCCAAAAATCACTGGGGAAAATAATGAAGCTTCCTGATTCTTGGAAAGGAAAATTAAATAAAGGGATGACTGTGTTGTGTTTTAATACCCAAATGCTCTTTAAATTTAAATTATCTTCAAGTATATTCCCCCTAGAAATAAAGCAATACCATCAACCTGAAGCCAAGATATAATGTATTTTTTCTGTCATTTTCCCATTAAAAGTATGATAGATTCCACTTTAGCATAATATGTATAGCTATAAATTGAAAACACTCATTATTCTCTCTCTGAGTTGCTATTCTGGGCAATTTATAATTATTTAACAATAATAATATAACAATCCTATGAGGTTATGTCCTATTCTTTTTGTTTTACAGAGCAGGAAAGAGAGTTAAACACAGAAATTCAGCAACTAGCTCAAGCTCATACAGTGAGGAGTGGCTAAACTAAGTATTAAACCCAGATATTAAACTATGGACTGTTCTCAGAACCACTCTTCTATGTTGCCTCCTCTTCCTCCTCCTCCTCCTTCTCCTCTTCCTCCTCTCTCTCTCTCTCTCTCTCTCTCTCACACACACACACACACATACACACACTGTTTCTTTCTCTCTCTCACACACATACAGTATCTGGAGTATTGCATGTGTCATTTTATGCAAACCATACAATGGTCTCTAAATCAAGCCCTCTGTTTATTCCCATTTTACAGATGGGAAAATGAGACACAAAGCAGGAATGCAGCATGTTCCCCAAAGCACTCCATTAGTCAGTAAAAAGTTGAGACTCAACTGCACTGAACATCCTCCTTGTCATCCCAGGCTTCCTGCCTCTCCCCTACATGACTTTGGTCTGACTAAGTGGGGTGGGCAGTGGAGACGGGGAGGGCAGTGCATGCCTGTGGATCAGAAGCCAGTGTCCTGGCACTCCAGCCCTACATGACAATATTTAGGCAGAAGGCCTGCAAGAGCAGATACGGGAATTCTATTTTTGCAAAGCCTAGTGGCAAGAAATAACTTGGCTAAAGGCATAAAGTGGTACCCAGTTGGGGGGCAGAGGAATGGTGACTAAAACAACAATTCTCAACATGTGTTTCTAGGGCCATTAGGGGATCCTAATGGCTTTGCCTTGCACTTGGTCGACCTGGATTTGATTCCCAGCACCCCATATGGTCCCCCAAGCACCGCCAGGTGTTATTCCTGAGTGCATTAGCCAGGAGTAATCCCTGAGCATTGCTGGCTGTAACCCAAAAAACAAAAAAAAAATGTTAAACTTATAAAACACCCCCACTTTTTATTCCAATACTTATATTTTTTAACCAAAATGCCACCTAGGCTCAGATGAATGAGTGAGGCTTATATTTCAATGAATTAAGGCAAAGGTCAAAGTGTCTCAGGTGTAATTTATAATATGGTAAAGACACAGAGAAAAGGGATAATTTGCTGACTTTTAAGAGCAGAAAAGGCTCCTGAGATTGGAAGCCTGAGAACATAATCTCTTAAGATAAGAACAGGTTCATGCTGGCCTCCAGCTCTCTGTAGTCACTGCACCCTCCACCCTCCCCCAGCCAGGCAGGAGGAACAAGGGGTGTGTCATTTCAGATGTTGAAGGAAGGTCCGGGGGCACAGTGCTGGCCATTCCATGAGACCCAGGGTTCCTCCTCCACAGTGCCAGGTGCACAGACCCATGTGGCTTACCTGGAAATAGTCAGATATGAATGATCCCAGCTCACTCTTCAGCAGCCGCCTAGGAAGAGAGAAGCACCGTCAAATACCCTGGATGGCACAGCACCGGCAATGCAGGACACAGACACCCAGCAAAGCTGGGGTCTCCTGAGGGGCTCAAGGACCCAGGTGAGGCTGAGAAAGAAAGGGTACTTCCCAAGGTCCTGACAACCCTCCCACCCCAGAATCCCCTGCAATGCTTCCTGGGCAATGGGGGTCGCAAATGCAGGAGGGGAATCTTGATCAATCTTTAGTTCATGCTCCAACATTATTGCCCAAAAAGGGGTGATACAGCCCCTGAGGGGTGCTGGCATGATTCAGGGGGCAGAGTAGCAGTTTTAGGTGCAACTGGAGGAGATCTTCCTGTTTTTCTTTAATAAGGTAAGATTTTTTTCGGGTTGGGGGGATGCTGGGTACTGAGTAATTTTTTTTCTCTGAAAAGGGTGAGGTTGACCAAATAAGTTTGAGAACCTCAGCTCTACAAAAAGGCCTTGCTAAGAGGGAGGTAGATCTCAATTCTAATCGAGGAAAGAGGCAGGACCAGGTATGTGAAGCCAAAAATCGCCCCAAGCAAAGAAATAAAGTAAAATATAATAAGGAGGAGAAAGTACATATTTGTTCATCACCCCAAATCTGTAGGCTTTATGATTAAGTGCATTTAAAAAAATTTTTTTCAATCAAGGATGATAATTATTTCTGGGTGGTGATTATTCCTCTGCTAGTACAGATGAGTAAATAAAGGCTCAGTGAGGTCCCCTGTCTCTGGGAGAATGAAGATTTGAACCCAAACCTTCTGCAAAGTCAACATCTCTTCCCATATTTCCCCCCTTTCTCCCCTGAAGTCCACCAGAGACATTCAACTTGTCGTTATCGTTTGGGTTGTCTTACCACTCCACCCCAAGGCACTGGGCAGTCCTTCAAAGGGACCACAGCAGGGCGTAGAAACTTATCTTTCCAGGCAGCCAATCCTTATGGAGCCACCCACTGTGTGTGAGAAACTGTTCAAGCACCAGGTGTGCAGAAGTGAACAAGCCAGATACCATCTCTCTCATGCAGCTTCTGTTCTTGCAGGGAAGCATGTGGATAGACAGCATGTGAAAGAAACTTGCAAGTTTATTTCAAATAGTCTGAAGTACCTCCCCAAAATAACCATTGAAAATTGGGAGGTTGGCACCAGATCATCTTCCTGGGACAAATCATGGAACCATTCTGACTTCTTTTTTCTTTAATTCCTCCAAATAAGATGAAGGAACTAAAACAAAACACCCAGAACCAGAATAGTTGGCTCCCTGCACCGGTGAGTTTTCTTGGGGGAGTGGGGAGAGGGATATGCAAATTCTTCATGACTTCATTTTCTCACACTACCAGCCAAGATGGGCTGGAGCAATAGCACAGTGGTAGGGTGTTTGCCTTGCATGCAGCCAACATGGCCGACCCGAGTTCGATTCCTCCACCCCTTTCGGAGAGCCCGGCAAGCTACCGAGAGTACTTCGCCCGCATGGCAGAGCCTGGCAAGCTTCCCATGACGTATTCGATATGCCATATTCGATATGCCAAACACAGTAACAACAAAAGTCTCCAATGGACATGTTACTGGGCCCGCTCGAGCAAATCAATGAACAACGGTAGGACCATGACCGTGACCAGCCAAGATGATTAAGGAGCAAATGCTCAAGTTTCTTCTTCTTCTTCTTTTTTTTTTTAATAAAAAGTGTTTTAAATTTTGTTTTGTTTTGCACAGCGGTAGGGCTTTGCCTTACAAGTGGCCAACATGGCCGACCCAAGTTCGATTCCTTCGCCCCTCTCGGAGAGCCCGACAAGCTACCGAGAGTATCTCACCCACGCGGCAGAGCCTGGCAAGCTACCTGTGACGTATTCGCCGTGACATATTCGATATGCCAAACATAGTAACAACAAGTCTCATGATGGAGACATTACTGGGCCCGCTCGAGCAAATTGATGAACAACGGGAGGACCGTGACCATGACCGATTTGTTTGGGGGACATACCTGGCTGTGTTTAGGGCTTACTTCTGGTTCTGTATACTCAGGCATCACTCCTTGTGGGCGTGGGGGACCATATAGGGTGCTGGGCAAAGAACCCAAGTTGGCCCCAAGCAATGCAAGCACGCTACTTGCTGTCTTCTTGCTCTTGCCCCACAAATGCTCAGGTTTCTGACATATCTGTATGGCGTTCACTCCTCTCAAAACAAGTTCCCACCTCTAACTGTGAGATGGGACAGGAAGCCACTGTGAGAAAGCCCAACATGCTGAAAACACACATGCCAAGACTGAGACATGCTATGCTTGTGGACAAAGCCTCTGACGCCACATTGACACGCCGGTTCCTGATCAACCAGCCCAACCACACAGCCCAGACTGTCCCCAAGGTATGGACTCCGACAGATACACCAATGTCTCTTTGGTCACTTAATCAAGCACACTCACTCCTGGTCCCTCAATGAGGCCACTGGTGGCTCAGACAGGAACCAGAAACATGGCGGGCATCCCCAGATGGAAGAGATAAGGAGCTGGCTTCTAATGGGGAAACACCTCCCAGCTAAAGGTCCCTCAACCCCCCCAACCCCCGCAACTGGGAAGTCTTAAAGTCACTGGTGGCAAAAGAAATCCTAACAACAGGCAACTTCCAACCCATCTCCCAGATGAACACTATCTAGAGTGTTCAATTCAGTTGGGAGGCTTAATACGCTTCTGAGCCCCCAATCCCTGCAGAATGAATGGGTGTCCCCAGAAATTGACACTGGGAAACTACATCTCATGAAGATACTCTGGGTATGATGGAAAGAGGGAGAGGATGTGGGAAGTAGGGGAAGGACTGTGAGGTCAAGGACCCAGCGATCTTCCAAGGACAACATGCTGAGGGGTCTCTCGGGGAGGTGGAACAAAGGGAACCCTAGTCAGGACTCCACAGGATGTTACTGCTCCAGGGATCAGCCCTGTGCTCCTCCCACAGCACAACTTTGCACCCATTGAAGGAAGACTTTCCTTTCCAGAAAGTCGGAGATCCCAGAGCAAGTGTGTGAAGGTGCTCTGGACTGCATCCGGACAGTGGTAAGACAGTGCTGAGGCCTGGATTTTGCAATGGGGCACAGGAAGTCCAAACTGGAGGAAGAAATCAGCTGACGAAAGAGCAAGGGTTAAGGCATAAACCTGATGCAGTTGCCAAAACCAGGATGCTCAGCCCAAAGGACTGGGAAGTAGCCAGTCAAAGGGCGAGAAGAGCAATAAAGGAGCATAAGGAACAGTACGCTGAGGGCACCCTTCCACAATGACAAGTGTCACCACAGCCTCTACTTAGGAATGGCCACATGACAGGTGACATTATACTCCCCGAATGTAACAGATGGAGTCTAGGTATTGCTAAGGGATTCACGTATTTGTCCTTTCATCCAATCCCAAGTTCAAAACCACTTGCCTCTAGGTACTGATATATTATAAACCTAAATATTAGGACAGAATTAAACATTCCTGTTCATTTAAGTCACTGTTCTATGGCCCTTGGTGATCAAGTCAGTAATCTACAGTAACTGTTAGACAATGAGTTTTTATGGGGCGACACCTGGCACTGATCAGGACTTACCCCTGGCTCTGCAGTCAGGAATCCCTCTTGGCAGTACTTCGGGGACCATGTGGGATGCTGGGGATTGAACCCAGGTTGGACACATGCAAGGCAAGAGCCCTACCCGCTGTACTATCACTCCAGCCTTGACTCTTAGAAAACCTTCTCTCTGAATGTGCTGTAAATTAGCCAGATTAGTGACTATACAGAGTGCTTGCTGCAGCCATATATAGGTATATAGGCATCCATATAAGCGAACACCAGTAAAGCGGGTACTAGGAAACTAAGGTTAATGGGTAGCACAGGGTTTAGAGCACATGCCTTACACGTGTCTAAGACTGATTTGATCCCCAGCACCACATAACTCCTGAGCATCAATGAGTGGAGCATCCTTGGAGGCCCCACAGCACTTATTGGGGTGCCCCAAGTGATCCTCAGCACCACAGGGCACAAGCAGCACACAATGAACCCCATCTGAGCATCATTAAACCCACTAAACCCGAAATTACAGTTCATTTGTACTACAGAATTCTAGTACATTTAAAAAAAAAAGTGAAGACTTGATCTAAGCAGTGTTAAGAAAGGATCTCCTACATTAAGTAAAGAAAAGCAGGATATTTGAACATATACAATATGAACAAATTCATCAAATCTAAGTGATTGAGTTTACAGCACAAGCTTTCATCTTGAAGGATATGGAATTTGGAAAACACATAATTCAACTATACTCAGTTCAGTTGTTTGAGCAAAACAAAACATCTGAGTTATACTGAAACAATATTGCAGGTAATCACCGTCAGGGTCCTCCCGTTATTTTTTGATTTGCTCGAGAGGGCCTAGTAATGTCTCCATCGTGAAACTTATTGTTACTGTGTTTGTCGTATCGAATATATCACGGGTAGCTTGCCAGGCTTTGCTGTGTGGGTGAGATACTCTCGGTAGCTTGCCGGGCTCTCCAAGAGGGGCGGAGGAATCGAACCCGGCTCGGCTGGGCCGGCTGCGCGCAAGGCAAACACCCTACCACTGTGCTGTCGCTCCAGCCCTGTGCTATTGCAGGTAATGTTGCTAGGTAATTTGCAGCTCAGGAACAGCCAACCACAGAGATAGCTCTGGTGGATTGCAGACCCAGGGTGGAAACTCAGATACAACATGACCCCCAGCACTGCCAGTCCTGAGCAGAGAAGTGAGGATGCACACCTCTCTCCCAGCACTTCTGGGTGTGGCTCACCTGCCACAAAACATTTTTTAAAAAGGGAAAAAATGTACCTAATCTTGGGTATCCTGGGATTATAATTTAGCTTTTATCCATAGGGAAAATCTATTTAAATATCCATAGGGAATATCTATTTAAATTTTTGGGACCTCACCCATGCAAGACACATGCCTCTCCCCTCTGTGCTACTTCCCTGGCCCCAGCACTTTCATTTTTAAGCCCACATCCATTTTGTAAATTTGTTTTGGGCCATACCTGGTTGTGCTCAGGGCTGACTTCTGACTATCCTCAAGGATCACTCCCGGGTGTGTTTGGGGGACTATGTGTGATGCCAAGAAATCAAGGTACCATCAGTATCAGGAAACAGGCTTGCCATGGGTGTAACGGATAGCCTGACAGAGCCCAGATAATCTGCCAGTCTAGACCTACCTAATGCTGGTGAGCTGGGCTCAGAAAAAGGAGGAGAAGGGAGGCACAGCTGGCGGAGCTGAGCTGACTGGCACTGAAGTGAAAACCTGCTGTTCTGTTTCTTTACAAAACACTGGCACTTGTGGAAAACTTTCCAAAGACTTGGCTGAACTGAGAGATAGGGACATTCCACCTCTTGCTTTAATGTGCCATCCCCAGGGGGTACCCCTTCCCGGATGCTCCCCTTCAAAACAGGAAGGCACCACTGACAGATAATAGGGAACTCCATGAAGAAATTCATCAAATCACAACCCCTGACTGGAACTCTACCACGTGTCAGCCAGTCTCAGGATGCTACCGGAAGGACGAGATCAAGAATTTCTCCCCACTGGGCAGCTTCTCCAGAAACAAACGCAAAGTCCAAAGCACCTAGACTCTGAGGCACAATGCTCTCTGCAATGAATCTCAGCAAGCCAACCAGCTTTGGGGTCCTGCAGAGACAGCACAAAGGTCGTCTCGCATGCAGCTAATCCCTATTCAAGCTGCAGAACCACTTGGTTCAACCCCGCCAGAGTGACCCTGGCACCATAGGACCTGAGCAGCACTGCATCTGCAGGCTTCACGTTGAACTTCCCTCCCTGTTGGTCAAGAATTTCTAGGAGGGTCCCCTAGAAATGAGCACCTCTTTGGGAAACTCCTTCCTATGCCCCCTCCCCCACCACACACACACACACACACACACACACACACACACACACACTAATTTAGCAGCTTAGCTCAGCAAGTTTCCTCAAAGAGAGAGAAGAGCAGAGGAAAGTGAGCAGAACTCAAGAGCCCGTGATTTGTGGTTCTCTGGGCACGAAGGAGATCAAAGCCCCAATTCCTGAGCTCCAGGATACACGTGTTCCCACTCAGCAGAGACCAGTACCAGCCTCCCTTCCACTTTTCTTCATCCTTTTTAGCTGGAAATAGGAAAGTAATTACTTCTAGAATGAAAAAAAAAAAAGGTAAGGAATAAGAAACACAGCGCTCGAGGGAGGGAGCCTGACTCTTTTGAAGGCTCAGTTTCAGCTCCCTGGACCTTGTCCAGCAGTCAGACACTATGCTGGGCAAAGGCTCTGCACTTCCTCTTTTGAGCCTGGAACAAATGTGAGGCCACAGGGCTATCTCGAGGAAACTGACCCGAGGAGGTGACTAAGGAGATGACATGCAGTCACACAGGCCTGAATGGGGAGAAGCAGCCTTAAGTGCAAAGAGGTGGCAGGGCTGGTGGTGGCAGAAGCGGTAATGGCCTAGGTCTGAAGCCTGTCATTAGCAAAACCCTTTGCCAGTACGCTCTACAGATTAGTCCCTTGGACCTGTTTCCTCAAATGGGTTCGGGGGTAATGAGAATCATCATGTGGGCAACTGAGTTCATCCTTAAACTGGTTTATCCACCACTGGTCCATGAGCCTTCAGGGTCAGGTGAATGAATGAGACCAGTTGTAGTTACTGGTTTTGGCATATCGAATACACAGCGGATAGCTTGCCAGGCTCTTCCGTGCGGGCGGAATACTCTCGGTAGCTTGCCAGTCTTTCCGAGAGGGATAGAGGCTTTTGGGGTGACCTCTAATCACCCCTGTAGGTGTTAAGTGGTTAAGTGGTCCATGAGCCAGTGCTGGGTCATAACTGTAGTAAGGTTGCAAACCATTAGTCTACTGCCATGGTGATTACAGTCGGTCTGTGGACCAGTATGCACGACAGGTGCCCGACCGAAGGTGCGGAGAGGTTAAAGGACACTGTCCTAGTTCCCAAAGCACCCTTGAGCTCTGCCAGCGTCTGCCAGCACCACTGTTCTGACCCAGGCATTAAGAGCAGAACCTCATCCCACTGCTCTATGGTATCTTCTAAAAAGCAGGTCCTGGTCCAGGCATTAAGGATCCGGGTGAAACTCACGAAGGCCCAAATATGTGGGTCAGGATTCCTTCTCCTCTCCCCCCCCCCCCCCCGCCCACACACACACACACACAAAAAGGTGGAGGTTAGAGGGTGAAGCAGTGCTGGGAGGAAGGGGTTACAAGAGTTGGAAAAGTATTTCCCACTTCCTGTTTCATGCACTGTACTTGTATGCTTAAAAACGGGATCCCAGCATCCACTGTGACCAAAGCAGAAGGAAGTGGAGGGCTTGAGAATCATGGGAAGGAAATGAGTAAGTGGGACCCAGATCTAGAGGGAAATGGGGCATGAAACTCAGGCAGAAGCTGAAAGGGTCATAGTTGCAGGGGGAGGAGGGAAAAGGGGAGCTTGGTCTGTATTATCTCACCGCCCTCTCCCTCCCAGCTGACCTGGTGAAACACAGAGGACAGGATTTCCTGTCATCATGCAGACCCAACATCTTGGGAGAGCAGGTCAAGCAAGAGAAATCACTCCGGGTAAGAACCACAATCTCCCTGGCACCCAGACAAGAGCCAAGGCAACAAGTTCCCCAGGGACAAAGAAGCTGCTCAATGCTGCATGCCATAGGGCTAAGGTGTCGCCAGGGCCAGGCAGGACACACCCAGCTGATGTCAAATGTGACTGTGCCCTATGGAAATGAGGGGCTGCCCCAGGTACCCAAAGCCCTGATTACAGGAATCCCACAGTGCAAGGATAGCAAAGGGTGTCCGGGCCCCACCTCCCAAATTTACAGCCAGCCCCTGAGGGCGAGAGATGCTGAAAGTGCCCACACTTCACTTCCAAGACAGGACAAGGAAGCAACACCTTTCTTGTCATTTTATTTTGGAGTCATACCCTGGCGTGCTCAGGTCAGGCCTTACTCCTGGCTCTGTGCTTGGTGATCACTCTTGGGCGGGACTCGGGATCATATGTGGTGCCAGGGATCGAATCCAGGTCAGCCATGTGCAAGGCAAGCACCTTACCCTTTGTATTATCTGTCTGCATAATCCCCCCCCCAAAAGGCAGCATTTTTTTAAGTTTTGGGGTCACTTCCAGCAAAGCTCAGGGGTCACTCCTAGCCCTACACTCAGTAATTACTCTTCACGGTGCTGGTGGGACAATATGGAATGCTGGGAATTGAACCCAGGTTGGATGTGTGTAAGGCAAGCAACTTGCCCACTGTACTCTCTCTCCAGGCCCTAAGAGGCAGCATCTTTGAAGCAACTAGACATGAAAAAGCTCCATTTCTCCTCTGGATTATTCCAAGGGGCACTCCTAGAGGTAGTGTCCATGACCAGGCATAATGCTAAGACTCTGTCCTGTCTCTGGAACACCAGTGGATGGCAGTCGAGACAGTGAGAAGGAGGGGAGAAACTGACAAAGACCATCTAATGAGATCCTGATTATGGCCCCGGCCCCTGCTAGGCACTGAGCATCCCAGTAATCTCCCAGGTAAAAACCTGCCCACATTCTTCAGGTGAAGAGATTAATGTGGAGTTTTTTCTCGTTGGGTCTAGGATTCTCAGTGTGAGCTCCACAGAGAGGTCTGAATTTTTAGGGGAGGTACCCAGATTCCTAAATTCTGTCAGCCAACTACCACATGGGTCCACCCTTCCCTCCCACCCTGGGTCTAATCTGTTTCTTCGCTATTGCAGACATCTTTACTATTGTGTGTCAATATGCAGACAGGCAAAACAACCTGAGCCCAAAGTAAAGGATTCCTCCTTTAGTCTGTCCCAGTGAGGGTGCTCAGAAGACTATGCCCTCATACCTCCTGATCCATTCACACATCTATGCTTGATACATCAATATAAGTCACTCATGCGTCTATGCCTGAGACATCAACATAATCCATTCATATATCTATACCTGAAACAACAACATGACCCATGAATGCATATATGCCTGAGTTATCAACATGACCCATGCATGCGTATATGTCTGAGATATCAACATGACCCATGCGTTCATATATGCCTGAGATACCAACATGACCTATGCATGCATATATGCTTAGATATCAAAACGACCCATGCATTCATATATACCTGAAATATCAGCGTGACCCATGCACACATGTATGCTTAGATATCAAAACTACCCACACATTCATATATGCCTGAGATATCAACATGACCCATGCATACATCTATGGCTGGGGAATGGACATAACTCATGTACACATCTTTGTCCTGGACATTAACATGACCCATGCAAACAACTACGCCCAGGACATCAACATGACCCATTCACGCATTTCTGCCTGAGACAGCAACATTACCTATTCATAGATTTATTCCCAGGACATCAAGTTGACCCAGCATGCATCATGTCTGGGACATAAACATGACCCAAGTGTGCATCTCTGCCTGGGATATCAAGGCTGGGATACTGCCGACTCTGTGTGCCTTTTGCAGTCACTTCCTATGTGTTTAAGAACATTTGGTTAAAATCCCAATTTGGCTATTTAATAGCTGCAAACTGGACAAAGAAAGCCAGCCCCCCTCTAAGATACTCCTCCCTCAGTGCTAACACAGGGCTATAGTTCCTGTCTCAGATGAGTTTTCAGGGATACCTTTGAAAATAATGAAGGGACCAGAAGTACTTAAAACAAAACCTGTTCAGACTCAGCAGGAAGCACAGGTCAACTGTCATCTCTTCTTTAGGGCTCTCTCCTGGTGCTTTTCTACCTTGCTGACCGGCAGGCTGCATCTGGGCTCCTTGTCTTCCCATCTGCTCCTGCTGTAACCAACAGACTCCGTGAACTGAGGACTGTGGTGTGTGTGTGTGTGTGTGTGTGTGTGTCTGTGTGTGTGTGTGTGTCTGTGTGTTGGGGGGAAGAGGGTTGCAGGGGACTTCCCTTTGGGGATTCAGGTAGCCTCCTAGCTTAGAGGAAGGACATTTTGAGTTGGCTCTGTCACAGATCAAGCCTAATTCTTGGAACCTCCTCTTGAAAAAAATCTCTGGGGTTTCCTTCCCACCACCTCCCTCTCAGCAAGAAAAGATGCAAGGAGGTTCGAGGGAGAAGGAAAATGTGAGCTTCCTGCCTCAGGGCCAGCTGCCGACAGATAACTCATCTCTGGTTTCCGGAAGCCTCAACTCTGAGCATTAATTTCTGCAGAAAAAAAATCCTCCCTGAGAGAAGGGGGTGGGCAAGAATGGAGAAAGCAGCAGGGAGAAAGACTGGAGTTCAGTTTTCCCACTTGCACACCTTGCCTTTTTCAGCTGAGGTATATTGTCTCCTAAATCTAATTATTTGCCCATCCCCCACACTCCTGGAGCAATCTATTCAGCCAGTGCCCAGTGGAAAATAGAGTACTCTGCAGTTAGCTCCTCTCTCTCTCTCTCTCTCTCTCTCTCTCTCTCTCTCTCTCTCTCTCACACACACACACACACACACACACACACACACACACACACACACACCCCAGGAGCAAGAACCCTCCAGCTCCACAACCATCTGCCATCCCTTACTAAAAACACCCAAAGAATAAAAGAATCCCTGGTCCCCACCCTCTACACACTCCCCTCAGGCCATCAAAAAAAGCAAAAGCACCTTTCAGACTCTCTTTGCTGAAACCTGCTGCTTCTTAGAAAAACCAGCAAACCTAAGCCATCACTATGTCACATTTTCTAATTCTTTCTTCTTGGTCGCACAAAGTCCCTAGGAGAGTTATCTGAAAAAGAGAGATACAGAGACAGAGAGACGAGACAGAGAGAGCCTGTGCCACCATTTGGTCACTCTCATTCCTGGAAGAATGTGTAACTCAAACCTCTAATCCAAAGAGGCTCCCCATGGCCAAACACAGCCCTGGCACGACTGTTTGGGGGGGAGGGAGCGGGGGCTGAGCTACCACATCAGCGGCCATTGAAGATTTTAAAACCAGAAAAGAGCCAGGACCAGCCCTCACTGGGGCAGATGGAACTTCAGGGCCAGCGGGACTGTGCAGCCGTGACTCAGGATTTCACGAGACTATGTCTGCTCTGAAAGGGCATTTTTCTTGCCTCGAGGGGCATAACAATGTGCAAGCTGTTTTCTAAGGCTGTGTCAAAGGCAAATACTCTGATTTATGATCTTCCTGTTGTCAGATCATATGCCCTGACTTTCAATTAAGGACAATTTTGCCCTTTGATTAAGTTGTGACATTCCTGATGAATTGGTCCTTCAAAGATCTCCACATTCTTCTTTTGATGGGTTTTTGAACTTGGCCATCCTGAGTCTCAAATTCTGGCTAAGAGTTACTTCAAAATTCACCTTCTGGGAGGCTGGAGCTATAGTACAGGGGGTAGGACGTTTGCCTTGCATGCGGCCAACCCAGATTGGATTCCCAACATCCCATATGGTCCCCTGAACACCACCAGGAGTATTTCCTGAGTGCAGAGCCAGGAGTAATCCCTGTGCATCGCTGGGTGTGACCCAAAAAGCAAAAAAAAAAAAAAAAAATTCACCTTCTGGGCAGGGAGAGAATAGGGGTTAGGGTATAGGCCTGGCATGCACCTGACCTGGGATTGACCATCGCCGGTGTGGTCTTGGTGGCAATTCCTGGCATCACAGGGCCTGCATAGCATTGCATCCTCAGTCTGTGGCATTGTCCCACCTGCCCAGATGGCAAAGTAACACCGGGAACCACTGCCCCCTCTCCTAAGCATCATTTGGCACCTTCCTCCACCCCCACAAATACGCTTGCAAAAATGGAAACAAACTCATTTTTAATCACATACCTTGGAAGAACAGGCCAAATGTTTGTAACGACAGCATTACAAACAATCACATCACAGTCATAAACAATTACCAACATTACACCAGGACCCAGTTACATACAGCTTGCACCCTTCTGGTTTTCCTTTAGATGGCCTACAGTTTCAGTGAATTCACATTTCCCAGACACATGCTAACTCCACAGTGAGAAACATAGACAGGGATGGCTTGGGGTGAAGCAGAGAAGCTAATTTAGTTTTTGACACTGGAGCTGGAGAATCCATCACAGTTTATTACGGTTTGGCTTGAACAGAATGGAGAACCAAGAGACTCATTTCCTCTTGTTCTTTTCTCTGTGGAAAGGAGAAATAGCTGGCTCCCCTGGTAAGAACACAGCCTCACCCAAGCTTCAGGTCCAGCACATTCTTGGGGAAGTATGTCCCCCACACCCCTCTCGTTCAAAGTGAACGCACCTCATACAAAGTGAGAGGGAAATCTGTATTCAGTACCATCCATCACACTGCACTGAGTTCCTGCCTAGCCCCACCCAACACTGATCACTTTGTTACTGCTGAATTTTCACAGAACTAGGAATGATGGCTAGACTACATTACACATTGGACCCTGTGTTAATGTTTTCAAATATGTTTTTAGTATTCTGTCAACTCTCCCAACCACCATGATGTACAGTAGTTTAAAAAAAAAATGAAGAAAGTTGCCCTAGGTCATACAGCAAGATTAATTTTGATTCCCAGTCTCTGAATCCAAAAGCAACTTTTTAAAGATATTAAAACATCTGTTGAACTTGGTACAGACCTTTTTTTGCCAGGAAATGGTCATGACTGATTGAAAAATAGGATACGAAATAGCTTAGTCTTCTGCACCTCCATTCCTGTTATCCCCTTCCCTCACTCACACTCTCCCTATTGGCCAGGCCTGTTTAGTTCATGGTTCCATTCTATAAACAGGCCAAAAGGAAAAAGAAAAAAAGAAAAGAAAAAAATCAACATCCAACTGTCAATTTGAATGTAACCAGAGAGCAGCATGTCTATGTGGGCCCTTTAATTACTGAAATAAGGGGCAATTATGTTTATTTCCCCATAAGAACATGGAGGGTTCAGATCGCCTTATTCAAGTGTGACCTATGGACCTTGAGTGCAGTTGAGAGTCTCATTTGCTCCCTGAGTCTCTGGAATGTGACTCATGCCAGAGTCTCCATCCTCACCACCCTCTTAACGAAAGCCGAAGAAGATGGAAGGCACAGAAACATGGGTCAAAAAAAAACAGAGTTTAAACATTTTGACTTTGACTTTCTGATGGTCTCAATTCACATCTGAGCAAGTAGTTTCAAATCCCAACCTTAAGTACTTCTTATAGAAGTACTTAAGACACGGCTCACAGCCTAGGAGAGAAGGCAGCTCCCTACCTCCAATGAGGGAAAGGAGGACTAGGGGAGTGTTCTGCTCCTGGGAAGGGTGTTTGGAATCAGAGCTGAGGATGAAAGAGAGGTCCAGGAGACCAGGGGAAAGGAACGATGGCTGAAACACTGAAACCATCAGCCAACTCTTCCTTCCAACCTGAAACCTCTCTCTGAAACAACAACCAAGCACAAAGAACACTTGGGTTTCTCTGAACCAACCTGCATCACCAGTGTGACTTTCAAAAACCTACCGCTAAAGTGATGGTCCTTGGAGAAGGGGCCTTTGGGAGGTTTAGATGAGGGCATGAAGACAAAGTCACAGTCGTGGGATTAGGGTCCTTCTGAGAAGGACAACCAGAGGGTTTGCTCTCTCCCCATTGGGTGCACAAAGATGTGGTCATGTGAGGGTCCAGCAATACAGCTAGACAGTGGCCAGGAAGAGAGTCCTCAGCAGAACCACAGATGCCCACATCCTCATCATGGACTTCCCACTCCCCAGGACAGTGAAGAATAACTGTCTCTTATTTAAGCCACCCAGTGCATGGGATTTGTTAGAGAAGTCAGAACAACCCTGCACAAGCAGGAGATCACTTCTGGACTCTGATGTTTATAGTTATATGATCTTGGACAAGTTGGTTTTGCTTTTCTTAGCCTGAGTTCTCTTCATTCTTAATCACATGCCTTGAACGAACAGGCCAATAGTCGCTCCAGGAGGCCCTGGGCAGGGTGGAGTGTGTTGATGCACGTGAAGTGTTTTTCCTGGTACCTCCAATTTCCTTTGGTTCCCCTTCCCCCTGCACATAGAGAATGTGGGACTCGCCACCCCATCATTGTACGTCCCCCCTATGCATGCTACAGTTGATGTGTAAACAAGCAGTTGTCAAGTTCAGCCAACAGATGTGGGTTTTTTTGTTGGTTTTCTTTCTCTTTCTTTTCCTTTTTTTTTTTTGAGGGGGGATACACTCATCAGTGCTCAGGTGGCTCAGTGCTCAGTGGCTCTGTGCTCAGAAATCATGCCTGATGAGGTTTAGGGGACCATCTGTGGTGTCTGGGACCCAACCAGGGTCAGCCACATACAAGGCAAGTGCCCTCCCCACTGTCCTTTGCTCTGGTGCCCATAGGTGTGTTTTGTTGGCCAATAACCATGGGTAAGCAAAAAGTTTAGGTTATTTAATCCACACTGAAAAGCCACGAAATGTCACATCGAATCTCAACTTCTGGTCTTTTTGAGAAATAAGATGGCTTTTCTTTCAATGAGGCAACCCCTTTGACAAGGGTGGGGCTGACCTCCCAGTACCTAAGTCTTAAAGTCCTGCTTACTACCTGCAGGCTTCTAACGTCACAGCTGCTGGGCCTGTGAAATGTGCCATGGGTTAAAATTTTCTGAGCTACCCACAAAAAAAGGCCTTTACGTGAAATTTTAGGATAGGAATTCTGAAGTGAGGAATGATGAACATGTTCTGAGGCACTGATTTATTTACTTTATTTCTATTATGTGCTCAGGAGCCCTTACTCCAAGATCTTAGTTCTTGGGACTAAAATTGAGCTCTTACAACTCAGGACTTGGCCGACCTAGCTTTGCCCCTGTCACTCAACTTCTTGGGACCTCAGTTTCTACTTCTGTAAGGAGACACTTTGAGCTAGTTGATCTCTATTGTCTCTTTCCATATCTGTATAATTATGATGTGAAATTCAAGTACAGGGGTAGAAATTTAACACAACTCTGTTCACCTCTGAGTTCAGACCATTTCAATGAAAGAAAGCTATTGAGAAACACACACACACACACATACACACACACACACACATACACACACCCTCAGTGAACCTTAACTGAATGTAAACAGGATTCAAATAATGACCTTGTATATTGTTCTGCCCCTTCCAGGGTTGGTTCAGCCCTTCACACACCAGAGAGGAATGAACACCAGGGCATGAAAATACCTGATGTTTGATCCAGTCCCCAGAAGAACTGGATTTTGGGTCCCTGTCTGCCTCTCTGCCCTCACATCACCAAAACACTCAACTGCACCCCCAGCCAACCCCAAGAACCTTGTGCACCTGGGTCTACTTTCAGTTCCTTTCTCATTGCCATCACAGGACATTTGTCCTTGTATTTTCCACCACATAGAGCCAGTTCACATAGTGAATTCCCACGGTCCTTAGATTACATTCACCTTTCTGGGCCTCCTTGGCAAGCATAAATGATCCTTAGAGTTGCTTTCATCACGACATCTGTGTTATTAACACTGTCTCAGTGCTCATTCACATTTCACAGGTGTCACTGACTAGATTCCCAACTGGCTATAAGTTCCAGGAGGGCAAGTCCATGTCTGTGTGTGTTCATTGTATCCCATTAGTACCTGGCCATCAGAATGGTATATCAATAAATGAGAAACAAACATTACTCTCCTAGGAAAATTCTGGAAGGCAATGAACTCAGTACAACCATGTCTCTGGAGGGTTGTATTGCCCACACATCACAAAGGTGTGACACTGACGGTAGAGCCACAAGTACTAAGAACCCCATTGTGATTTATAAAACACAACCCAGACATCAGCAGAAGCTATGGAAGTGGGCACAGTTACTTCCGGTCCCTGTTTGACAGAAGAGAAGAACACAGCACAAATAAGTTAAAGAGTCAGGGCTGGAGCAATAGCACAGTGGGTCGGGCATTTGCCTAGCACTCAGCTGACCCGGGTTCAATTCCCAGCATCCCATATGGTCCCCCGAGCACTGCCAGGAGTAATTCCTGAATGCATGAGCCAGGAGTAACCTCTATGCAGTGCTGGGTGTAACCCAAAAAGAAAAAAAAAAAGAAGAAGAAGAAGTTAGGGAGTCAATTAGCAAAGGGAAAACAAATTCCTATACAGCAGTCTGGCTCCAACTACTTAAGCCATCTTATCTTATAAAAACGGTGCCTCCTCATTAATTAGGGTACAATACTGTTCACAAGTAGATGACAAGACCCATCTCTGTCAATTCTCTACTCTCTGCATGCCCCTCTTCCCCCCAACACCTCCTACTCTCTGTGTGCAGAACGTCTCCACAGAAGAAGGCCTTGGAACTTTGCAGTAAGAACAACCTCAAAGCCAACAAAAACAAAACCAAAAGAAGCAAGAGGAACTAAGGGGGGGGGGGGGAGAAGAAAGAAAAGGAACAGCTTGGAGATAAGGCTCCTGGGGTGGGGGGTGGGTATCACCAGCTCAGGCCCAGAAGGGGAAACAGGCCCCCCCATCCCACCAGTCACCTACCTGATATTTTCATTCAGGGCATACAGCTCATTGCTTTGCAAGCCACCGCCTTTAAAAACGTTGATCACGGCAGTCTGGACGCTGTGGGGAAATAGAAATGACCCCTGGTTAGAGGATCTGCCTCCCGGGGACATCTCAACAAGCAGCTCGGGGCTGAAGGCGGCTGGGAGGGCCAGGAAACCCGTGGCACAAACACAGCCACGATTTCCATCCCTGGAATCCATCACTTCCTTCCCAGGGTCCTTGGGGAGGAAGGAAGAAGAAAGAACCCGAAAGCGGTGCCTTCCCCCACCCCCCACCCCCATCCTACACACACTTTCTCGAAGGCCTTCCTCTCTGGCTTCAGAGCAGCCCAGCTGGAGAGCGGCAAAAACAAAGACCAGGCAGGCGGGAGCAGCCTCAGGAAACTGAATGGCCCTGGCCACAAAGACTCAAAAATGGCGTTTGCAGTGACCGGAGCCGGTCTGTGCCTAGAGAACGGCTTCCCAGCCCCCAGGCCCCTGTCTTCACAGGTGGATTGCACGTCCGAAGCTCCTAGGAAATGACGATTCCTTGCCTTTTTAATCATGTCCTTGGAATAATTTCATGAAAGCCTGCCTCGCAGGTGAGTCCCTTGGGGAGACACAGCCAAGTCCTCACTCCGCCGTGTCTAGAAGCCCAGCCCAAATCATTTTTGTTTTTCTTTGGTTTGGGGGCCACACCCAGCAATGCTCAGGAATTACTCAGGAATTATTACAGCCAGGCCTGTGTTCAGGAATAGTTCCTGGCAGGGCTCAGTGGACCATATGCGATGTTAGGGATTGAACCTGGTTGACTGCATACAAGTACCCTACCTGCTGTACTACCTCTCCCACACCTGATAGCAGTCTCTCTCTTTTTTTTTTAAACTTTTTTTTTCTTTTTGAGTCACACCCGGCGATACTCAGGGGTTACTCCTGGCTCATGCACTCAGGAATTATTCCTGACGGTGCTCGGGGGAACATATGGAATGCTGGGAATCAAACCTGGGTTGGCCGCGTGCAAGGCAAATGCCCTACACTCTGTGCTATTGCTCCAGCCCCTTGATAGCATTCTTTTGGGGGGGGGGGGGAATTACACTCTTGTTTTCATCAAAAGCCCTAGTTTTTTTTTAAAGCACAAGGATCCATTTGACATCAAAACCTTTTAGAGCCTTCTCTCCATAAAGATTGTATCAATTCGCTCACACTCATAAAGTCCAAAACGACCCAATGAATTCATGAATGCTTTAAGATAATGATGCATTTTAATGTAACCAGACACTGCACTAATGTGAAAAAGAAAAAAAAACACAGTAGCCACAGGTGTGCAAAACTGCATCAAATTCACCTCTACTCCATGCATGGGGCACAAAACGTAGGCCTGAGGCTGGAGAGATGGTACAGCGTGTAGAACACTCACCTTCACACAGCTGACCTGAGTACAATCCCCAGTACCACGCACAGTCCACCAGCACCCTGAGGAGAAGTGATCCCTGAGCACAGTCAGGTGTACACTTCCTTCACCACACACACACGCACACACATAACACACACGCACACATGCACGCTCACACGTAAGCACACATGCACACTCACACGTACGCATACACGCACCCACATACACACGCACACATATACACACGCACGAACGTATGCACGCATGCACACACACACGCTCACACATACGCACACATGCATGCACATACACACACGCACGTATGCACGCACGCACACGAGCACGCATACACACACACACACGCACACACACACCCCACATGTGAACTAAATCTAATTTACGACAGTGGTGTATAAAACATCAGCTAGGCTTGATTTAGGGCAGCTCCGGGGTTCCAAAGGACAGATGATAATCCCTGATTTATGCAGGATCATAGTGAACTTTCAGACTCACATCTTACCTTCCCCCAAGGTGCTTAATGTTATTTATAAGGCCCCACCCTGGGGTGCCTTGTAAGTCTGGGGTGTGGCTAGTGAGCAAGAAAACTAATCGTTATATTCCCATTCAACTGTCCCAGCCTGATTAACAGATGCTATAGCCCTGGGGGCTCACTCCCACCCGCCCCCCACTCCTATCCCCGCATTTCCCCTCTACTACAAGAAGGACAAAGTTCTATGTAGGAACTCACTCTCTTCATCAACTGCCCCTGTAATTATGACTGAGCCTGAGATCTCAGAAGGTACAGGAGCTCGGCCGGGCCCCTGACAGCCCTCCAAGTGTTCCTCTCTCACCTGTTCCAGGCGGAGTTGGAGCTCAGCTGCAAAGCCTGCCGGGCTGCCTGGAATCGGGGGAGATCGCTGAGCACTGGGGAGCTCATGAAGCGAGGTCGGGGCCTGCGGAAGGAGCCCATCTTGTGGAACTCGCTGGGTAGGCTGGGCGCGAAGCCGCGGGTCATAAGTCCAGGTAAGGGGGCAGCTTCTCCGCTGGACCAGAAGGTTCTGACCGCTCACAGACAGGGCTTCCCCCAGGCACTGTCTTCCGGTCCAAGGGCTTTCTTTTTAAAAAAGACAAATCCTGCTGACACCTGAAAAGAAAGGACAGCTTTGACTGAAAACTCCTGGGCTGAGTGCTGGAGGAAGTTGGCCGCGAAAACCCTGGAACAGCTCCTGACCCCACAGTAACCCTGTGGGTTCCCATCCACAAGTTTCTGCAGGTCTCCTTTTGGCTGTAATTGTGGGGTCACGTCAGAGTGGGAAGGCAGGGTGGGAAGGACAACAGGGCCAGGTTGAGGCCAGTCTTAGAGAAAAGTGATCTCTAAGCTGTGGTTCTTACACACGCCCATCCGAGCCGGGACACTGGCTGAGTTTCTGCAGACGCTGCAAAAAAAAAAAAAAAAAAAAAAAGGTGCATTGACAGATGGTTGGGGGGTGGCATGGGAGAGAGCTCCCGTGGCAGGGAATAGGCCTGATGTGTGCGAGGTTCTGGGTTCAATCCCTGGCCCAACTTGTTCCCTGAGCACCACCAAGTCCAGCAAGCATGGTCCTGAGCCCCCCATGAATGAATACCAACTGGGTGTGGTCCTACAAAGTAAGATTTTCTAAGTGAAACTGCGTCAGAAGAAAGACAAATGCCAGATGGTTTCACTTGTTTGTCGAATAGGAAAAGTGATAAGGAATACACAGAGCAAAAAACTCAGCATCATTCTGACACCAAGAACTGAGGTTAGCCAAGGGGAAGGCAGCGCGAGCTATGGGGGTTTAGAGTGGGGTTTGGGGATCAGGACTTTGTAGGTGGATGGAACCTCTAGCAGACCGAGGCGAAAGTGTGAACTTGAACTCTTCCCAGGTTCAAAATCAAGGAACTAAAAAGCGGCAAGATTTTTCAAAGTGCTCTTTACCAGCAAAGCTACGTGGAGTGTGGAGGGAATGCATTTTTAATTTCATATAGATCATTTACTTGTCTTGTAATTCAACAGCTATTAAGATCAACCTTGAACCAAAGTCTAGGGTACACAGGAGCAAAACAAAGCATGGTCTGTCTTGCCCGTGCCAACCCAGGGCTCCACTTGGGATAGCGCCAAAGCAGGAATGGTACCTTGAGTCACTGTTCGTGATTTCCCCGCTTGAATTTCCAATGTGCTTACATGCATCTGGACTCTGACACAAAACTAGGTCTACCATATAGTTCACTGCAACTGCTGCTTGATACATAACCCAGTGGTAAACAAAACATCTTTATTTGATGCACAATGCTTTTATTCCAAATTCCTGGAGTTTCTTCACTTCTCCTCACTCTTTCTGTGCCATCCATCTGAATGCATCAGTTGAGGGGGGTGTTATTTATTAAGCACTGGGCATTACAGAGCATCTAAGAATTTCTAAGACCTGGTCCTTGGTCTCAGAGGCTCGTGGCTGTTGAGAGAAGTCTTGGCTCCTGTGTTTGTTTATGCGATGAACAGGGGGAGCATGTACCCACCAGGAACATGCAGAGGCACTCTAGGTATCGTGGGGGCTAGGGGGGGCAGAGAATAGCATCTCTACCCCACTGTGCAGCTGAGCAACAGCAAGCTGGGTTCCACAGCTGTATTTCCTTTCTAGCTTTTTGAAGGTGTCCACTGCCCAGATGGTTCTCCTTTCCTCCATGCTTATCTTAATCCAATTTCCCCTGAAATTGAAGCTAGGTTCAAGGACTCTGTTCCCGGGAGCACTTCTGGGGAGATTTTATGGCTTCCAGGTTAAAGGTGATGGCTTTGGAGTGAACCTGGGTTCAAGGGTTAGTGAGGTCGTACCCACACCGTGTGCACCTGGGCAGCTGCGTCTAAGTCCTCAGCTGTGGTCAGCTCCTAGGTGAATAATAAATGAGCTCCTGAGCACACCCTGCAGAGGAGGACCCCAGGAGACCCCGGCTCCTGGGCCATTTCCATCTCCACTGAACTCGGGCTTGTTCTAGTTCTTCTGGACCCATCTTTCCATTCCTAACTCTTGCTTTATTTTGCAGCCACCCCCTTGCCCCCCTCCATAGTCCTCAGAGGCATCTCTCTGGAGTGCTGAGGGACCATGATGATCTGAGGACAGAACCCAGGGCTCATTTCATGCAAAAGCACATCCTCCAGCCCTTTGCGCCATCTCCCTGGGTACCCTGTTTATAAGAGATAAAATGTGAACCTAGAGTGAACCTTCTCTAGTGAACCTCAAGTTTCAATGGCAGACTCAGAGTGCATCTTGGGGCTCACCAGCATGAAGGGTGGAAGCCACCACCAACCAGCAAGGATCCCGCCCCTTTCTTCTCAAAGTCTTTAGCACAGAAGCACTCTCGTTGCCCCCTTCCTCATGAACAGGGTGCCAGCCATCCCCCCACCCACCCACCTCAACTGATACTGAAAGAGAAGATGCTCCAGCCAGAAAGGTCATTCAACCTATGGGCTGGCAGCAGGAGTAGCTGTCTCGGCTCTCACTGCAGCCTGTGAAGAAAGGGGAACCCACCTCGGTGCCACCTCCACCCTGCCAGGGTGAGAGGCAAGGCCTGAGGCAATCCCACATGAGGCCTAGAGAGGGCGCT
Organism: Sorex fumeus; assembly: GCF_029834395.1. Lineage (NCBI taxonomy): Eukaryota > Metazoa > Chordata > Mammalia > Eulipotyphla > Soricidae > Sorex > Sorex fumeus. Next base: position 18,997,546 of record NW_026606064.1, read on the forward strand.
GGAGGTCCAAGAGCCCCAGGAAACAATAGCCCAGTGACAATGAACTTGTCAGGCCAAGGGCCAGAAAAAAGAAATGGCTGGAATCTCTTGAACTTTTTTCCCCCCTAAGGAAAGCAGACTAGTGAGATATTGTCTTTCATGCTCTCACCCCATCACCTCTCCCCCATTTCTAGAAGGAGCCAACAGTAGCAACAGCACACCTACTTTTTTAGGGGGGTGAGGTGGGGTAGGGAAGGGTAGTGGAGTTGAGATCACACAGGCAGTTATTACCGAGGAACACAGGTACGATGGATTTGAGTTGGGGTCGGTAGCATACAAGGCAAGCAGCTTAACCCCTGCACCTTCTCCCTCCCTGACCCAGTTATGGGGTGCGATGGGACCTTGGCTCCAGGTCAGAGGGTCTCCATCATACTTAGTCTTTGACAAAGGAGCAAGAAATGTGAAGTGGAACAAAGAAAGCCTCTTCAAAAAGTGGTGCTGAGAAAACTGGATAGCTACCTGCAAAAAAAAAAAAATGAACTCTGACCTCTGTCTAATGCCACGCACAAAAGTCAGATCAAAGTTGAGTAAAGACTTCAATATCAGACATGAATCCATAAGGTACATAGAGGAAAATGTAGGCAGAACTCTCCATGACGTGGAAGCTAAAAGTGTCTTTAAGGATGAAACAGAGGGTCTCCATCACACCTCTAGGAAAGTGCAGAGATCTAAGCACGTCCATGAATGAAGAAAAAGGAAAGAAAGGTTGGTCAAGAGACAGTGAAGGGAATTCAGGCGTTTGCCTTGCACATGGCCAAGCCCGGTTTGATCCCAGCTCCACACATGGTTCCCCCAAGCAACACCACCAGGAGTGCTCAAGGAGTGCAGAGCCAAGAATACATCCTGAGCACAGGTGGCTGTATTCCCCTACAGGCTTCCAGGATCCTTTCTGACCAGCTGGGGCACTTGCTGACCCAGTGTTGTTCACTCTCGAGAGCATCTGCCTTGCCGCCCTGGCTTCAAGAACCAGCCCAGTGCAACTTGGCCTGAAATTACAGGATACTGACTCCTTTTACGAGCCTCCTCACCCCGAGGGGCTGGCACCACTGCTCACTCCCCGGGTGCTGGTGCAGGAAAGCCGAAAGAGGAGCAGGGGAGCAGTTCCAGGGGCTTTCTGTCCACCTTCCTTCCGCTCACCAGGAGCTGCCCCTGACCCCTCTGCATCTCTGTTAGTGCCTCCCCTCCCCTGCGCCACTCTCCCCAGCGAGGGGCAGGGACTCCCTGTCCATGGTAACTCCCTCTTTGAAATAAGGGCAGTTTCCGGCCAGAAGGATGGTGACTATAACTCCCCTGGACTTGGTTCTCCTCACTGTCATCTGCAGTGCAGACAAACTCGTATTCCTACTTTTGGGCAGAGCCCGGGGCTGGGGGTGTGGGTGGTGGTGGTGAGGGAAGGGGGTGGTCAGAACACCCCCAGGGAGGAAGCTACTGGCTCTCAAGGAGTATCCTCCTGCCACAACGCTGGCCTGCCAGGCACAGGCTTGTCCTGACCTAAATGTGACGAATCAGAAAATGACAAGGCAGATAGGACTGGAGTCCATCCAGAGCTCTGCTGAGGGTAGAATGAAAACGGGGCTCACAGAAGCAGAGGAACTGCTACCGTTTCTGACCACAGCCCAGCCCCCCAGGCAGCACCACACACTCCCTGGACCCTCAAGCAAATCTCAGTTCACTGCAACAGAGGAAGGAAAGGAGAATGGCCAGTGATCTTATTCCATCCTCATAAAGCTCTACGTGAAGATCAAAGATGTTAAGTAACCTCTCAGAAGTCACACAGTCAATAGTTGCAACTCATGGGCTGACACCCAGACCATCCTAATTTCAGAGCCCATTCCCACTTCATCCCGTCCCCAAATAGGGCCCCAAAAGCCAGATTCAAAGCCACCAAACTAGTCAGGAACATCCAGTCATGACATTTCTTATCAACAATTAAAGATAAAAAGATAAACAAATGCACAGAACTCTATGACCTCATTTGACCAGAGCAAAGGCAGCAGGGAGGAGAAGGGAAGAACCGAGAAAGAGGCAGGGGGCACGGGGGAGGAAGATCGTACAGCAGGTAGGGTTTTTGGCGCGCAGCTGTCCCAGGTTCGATCCCCGGCATCCCAGATGGTCCCCTGAGCACTCTGAGGAGTAATTCTTGAGCGCAGAGCCAGGAGTAACCCCTGGACAATGGCCAGGTATGGCCCAAAATATCCAACCTCCCACCCTATCCCCAAACAAAAATACAACCGAAAAAGGAGAAAGTGTGGGCCACCTTTATCTGACACCTGACATCTGGTGTCACTGGCTCTGTGACCAGGGCAAGCTACTTAACTGCTTCTTTATTATATTATTATTATTATTATTATTATTATTACTATTATTATTATTTTCCTTCGTCCCTCTCTGAGAGCCCAACAAACTACCAAGAGTATCTCGCCCGCATGGCAAAGCCTGGCATGCTACCCGTGATGTATTCAATATGCCAAACACAGTAACAACAAATCTCACGATGGAGACATTACTGGGCCCACTTGAGCAAATCGATGAACAATGGGAGGACAGTGACAGTGACAGTGATGATGATGATGATGATGATTATCATTATTTTGTCTAGTTCTCCCTCTCAGAGAACCTAGCAGGCTACTGAGAGTATCTTTGTCCACACAGCAGAGTCTGGCAAGCTCCCTGTGGCGTATTTGACATGACAAAAACCAGTAACAATGATGGGTATGATTGCCCTGACCCTGAAAGAGGCTCCAATTGGCACTTGCTAAAATCTCAGGGCTAGGACAAATGGAGGCATTACTGGTGCCTGCTCGAGGAAATCAATGAATGACAGGATGACAGTGACAGTGACTTTATTTTGCTTGGGAGCCACACCTAGCAATACTCAGGGGTTATTCCTGGTTCCACGCTCAGGAATCACTCCTGGCAGTGCTCAAGGGATCAAACCCTAATTTCTATGCTGGGGATGGAACTCACATTGGCCGCATGCAGGGCAGATGCCATTTAACCACTGCACTATCTCTATGGCCCTAACTATTGTTGAGACCCCACTTCTTCCTGCATGAAATGGTCATGTGAGGTCACTGAAGATAAAATGAGCACATATTTGTGAACAACTTAGAACAGTGCCTTGACAAACAGCCAGTGCCCTAGAAGTGCTTGTTAAATAAATAACTAGTTCTTTCTAAAGCTTCAGGCAGTGAGGATGGAGAAACAACAGTTTCTGGCTTCTCAGCAACACCTGAAAAACACTACATTCCAGCAAGGTCCCTCTTTCGGTCCCCTGGGGCATCACCAGAGCTTTGCTTCTTAGTTCTTTGGTCACTCAGGACATAAATGACTGGTCCTTCGCTTCTGTGTACCAAGTTCATCCATTTAGAAGTCTTCCCACACCTTAGCCCACTTAGCAGACAGGGTACTGATCCCATCAGTTTAGGGAGCTGCAGCTTAAGCAGCTGAGGGACCTGCCCAAGGCTGGGAGCCTGTAGTTGGCTCTGTAGGTGATTTTTTTAAAAAAATTTACCTATATTTAAAAAATATTTTCTTTTTTTTTTCTTTTTGGGTCACACGTGGCAATGTACAGGGATTACTTCTGGCTCATGCACTCAGGAATTGCTCCTGGTGGTACTCAAGGGACCATATGGGATGCTGGGAATTGAACCTAGGTTGGCCGTGTGCAAGGCAAATGCCCTATTCATTGTGCTATCACTCAAGTCCTAAAAATATTTTCATGGTAAAACACACCTTATTCTATCTATGTGTTTCTTAATTTGGGATTTTGGACCACACCCCGCAGAGGCACTCAGGGTTCATTTCTGGCTCTGTGCTCAATCCCGGCTGTGCTCAGGGGGCCACGTGTGGTGCTGGGATCAAACTGGAGGCAAATTCTTACTCCCTGCATTATCTCTCTTGGGCTGGAGCGAGAGCACAGTGGTAGGTCGTTTGCCTTGCGCGCAGCCAGCTCAGCACACAGAGAGCCCGGCAAGCTACCGAGAGTATCTGGCCCACACAGCAAAGCCTGGCAAGCTACCCGTGACGTATTCGATATGCCAAACACAGTAACAAGTCTCACAATGTTACTAGGCCCGCTTGAGCAAATTGATGAACAATGGGAGGACAGTGCTATAGTATTATCTCTCTGACCCTTAAACATACTCTTTAAAGGAGTATAAGGGCTGGAGAGATGGTTAGAGGTGCGTACCTCGCCTGTGCAAGGACCCAAGTTTGACCTCTGGCACTGCATGTCCCCAGCTGGCACTGCTGGACAGAGGACTTGAACAGCCTTGGACCAAAGTGGCACCACAACGCCACCCCACATTGATCTGTACGGCTGTGTTGGTTGAGTCTTGTTGGGAGAGGGCCCCTGAGCCCTGCCAAGGAGGGCATCCCCTCTCCCCACTCAAAATAAATACACACATACATCTTAAATAAGCAAATGAACTACTGCTTGCCTGAGAAATAGAATGTTGATAGAAAATTCTGAATTTTTTCATAGCATATGCTTGCTTTTTTTTTTGCTTTTTTATTTTTTGCAGACAGTATTTGATGAATGCCTGTTGTCTATTTTTATGACACCTTGCAGACAAGCTGACTGAACAACAGACATTTATTTTTTCATGGTCCTGAAGGCCAGAGGAGCCAGCCAGTGGGGCACTCTCCTGGCTTGCCTGTTCCTGCTCAGTGCCTCCCAGGACCTCCGCTCTATGGACACAGTCCTTGCTGTCTCTTTGGGGCCAAAGCTCCTTTTCTTAAAAGGTACAGTTGTAATGGATGGGCTCACTCTGACAGCCTCCTTTTATAGCTCCCCACCCCCAGCCCTGCTAGGAAGACCCTCTCCACACACACAGTCCCATTGTAACTGAGTGTGAATATTTACCCAGACAAACTGGGGCTGGAGAGGGACCCAACTCAACTGTAACAACCAGCATCACCATCATCATCATCATGACAGTGTTCTTTCTTTGGCATCTCTGAGCAAAAAAAAAACAAACAAACAAACAAAAAAAAAAAAACCTACTGTGTTGGGACTGGTGTTCTCTTCTGCCAGGTCCAGAGAGTTAACCACAAAAAAGATGTGCTTTCACAAATAATTTCCACTTTCAGTGCAAGCTTCAGGGACCTGAAGAGCTGGGTTTTTGGATTTCTGGGAGCCTGTGGGTATCAGGTGTGGGCCGGGATCATGCCTCTCCCAGACTTGCCTCCCAGGGCTTTCTGTGAAAACCCCCCACATTCAGGATTCAGGATGTGCTTCCTGGAGAGGTCAGACACAGGGCCAGAGGACCTCAACAGTGGCACTGCGTCGGGGCCAGCGGGGGAAGAAAGGGGTGAACCCAATGGAAAATGCAAATGAATTCCACTAAGGCTCCAACTCTTGGCTCTGAATAAGGAAGCAGAATTAAGAGTACAACTTAAAATAAAGAAGTGGCTGGTCACCATAACCGAAACTTCCAGGAAAAGGCTGTTCTGAGTTTCAATTACAAGAGGGTCAAAGAGAACAACACAGGTGACCACCTGGAAAGCCAAGAGTAGGCAGTGCTCTGAGGAATCAGACAGACAGACCACTCTCCTCATCCCCTCACCAGCCCCAGACAGCCAAGAAGCTCTGTCCCTGAGTCATAGTGTAGAGAAATGAAGACCTGGTGTCTTTCAAAATTTTCATGACCCAACATGGTCTCTGAACTTCACAGACCCATTCTCTAACAGCAGCCAGAAAAATCTTTATGATGGTGACGACAATGACCACAACAATGATGAAGATGATGGAACCATTTACTGAATACCAACTATGCAGCAAGCACTTGACAGGTATTACTCAGGATTTCTAAAACAGAAAAAAAAAAATGGTAGGAGGTGTTCGTTGGAACCCGTTAATGAAACAGAATTTCACAACACCTCTGGCAGAAATACATATTCTGAGTCCTGACTTGAAATGTGTGTTTTATAGTGTAGGCAACCCCACAAATTGTTTTTGCAAGACCCTGTGAATTATTCCCATCTCTATCTTAGAAACACAGAAATGGAGGTGCCAAACCTGTGTCAAGCCACAGAACTTGGCTTGGTGCTGGAACTTGGGGGTGCTGGAACCCAGGAGTTCATTGCTCCCCTTTGACGTGACTTCAATGACGTGAGTTCAATGCTCACGTCAAGCTGTGCCTTCAATGTCTTCAAAGACTCCTAACTATGCTTAGAATAACCAAGCCACATCCTCATGTCCTTGACCTCTTGCCACTCTCCACATCAGCTCATTGACCTTTAGTTCCTCAAAAACCACCTGCCCCAGAACATTCCCCCATACTGTGCCCTCTGGGGTCCTACCCACTTCTCCAGCACAACCCCCAAACCCTAGATGACCCATCCTATCCTCATACAAAGATACCCTCCTTTCCCCGTTGAGTTGGCCACATTATCTCCCAAAGCACCCTCCCTCCTCCTTGTCCATCTGGTCAAGTTCGAGCTCCGTGAAACACAGAGCCGTTACTGTGAGGTACGGGGCCTGTCTGTCTAAGATGTACGTACATGGCTGAGGACAGCACAGGAATTCCCAGAGCTGATGAAGGTGCAAACTCATCAGAATGGCACGAACACTGGGAGGCACCACGTCAAGGGAAGTGGAATTAAGGGCCAACGTGGAATGCCAACCCCTAAAACCACCTTCGGCTTTACTCTAGAAAAACATCTTGGAACCAACATCTGACTAATCTGAGTTCAGACCCGACCCTTAACACCTTCTTAGCTGGGAGGCCTGGCTCTGATTCCCAAACTCTCCTCTGTTGTGAAATGAATGGTGCTTATCTCACTGTTGATAAGATGGAAGGAAGGAGATAACCAAGATCATGGCCTGCACCAGTTTAGGGGCTGCAAACATCAGACTTGTATTCATTCACTTGTTTACAAAACACCATGTTCTTCACCCAACCGTGGCTGACTCCCAAGGGTGACATCTGGCCTGAATGCCCGATGACCAGTGGCACTCGCCCTGTGTGAAAGTTGACTCAGCCAGGCCAGCCGCCACGCAGGGGAAATCTGCCAAGGTCTACCAAAAACGGCAAAGGCTGTACCCTCTGACCCAGCAAGTATACTTCCAGGAATCTTACCCCAGGCAGGCATAGCAAGGAACTTACGTAACACAGGTTTTCACAGCAGCCTTCCTTGTTAGAGCAATAGGTTGGAAATAACCTTAGTGCTCAGCTATGAGGCCTGGCTATATCCGGCAGGGGGATTCCAGACCCTGGAATCCTCTTGCGTGAAAAGGAAGAAGAAAGTTCATTTTGTACAGACTAGGGGCCTCTCCAGGGGATGCTGAAGTATGCTAAAATCTCAACATGAAATCATGAGCAAGTAACGCTGCCCTCCATGGAAGGAAAATTGGAGGAAAGAGACGGATGAATTCCATTCCCCAGAAACTGCTGGTTTCCTGCCAGGGCAGGGACTCGCGTGGGAGGAGGCTGTTCTTTATGAACCCCTTGACACCTCCTGAATTTTGAAATCTGACCTTGTGTAATTTATTCAAATCAAGACAACAGTAACATTCCTCGTCCCCAACCAAACTAACTCAGATTTTTAAACATTCTTCAAAAAAAAAAAATTAAAAGATTATATCATTTGTTGTCCAAAGTCACTCAACTCAAAGTCACTCAACTGTTTAGAGGAAGTCGAGATTTAAATTTGGCTTCTGATTCCAACTGCTGGGCTCTGTCAATTACAGTCTAGTCACACTCGTTCATTGAACAGAAATTCTACACAGTCAGCACTTTTGCTAATGGTACTGCCTTGGTGGGGACACACACATCCCAGAAAATAAACTCTGGCAAGAAAAGAGGATGAAAAGAAGACCGAGGGCTCTCCTTCACTCACATCATGCATCACAGTAGCTCAGAACAGAACCATCAATGGACAGAAGCGGCCTGGGCTGAGGGAAGCTGCCGCCACTCAAACAGAGCCCTGTGTGGCAAGATCTGAATTTTCTAAAACAAGTCCAAAACTCTGATTTTTGCACTGGGGCGGGAGGTTGTGGGGAGATTGTTATTTGTTTTTTGGATCACTGCTGGTGGTGTTTAGGGGCCACACCTGACAGGGTCACACCCGGCGGTGTTTGGAGGCCAGATGCTATGCCAGGATTCAAACCAGCATCACACCACAGTCACGTGTTAGGTGACTAGCACCTTTGTGCTCTCTCTTGGCCTCCACATGTAAAATATGAAATCACCAGCTAAGTGCTTGCTCCTCACAAGCTGCCTGGCACTTTAGAGGGCTGACATAAGGCCTGTGACCTTGACTTCATCCCACCCCAGCTTTGTCCAACAGCCTCCTCACACCCCATACTCAGGTACAACAGAATCTGCAGGAACCAGCCACTGTGGGTTAGGCAAGTCTCTATCTTTTTTTTTTTCTTTTTGAGTCACACACGGCGATGCACAGGGGTTATTCCTGGCTCATGCACTCAGGAATTACTCCTGGTGGTGCTCAGGGGACCGTATGGGATGGTGGGAATTGAACTCGGGTCGGCCATGTGCAAGGCAAACACCCTACCCTCTGTGTTATCACTCCACCTCCCTTGGGAAAGTCTCTTCTATAGAGAATTTGGCCTCTACATACAGAAATCTCAGGTGTGATTCTCACCCCTACGAGGTCTTTCCCAGAATACTGCAGGGATAACCCTGAGCACTGTGCAGGAAGAGTTCACGAGCACTGCTGGTATGGCACAAAAATGCCAGAAAGTGAGAGTTTAGCTTCGCAAGCCAGGGAGATAGAACAGTGGGTAAGGCTGGTTCCCACCCCTCTGCCTGCTTTGTCTCTTTGTTCACAAACTCAGAATTCATCCTCAAGCAGCGTCTTACCACCCTGTCTAGTTGGGCCGCTGCTGGATGGACAGCCTTCTTAGCTCATTCCCACACCACCACCCATCCTCCATGCGATCATAAGCACCTTTGCAGTTGCAAACACTCAGACACTTTCTCAGCAGACAAGACAAGCTGGTAGTAGCTGAGTTTTGCTAAAAGATACAGAACCGACTCACTAAGCCAGAAAACTGGAGCCGAACACCCAACAGCCCACTCAAGCCCAGTGACTGGGAGCCAGGGAGAAGGAGGTGCTCAAAAATAGTGGGACCGGTCTGAAGTGATAGCACAGCAAATAGGGTGTTTGCTTTGCACGCAGCTGACCCGGGTTCGAGTCCCAGCATCCCATATGGTCCTCCGAGCACCACCAGGAATAATTCCTGAGTGCATGAGCCAGGAGTAACCCCTGTACATTGCTAGGTGTGACTCCTTTCCAAAAAAAAAAAAAAGAATAGTAAGACCATGTTGCAAATCCATTGTTTTCTGTGAGTATTCTGTGGCTGATCCAAACAGACCATTTTCCTCAGAGGCTGGCCACGCTGACTGGGATCCCAACCTTCTATATGCATTTCTCGTGTCAGCTCATTTCCACTGGACCCACGAGGTCTCATCATTCCCAATTTATCTATAAAGAAACTGAAGCAGAGCATAAACTTACCTAAAGTCAAGTGGTTCACAAAAGAGCCCACCAGATTCCAGTGTTTGAGCGTCTGACTCTTGTGTTTCGAACAGTGCCCTGTCTGCTGTGAGCCAAAGCCTGAACCCCAGTAAAGGCCACCCTTGCACAGCGCCCCCAAAGGTGGTTTCTTGACCTGTCCAGGAAGTGAGCGGAACAGAGTACTGTTCCTCACAGGAAGACGGCTCTGTTTCTTCCAGCCTCTCGCTTGTCCTGCTTGGGGTCTACCTCACCCCAAAGGAATCAAAGTTCCTTCAAAGCCTCCGCCTGGGCACAGTGAGATGAGCATGCAGCCCACCCCAGGTAAATACTTTTGAAGGATGGGATAAAGTGTGGGTTTCATCAGGAGGAGTGAACTTCCCACTTCTAGAAGGCCAGAAAAACTCTCCCCAAAGCTCAGTCCACTGAGAATTCTTTTATTTGCGGTGGGGTGGGGTGGGAGAAAGACTCCTAAGTGGTGTTTGGGAACCTCAGAAATCCTCCATCAGCAGTGTCTGATGGTTCAATGCAAGGGTCCAAGGATTCAGCACTGCACAGACCCTGTGGTGTTGGGGGCCATGAGATCACCCCTGTAGTGTTCAGGGCTCTCCAAGGGGACACCTGGAGATGCTCAGGGGTCATGGTGATGGTGGGGCTTAAAGTAGGCTCTGGCACAGCATGAGATCTACTAACTCCCCAGCTCCTGCAAGCCTGCAAGTGAGTATTCTGATGTGCCGGCTTGTGAGTCTGGGCAGCTGTGCCCATGAGGAAGCCTGAAGTTGGCCACTGGTTGGTAGATGCTCCCACCTTGGCAGAACACAGTGCATTTCTTATTTTTTCTTTTCTTTTTACTTTGCTTTTTGGGTCACACCTGGTGATAGACAGGGGTTACTCCTGGCTCATGCATGCAGGAATTACTCCTGGCAGTGCTCAGGGGACCATATGGGATGCTGGGACTCGAACCCGGGTCAGCCGCATGCAAGGCAAACGCCCTACTCGTTGTGCTATTGCTCCAGCCCCCCGGTGCTTTTCTTTTCTTTTCGCCGGGGACCATACTTTCTAGCACCTAGCCAAAGCCGGCGCAGAGACAGACAACCAACAAACAGGATACGAGCTCCAGTGTTTATTTTGTCTCTGCACACTAGCTGTTGCCTACAAGTTGACAGCACTCAGAGCCTGGCCACTGTTAGCTCCACCCAGCAGCAATTACTGCGTCTCAGTCCCATCTTCACCATGGCTTGCAAACCAGCCTGCAAACCGCTGCAGGATCATCTGAGAAAAATCCTCCTTCAGTACCAGGGAAGCAAAACTTCAGGGGGAATAACCACACATCTTATTGACTCAGCACTAAGCTCCACTTTAAGTCTCAAGTTTCTGAGAGTGCAAATTGTTTGGGTGTGGCTCTAAATGCCATCCAGTGCCCACCAGGAAAAGTCTAGACACAAGCAGACTGACCATTATATGAACAATTACATTTCTCACATGGAACATCTATTTAAAAAAAAAAAAAGCCTGGGAGGGTTTAAAGCTACTGTCTGGCAACCAATGGAAGGTGTTTTTTTTTTTCTTTAAGTTCTGGAAGGGGGGGGTTTAAAACGGTCTCTTAGTGAACATGTGCTAGTTATTAAAAACGAGTTGCACTGTCTCCTGTTGCAGGAAGAGGATGAAATGCTTTTCCAAGATGGATGGAAAGGAAATTTCTGCCCAGGTCGCATAGCCAGGCGGTAACACCATTGAGCACCAGAAGGTCCAAACTTGAGATGAACTCATTTCACAGAGGTCAGGAGTTCAACTCAAGTGCTTTCAACAACCAGAGGTCAGGAGGTTCCCTGTGAGGGAATGTGAGGGAGGAAGGGGGAGAAGGCAGAGAAGAAGAAAGCAGCTGCCCCCAGCAGGAAACACTCAGGAGTCATGCTCTGCTAACACACCGGAAACAAGCTCGACCCGGGGAGGAGGCAGCCACTGAAGATGGACAGCTGAGCACAGACGGAGGCAGAAAGCACAAACCTCCATCCAGTTGTGACCAGGTCAATCAAAAATGAGTCACAGAAGAATGTGGACACTGGAGACTGGAAGGGGAATTGGGGGGGGGGGGGGGTGAAGCTTTCACCGCTCAGTGCTTTCCAAGTTCAAGGAGAATGTTTCTGTAGCTGCGATGAGGTAGAATAGGATGAGAAGATCACATTTCAACAAAGAGCTCAGCAGGTCCTGCTGCCCTCGACACAAAGACGGAAAATGGGCCAGATAAGGTTCAACCAATAACACAGTAGGCACAAGAAGAGAGTGAGAGAGAGTATAGGAATTTGGTTGTGATAGGAGCAAAAGACAAGAAGGGATGGTAAGCTCAGTGCCAAAAGAGGGGTGGGGAGTGTGTGTGTGTGGGGGGCTGAGGTAGGAAGAATACAAACTCATATATATGTTCATATATATATTCAACAAGGACCCAAGGTTATATTCCGATCAGTTTTAGGGAATGATATATAGATCACTGTCACCGTCACTGTCCTCCCGTTGTTCATCGATTTGCTCGAGGGGGCCCAGTAACATTGTGAGCCTTGTTACTGTATTTGGCATATCAAATACATCATGGGGAGCTTGCCAGGCTTTGCCGTGCGGGCGAGATACTCTGCCGTACTTGCCGGGCTCTCGAGAGGGGCGAAGGAATCGAACTCGGGTCGGCCATGTCGGCTGCGTGCAAGGCAAATGCCCCACCCGCTGTGCTATTGCTCCAGCCATATATATATATATATATATATATATATATATATATATATATATAAAGGCCCTCCCACTGTTCATCAATTTGGAGACTTTGTTGTTACTGTGTCTGGCATATCGAATACATCACGGGTAGCTTGCCAGGCTCTGCCGGGCGGGCGAGATACTCTCAGTAGCTTGCCGGGCTCTCCGAGAGGGGCGGAGGAATCGAACTCGGGTCGGCCATGTTGGCTGTGTGCAAGGCAAACGCCCTACCGCTGTGCTATCGCTCCAGATATAGACATAGACATAGATATTTTTATATACATGTATACATATGTCGTCCCTTTCAAAATGAAACTCATACCAAACATAGCTGATGCTCTAGGTTGGCCCCAAGGCCACCAGCCTGAGTCCCTGCACTTGAGAGAGAAGAAAGGGGAAACAGCTCAGAGTCACAAGGCTGAACGAAGGTCTAGTGGAGTCAGAGAGTCACTAAGGTCGGCCTGAGGGCAGATGAAGCCATCCCGGGAAGAGCCAAGTGACAGTGCCAATAAAACACAGCCCTCGGAGGTCTATGGTGGAAAACTCTCTACTAGCTTCTGCACTGTCCTCATCCTTTTCTATTGCTCATGCCCAGGCCACCCAGAAACCAGTTGATGCATGCATCGTGTGTGCCTTCTTTCTGACACAAAAATAAATGTGGGGTCCAGAGCAGGTGAATATTTGGGCTGGTGTCCTGTGGTCAGCATCGAGCAGCCCTGGGAGTGAAGTCTCGCAGTGCTGCTTTTCCAGAAGTTCAAAGAGAGGAATTCCCGCTATCTACATCACCTGGCTAATAAAGGCGGAGATTTCATCACCTGGTGATAGTGATTCATGGGGGCAGAAATGGAGCTCTGCAGACATCTTCTTTGAGAGATGCTCATCTACAGTCAGGCTGAGGCATTGGATAGTCCATGTTCTCAACCATAGGGCTCTGTATCCCTTCCTCCCTCCCCCAGGAGACACTTGGCAAAGACTGTGGGACATCTCCCTCTGGGAAATCTCAGGGCATCTGGTAGGGAAAGAGGCCCAGGTGGAGAAACTAGACTGGTGTGATCTAGACTGTAGGGCCTACTTAAACTCAGTTCTGATAATTAGCTGAATCACCAGCACCCAGGACCATGCGAAACACTGAGGTCCAGCCCAGGTCCACGGAACCAAATTCTAGGGTTTCCACCAGATCTGTAGGTGATTTGGCATGCATGCTGAGATGCGCTGTTCTACCAGTGGTTCTCAACCAACTGTCCATGGGCTGGCGCCGTACCAGGCGTAGAAAGGTTTCCAATCAACTGGTCTCCTGCAATAGTCACGGACACCAGTCTGTGGACTGGTACACAGACAGTACCAGTCTGACTGACCAGCATTTCTCCACTAGGGGTCCTTTGGCCCCTATGGGCCTCCAGGACTTTCCAAGCGACACAGAGGTGAAATTTTCATGAAAGTAGGAGGTCAACTGGTAGGACAGGGGCCCCCAGGAAGAAAACAGGATCAGAAGAGGGTCACAGTCAGAAAAAGATAGAGAAATAAGAGTCTAGCCCCTCAAAATGAAAAGGAAACTTGATGATGGATTAGTTTCATTATTTTATCAACGGGAAAACTGGGGCCTAGAGCAGTTGAGCAACTTTCCTGTGACAGGGCTGAGATCAGAGTCCAGAACTCAGTTCCCCGACCTGTGTCATCGCTAAAGTACCCGTGAGGGGAAGAGCATGGATTTTTCCATACCTCTCCTCTCTGCAGTGTTTGCACTGGCCTTCAGAGGACTTTGGGGGGCTTCTCTGAAGCCTGAAAGAAATCCATTGTCAAGAATTTTAGGGGTTGTGCAGGGAGAGAGCATAGAGGTCAGGAGCACAAGCTTTGCACGTGCCCAGCCCCATCTGAGTCCCAGCACTGCTTGACCTGCCTCCCGCCACCATGTACGGCTGACCCAGAGACCCCCAAGCACTGCAGGCTGTGGCTTGGGTGGTCCCTGTCACTACAGCACCCACACAGCACAGCAACCTTGGGCCTTAGCACTGAGCTGTCCAGCCTGTCTGATTAAATGGCAGCAGAAATCATTCCCAGGCCCCGGAGCACTTCAGAGGAGCTCCCCTCCCCACACGAACAGACACACAAGCAGAGTGCAGGCCCTCCTGGGCCTACCTGCAGGGCTGGGAAGTGGAGGGGGAGGGGGTAGGAAGAGGTGCTGTGATCAAACTCAGGCATGTGCTCTGAAACTTGAACCACATTTCTGGCCCCTGTGGATTAAGAACTGTGTTTTGTAAACTGTGTTCCCAGGTACTATTGAACCTGGAACCTCATGCACACAGTCGTACTACCATGGAGTCACACCCCCAGTCTCTGGTTCAGCCTTGTCAAAGTGGGCAGGAGACACAGATGAATAGGTTGAGTGCATGCCTTGCATGCAGGAGACTCAGGTACAATCTCTGGCACCAGGTGCTCCCCTAAGCACCAATGGGTGTGATGCCCCCTTCCTCCCCCAACACAAAGGATGACCCCATTTATTCAGTCATGTTGTCTCCAGAGATGAGACCATGCATGGCGACACAGCTGTTTCATGGACTCCAGCAGCGCAACAACCTGCCCAGGTAGAATTCTGTAAAGCGAAGGCCGCCATCCACCAGGTATCTCTGTCAGACATCTGGGGTGTGGTGCAGAACGAGCTGGAGAGTAGTTAGAATTAAGTAAGCAATGCAAAAGGAAGGTTTGTGCAGCGGAGGGCATGAGAAGGCTGTGATAGGGTTGGACGCAGCTTGGTTCAGAATAATTGAGACACACATCAGAGTTCTTGCTAGATTTTTGCCCCAAATGTTGAGAAGAAGACAAATAGACGTTCTTCCAGGTCAATTCCCTGACATAGTCTTTGTGGCCTAAAAGGCAGGGAATGAGGGAATCCAAAATGGATTCCTTAATCCTGTATTTGCTAGAAGCTTCACTACTGTCACCAACCCTCCACTAAACAAATAACATGGCTTGGGCCAAAAAGAAACAGCCACCGTGGAGACAGGCTGAGTGCATGCTTTGCAGGAGACTTCAGTTTAATCCTCAGCACCCCCATGATTCTCTGAAGCCCCCAAGAGCTATACCCAAGCATTGAGTAACAGTACCCAGTGAATACTGCATATTCATTGTCCTCGGTATGAATACAATGAAAAATAGCCCCTGAGTATCATTGGGTATGGCCCCTAGACAAACAACACATTGGAGAAAGTTATGTAGCAAAGAGAGAAGTGAGAAACTGAAGTTTGGTACCCAGCTTGAGGCAGAGGCGAACACTGATGTGTATGAGATGTCTCAGAAATTAGGGGTGAGAAAGAGACTGCAGCTCAAGCCAATAGATCTGTGCTTTCTTTCTTTTTTTTAATTTTTATTTTTTTATTTCAATGAATCACTGTGAGATACAGTTATAGACTTACAAACTTGCATGATCATGTTTCATTCATACAATGTTCAAGTACCCATCCCTCCACCAGGGCCCATTCTCCACCACCAATGTTCCTAGTATCCCTCCTGACCCCTTCCCACCCCCTGCCTCTGTGGCAGGCACATTCCTTCTTTCTCTCTCTTTTTGGGTGTTACGGTTTGCAATACAGGTACTAAGCGGCCATCATGTTTGGTCCATAGTTTCAGCACTCATCTACCATCCCAAAAGAGCTTCTCTATCCCAGATGCCTTTTCCCCCAGCACATGAGATTGGCTTCCAAGCCATGGAGAGATCTGTGCTTCCTTGAGACACAAGACTACAGCCCCAGTAAGGAGGATGTGTTGGGCAGTGACACAGATAGATGATAATCAGGTTTTTGATCAGGTCACAAATGGGGCTATGATTTTCCCATGACTTGCACCTTTCTCCCAAACACTTCTGGGTACAGGGCACCTGTGAGTTCACCAGGACAGAGCCTAAGTGATATGGTCTGAAAGAACTTAGCATTTTCTTCCCAAGGACTAGAGGCAAACATATGGCAAGAACTCTGATGCGTGTCTGTATTCTTCTGAACCAAGATGCCTCCAACCCCATCCCAGTCAGCTCATTCCCTCAGCTGCTCAAAACATCCTTTCAAACTGCTTCTGCACCTCTCCATTACTGGCTGCTAGAGTCCACGAGGCAGTTGTGTGACCATGCATAGTCTCATCTCAGACAAAAATGACTGAGTAAACGAGGTCATCCTTTGTGATGTTCTGTGTTGCGGGAGGAAGAGGGCATTGCACCCAGCTTCAGGGACCACACAGTGGCAGGGATTGAACCCAGGCCTCCCCAAGCAAGGATGATTTTCAACTAATAGAACTTGCGGTTCAATGCTAGAGCCTGTGGGTACAGCGCTGCTTGGTCCCTGCAGTGCTGTGATGATCTAGGTCACCACAATTGTTTTGGGCCTTCATGACCATTCCCAGTGGTACTTGGGGGAACCATAGGGTGCCAGGAGTTGACCCAGCCACATGCAAGGCAAATATTTTAAAAACCTCTATGCTGTCTCTCTCAAAGGATAATTCAAAACTCAGACGAAGTAGAGGTGGCTGACGATTTATTCTATGCCTATGTCTTTACTGCAGAATAGAATGCGTGAGTCATCTTGCATTCACAAAGTTTCCCTGGGGTGTCCTGGCTGGGGTTGTGGCTCAGTGAGAGATTCCACGTCTTGCACGTGTGAGGCCCTGGGTTTCATTCCCAGCAGTGAAGGGGGAAAAATGCAAGGGTTGAGAGAAATAGTACAGGAATTAATATTCTAGTCTTGCATGCCCCTGAGCTTTAGTTTGATCCCCAGCATCCCACATGCTCCCCTGAGCACCACTAGGAATGACCTCTGAATACAGAGCCAGGAGTAAGCCCTGAGCACCACTGAATGTGGCCCTAAAACAAAAAAGATTCTGTTTCACATAGATAGCCCTATATTTCTGACAAAGAAGGCAGCTCACCGACTTGCTCTCCAGAGGCTGACAGAACCAGTTGAACCTGGCTGTGAACTACTGCTTTTTAATGAGGCCAGTATATAATAATCGTCATTTATTATCCTGCAATAGAAAATGTAATATTTTTTACAGGGGCACGAGGGGAGGCAGAGAATGAAAAAATGTCCTCTCCAGATTCAAGATTTTCTTTTTAAGAACCTCCAAAAATCCCAGAAACAGTCTGGGAATTTTTAAAAAGCCAGCTTAAATTTAATAGACCGTTTAAATTCCTAGTTGAAGGTAATTAGAGAGTGAGCAGTATTTCTTTAAGCGCTGCTAGACAGAACTTAATCCAATTTAGGTAATCACTAACCTTTGCTTTTTTTTAACTTTTTTTTTCTCTCTCCTCTAAGTGAAATCCTAGGATTGATCTACAAAGGCCATAAACTGGCACAGCATATGAAAAGAATATTTAAAGAGAGAAATTGGGTAAGCATTACCTCAAAGGGTCAAGTCCATTTAAAATGGAAACAGGTCTTTGGGGCGCCCTCATTCATCTGGGCTATAACCCAGGGCATCTAACCAGGCATTCTTCCAAGAGGAGGAGGCCTTTCCAGGCTTTCCAGGGAGGGGGACAGGTGTGTTCTCCCCCACATCTCCTCCCTGGGTATCTCCTGAGGCCTGCCAATCACTACCACATCCAGCTCTGTGATGTCACCACCAGTCCCAGTCAGACCCAGGTGAATCACCCCTATAATGGCCCACCTCGATCTTCCTATTATAAATAACTGTTGTCAGAATTATCCAGATTTCCCCTACAGCCAGCATCCAGACTGCCCCTTCAGGTTCCACCTCTCCTTCCCCCTCCATTTAGAGCTTCCACAAGGCTCTGGGAATGACTTCTGATCCAGAAAATTCCGTGTGAAACACTAGGACTTTCTTGAGGGCTTGGGACTCTGGGTTCTTCGGGAAAGTCCCATGAGAAAAAACATTAAAATGTTCTGGCAAGAATAAGAGATTTAAGTTAACGGCGGTGTGACATCAGGAAAGTGACAGACCTCTTGTGGCCTCTATTTCCACATCTTAAAAATACAGAAAAGAAATTTTACCCGCCCCAGTTGTGGAGAGGCAGGTTAAATATCATTACCATAGTTCTACCTGCTCACAATAGTTGTCAAAAAAAAAAAAAAACAAGAGGGTTTATACACATTTCAAAGTAAAGGACAGATCTCCAGGCCCTGATAAAAATGTGTACAAGAGGCTGAGCAGAGGCACATATCCAGCACCACATGGTCTCCTGAGCATTGCCAGGTATTGCCCTGGAGACATCCAAGTACAGACCGCATGGCCCAGGTGACCTCAGGCATCTTAGGGTCCAAGCAGTACCACATCTTGGAACTTAGTCTTCAACCACTGTCCCAACTGACTGAGAATTGCCAGGTGAGGCCCTAGGACAGATGAGCAATGCTTGAGAGCCTCCCCACCCCCACCCATCATGAACAAACGCATCACCTCTGATGCCCACATAAAACAAAAAATAAAACACTTTCTCAATACTCCAGCCACTGTGGGATACTATGAGACATGAAAGAAAGAAAGTAAGAAAGAAGAGAGAGAGAAAGAAAGAAAGAAAGAAAGAAAGAAAGAAAGAAAGAAAGAAAGAAGCCATCAAGCTAGTCAACTATCAGGAGAACAAATCAAAAACTGAGGAATTGAAGGCAAAGACATCTCCAGGACATCCTGGTACAAACCTGGGCTAATTGACTTGGTGTCTTCGCTCAGCTTCACTCCTATGTGAGTGCTTTCAAAAGCACTTATGATCTTTAAGCTTCAGTGCATTCACCTATACAACGGGGATAAACAGTACCTGTCCCATCACTATGTAGTGCTGTTGATATATTGTTATCTCTATTTGGGGTGGGAGTTGACTCAGGGGCCTCAGTAACCAGGCCTCAGGGCTTACTTTTGCGTCTGTGCTCAGGGAGCACTCCCAGTGATGCTCAGGGGTGCTCATGGTGCTGGGGATGGAACCCAGGTCAGCCATGTGCAAGGTAAGTTCCTTATCTGTTGCACTATCTCTCTGGCCCCAATAAGCACATCTATTAGGGCAAAGTGTAAGCCTAAGACCTAAAGAAGTTTTGCTTCCTCTTTTGAGAAATTTTATAGTTTTTGATAAAGCGCAAACAGAATATTACTGAAATTCAGCTGAAGTGAGATTCTAACTGAAGTAGACAAATATCTAAGAGCTGCTGCTGGCTCTGAAAGATGTGAAGTCTCCTGGATGACAATTATCTATTCTAAGAGGAGTCAGTTAAGACTAGTTTAGATTCTAAGGACTTGGGTTTGTTTTTTCTTTTATTTTAGGGGTCCAGCCTGGAAGTGTGCAGGGCTTAATCCTCGCTCTGTGCTTAGGGATTACTCCTGGCAGTGCTGGTGGATCATATGGGATGCCAAGGATCAAACCTGTTTATTTTGCAGTGTTAGGCAAACGCCTACCCGCTGTACTATCCCCCCGCCCCCCCCCCCCCCACACACAAGGCCTTCTTGTTTTCTTAAACCACAAATGGCTGTTTCTTAGACCCATCGCCCAAAATACTGAAGGGACAACGTTTGAGGTTCAGTGAGCTGAAGACGCTGTGAAGGGGCCAATCACTGTTTCCCTTGCCTAGAAGATTCTGCAAGAAAGCATCCTGAACAGCTGGCTCCCTTGGCCACATTCTAGGTTCAGTCCTACCACAACGTGGAAACCAACCAGACAGGTTCTACCGAGAGAAGCCCAGCACCTTTCAGAGTCATATGGGGAAACCTCACAGGGGTGGTGGAGTTGGGGGGGGGGGGGCGGTAACGTAAAATGTGGCTCAAGCCGTTCTGCAAGCTCTTTCCTTTCCTGACCTTGCTGCCTCCTTCTGCCAATAACGGCGCCTTCCACCCGAGAGCAACGGACCAGAGCACAGTGCTATGACGTTTGGCACTGCACAGTGCTGGGAAGCAAGCGTCAAGACTGTAAAGGGCGGTGTGGTTAGGACCACCAAAGCGAGGTTAAAAAAGGGCAGCCTCTGAGGCTTGATCCCCGAGCACCCTTGGGGAGCCAGGGAATAGAGGGGCCAAAGGCGGGAGGAATCTGGATGCCTGGCATCCTCCGCTGGGCAACAGGTCCTCAACTCCGCCCAAGCAGGGATGCCCGAGACTCCTGCACAGACTTTTTCCCCCACTCCCAGGAACTTCTCCCGCGTCCATGCCCGGCACGGCACGCAAACCTTCCACCTCGGGAGGCGCATCGCCCTAATTGAAACCGTGCACACCGCAGGGTTGCAAGTGGTTTCTCTAAATATTCACTGCTTCACCGCAGACGGACAGAACGCGGGCTCCTGGCACCGCCGCCGAAGAGGAACGAGCAAGTTAACGGGGTGGGGTGGGGAGGGCGAGGGTTGGGGAAAGCCTGGGGGGTGGCATGGAATGCAGAAACAACCCTGCTGCCAACTAGCAAGGCGCCCGCCTCGCCGCCAGCTCCCCGAAGCACGGTTTGTTGGTTGTTTTGGGACTTTTTTTTTTTTTTTTGCACGCTCCTAGCTCGCTTGGACCCGCGGGGGCCGCGCCCAGAGTCCCAGACACTTGGGCGGGAGCGGCCAGCGCGCCCGGGTTGGCGCGAGCTCGCGATGCGCGCGCACAGCAGGCGCCGCACGTGGGAAAAGCCGAATAGTGGGGGGGGACGGGTAAGATGAGGCCCCCAATGGGGGTCGGGGGACAGCAGCCGAGTCTCCAGGTCCAGGGCGCGCGGGACAAAGCGGCCGCCGGCTCCTCTGCGCGCCCCTCCCGCGCCTCCCTCCAGAGAAGAGCAAGTTTTTCGGGGCGCCCACGTAGCCCGGTGGTGGGGGGCAGCTCTTGAGCTCTGCCCCTCCCACTCGGGCCCAGCAAGGACCAGAAGGACCAACGAGCAAACTTTCTTTTTCGCTCTCCTGGCTGGCTCGGTCCGGGTCCCCACGATTCGCGGCATCTCGCATCCCACCCCGCCGGGGCTCCTCCCATCCCCCCACCCCAAGGTGGGCACGCGGCCCCTCTCGCCACCCAACACCCGCAAGCGGCAGCCAGCGCGGTCCTCCGAGTCGGCCGGGCGCGTCCCGCTCCGTCACCTCGTGGAGGTCCCCCACCCAGTTGTCTCCCCCTCCCCTATGCGGGTCCGCGCTCTCCAAGCCTCCCCGCCTCGCCGTGTTCCGCCGGATCGTGCCTGGCCAGAGGATTTTTCTCCTGGCAGGGACTTCCCCCACTCAGCCCCCTTGGGGTCCCCCCGCATGAGTCACCTCGAGGAGCGCGCGCGCGCATACACACGCACACGCACACACACACGCGCGCGCGCGTACACACACACACGCATGCACACACGCGCGCACATATACACGCACACACACCCCGCAGCTTGCTGCCTCCGCCCCGGCTCGCCGCGCGTCCAGGGGAAAAAAGTTTCCAGGGAGCCCGAGCAAGTTTTCTCACCCGAGAGAAGCAGGGGGGTGAGCGGCAGGGCTCGGGCCGCCGCGCTCGCCCGCTCGGCCTCCCGCGCTCCGCTTCCGCGCTCCTCCCGCTGCTCCTCTCGCCGGGGGGGCTCCGCTCGGCCTCCCACTCCGAGTCAACAAACACAGCGGCCCGCCGAGCTCCGGGAGCGGAGCGGGTGACTCGTTTCCCTCCTCTTTCTGCTTACGGCCTCCTCCTCCTCCTCCTCCTCCTCCTCCTCCTCCTCTTCCCCCCCCTCCTCCTCCCACTTTTTTCTGTCCTATGCTCATCTCTTCTCGCTTCTCTCCAGCCGGCCCCCACCTCGTCCACTCCTCGCTTACAGCTGGCCAGGAGAGAGGGGGGTGCAGATGGGGAAAAGGGGTGCCTGCACTTACACCCCAGTTCAACAAGTTCAGGAAATCCCATTCTTGAGCTGAAACGGCCCCCGGGTGAAGGCAACAGGTCTAGGGAGCTCAGCGGCTGCGCTGCGCTTTTCCCTCTTTGCAAGCCCCCGAAGCATACCCGCCCCCTACCCCCGCCCCACCCCCAGCTGAGATCTCTCAAGCCTAGAGATCTCTGTGGGGCGCCCTAGGAGGAACAGTCCCTAAGCAGATGCCAGAAGTTAGGTTTTTGCTTTGTTTTTGTGTATTGGGGCCACACCCGGCGGTGCTCAGGGCTTTCTCATGGCTCTGTGCTCAGGATGTACTCCTGGTGGTGCTCGGGGAAACATGCGGTGCCAAATTCAAATGGAACTGACCTCATGCAAGGCAAGAAACTTTAAAAAGAAAATAAGGAGAGACCAGAGCCATAGGACGGAGGGTAGTGTAGGGGTTTTTTTTGCCAAGCACGTGGCCAACCAAAGTTCCATCTGCCGCATCCCATATGGTCCCCCAACTCCGAACCTGTCAGGAGTGATCTTTGAGTACAGAGTCAGCAGTAAGCCCTGAGCACTGCTGGGTGTGCGCCCCCTAGCCCCGCCCCCCCAAAAAGACCCAAAAGAAAAGAAAAGACCTGGTGATGCTCAGGGTCCATTCCTGCAGTGCACCCAAGGTCATATGCAGCGCTGGGAATGGACCAGGGGTGGGCTGTATGCAAGGCAAGTGCCTTACCGCTGTGCTGTTTTCCAGCCCTGCAGAAGTTTCAAATGCATTCATGAAAATTCATTCCTGGGGCAGCCTCACCCTTAGATGTATAAGATCTCTCTCTCTCTCTCTTTTTTTAATCCTTCAAATTCTCTTTTCTGCTGAAGATTTAACGAATCGTGAGGTCCCTGCAGAATTGGAATCAGCGGCAGCAACAACAAAAAACCTAACCAATCCTTAAAGTGAAAAACAATGTAAAATTACTTTCAAAATTTCTCGGTGCAGGTGTTAAGAATCTGCAGCAGCTGCCTTCAGGACTGGGGTGACTTGCATAATTTCACCCCATAGTTGAGCAGGAAATGCTTTTCAAATGCAACCCTCTCCACATCACAGTTCAGCATGGAAACCACAGTGACATTTGGCTGTCAACTAGATGTTAGTGTCCCATGTCAAAACAGAGAAAAAGAAACATTGGGTTTGTTTTGGTCACCATGATGTTTCAAATCTATGCTCAAGGTGTGCTAGGGTGGGGGTTGAGGGAGATGGGTGGCTGTAGCTGTGATGGTGACACTTCTCCATGACACTGTATCAAACTGAAGTATTCTCAACACAAGTCCCCAGACTGATGAAGAGACTGTGACTTGCGTCTCAGCCCGGGAATGGCATCCTGTGACTTCTCACTGAGCATGGTTTTTGGAAACTGACTGAAAGCAGCAGATGGAGGTATAGGGCTGGAGCCAGTAGGAACTTTGCCTTGCATGCAGCTGACCAACTGGGGTTCAGTCTCGGGTACCCCATATGGTCCCTTGAGCTTGCCAGATGTGATCCCTGAGGGCAGAGTCAGTAGTCAGCCTTGAGCACACTTAGGTGTGGCCCACAGACAAACAGAAACAAAGTCAAAAATAAGGAGAGAGGTCAAGTGAACCCAGGAGAGGTCAAATGAGAGGTTCCTAAGAAAGAAAGGTGAGAGGAGGTAGTGAGCAGGAGGAGAATGCAGGGTTGTCTTCCAGCAGCTGTGCTGCAGTGTAGCATCGTAAACCTGGAACCAGAGTGGCTTTTATACCACCTCCACCTTTTACTGGCTGCAGGATATTAGCAAAGGGACATATTATGATAGGTTCTGCTTTACACCTATGAAAATGGAGGTAAAAGTAGCTCCTAGAGTGGTTATGAGGATTTAGTGAATTCATGCAGAGCATGTGCTGTAGAGTCTCGGAGGAGAGTCAACAGATACTAAGCAGCATGGTCAGTCCTGTGGTTGCAATAAAAAGGGAACTGCAGGAAGGCCAGTCTGTTGTGCTGTTGTGGAAACACTTTACACTGATCATTCCTCCTCTGCATCAAGTTTTTGCCCAATGAGGCCTGACCTTTTGTGTGTGTGTGTGTATTTAAAACTAGATCTCACTCCTATGTCCCAAGCCCTCTCATTCATCTACCACTTTATAACATACTGCATTGTTAACTCCCCCCCCTTTTTTTTTTGAAGTGGGAGGAGTTATGAGCAGTGGTGCTCAGGATTTACTCCTGTGTCTGCACTCAGGGATCACTCCTGATAGGCGCTGGGGGCTGTATTTGATGCTGGGGATCAATCCAGATTAGTCACAGGCAAATAAAACACCCTATTGGCTCTACTATTGCTTCAGCCCCACTACATTGCTTATTCATGCACGTGTGCGCGCACGTGTTTGTGTGTGTGTGTGTGTGTGTGTGTGTATAAGGAATGTACTGCTACTAAACGTCTTCTGTAAGGTTAATAGCCCTGAGAAATTTTTTCTTTTTAGTACAGCATGTTATAAATATATTCCTGCCCCTGAGGAAGAGCAGGCATTTCCACATGTAATACATTGTTTACTTTATTAAAAAAAATCTTGGGGCTCTGTGGGTGGCAAAAGGTGGTTAAGATGGGAAGGGACCAATATGACAATAATAGTTAGAAATGATCACTCTGGGCAAAGACTGATGTTGAAAATAGGTAAAGGGATATACGTGATAACCTTTCAGTATCTGTATTGCAAACCATAATGCAGAGAGAGAGAGAGAGAGAGAGAGAGAGAGAGAGAGAGAGAGAGAAGAAAATGTTCCTGCCATAGTTCCAAAGAGGCAGGCAGGGGTGGGGGTGTGGGAGGAAAACTGAGGACATTGGTAGTGGGAAATATATACTAGTGAAGGGATGGGTGTTGGAACATTATATGACTAAAATCCAATCAAGAAGATTTTGTAACTGTGTGTCTCACTGGGATTCAATGTCACTGTCACTGTCCCTGTCCTCCCATTATTCATCCATTTGCTCGAGGGGACCCAGCAATGTTTTCACTGTAATACTTGTTACTGTGTTTGGCATATCGAATACGTCACAGGGAGCTCACCAGGCTTTGCCATGCGGGCGAGATATTCTCAGTAGCTTGTGGGGCTCTCCAAGAGGGGCGGAGGAATCGAACCTGGTTCAGCCAAGTTGGCCGCGTGCAAAGCAAACGTCCTACCCGCTGTGCTATCGCTCCAAAAATTAAAAATAAATTAAAAAATCTGGGGGCCAGAGAGATAGTTCAGTGGGTTAGGTGCTTGCATTGCACAGGGCTGATCCTGGTTCTATTTCTGTTACCAGCTATGGTGGCCCAAGTACACGAAGTAAGCTGAAAGCACTGCTGGTGTGGCCCAGCCCCATTCTCACCACCAAATATCTTCCCCACTGACTTTTCTTTCCAGGCTAGAACATCAGCTGTGTAATATATAGGTTTATATATATATATATGAGACTAATATAAATATATATATATATGAGACTGCCCCAAATTCTACAATTGTGCCTGGCATATACTATGTACCCTGTAACTATAGTATGAACAATTCCACGAATAGATTCATTTCGCAACTTCAAACTTATTGCCTTCGGTGGGTTGGGCACTGTGCAATAATAAAATTCTAATCACAAAGACTTTCCAAGAGTTAAGACAATTCTGTAGCAGTGTTCTCCCTAATAAAGGGAAGTATTCACAAAGTAGGCAATGCCAGCTTGGTTGGGAGGCCATAACATTAGGTTCAAGGTCTAAGAAGGAAAGTTTCAAGAGGTTAAAGTATCCTCAAAACCTAGGAGCTGCTAATTTTCTTAGCAGAATTTTCTTAAAATAAGAAGTAGTTAACAACTGGGAGTAAATCAAAACTTTTGAGGACTATTAATATTATATTAATAACATAATATCATTATATTTATATTGATAAATATATTTATCACCGCATTTTTTAAAAGGCTCTAATAAAAAATGACAATAAAATGTCTCAATACCTTCACTTGCTAGGAAACAAAATTTTGTTACAAAAAAATCAAGACGGGTTGTCCACTTAAACATTCATTTACAGAAAAGGACATTTTAGGACTTTACTGGACAAATCAGAGTTTTCTAAGGACGCTGCCTCTGTAGCCTCTGAAGTTATTTGGATAGGGGTCTTATTTAAAGGGTAACCCTCAGGCAGCCATTCTAGACCCAAGGAGGAGGATCTGACCCTGGTGCAGTAAATCCTCAGATGTGCCATGTGACAAACTCTCACCCCAAAAAGTACAGTGGGGCAATCAGTTTCCATATCCAAAATGTGAGCACGCGCACACACACACACACTGCTAATAACGTGAAAGAAAAATAAAAACTGAAAGATTATGCTTTTGTCTGGACTGGAG
Source organism: Sorex fumeus (assembly GCF_029834395.1). Classification (NCBI taxonomy): domain Eukaryota; kingdom Metazoa; phylum Chordata; class Mammalia; order Eulipotyphla; family Soricidae; genus Sorex; species Sorex fumeus. The sequence goes on from NW_026606064.1 coordinate 19,023,928, forward strand.
ATTCTAGAAGTTGCAGATTAGTTCCCTGTGGACAAGCTAGGTATATGTCTGCCTTGTACTGTTGGCATCCCTTGATATCAACATTTTTGTTGATATTAGTGCTCAGGGGTTACTCCTGGCTCTTGGGGACCATCCAGGTGCTTGGGGACCATCCAGGATGCCAGGGATCAAACCTGGGTTGGTTACACACAAGGCAAATGTATGGTCAACCCGCTGTACTATAGCTCCAGCCTTAAAGGTCAATATTTTTTAAAACCTACCGACAACATGTAAAAGTCAGAAAACATCCATGAAAAATATGAATTTTCAACCTGGTTTGAAAGAAACAAAACACTAGCAACGTCTGGCTGTGGGCTTGCATGGCCACAGCTGTGCCCTGCAGGAAAGGCAAGAGGACTTCATTTTGTCACAGTCCCAGCCGCTTGCTGTTCCCTGTTTGTCTTATTCCAAGCAAGCCACACCCAGATCTCTGTCATCCCTGCTACAGCCTGAAAAGGAGGGGCTTGGGAGTCTATAAGGAAGCAGAAATTGTGCAATCAGGTAACATGTGTTCAGACCATTTTTTTTTCTCCCCAGCCTGGGAACCCATTATTCAAAAACAGAAACTTCCTTGGGACCACATCATTTGAATACTATTGAGATAAAGGAAACTTGTGGGGGTGGGGGGAGGTATACATAAAAAGGAGAGTTTGGGTGGGTGGCAGAGAGATAGTACAGTCTTGCACATGACAAACCAATCACCTGCATCCCATGTGGTCCCCCAAGCACCCCCAAGAGTGATTCCTGAGTGGAGAGCCAGAAGTAAACCCTGAGTATCACAAGGTCTGACCCTAAAACAAAAACAAAAAAGCCAGTGGGCAGCAAGAACAGGAGAAGCAGAGTCCTCTTCTGGGAGTTGCCCTGGGAGCAACACACACACACACACACACACACACACACACACACACACACAGTGAACAACCCCACTCCCCACCCAGTTCCTGCTTTCTAGGGGCTGCTGTTCTACCTGTTATTTGTGGGAACAACGCCTGCCTACTACATCTAATACATTTTTATCCCCTAAAATCTAATTAGACCAAGTTCAAGAAGGGTTAGAAACTTGTTCAAAGTTTTGCACAGGTAAGAAAGGGCAAGATGAGGATTCCTGATCTCAGTTACTGCTCTACACTGTACTACCCTCTCTGGTGTCATGTCTGCTTCCTTCTCTGAAGAATCACTAAAATCAGCTTAAGTTCCAGAAGTATAGCCCTTGATGCCCTATGGCCCTGGTTTATAAGAGGGTTGAGCTGTCTGCTGAATTTCTCTGTTCATAATATGATTTCTAGTTTGTGTCTCCTTTTATGATACCATGGTGCCTCATTTCATGTCCTAGAAGAATTCCAATGAAAAATCTTCGAAGGGAAAAATATCCTTCCAAGGAGAATAAATTTCTTCCTGAAAGAAAACTTCCTGGAAGTTTTCTGTTTCTTGGGTTGGAGACATAATATAGTAGAAGGGCTAAACCAATTGACTTGCATGTAATTGATCCTAGTTCAATCCCCAGAACTGTCCATGGTCCCCCAAGCACTTCCAAGATTGATCCCTAAGCACAGAGCCAGGAATAGTTCCTGAGCATCACTGGGCAAAAGAGAGACAGAAAAAGAGAAAGAGAAAGAAAGATAGAAAGAGAAAGGAAGGAAGGAAGGAAGGAAGGAAGGAAGGAAGGAAGGAAGGAAGGAAGGAAGGGAGGAAGGGGAGGTGGGATGGAGGGAAGGGAGAGAAAGAGAAAGGGAGGAAGGAAGTAAGAGGAAGAAGGAAGGAGGGAAGGAAAAAGAGAAAGAAGGGAGGAAGGAGAGAAGAAAGGAGGAAAGGAAGGAAATAAGGAGGGAAGGGGAGAAGAAAGGAAGGAAAGAAGGAAGGAAGAAGGGAGGAAGAAGAGAAGGATGAAAAAGAAAAAAGTTATTTTCTTATAAATGGAAAAATTAAAGTTCTGAATATCTGAGATCCTTTGCCAAGACCTGGGACAGAGACTTCAAGGAACAGGGGTAGAGTCCCAAGGCACATGTTCCCAAAACACATGGTGCTTCTCATTCCCAGTGCTCTAGCCATAAAATAAGTTAATAAAGTTACTCATGCTAAATACCGATCTAGATATAGAAGTTGTGTAAATGCTTGGTATATATCCACAGCATGGAACCATCCATAAAATAAAACCATCTGAGAAGCAAGCTTGTCATATGATCTAACACCAGGTTGTAAAATCAGTGACCTTTAGTTCAGCAGGAAGACTTAACACACAAATGAAAAACATTTTGCTTCCTTCTCTCCTCATTTAAACTTCTACAGTGGAAATGTCGAGAAACTTGAAGTCTGGTATTTGAATGCAACCACCACCAACAACAAAAAAGTTCTTTTCATCCTTCCGTAAAATCAATGAAGTGATTTTGGTGTGTTGACTTTTTTCCTGTTACTTCTTTTTGGGTGTTAGAAAGTGGTTGCTCTATATTCAAGGGCTGACATGTCATTAAATCTGAATGTTCTTTGAGAATAATGTAAATAATAAGTAGCTCTTAAAGAGGGAAAGAATTTTATCATTCTAGGTAAATTTTCCCTGGGTAATTCATATCTCAGTGATTCTTTCCCTAGTTCTAGTTGTTGGCAAATATTAACTGGTCACTTATTGGAGTGAAGTTCTACGATGCAAGGCCAGAGCATCAGTATAAGGCACTTGTCTTGCACATTGATGACCCAGGTTTAATGTCTGGCATCCCATATGGTCCACCAAGCTCCACCAGGAGTGATCCTTGAGCACACTTAGGAGTAAACTCTGAGTACTGCCAGAATATGGCCCCAAAACAAAAACTTTCTGGGAGGAAGCAATAAATAAGATATAGAAAGTCCCTACCATAAAGGAACAGAAAATAAACACGTGAAAGAGATCGTTTTAAGTATATCCTGGGCCTAAGACTTTGTACTGAGACTGTACAATGAGGTAGGAGAGTGGTTGGAATAAGACATGTTCTAATCTAGGGGCCTCAGTCATAGACTCACAGAGAAATTTGCTTTGGATTTGAAGTTCAAAATGAAGGGAACCATTTGTGGGAAAAGAAGACTATTCTGAAGAGAATGAAAGGTCAGTACAGAAATCTTGACTTGGTTGGGAAAGTTAGGGGAATAATAAAGAAGTATGGCTTTTGACATAGAAGACAGGGGTAGAGGAGAACAATATGAACTCTCCAGAGGTCAGAATCAGATCAGATGTGTTGTGATGAGTCCTGGTAAGAGGTTGATCACAAAGGATATCATTGGAGAACTTGGGTAAGGAAGTGATGTGATCTGATTTCTGCCAGATGATAATCCATCTGGCTGATGTATGGTAGGTAAACTGGAAAAACTGAAGGTCTGGTGGCCCCTTGAAAGGAGGTAATTTTGGGTAGACCAAGGAAAAGATTATAATACTTGAGTGTGTCTGCAGAGATGTTTATAAAATATTGTGAAGTAAGAGATGATGGGGATTTCTAATGGAAAGTATATATGAGAAAATAATAGGTCTCGCACTTTGGTTTTGAAGCAACAGGATGAATAATGGTACCACTTACTCAAGAGGGAAAAGACCAGGAGAGATAGTGAAGTGAGGAGGAGAATAAATAGTTCTGCTTTAACCATGCCAAATTTAAAACACCTGCTCAAAAACCAAGCAGACATGTCAAATAAACATTTGAATGTGTGAGATGGCATTAAGGGTAAGAGAGAGAAATATGAGATCTCTCAGCATCGTAGAAGGTATTGAAAGCCAAGGGACTAGATTTCCTGCCATGGAGAGTGAGTCATGCATTGAGAAAAGAAGGCAGGAAGAATAGAGAAGTATCATAAAAGAAGAAAGAGGAACCAGCAGAGGACTCAAATAAAACGAGTTGGTAATGAGTTGAAAAAACTTTCCTACCTCATTATTAACACCTTTCGTTTTATTGAAATGAGTGGGATGTAGAAACAGGGTGAAAGGTTCTAGGAATGAAGGAATTAAGTATATTCAAAGCTGTCAAAAGATGAAGAAAATGAGAAAAGAAAGTTCACTCTTCTTTGACAAAATGTAGGTTATTGATGACCTTGATAAGAGTTCTCTCTTTGGGGTGAATGGGAGGAAATTCCATTCAAGTGGACTGAGAAAAGGAAAAGAGTTGAAAAAATGAAGACAGGGAATATTAACAACTCTTTCAGAAGTTTTGTTATGAAGGGAGCAGAGAAATGGAACCTACCAAGTAGGAGGGGACTGGCAGAGTTCAGAAAAAGTCTGTTGATTTGACTATTCGATGAACTTCAAGTGGATAATAAATAGTAAGGCATGTTTTAAAACTGGTGGGAATTATCTGGAGACAGAGGGGAGATGATTTAGGTCTCTACTCAGAATTTGGAGGGCAATGTAAATAAATATTTCATTGAGTATATTCTTCAAATGCAGCACTCTGAGGACACATTTTAAATGCTGTGCACTGGTAGTTTGAAACATGATGAAAAAGTGTTAGTGGAAATAGTGTGTCTATAAGATATTGACATGCAAAAGGAAGGCTCTCTTTCAGGGTTTCTGCACTTCGTGACTGCAAGAAATTCCAGTCACTGGGTTCAGAGTGAATGGGGATCCTGCAATTGTGTGAAATGGTCCATGTCCTAAACAATCTTTAGGCAAGTCGCCCCTTTCTCCTTAACCCCCACTGCCAGTCACTGGGGTAGGTTCATCGCCAAACTTTCTCCTCCATTAATGTAAGGATCTGCTATACACATCAATGCATGGACCACTGTCATGTATGAAGATGCTGACATTGTACTGCCCGTTTATCAGAAAGCCTCTTGCATTCAGAAACAATGGGAGACATTCATGATAAATCAGACAGAGAAGCACAACTTTTGTGTCATGCAGTGAAGTTCAGCACACACTCTATCCATCTTTGTACCCTAACAAGTAGAAACATCACAAATAAATACTCAAAGTTATTCCCCCAAAATTATTTGCACTGGCCTCTGCTCTTGAAGCTAGTATTTGGTAACACCTGTTCTCTGCCTTTTTCTCCAGGATCCATTACCTACCTCAGATTCTGCAGGATGGGTCAGCAAATCATCCTAAAGTTTGTGACAGGTGACAGGTCCTGGAAGTGTGCAGGACAGGAGCATCAGTTAGACTGCCCTGAAAGTACATAGAGCACTGGGTTACTCTGTAATTCAGGTGCCTTCTGGCCTCATACCTTCCCCAGCAAGAGATCCAGGGACTCCCTGCTTCCTGGTCACACTCCAACTGCTCTATACCTTCTACACAATAAACCAGGCTCATGGTTACCTTTTCTCCAAACCATCATCACCTTGTGGGCCTATTTTTCTGTCTCCAAGTCATTCCCTAGTCTTCAAATTCTATTAATGTGGTCTGGAACTATAGCTTTAGCATCAGTGAAAATTTCTCTAGCTAGAACTTTTTTGGTAAACGTTCAACTCAGTGATTCTCAAACATTCTGATCTCCAGACATTCTTAATAATTATTGAGGATCCCCAGAGAACTTTTGTTTGTGGGTTATATCTATCAATACTTATTGGAGTTAAAATTCAACTTTATTTAAAATTAAGTTTTTGATTTAAAAAGAATCATAATAAAGCGATCTCCTGTTTTATTATATGAATGATATATCATTACTTTAGTCATCAGAAGATTGTCATTGTTTCACATTTCTGTCAATGTCTTTGACTTTTGGTTTAGCCAAAGACATTTGAAGTCTTTTAGTCACTTCTGTACTCAATCCATTGTATTATCAAACATCCTATAGCTTCAGGAAAATTCTGCTCTATAGTTGGGATAGTATGAAAGTAAAAAGACAGTTTCTTAGTACACTATGAAGACTACCATGCTTTAGTGTGTGGGTCTCTAACAGAGTCTCAGAAATCTCCAGCCAGACTCAAAGTCATCACCGAATCTGGTTTTCTTCCTGAGAGCCTATGGTGATCTCTCAACACTTTTTGTTTCACTGAATAGAAAAGTCTAGCAATCATTTTCCTTGATTCTTCTGCCACTTCCAGATGACAGTTCCACCTAGAAAATCCTCTCCAACCATCAGACTATTCTACTCACTTCCCCTCTGTATTGTGACCATTGTAGATCAATTCCCTCTCTCTTTCTTTGAAGCTTTAACTCCTAATTTCTGGTCACTTTTTTTAGTTTTATTATAATTTTTGGTATTTGCAATATCCACAGAAAGAATCCTTCCAATAGACTGAAAGTTAAGTCCTTTGATAGAGAAATCGGAACAGAGAGAAGGAGAGAGGGGAGGAGGAGGAAGGGGAAGAGAGAGAGAGAGACAGAGACAGAGACAGAGACAGAGAGAGAATTTCTTTAGCAAAAGAATTCTGCCTAGACATCTATTCTCAGGACTTAAAAACATCCATTCATAAAGGATGCAGGCACACCCTTATTCAATTCCACACATAGTAAAATAGCTAAGATATGGAATGAACCTTGCAGCAGCAAGGAATGATGAGGCAATGCAGTTTGCAGCAACCTACTTGGAACTGGAAGATATTATGTTGAGTGAAGAAAGCCAGAAGAAGAAAGACAAACACAGTATGATCTCACTTATCTGTGGTATATAGAATAAATGGATAAGGAAATGTAATGTAATAAAGGGGGGATGACTAGATCACCCTTGACCCCAGAGATTTGGGAGTAGAAGGACAGAGAAGGAAAGAAACCAAGGGGAGAAGGAAGAAGGTGAGAAAGGAAAGTAATCAGGAAACAGGGGTCAGGGCTTCAGCTATACTAGCAGTATGGGAGAGCGGTAAAGCTATATAACCAAAGCACAGAACCAACAACAGTGAAAATATGAGATCTTAGCTGCCATTACCAAACCTTATAATGTTCCTGATGGGGGCTGGGGGTGGATAATGGGGAGGATGTGGGTGGGGGGCAGGGGGAAAGGGAGGAGTATGGAAACACAAGTGGAGGAAAATTGACACTGGTGATGGGATTGGTGATGAAATATTATATGCCTAAAACTCAACTACCAATATCTTTCACAGTTCTTTAATTAAACACAAAATTATTTTTAAAAAGTGAAAAAAGAATTCTACCCACAGTAGTTCATCTAAGCTATTGTCAAAAGAACATATGAAAAATTCCTCCAGGTATCTGGCCTCTTTCTTCATTTAATGCCCATCACATAGACTGATAACCACTAACCCAGTATCCTAGGTACATGATACACTCACAAGGAGTCTTCCACGCAAAGTCATATTTTTTTGAGTTAACTCATGCTAACTAAATTTGTCCAGAGTTGTGCATATAAACTAAAATAGAAATTAATATATCACCAGTAACATTAGTTCCTGGGACTCTGCCTAGAATCACATTTATAAATTATTTCTTAAGGTTAAAGAGTCATATTAATGGGAAATTTATTCATTTTCTCTTTTAATGTAAGTTTTCCTTTGCAAAATAGAGTTTCCATATTCTCAAAGCATTTAATATGCCTGTTTCTCTCTCTTTTTCTCCCAGCTCTTTCTCTCTTGCTATCGCTTTCTCTCACACACAGACACATCGCACGCACGCACACACACACACACACACACACACACACACACACACACACATACACACTCACTGTCATGTAAAATCTATAAATGCAATTGCACTCAACAATAATAGCAATTGCAGGTCTATAATGTGCCAACATTATCCCAGGGGCTTTGCAAGCACTTACCTCTTGGACAACACTATGACACAGTATTTATACTGAGACTATAAGGAATGGTTTTACCCTTTCCCAAGGTCACAGTTTGTCAGAAGTAGAAATAACCAAAGTGTAAGATTTTATTTCCCATTGGAGGGTCCTCCCTACATTGAGGCATTTTGACCTCCAACTTAGGGAAAGGAAGTCACAGAGGTATTTAGGGAAGATAAATACAAACCACCGACTCATCCAAACCACCAACTGTAGGGAGGTCGCCTGCTGGGAAATGAGGCAGAAGCTGCAGTAACCAGGAGTAGCAAGACTGCCTAGTGAAGCCCTCCAGTGAGTTTGTCAGCAAGGTGAGCTAGGCTGGGAAGGGGCCGGCAGACATCCTTCACAGAGACCTCGCCATCCATTCTCTCACATTATCTGGGGAAGAAACAAACAGACCCATTTATCATTCAACGGCTTTCACCAGTGTCCCTTAGATTTCTAAACGAACATTTCTTAAACTGTGCTGAAGAGAGCTAAAAATGGATAGAAGTGGCAAGAGGGTTCCTGCAAAGGGAGCCTTAAATAATTTTTAGGACCTCACATCTGATGGCATAATCTGTATTAGTAAATTAAGAACTTGGAGGTGGTCTGCAGGAAAGAAACATTCTTAATAATTTAATTTCTTTTCACGGAACACTATTAACAGTCTAAGGATGTAATGTTCCCCCAGAACACAACTGAGCAAACTCTGTCCTCGACAGAAGAACTGCATGTTGGTCAAATTTGCTTTGAAAAGGGCCGAGGACTAAATAAGATCAAGGGAAGATCTTAATTGAGTCTAGTTGGTAGACTCTGCTTTCTGCTTTTTAATTTCTTGGATGACTAATCTACTGATAGTGTCCTAAATTTGCAGGGAAAAAAATACCCCAGCTTCACTTTCCACTGCTAAAACAAAATGAGTCACCTTGAACAATCCATTCCCCATGACCTGCCTAAGTACCTCATCTGGACTGGAGAAAAGAATTGGGTGAGCTGTTTCCTCCATAAGAAGGCCCCCCAGGTCTCCCATATAGACATGTTCCAAGGAAATTATCCTAAGTCACATTTGTATTGAATATCCACTCGGTCCCCAGTTCCTTGAGAGCCCAGCAGACGGTCACTACTTTAACCCTTGCAGCCTGCCAGCAATGCATCTTTGTCCTACCTATTTGATCTCTATCAACCATATAGTCCTGTGCCTCCAGGCTCAATAATATATACGAAAGGAAGAGAGGAAGGAAGGAAACAAACTGAGCCTTGGAGTTGAAGACTTGCCCAACATCACAGTTCTTGCAAGCAGGGGAGCCAGGATGCAAGCACTGGATGGTTTGTTGCACTTTCCACACCTCTCCAAACTGCCAAGCTTTTGTTTAGTAGCACAGAACCATCCTCCAGAGCCAGCTTGCAGCCCTGGCTTTATTTTGGCATCATTACAGGTGTGCAGTCAAAATTGCTGTGTTCTCAGAGCACCTTTGTTTTCCTTGAGCATGCTTAGTAATAACAACTAGGAGTCAACCAGACCTCATTAGGTGCCAGCCACTATATGAGACACAGTTCATCACCTACCACCATGTCATGACAAAGGACAGAGCCCCCATAGTCAGAGGAAGAAATTTAGTGACAGAGCAATAGGTGACATCCCCTAATGAAGAATTTGAAACCCCACATTCTTGTGCTGAGCCTCACTACTCAACACATCTCTGTCGAATGTCAGCATGAGGAGAGAAGAAAAAGACAGGCAAGTGCCATCTGTAGCAGGACAATTAAGTGTATTTGCTAATTTAACCCCTAAAAGTGTTTGCTAGGTATAATTCTCACCATATCACAAACATGGGCTCAGAAAATTCTCACAGTAACACAAAATAATGGTACGAGGCCGGAACCATTATTATTTCCTTTTCACAGATGAGGAAACAGAGGCACAGAGTTAATAAGTAACTTGGCCAACAGTGCAGTTGGTGGCAGAACTGGGATTTAAATTTGGGAAACTTGGTTCCTTCTACCTTAAGCTTACCTCCGACTGGGAACTAGTAGTGACCTTATGCCAAAGTGAACTAGTAGGCCCAGGCCAACCCAGGAGAAAAGTATCTGCCTTAGAGCTAGAACAATAGTACAGAGGTTAGGGTGCCTTGCAAGTGGCCAGCCGGGCTTTGATCCCCGGCACTACATATGGTTCCCCAAGACCCACCAGGGAGTGATCCTTGAGCACAAAGTCAGAAGTAAGCCCTGAGCACCTACAGGTATGACCCCAACTCCCCCATCCCCAAATTTCTTTTTTAAGCATCTGCCTTGCCAGCACAGTGTTGTGAGTTTGATCTCTGGTGCTTCCACAAGCACAACGGATGGGCCCAGCACTTCTGCCATCTGGGACAGGACTGGCTGTCACTGAGCAGTGTGCCATCACATTGGATCAGAATGTGTTAAAGCTCCAAGAATAAAGAATAGGACCCCCTTGAGCATGTGTGCAAGCACTGAAATCAGAAGTGTAGGACTTTCAGAGCTCTGCATCAAGAACACCACGACCCAATAGACAATTACCACTAAAGTCAGTGTATGTGTGACCCCATCGCCGCAACAGCAACAGAAGCAAACAGAGGGATGAGATGGGGCAGTTTAAAAAAAATAAGCAAGGGCCAGAGAGAATATAACATGGGTGAGGCACTTATGTTTCTCTTTGTCAACCCAGATTTAATCCTTGGTACTCTGTATGTGCTCAAAACCCCACCAGGAGTGATCCTTGAGTGCAGAACCAGGAATGAGGATTTATTTATTTATTTATTTATTTTGCTTTTTTAGTCACACCCAGTGATGCACAGGGGTTACTTCTGGCTCTGTACTCAGGAATTACTCCTGGTGGTGCTCAGGGGACCATATGGGATACTGGGGATCAAACCCGGGTCAACCACATGCAAGGCAAACACCCTATCCACTGTACTATCACTCCAGCCTTCAGGAGTGAGTATTTAATACTGCTGGGTGTGGTCCAATAATGCCCCCAGCCCCCCTCAAAAAAAAAAAAGTAAAGCCCAGGAAATAGTATAGTAATTAGGGTGCATACCTAGTGTGCATTAGACCTGGTTCTCATTCCTGGCACTACATGGTCCTCCAGCACTGCCTGGGGTGGCCTTGGAGACCCCAGCAGCACAGGGCTGGCCTGGGTACAACCCCTCCCCCTCCCCACACACGCACACACTACAGGGTCCTACCAGCATCTCATCCTCGGCCCCAGTCACTGAACCACCAGCCTGTTTAGCTGAGAATCACTGGTGAGGGTCCCCAGGCTACCTGAACACCATTTGGGAGACTTCTCCCCAACCCACAAGATAAAGTAAGTAAATTAAAGTAAATACTAACTGTGGACCAATTCTCCTGGCTGGAAGTGGGTAGAGGACCAAACACGATGGCTTCTCAGGTTCTATCTTGCAAACCATAAGGCCCACAAGTAAAGAGAGAGTAAGATGAAAAGTGCCTGCCATAAGGGTGGGCTGGGGGCATGGGGTGGTGGTGGAAGGGGTATTGGGGACATTAATGGTGGGAAATATACACTGGTGGAGGGATGGGTGTTGGAACATTGTACAATCATGAAAGTTTTGTATCTTATGGTGATTCAACAAAAACATTTTTTAAATTAAAAAAAAACATATTTTTTAAAGTAAATACCATCTCAAGACCACTGGCCAAAACCATGTGGGAGACGAACACAGAACCATGGGCCCATCCTGGAAGTTAAGCCAAGCCTGGGAGCTTGAATGACTTAATCGCTGTTCAATTTAGATTTCCTGGCTAAGCAGGTTCCTGTCCGTCCCGGGGGGCGGGGGGGAGGAAAGAGGGGGCTTAATCACAGATTATTTCTGGGCATTCTTGCGGGAGGGGTGGGATGTTCTCCTGGGCCCACAGTGGTGCCAAGATTCAGCTCTCAGCAGGTGTCAAGCAGGTGAAGGCTGGAACTCACACAGCCAAACGCCTTTGTCTAGGGAACTGGACAGAGGATGGGGATCGTCCCCAACACACACACACACACACACACACACACACACACACACACACGCACACTCCTCTCTCCTGCTCTCTCCTGGCAGGAAACCTGCTGTGGGGTCAGCTCCCAGCCCTTCCGCACCTCTGACAGAGGGAGCAGGAGGAAGGAAAGGAGGCCAGAAAAGACCTGAGTTGGGTGATTTGTGAGCAGAAGGAGCCAAAGGTCTTTGAGAGAAGCTCAGGGAGCTACAGGGCCTGCGTCTGCAGAAAGGGCTCAGAAGCGTTCCGGGCTGGAGCGATAGGACAGTGGAGAGGATGCTGGCCTGGCACATGGCCAATGGATTCCGCATCCCGTATGAGACCCCTATTCCCCAGGAGTAAGCTCTGAGCACAGAGCCAGGAGTAAGCCCTGAGCAGAGTCAGGTATGAATCCACCCCGCCAACCCAAATAAAAAAAAACTACAGAAAAATTACCGTTCAGCTGGACGCAGACCCTGCTATCCTGGAAGGACCCGAAGCCCTGAGGACCCAGGTCATGACCAATGCAGTAAACTTGTGCTAATGACTCGGGTCAGGCAGAGAAGTAAGCAGCGGCTCCAAGATCCCAGCTTTCGCTGGTCTCTGCTCTAGTCTTGCTCGCCTTCCTTTTCTGTTTCCTCGCAACTGCAGACACACTGTATGACCTCTTGATCACAGTCTCCTTCCCTATCCTGTTGTATTCATTTGTCCACGTAGGGGGTCACACACAGCTGTGTGCAGAGACTATATGGTGCCAGGGACTAACCCTGAGCTTCAGCCCTTTGAGTCCCACCCTGGGCCCAGTTGCTCTTCCTTGGTCCCACCTCCACCATGGCCAGGTCATACTGAGCTGCCTGGGGTGCCCAGAAAGGCAGAACTGCAGACCGGGTAGGGTGTGAGCATGATCTGGGACATCTTCTTGATTCTCTCTGGGCCTGAGGATCCTTGCTTCCTCTTTCCTCCATATGGAAACCCGGTACCCTGCACGACCAAGCATCATCCTTCCCTGCCCTCCCAGGAAGGCAGCCCTAACACTGCATACTTTTCTCTCTCTCTCTCTCTCTCTCTCTCTCTCTCTCTCTCTCTCTCTCTCTCTCTCTCTCTCTCTCTCTCTGTCTCTCTCTCCACACACAACACACACTCACACACATACACACATAACACTCACACACTCACATACACACATGCACACACATACATTCATAAAACACTCACACACTCACACACACACACAGGGCATTCACCCTGGTGTGGAAAAGGAATCAATCACTTCCCTTGTCACCACTCAAAATTACAAAACTAATGACATCACTCAATTTATCTTTGAATCCCCAAACCCTCTGCAATGCCTGGAATATAACAAAGGCTCCTTAAAAGCTTTTCTGGAAGGAAAAAGGAAAAAAGTGAGAATAAAGAAAGACAGGGCAGGGCAGAGGGATAGTACTGAGGTCAGCACTTTGCCTTGCATGCAGCAGACCCAGTTCAATCCTTGGCACCACATATGGTTGCCTGAGCACAGAGCCAGGGCACTTTTTGATGTGCCCAAGCTTCCCCCGGCCTCCTAAATAAGGACAAATGGTGGTGAGTTGAGGGGAGGGCCATATATCTGATGACCACTTTAAAATAAACACATGGTACTCATTTGTGGAATATAAAGTAACAAAATGGGAAACTAAGACCCAAGGATAGTAGAGATAAGAGCCAGGAGGATCATTCCATGGCTTGGAAGCCAGTCTTACATACTGGGGGAAAAGGCAGCTGGGATAGAAAAGGGACCACTAAGTAAATGATGCTTGGAGGGCTCGCTCCTGATGGGAGATATGTGTTGAAAGTAGACTATGAACCAAACATGGTGGCCACTTACTACCTGTATTGCAAACCATGACATCCAAAAGGAGAGACAGAGTAAAAGGGAATGTGCCTGCCACAGAGAAGAGGGTGGGGGGTGGGTGGGACGGGGTGGGGGTGGCAGGAGGGATACTGGGAACATTGGTGGTGGAGAATGGGCACTGGTGGAAGGATGGTACTTGATCATTGTATGACTGAAATGTAATCACTAAAGTTTGTAAGTCTGCAACTGTATCTCATGGTCATGATCACAGTCATGATCATCCTGTTGTTCATCGATATCTCAAGGTGATTCATTTAAATAAATAAATAAAATAAAGGTATGGTTTGAGAGAGATACTAGAAAAGTAATCTTTCCTCCGGAGGTCTATTAACTCTATCGTCTCTAACATTTGTTTTGGGGAGATTGATTCCTCAGGACAAAACTATTGTCCCCCGGATCTCCTTGTTTCTTTTCTTTTGTTTCCTTTGCTTTTCTTTTTTCTTCTCTGCTCTGTCCTCACTTGAAACATTTTACAATGCTGGGCTGTGGGATGTGGTCCTGTAGCAGAGCACCTACCTTGTTCGTAGGAGGCTCTGAGTTCAATCATGGGTACCAGCCCTCATGCCAAACCCCATATCGTGGGCACTGCTGTTTGGGACTCTGGCACCTCAACAAAATGTGTGCTCTCTGCTACGCAGGCCTCTGTGTTTGTGAGCAGAGCTGAAGCAGACCGCCCCCAGCAAGCTTACTGGTTCGGTGCCTGAACGGACAATTGACAGTGCAGAAAGGCCAATTTTGAACTGCATTTGAAGACGCAAGACATCTGAGTTGGCAGGCACTCCCAGAGATGAAGGGACGAGAGTTGCTTTATTGGTTAATGGTTGGACATTCAGAGATCTTACCCTAATGTGGGTTATTCAGCCACATTTCACTCTGAGTTTCTCCTTGTTTATATGAGATAAATTTTCACGTGTCAACTAGGGACAAGTCCTTTGCAATTGGTGCTGGCAGTGGAGAGAGCTCCCAAAAGGAGCAAGGCTCCACAGGAACAGGGACATAAATGTCAAATCCCAGTGAGCCAGAGACTCAATGAGGAGAATATCTAGTTCCCATTCCCTCCTTCCTTCTGTGCATCTCTTCTAGAAAGTTCCCAGGCTCTCTCCCTGGGGACCATTCTCATGGGTAACATGGAATCTTGAGTGAGTGCAAGGCTGCTTCATGCTGATGGAATGTCACCTCTCTCTCCTCTCTCTCCCTCTTTCCCTTTCCTCTCTTTCTCTCTCTCCTCTCTTTCTCTTTCTCTCCCTCTCTCTTTCTCTCCTCTCTCTGTCTCCTTCTTTCTTTCTTTCTTTCTCTCTCTCTCAATCTCCTCTTTCTCTCACACACACATTCTATCTGTTCTCCCCCTCTCTCCTTTTAGCAGGATGGGCACTCCTCTGAGTATGCTCAGGAGGCTCAGGGGTCCCTCCTGGTGATTATCTGATTCTCAGTCAATAGGGCCAGGAGGTTAAAATAAGGGTTCAAGGGGCCATCCCAGCAGTGCTTGGGCAACCTCCAGTGCTGCATGAGAGATCCTTGAGGACTGTGCAATGCCAGGATTGAAATATGCCTTAACCCCCTCGAACTATCTATCGAGGCTCCACCCACCTCCCCTCGCCCCCCCCCCACATACCTCCACCCCCTGCTTTTTGAGATTTGTATGTAGCCTTTTTTTAAGATTCCTCCACATCTTTTTATTACTCGATAACCATCATTATATGCCACCAAATACAAATGTTCACAGTTGTTTATCCATTCATTCACCCACCCTATTGTAGGAAATTATGGTTGCTTCCAATTTTTAGTAATTATAAATAAAAGAGTTGTAAACATTTTTGTGCAAGCTTTTTTTTGACTTTTGTATTTTTATTTTTTTTTTTACTTTGACCTTGGAAAGAGAACAGATTCTCATCTATCAACATCTAGAAGAACGAGTGACCTCAAGGCCACTTTCTCTAACTCTCTGTCTCATACCAGAGACCTTTCCAGCATTTCCCTCTCAAGTGGGCCCCTTAATCCCCTTGAAAAAAAGAGGGGCTCTTTGCCTCTCAAAGCAGCCATTCCTTTGTGGAAAAAGTACAGAAACTACATTCACCCAAGGCAGAGGCTCTCAAATTTCCATGAAGGAGAAACAAGTGAAAACCAGCAGTGTGTGCTAGATGGCATTTGGGGGAAATTCTGCAGAAGTTCAAGACAAGAAAACAGTTGGGGAACCAGTGCATAAGTACAACGGGCAGGGCACTTCAGGGCAAGTACACAATGTGCACATATACCATAAACAGTGCAGCATCTCTGCCCCCACTGAACTGGTGTTGAAGCATTAAAGCTTCATTTTTGTCATGATGACTAGCATGATGAGACACGCATGGTCTTTGACATCAAGGAGAATTGTAACCAAGACAAGCCATTGCATTTATTTATTTTTTTAGTCATTTTTTGTATTAGTGAAACACCATGAGGTACAGTTGTAGACTTATAAACTTTTGTGCTTGGGTTTCAGTTATATAATGATCAAGTACCCATCCCTCCACCAGTGCCCATTTTCCACCACCATGGATCCCAGTATCCCTCCCACCCCCATCTCCCCCATCCCACCCTGTCTCTGTGGCAGGGCATTCCCTTTTGTTCTCTCTCTCCTTTTGGGTGTTGTGGTTTGCAAAAGAGGCATTGAGTGGCAATCATGTTTGGTCTATAGTCTACTTTCAGTGTGCTTCTTCCATTCTGCGAGGATCCTTCCAACAGACAAGGGGACCGCAGTGGTCTAAAGTGTTGGAGTACAGTGAGCTGGGGACAGTGAGGAAAGGCACACCTTCTGGGAGTTTGTTAGTAATGGGCAAGAAGGACAGAGAGGAACCATCAGCCATGTGAAGGCTTGACTTACTTTTCTCCCTGAGATGATAAGTTATCACTTTGAGGAAGGCAAGAGAACCAGGCATAGGATAAAGCTGCTGCACGGGGAAGAAAGATTTCCTGAATAAGTAAATAAATGTCTGGAAAGAGATGGTGCCCAGGGCCCTGCTGGTTTGGGAGGAGATGTTTGGACCAGCTTTCTGGGAAGTCCCAGATAAAGGGCTGGAGAACCTCTCAGTAATCTAGTCCCACACTATCCTGAAAGTACGCACTCTCCAAGCATGGATGATATGTTATCTCACTGTTAGGAGAGACTGTCCTGGCACTGCTACTAAAAGTGGTGTGATATTGGACAAATCAGAGAGTGTCCCTGAGCCTCATCTCCTCATCTGCAGAGTAGCAAACTGGAAATGAAGATCCCACGTCTCTTCTTATGAAGAGATAGGGGTGTCCCGCATGGTAAGGGAGGAGGAGCCTCTGTTTTAGAGGGAGATGAAGGGTGATTTTGCCAGAAAGTGAAAGGATCTGCTGAACACATAGCATGGATGTAGAAATGGGCCGATCAGTTACTGGGACTCTAAGGATTCTGTGTACTAGAATAGAGAGCATCCTGGATCACACACACACACACACACACACACACACACACACACACACACACACAAAGTCGAGTTTCAAGAGCATCACGGCACAGTGCTGGCCTGCTGCTGGAGATGGCTCTGCCCCGACATCCCACCCCATCCAGCAGAGGGGACTTGCTGGTCTCCCTACATGGCTGGTCCTTGGGACGGAAGACTGGAGGGTGTATCTATGTGATTGATCGCTAGTTACAATGCCTCCAGACCTCCAAAACTGTAAAATCTCATGCAAAAGGGCAGGTAAAGTACCTACGATGTGGCAGGCACCAATCAGGAAAATGAAGAGCCTAGAGAGCGGTTTTGGTGATCAAAACCTGTAACCACAATAAAAACACAAAACAGGAAACCATGAGAAGTATGAGCATCTCATGTGCAAGGAGTGGGAGTGCAAAAGTGCAACACATCAGCTCGAGGGTGTGTGTGCTAACATGTGTGTGTAAAAGTGTGTGGGAGAGTGAGTGTGTGCATATGAAAGTGTGTGTATATAAAAGTGTAAGAGTGTGTGTGAGTGTGTGTACCTGCATGTGTGTGCAAGTGTCGACTAATAGACTCAGCAAGGGTGAGAGCTTTTGTGGTAGAAGGAGGAGTGAAGGTCTGCACAACTTTTTGGTGGCTCACTTCTGGCGGGACTCAGGGGCTACTTAAGCCTCAGTGCTTGAGGGTCACTGCTGGTGGTATGTTGGAGGGTCTTTGCAGTACTGCATACAAAGTGTACACTCAGCATGCTGAGCTATCTCTCCTGCCTGCAGCTTGCACTCTTACCTTGTACTGGGTATATTAAGGCTCAAGCACACATAGACCTGATTACCCAGCAGCTGAAACACATAAACCCACGTGCCACTCCTATCTCAGTGGCACCTCAGTGCGTGCTGATGGCCCTTGCCCGCCATCCAGGTCATGGTGCAGTAAACCAGAGACAACACTCAGGCTCCATGCAGTGACATATTCCCACCCACCCCCCCAACCCCTCCACCCCACTCAGCTAAAGCCTTTGCTGTCTTGACATTCTTAATACTGTCTGAACAGGCACTCTGCCTTTTCCGTTTGCAATGCAAATTGTGTAGCTGTTAGTGGCTTAAGACGCTTTCATGGGTCTATGAACTCAAAACTATTTTGACAATAACAATAATAATGTTAGAGTCTTTTTTTTTTTAAGTTTGGATTTTTGAATCATACCTGACAGTGTCAGGGCTTACTTCTGGCTCTATGCTCAGGAATCACTTCTTTTTTTTTTTTTTCTTCTGGCAGAGTGATAGGGCAAAGCCTGTTGACAGTGTTCAAGGCAAGCGCCCTACCTGCTATACTGTCTCTCCAGCACATCTGGGGTGTCCAGACACTACCTACCTGACTTTGGTCATGCAACAGAAGCAGCTAAGAGAATCCAACTACCTCTTCTGAAGCAAAGCACAAAAGGAGATTTGCAGAAGTGGGAAAAAAAAAGTCCCCCCTCTTCCTTTTGTATTTGGGGAAATACAGCCAGTTTTGTGTTCACATGTCTTTTAAATTTTTTAATGAATTTATAAATAAGGGGATTTTTTGATAGAGATTTTAATACATTTCCTATAAATAAATATAATTAGCCAAAGCAAGAAGTTCAGGTGCCATCTGTATCTTTGCAACACAAAGAGGCACCCAGCTCAAGGAGTTTGAGAGTCACTGTTCTGGAGGTCTTTGCTATTTCTATTTGAGAAACAAACTCTTGGAGGGAATATCACCAAAAGATATCCTGTGTTTGTTTAGATATGTGTTAGTCAGAGAAACAGAACTCTTTCTCAGTCGTTTGCAACTCTAAGGGGATCAAGAGTTTGAGGTCACAGTACTTGTTCATTTATGCACCAAACAAAAGTGTTGATTTCTGCTCTCAACTGTTTCAGCCAGTCTTCTCTTGGGCCTATTTTCTTAAAACAGAACAGTTTGGAAGCCTGTCAAGACAACCCATACCCTCTCCGTGGTCTCAGAGATCTATGGGATTCTTACCTTTATGACTAAGGGTCCCTTTTTATGGGCAACAGTTCAAGTGAACCTTAAATGTATGGAACACCCATGGCTTGCTGCAATGTCTCCAAGCAGCTCTTTCCACTTTCTGCAAACTAAGCCCTTTACTGCCCCACCATCTCCTAAATTTGCATGAGGCTTCCGAAATTGTTGCTCAGCTCTACACCAGAATTAAGCTGTTTTTTTGGCTTTATTTCTCCAACTCGCTCTTCGCTTTTCTTTGCCTCTGGCTAATAGCTATAAAGTTCACAGACTCAACTTTTTTTTTCATATTTTCTATAATTCTGTTGATTCTGCATCATCATCCTCTTCATAGATGTCATCACCATCATGGAAGACATTTCCCAAGAGTTCACTCTGTGCCAAGTGAACTCTGTCTCGAAGCACTCGGTATGAATCTCCCTCCCAATTGTTCAGTTCTCTGCTTTAAATAAATGCACTTGTGGTGCATTTATTTAAATAGGACAGTGGGTAGGACTGCACCATGCCTGCCTTATTTTTCAAGCAAGGGAACCCTGTATGGTCCCTCAAACGTCTCCAGGAGGGATCCCTGAGCACAGAGCCAGGAGTAAACTCCAAGCACCGCCAGTGTAGCCCCCAAACAAACAAGCGATTGCACTTGCGTAATTCTGTAAGGTAAGGTAAGGTAAGGTAAGGTAAAGGCCCTCCCGTTGATCATCGATTTGCTCGAGCGGGCCCAGTAACGTCTCCATTGGAGACTTTGTTGTTACTGTGTCTGGCATATCGAATACTCTCGGTAGCTTGCCGGGCTCTCCGAGAGGGGCGGAGGAATCGAACTCGGGTCGGCCATGTTGGCCGCTTGTAAGGCGAACGCGCTACCCGCTATTCTCTCACTTTCAACTTCTAAAGTCTACCTTTTCTTTCACTTCCATTTTGAGTGCACATTTCTTTTGCAAGTAGCATATTCAATACTCTCACTGCTTTCATAAACATAGAAAATCGTGAATTAAGTTAAAAATCATAAAACAGTTCAAAACCAAACGTCCACATAACCTACAAGCCATAATTAAAAGACAAGCAGATGTCCTAAGCCAAAACAATGGCCCCAAAACTTCCTCTTCTCTTTGTTGGTGGCCATTGATATGCCTTTTCCTAGGTCACAACATCATTCCTGACAGTGAACTAACACAAGCTAAAAGACAATAGGAGAGACTATTACCTGTAAGCTTACTATTTACTGGATCCTAGGCCCTGTGCTATGAGCTTTGCGTGTATTATCTTCTGGAATCATTGGAACAATTATGATCTGAGCATGGTTATTGTCTTCAATCTACAGACAAGGATGCTAAGATTAAGAAACTAATTGGCCCAAGTCATATTACACTAAGACCCAGACACAGATGAATGATTTCAAAACCCCTGCTCTCAGCAATTCAACTCCTAGGTTGATTTCTGAGGCCATATGTTCTCCTAGTTCTCCATCTATATCTGATTGTTGATGCCTGTTCTGGTTTCCCGCCCTTTCTTCATTCCTTGAGAAATTATCCTTCCTAGGATTAATCATCCATTTTCACAGCCTCCCTCTTCTTCATGGGTCCCTCTCACTCACTGCCTCCTCAAAGCCTTTCACAGGTCCTGGCACAGGGACATGAGCAATACTGATTAGCTGAATGAATGAACCAACCACTTTCTAAAGGTTGCTTTAGTTATTATTCAATTACATTAATATTTTAATCTAATTATACATGAATTAGATCACCTAATTATCTACTTAACTTTGAAGGATCTAAGAGCGTCAGTCTCTAAGATGTGAGGGTTTGGGCCCGTGCGATATTGGAACTCTTGACAAGCATATGACAAAAGGCATCCCTTTCCAACTGGGGGTGATTGGTACCCCCACTCCACCAGGAACATTTCACTACTTCTAGGAATATTTTCGGCTCTCATGCTGGGAAGGAATGAGGATGCCAATGACATCTGGTGGTGAGGCTATCACCTGACAATCTACAGGACCACCAACGACAGCGTAGCACCATCTGAACCAGCACATCCAAAGTGTTTAGTTTAGCAAACCTGGACACTGGTTTGGCTCTTCCTTATTCCAGTGTCCACTGGCTGAGATGGGCCAGTGACGTAGGAGTCCTACTTAACTGAGTTTATCTACATGCAAAAACAATAACCCAAGGCTCACATAGCTCTCTAACTTGAATGGAGGGAACAGGGGGCAACTGGGGACCCAGCGTGAGGATCCAGACTTCTCACTTCTAGCCTAAGACTAGAGTTGACATGGTTTTATCCCTTAGACAAATTGATGAGCTCATCTTGGCATCTACAAAGGGGTGAGTGTGTATAGAAGTGATCCCTCTAGCTCTAAAGTCCTCTAGTTCAATAAATTCTCAAACTTGAATCTCCCTCCCTTCATTTTGTATATACTCTACAATCATAAATCAACCTTGCTTTCTTCCTAAAAGCCTGTTGCAATCACCCCTTTTCATTTCTCTGCCACATCTTCTGTCCTACTATGGACTCCCCCCCCCCCCCCCACCCTTCCCTCACTCACACCACCTGGATTACAGGACATCTGAAGGAACTTTTCCTTTTCCTCCAGCACTAAGTCCTCCACAGTTTCAGGGGCTTGACTGGGATTCCAGCAGCCCCTAATATCTGCCCTAAGGCACATTTTCCCTCCCTCTCCCCCCAAAAGCAACTGATGCTCAGAATCATCTTCATGGAAGTTTCCCGAAGTCAGCACAATTGTCTCATCTTTGCTCACACTATTATAGTTCTAGATTGAGTTTTTCTCCCAGACCTGGTTAGTTAGTTCCACATCAGTTCCTTGCAGCTTGGAGAGCCGGGCTAACCTCTTGAGAGCTGGAAATCCTGCTAATGGGGATTACCAGGCCAGAAGAACTCAGGTTTTAGAAAGACTAAATCCACATATCTGTGTGCTCACTAAGTATTTAAGTGTCACATTTAGTTGAGGGAAATTTAAGAATTTGGGGAGAGAGGCTTGCCACAGCTGACTGTGCTCAGGGCTCCTGATTCTGTGCTCAGGATCACTCCTGCCAGTCATATGGAGGGATTGAGTTGGGGTTGGCTGAACAAAGCAAGTGCATAGAGTCTATACTATCTTTCTGGCTTTAAGGGTTTTAATGACAAAATCCCCGCTATTGCCAGCAATCAGAATAAAATATTTTTCAAAAAATAAAAGAATAAAATATTTTTCAAAGTCACCTTCTGAGGGATAGAAGAAGAAAGACAGTATAAAGGAAAATATGGGGAAAGGAGAAGGAGGAAAAGGAGGAAAGAGAAAAATAAATACCTGTAGGTCAATCCAAAATATATATGTATATACACACATTTTTTTTACCTTCTTCAAAACTTTTTCCCCTGGGACAAAAAAAAATTCCTCTCACTTAGAATTGAAGCTTTTCTAAAATGTAGCTTATGGTTGTGTATTTATTCCTTAACTCAAAATTCTTAAGGGGTTCTCCATTTCCTAAGGAAGAAAGTTCAGGTGCTTGGTTTTGCCTTTGGCCTGATCCAATATGGCACCCTTCCTCCTTCTCTCGGGCCTCATACACCCCATGCAACATGAAGGAACCACCAAGCTAGAGATGCCCATATGCAAGATACTCCAGTGCTTCTTTCCTAGTTGATTCTCTAAGTGCTCTCTGTATGCTAAGAGTCATCCTCAGCACCTTCCAGGTCTGAGGTCATTCAATCCCTTCAACAAACCCTCTGGCTTCATTTATCCCCATTTCACAGGTAAGGACACAGAGGCACAGCGACATGAAAGAAACAACATCTCCCTGTGAGTAGAAAGCATGGCCAGTGATTAAACCCTCAGTGTTCTGAATTAAGAAGTCTGAACCTTTTATCTCTTTACTGCAGGTAAGAGCACTTGCCTAGCTATGTAACTGTATTAACCCCAGAAAAAAGTACGTGAAGTAAAACTGAGAGAGGATTAAATTGATTCTGTCAACTCAGGGTCCTCCGTGGGGTCAAGAGCTGAAGACAAACCCCTTTCCTTATCCTGTTCCTCAGGAGTCAGTGGGAGAGCAAATGCCCACTTGAGCCCTGGGAAACCTGCCTCATCTTACCCCATTAAAGTCATTGATGGTCTGAATGCAGAGAGCGAGAGCGAGCTGAAAACAGCCCTCAATATTGTGAGGGTGATGTGAGAGGAGATGAGGAAAGCAGGAAGCTGGAGGTGAGGGTCCAGATGGATGCCTCTCCTCTCTCCTGCTCCCTGAATGGGCTGTATGTGCCACAGAAACTTTTTTTCTGGTTATTCAAAGAGGAGCCGGAGAGATGGAGAGTGATTAAGGTGCCTCTTAGACAGCCACTTCGTTTTGACTCCTGGCACCACATGGTCCTTGAGCACCATCAGATGTGGTCCTGGAGGACCCCAACACTGCCTGGGGTGGGCTGGGTAATCCCAGGCTTTGCAGGGCTGGAGCAGCACCACATAACTGAGCCCTTGCATTGAACCACTGACCTAATTGGCCAGGAATCACCAGTGAATCCCCAGTCCTCCTGAGATCTGCTTAGAAGAGACACTCTTCTCCTACCCCCCACCCCCCAAAAAATGAATAAAGGAAACAACATACTTACATCTGGACCTGCTCAAATTCCTTCTGGGAGAGCAGAACTCAAAAAACTACAAACTTAAAAAACAAAACAAAACAAAAACCTACAAACTGTTTTTCTCTAATTTGGGGGCAATCCCAATCATGATGCTTAAAGAATCATGTGGTGTCAGGGATCAAACTCAGGCCTCCTGCATGCCATGTGTGTGCTCAGCCCATGGCCATGACTCACTGGCCCTTCTGCTGAGCTTTTAAACAGTGGCAAATCATATGTGACTTGGCCATGTAGCAGGAAGCACAGGCAAATTGCTTCTCCACACACACACACACACACACACACACACACACACACACACACACACACCTCTCCTCACTCAGGATGGGGAAGAGATGGAGAACTGGGCAGGGGGACTCGATTGCTTAAAAAAGGGGTACCAGAGGATTGAGGATTGGAGAGAAAGAACGGGAGGTACCTGGTCTTCCTTCCCATGAATAATCGGCCAGAGGGAAGTGGGAATACTCAGCCATTGGATTTCCTTCCCAGGAAATATGGGGTTCCTCCTCCCAGCCCCTCACTGGCCTGGGTTCAGTTCCAGGTGACTTATCTGCCTGTTCAGTAAACAGATGCTAAGTTGTGCACTCACACTGCTAGCCTTTTCATTAATTAATTGATTTTTACTATTCTGGTCTTTTAAAAATGAGATGGCCTTTAATGTTCATCTTATTTTGTTTTGGGGATCACAATCAGTGATGATGAGATAACACTCCTGTCACAGTGCTCAGCCTGCTCCCAGCAGTGCTCACGCAACCAGGTAGTGCGAGGGATAAGACAGGTATCCCACATACAGAGCATGTGGCAAGCCCATGGAGCTCCCTCTCAGGTCCTAGAAGTAAGATTTAATTTCATTTAAAAAATTGTGTTGTTGTTTATGGATTTGGCCACATTCAGGGCTTTCTCCTGCCTCTGTGCTCCAGGATCACTCCTAAGGGGGGTTGGGGGGGACCATGTCAGGTGTTGGGGACTGAACCCAGTGAAGCATACACAAGGCAAGTACCTGCTATACTATCTCTCTGGCCTGAAACAACAGTTTTTAAATCTCGAATTTATCAGAGAGGGGTACAAAAGGTACTTTACTCCAAAATTCCCCTACACTTACTGTTTGCTCATAATTTACTTGGCACTTAAACAACAGGAATGACCTTTCAAGCAACCTTTGGGTTGAAGGGAGGGGAATGGCTCAGCGGCAAATAGCAGAGCCTGCATGCATGAGGTCATGAGTTCAAACCCCACTCAGGACTGTGTCCTGGAGGTTCTGAGATATGCAAACACTGTGGCCGAGCATGTGACTCACCGTGAGTGTGTGAACACCAGAGCAATCCCCCATGAGCACTACAGTCACAAAGAGTGCAAACACCATCTCTAAGGGACTTGACCCCCGGTGAGCATCATGGCCAAGGGGCCGAGCACTGCCACCTAGAGCATATGCAACCCCTAACATTGCAGCAAGAGGGGAAAATAACCTCTTAGGTGGTGTCAAGCATCTTAGATGCTTTCCAGACCCTCACTTCCCATCAATAGAGGCCACAGCCCTGCTGATGGAGGGGCTGTGAGGTGATTCAATATTAGCTCTTCGGGGAGGCAGCCAGCACCACCACACGCCCTGACCTCCTTCAGTTTAGCAGCTATTGCTAATGTCAAATGCATATCAATGAAGAGATTTAGCTTGACTAGACATAAGAGCAAGTGTCCAAAGACAAACTTTCCAAGATCTTGCTTTCAGTTGTGGTTTTGACTCTGCTGTGTAAAATCATTTCCTTAGGGCGCAGGTACTAGGGTGGAGGCTGAGCTGAGTGAGGGGCAAAGTAGGGCTCAGGGAGGCCAGACTCGAGCCAGGTAGAAGGGGAGCAGGACTTTCGTATGCAGCAAAGGGGAGAAGGGCGTCCAGGATTTGGGTTCCACGTCACCTTCCCATTGCTTCCTGCATGGTTCTCTCCCATTGCAGATCCTTGGGGTCTTGCCTCTGTCGCCTGCCTCATTAACTAGGGACAACAGGTAAATGATATCTGCTCCCTAGAAGGAAAAGCAGAGCCTGAGAAAGCCAAGGTCAAGTCATCACAGCCTTGTTTTATCAAAGAAGACAGTGGGGGCAGAAAGGGACAAGGTGAGGGGGACAAGCTTGAGGGGGGACAGACAGTCACAGGAATACACTGAAAAGGCAGTTTGGTAGCTGCTGCAGAAACAGCCACAAGAGGAATAAAAACGTGGATCACAGACTATTCATACCAATCAAGCACTTTGCGTGGTTCTTCTTGTTGCCATTACAAGGTCAGGGGCTACTCACCCAGGGAAGGGGATGGATGCGACTGTGGTGTGCTTGGGGTTCACACACTGGTGCTGGGGACCCCAAGGGCAGTGTCACGGCATAGACTCCAGTGATGTGGGGTGGTGCTGGGGATCAAACTAAAGTACTACAGACAAGTGTAGGTATGTACAGAGAATGTGCCTCTAGGAAGTTATGAAGCCACAAATGGTGTATTTAAGATTTGAGACTGTCACAGGTAGTGGGACCATGTGAAAGATGTGCACAGAGTTCTTTGAATAAAGTCGGTCATAATACCATGGCTGCAAGGCAAGAGCTGCCCCACTAAGCCGTCTCCATGTTCTATGTAAGTCCTGATTTCATTTTTATTTTGTACTTTTCTTTACTTTCGCATTTTAAAATATTGTTATATTTTACTGAATCACCATGAGATAGAGCATTACAGAGCTGTGCATGATTGGGTCTCAGTCATACAATGTTCCAACACCCATCCATTCACCAGTGTAATTTCCCAGCACCAATGTCCCCAGATTCCCTCTCATTCTCCCCCCCCCCCCCACTAAACCACCCCCTCCCCCTTTCTCATTTGTTTAATCCTCAGTGCCAACCACTGGGGAAAGTGCTAAGCCTGTGATCACTCACACAGCACATCTGTCCCCTGGGATGTGCTGTCCAGGTGCTGCCTTCATCATAGGCTTCCCGCTTTCCCAGCATGTGAGCATCATTTCAAATTCTACCTGTTTTTTGACATGACTGAGAAGGTTATTTGGGAGTTCTGGAAACTCTCAAAAATTTTTTTCTACATGAATTCCTGATCATTTGTTTTTTTGTTTTTTATCTTTCACTCATAGACAAGCTCTACTTTCAGACAGTGGGGCAGACCTGTGTTTTAGTAAGGCTCTAAAAGATGATCTCTCTCTCTCTCTCTCTCTCTCTCTCTCTCTCTCTCTCTCTCACACACACACACACACACACACACACAGACACACACACACACGAGTGCCCACCCTCCTCTTTGGTTTGGGGAAGCATCTCTCTTCATGCTGGTGGACAAATGTCATGTTTCCAGTGCCATTCTCTCTCTCTCTCTCTCTCTCCTCTCTCTCTCTCTCTCTCTCTCTCTTCCTTCTTGGGTCACATTCAGCGATGCTCAGAGGTCACTCTTGGCTCTGCACTCAGGAATTACTCCTGGTGGTGCTCGAGGGACCATATGGGATGCTGGGAATCGAACCCAGGTTGGCCACATGCAAGGTAAACGCCCTACCCAATGTGCTATCGTTCCAGCCCCTCCCAGTGCCGCCCTCTCGGACTCAGCAGGCTCTGCTCCTCTGCAGACGCTTCCCTGCTCTTTGCCTTTCTGGCCACCGTCTTCTGCAATAGTCAAGTGTGTCTCTCAGCCAGCCCAGCACCCCAACCTCACCACAGAGCTCGGGATGTGACCTGACAGAGGCTGAGAACTCTGGGGCTGTCCCTTGGCTTATCATGAAATCATGCTTTCATTGTCAGTGCCTCTAACCAGGCTGGATTCTTAGCAATGGGTGGTTTCTCTGAAACTTGTAGTCAACAGAAACCTCCTTAAAACAAAGCCCAAACTTCCCCCACTCTTTGGGCAAGGCGCTACTGGGCAGTTGAGAACTTCCAGTGATTAATGATATCATTCTAGGAATCCAGAAAAGAAATTTCAAAAGCAGTGCATGTGTTAGTAGTTCGAACCAAACAAAACAGAAACAAATAAAGAAAAAGTAAATCATCTCCTTGTTCCCAATCCCACTCTCTCTCCTCCCCAAAGTCACCAATATTAACAGCTTGAAGCCTATCTTGACAAAAATATACACAATGTATATCACATACATTCTATGCCAAAACTTCTTAAACTTTTTCCACTTGTGAGCCCCTTTTTGCTCAAGAATTTTATTTTTCTTTTTGGGTCACACCCAGCGATGCTCAGGGGTTACTCCTGGCTCATGCACTCAGGAATTAATCCTGGCAGTGCTCGGGTGATCATATGGGATGCTGGGAATCGAACCTGGGTTGGTCGCGTGCAAGACAAACACCCTTCCCGCTGTGCTATCGCTCCAGCCCCTGCTCAAGAAATTTTTATGAAGCCTCAGGTACATAGAACTATAAAGTAGAAATATAAACCAAGCACTTACTGATAAAAAATTATAAAGAAATTTCTTTTAAAGGACTCCCACTTATAGTCTCTAGGATCACTCGCAGTTTAAGACGTTAGACTCAATGCCAAGTATCAGCAAACAATGCCCTGGAGACTAACTGGCCCACTATCTGCTTTGTTAATAAAGTTTTATTGGAACATAGCCATGCTAGCTTGTTTAGTATTCTTTGCCCTGCAGTAACAGAACTTTATATATTTATTATTTGGCACTTTAAAAAGAAAAAAAAAAGTTTGCCTCTCTCTGCCTTACACACCCCATTCCAATCTGGTTTTCCACTTAAGAAAATATTTCAGACACCCATTATGTGCCGCAAATAGATCCAACATCCTTTTTGAAAATCTGCCGAACATTTCATAATACGCTTGAGCCCCACCGTACTATTTGGTTTCACTTTTGAGACACTGTGATGTAATGAGAAATTTGTATTGTAACTTCTGGTTCCTGGCACAGATTTCCTGAAACCCTCGGAATACCCCAAGTAATGGGGACAAGAAGCATGTCCTCTTATTCAGACTAAGCCCCTCCAGCCATGTCGGACTTTGTATTAGTAAAATGACTCTTGCTGGGCTCCTGGAGAGCTGCAGATGAGGGTCCAAGGGGCTGGTTGTCAGACGGACCAACCAGGACATTCACTGGAGATCAGAACTTTCAGCTCCAAATTCCTGGGAGATGAGAGGGTCTGGACACTGAATTCAGTCACAGCAGCCTGTGATCTAGTCAGTCATGCCTGTGGGCTGGAACCTAAATTAATAAAGGGGATTCAGAGAGCTTCAGAGTTGGTAAGCATCTTGATAACCAGGGAGGTAGGCACCCCCAAATTCAACAGGACAAGAGCACCCTGCATTCAGGACCCTTCCACATTTTTCCCTGTGCACCTCTGCTTCTGGCTGTTTCATTTTTTTTTTTTTTGTAATGTCCTTCCAACAATATTCAGGCTGTAACTCACTAATTAGTATGCTCGATGCTTCCCTGGGTTTTGTGAGCCATTACAGAAAATTATCACACCTGAAAAGGGGTAGTGGGGACGGCTGATTTGTAAGCAAATCAGACAGCAACGTGCATGAGCTGGGCATCCACACTTGCAGTTGGTGCGAGGTGGGAGCAGTCTTCTGGAATGGGACCCTTAACCTGTAAGAGCTAACTCCACACAATCAGAGCTAGTGAGAAAGCAGAAGACTAGTGAACTGCTTGCTTGACGTGAGACGTAAAATATGAACTGAGAGAGAGAGAGAGAGAGAGAGAGAGAGAGAGAGAGAGAGAGAACAGATTCATGGTCCCCTTGGGGGACCTTCAGATGCTATCAAATTCTTGCCACCAGGACTGTGCTGAAATAAACATTCCCATTCTTAAATCCTTCAGAGAAACTGAATGTAGCAAAGAGCTCCATGGGGCTCAAGCCTGAAGCCCCAACAACCTGACATGCCTCTTCCCACAGCAGGGAAAAGCCAGCTTGGGTGCCGAGAGGCTCTGTAGGGGGGAGGGGGAGAAGAAAGTCAGGAATCTCCCTGGAGAGGCCACCTGGATGAGCCCGATTCTCCTCCATTTTGCTGAACTTCCTGCTGAGCTCCTGTCTCTGTCTGTGCCCCACCCCCACTCATCTCCTACCTGGGCTGGAGGCTGGGGTTCCTGCACTTCCAGGTAGGCAGGTGGGGTGCATCTGCAGCAAGGGCACCTTTGGAACAGGGTCGGAGAGAGTACCTCTGACCCTAGAGTTGTACAGATCATTGTCCCTTATTCCTGAAAGGTACAGATCTTTGTACTTATTTGGTAGCCACACCTGGCAGTGCTCAAGGCTTACTCCTGGCTCAGCATTCAGGGATCACTCCTGGTGAGGCTCAGAGAACCATATGGGATGTCAGGGATTCGAACCATGGGTCAGCCACATGCAAGGGAAGTCCCTTACCAGCTGTTCTCTCTCTCTCTCTCTCTCTCTCTCTCTCTCTCTCTCTCTCTCTCTCTCTCTCTTCTGCAAGGTACAGGTCTTTCTCTCCTGGAATAACCTGTCTGCTTGCCCTGTCCACATTTTGTGTCCATTCAGGATCTGCACACAGCATCCCTGGCATGCAATCCTGGGCCACTCTGCGTCAGGACCCAGCGATCCCATCCTTCTAAGGCTGGCCCTCTCCCTATGGTTAGGGAAGACACAGCTTCACAGCTGATTTCTTCTTCTTTATTTTTTTTTCTTTTTGGGTCACACCCCGCGATGCTCAGGGGTTACTCCTGGCTCTGCACTCAGGAATTACTCCTGGTGGTGCTCAGGGAGAAATTATGGGATGTATATATGGGATGCTGGGAATCGAACCCGGGTCGGCCGCGTGCAAGGCAAATGCCCTGCCCCCTGTGCTATCTCTCCAGCCTCGACACTGCTGATTTCTTTTGGATTCGTGGGCACTCTCCCTCGGTGGCTGGCCCTGCTCCGTCTATGTCAAAGGTCTTCCTCAGGCTGGCTGTCATGTGCCTCCTCCTCGCCCCCAGCTGTCCTGTTTGGGAAGAGAAACTCACTTCCCAGGGCCTGGCACAGCATGCCACCGCCCACCCCCTTGACCCACACGCCACTCTTCCTGAGCTTGCTCCCGCTCTGACACGAGCACAGGATGGAAAAACCCTTTTTTCTCTCGTCCTTTGCCATCTGGATCAGTCTTCCGGAACATTCCTGAAAGCTGTAAATCTTCCAAATAACTGAATTTTCCTTTCTGGCCTTTGCCTGTAAATGTGATGACTCTGGTGTTGCTAAATATTAACAAAGGAAGTTTGACACCACTCCTCCCCTCCATAAGTAAATAATAAGCGACAAAAAAAAAAAAAAAGAGATTCAATAGCCAAGGAGGAGTTTCAGTGGTACTTGTTTGTGCTGCCCCCTACCGGTTAGAAAAAGTAGTGCTAGATAAGCCTCCAAGTCAGTCCCTTAGAAAAGTGCTCATAGTTTATTTTGATTTTTAATCTTTCTCTCTGAAAGCAATACTGTTTGTTGTTATTGCTGTTGTTACAAAGGCATAATATACCTGGTATATTTTTTTCTTTTTAGTTTTCCCGGTGGCGCTCAGGCGTTACTCCTGGCTCTACGCTGAGGTGTTATTCCTGGCAGGCTTGGGGGACAATATGGGATGCTGGAGATCAAACCCAGGCTGGTCAATTTCAAGACAACTACCCTACTGGCTTTACTGTATCTCTCCGTCCCTACCTGGTCCATTTTAATGCCCCATGTTATCCATTAAACGTTCTTGCTCTTTGGGTTCAGAAACTTCCTTTCCTGGAATCAACCCTAAAGAAATAGTGAGAAATATAAACCAAAGAGATGGTTATCTCTTTATTGATGGTGTTAAAAAACAGCCAGAGTGGAGAATGTACACAGGTGGAGGGACGGGTGTTCCATCATTGTATGGCTGAATCTCAAATATGAAAGCTTTGTTACTCTGTCTCACGGTGATAGAGCTTTAAAAAAATTAATGTGGCGTTCATGCCCAATTCACTCAGCTTAATCAATGGCTGAACAAATGGCAGAACTCCTACTTTTTTTAAAAACTCTTCCTGAATGCCCTGAACACCATGACCTCTTAGCATCTGTATTGCAAACCATAATGCACAAAAGGAAAAGGAGAGAGAGAGAGAGAGAGAGAGAGAGAGAGAGAGAGAGAGAGAGAGAGAGAGAGAGAAGTGCTTCCCATAGAGGGAGGCTGGGGGTCAGGGGGTGAGGTATTGGGGGATGCTGGTAGGGAAACAGGGGACATTGGTAGTGGAAAATGTACACTGGTGGAGGGATGGGTGTTGGATCATTGTATGACTGAAACCCAATTATGAACAGCTATGTAATGGTCTATCTCATGGATATTTAATTTAAAAAATTTTTTAAAGTAATGTGGAGGGGCTGGAGCAATAGTACAGTGGGTAGGGTGTTTGCCTTGCACACAACTGACCCGGGTTCAATTCCCAGCATCCCATATGGTCCCCTGAGCACCGCCAGGAATAATTCCTGAGTGCAAAGCCAGGAGTAACCCCTGAGCATCCCGGATTTAACCCAAAAAGCCCCCCCCCACAAAAAAGTAATGTGGAGTTCATGCCCAATTCAATCAGCTTAATCAATAGCTGAATAAATAGCAGAATTCCTGCATTAAAAAAAAACAGCCAGAAGAAAGTTAAAAGTCTGGTAACAGGTGGTCTGACATAGGATGGAATATTACGTTCATCTTACAAATGCTGTTCATGGAACAGAGCATAAGGGGTTAAGACACTTGCTTTGCACGTGGCCGATACCAGTCCAGTTTCCCAACTCACCTGGTCCCTGAGCACCACTGGAATGATCCCAAACACAAGGCCGGGAGTAGCTTCTGAATACTAGCAGGTGTAGCCCCAAAACATGACAAAATTAATTAATCAAATTTATAATGTCATTAGTGAGGGCCCTCTAGCAAAAGGATCTGCCTTTTAAACCTGGGCCTAGAAACCCAATTCCTTTTTCCTTTGTTTTGCCACTTTCCCACATTGTATCACACTAAAACAATGGTTTCTAAGAGCTTGGACAGAGTATAATACACGGTCTTTCTGCTTTCTTTTTGATTTTTGGGCTGCATTCGATGGTGCTCTATACTCAGGGATATTCCTGGCGGGTTTGGTGGTTCATACGGGATGCTGAGGGTTGAACCCAGGTCGGTTGAGTATAACACAAGCATCCTACCCACTGTACTATCTCCCTTTGGTGGTGGTGATGGGCTCTCACTTCTTTCTGTGAGACCCTCATGTACAAACAGATGGACCCTTTCTTCCTGTTAGACTTTGAGGCAGTTTATTGCACAGATGCCAGACACTGTATCTAGAAGGACAGAGGGAATTTTCTCTCCCAGGACTATCGGAATGTGCAAACTTTTCTTTCTTTCTTTCTTTCTTTTTTTATTAGTGAAACACCATGAGATACAGTTATAGACTTACAAGTTTTTGTGCTTGGGTTTCAGTTATACAATGATCGAGTACCCATCCCACCACCAGTGCCCATTCTTCACCCCCACCAATCCCAGTATCCCTCCCACCCCCCCATCCCCCATCCCACCCTGCCTCTGTGGCAGGGCACTCCGTTTTGTTCTCTCTCTTCTTTTGGGTGCTGTGGTTTGCAGAAGAGGCATTGGGTGGCAATTATGTTTGGTCTATAGTCTACTTTCAGCATGCATCTCCCGTCCTGGGTGGATCTTCCTAGCACCCTTTATTTGGTGCTCCCTTCTCTATCCGAGCTGCCTTTACCCCTAGAGTGTGCGGCTGGCCTCGAAGCCATGGAGTGAACCTCCTTTATCACAACTGTTCTTGGGTGTTAGTCTCTTATTTTGTTACTTTATGTTACCCAGATGAATGCAATCTTTCTATGTCTATCCTTCTCTTTTGTGCAAACTTTTCTTAAGGAGCAAGAATAATGTCCTTCTTATTTGCTGTCCTTGAAGCTCAGTTAGGTTTTTTGGTTTATTTGTTTGTTTGTTTGTTTGTTTGTTTTTCATGGCATTTCTAACTAACTGCTTGAAGGAGGAGATTCCAGGATGCTGGACCATTTCAGAGGCAGGATTGCAGAAACTTGCAGTTCTGGGCAAGTGAGATATTCTCCAATTAAAAAATTTTTTAAAGACTGTTGATTTATATTTTAAGATTTTAAAAAAAATTAATTGAAGCAGTGTGATTTACCGTACTGTTAATGGTGTTTCCCCAGGTACGTGATTCCAGTGCCATATCCATTACCAGTGTGCCGCCTCCCTTCAAAAGGACCCCGACGCCTCACACTTCCAACGTCCCTCTAATTCAGCTGCGTGGGTTTCAGTTTTTCCATTGTGTTGCCTATGATAAAAAAAAAATGGCCATTTAGAAGCCAAGAATTGAATTCTTATATGCTTCCCCACAAGGGCAGCCATACCAATAATCAACATTTTGGCCAATCTACTTTAAACCACTCGCTGAGAGTAACAGAGAACCTCTTTGAGCCACCATTAGGTCTATCAGATGCAGCTAATTTCACCAATAAAATCCCGTGTCTGACATTTAGCTTGCTAATTGGCAAAACAGTTGGTGTTTCTTGGTGGCAAAGATAAGCAGCACTTAACGTGGGCCTTTTAGGGAGTGAGACTTCTCCGATAAAATTGCAGTGAACCCCCCTGACCAGATGCCTGCGAATGGGAGCTGACCTGTGGGTTACATCTCATAATCCACATAGATACCAGCCCCGGGGTCTATTACTAAAGTGTTTCCAAGCACATACAGATGCCTGTAGAAGACCAAAGTAGCCCCCGCTCCATATAAGCGCTCAACAATTAGGTGATTGTCCAATCTGGTGCAAAAATTCTAGTAAATGTATGTTCTGAATATTGCATTTCTCACAGGTGCTCCCTTAAAGACTTTGCGCTCGAACTTCCTCCCTCCCTCCCTCTTTTCTTTCATCTCTCTTTGTCTGTGTCTGTCTCTCCAATGACTTTTCCCATTCCTTACTGAAGTGTGGCTGTGATTAATGGGGGTGGGGGGGGGGGGGAGATCAGACAGAAGGCATGTCCAGGGAGAAGAGATTGATGTGAGCCAGGGCTGCACAGGGTCCCTGGGCCCAGAGGTGACCCCACCCCCACCCTGTCCAGGTCAGGGCTCACTGTGCCTCAGGAATGCCATGAAGGGGCCTCCGTTGGTATTCTGAGAGCTCTCCATTCAGGGCAGGTTTTATCAGAGAAATGAAACCCCGAAGAATTTGGCTCAGATAACAGGATCAGTTAACTAACATTCTTCTCATTCTGCAAACAGCCAGCTGGGAGGAGCTCCACTGGGGTGGAGAGAGATGCTGCTGGCTGCCCAAGGCCGGCCAGGGAGTTCCTGAACTGGTGCTGGGTTTCTCTAGCAGTGGGTTGTTGTAAGAAGATCCCCTTTTGTTCAGGGGTGATTCTCCTTAGTTCTGTCCCCCTCGCTTTATACTTCCAGGTTGGAGTTGCTGAACAGTATCTGGTCACAAGAAAATGCCAGGAATGAAAGCAGAAGCTTAGATGAGAGGCCTTCCCGGAGGGAGCTAGAAGCTATGTGCCTGCCGTGGGGGCTCTCCTCAGAAAGGGCCCCTTTGGTGGTCGGAATTGACCACAAGTGTGCGTTGGGGCAGAGGGTAGGTAAGATAGAGAAGGGAACAGTATGACAATAATAGACAAGATCTGAGGGTTAAGAGTAAGTAAGAAATATTCCCGATTGGGCTGGAGCGATAGCACAGTGGGTAGGGTGTTTGCCTTGCACGCAGCTGACCTGGGTTTGATTCCCAGTCTCCCATATGATCCCCCCCGAGCACTGCCAGGAGTTATTCCTGAGTGCAGAGCCAGGAGTTACCCCTGAACATCACTGGATGTGACCCAAAAAGCAGAAAGAAAGAAAGAAAGAGAGAAAGAAAGAAAGAAAGAAAGAAAGAAAGAAAGAAAGAAGAAAGAAATATTCCCATTTACCTTTCAGTATCTGTTTTGCAAACCACAATGCCCAAAAGGAAAAGAGAGAGAGAGAAGGCAGGCTGGGGGTGGATGGGGGCACCAGTGCTGGGAAATGTGCATTGGTGGAGGGATGATGGGTGTTGGAACATTGTATGGCTGAAACCCAACTCTGAACAGCTTTGTAAGGGTCTATCTCACAGGGATTCAATTTTTAAAAAGAAAAATCAAAACAAAAGAAAGGGCCCCTTCATGGAGTGACAGGGCGTCTCAGCTCTCTCCACCTGCCCTACCTTGAGTCTGCAATTTCTCTCGCAATGTTTGCCTTCATCAAAGCATTCATGAGTCCTTGCTTTCTCTGCAGGCCCCCGCAGAGACAGGCCCATGGACATGGGATCACAGAGGAGACTGTCCAACAGAGAAACCAGCCCTAGAGAAATTTAGAGCTCGATCTGAAAATGAAAAGCAGCAAACTCTTTCAGGGCAGAGGATGCAGAGAACAAGGAGAATGAGTCCCTTACATTATCCTTCCTCCCAAAGGCTGTTCAATGGAAGGTAACATGCAAGCTGAACGCTTCCTCAGAAATCTTTCTTTAGATTTCAGGATTCATCACAGGGGGCCAATAAGACAGCTCTTAGAGCTAGAGCATTTGCTTGGCATGTGGGAACCCCGGGTTCTAACCCTGGCACTGTGTGATTCCCTGAGTACCTCCAGAAGTGGCCCCCAAGCACCAGAGGATGTCACCTTCCCTCACTCCCACAAATTTAACTAACTGAAAATACATTGATGTGTGTTTCAGAGGACCAGCCCACAAGGGAATCTATTGACTGCCCTGGTCCAGCCTGCTTCTTCCAAAGAATATCCTTCTTGGTTTTTCACAGCAAATTTTCTTTCTTTCTTTCTTTCTTTCTTTCTTTCTTTCTTTCTTTCTTTCTTCTTTTTCTTCTTTCTTTCCTCCTTCTTTCCTTCCTTTCTTTCTCTCTTTCCTTCTTCCTTCTTTCCTTCCTTCCTTTTTTGTTTCTCCCTCCTTCCTGTATTCCCTCCCCCCTCTTTCTTTCTAGATTCTTTCTTTCTAGATCCTTCCTTCCTTCCTTTATTTACTTATTTTTCTTTCTTTCTTCCCTCCTTCCTTCCTTTCTTCCATCATTCCTTTCTTTCTTCCTTTCTTCTTTCTCCCTTCTTCCTGCATTCTCTTCCCCCCTCTTCTTTCACTTTCTTTCTTTCTCTCTTTTCCTTCCTTCCTTCCTTCCTTCCTTCCTTCCTTCCTTCCTTCCTTCCTTTTTCCTTCCGTTCTTCTTTCCTTCCTTCCTTTCTTCCTTCCTTTCTTTCTTTCTTTCTTTCTTTCTTTCTTTCTTTCTTTCTTTCTCTCTTTTCCTTCCTTCCTTCCTTCCTTCCTTCCTTCCTTCCTTCCTTCCTTCCTTCCTTTTTCCTTCCGTCCTTCTTTCCTTCCTTTCTTTCTTTCTTTCTTTCTTTCTTTCTTTCTTTCTTTCTTTCTTTCTTTCTGTGGTCAGGGGTGGTGCACACCCAGCAGATTTACTCTTGGCTCTGCACTCAGGGATCACTACTAACCATGCTCAAAAAACATATGTGATGCCCGGGATTGTACCCAGTTGGTTACATAAAAGACAAGTGTCTTAACCTCTGTTCAGCTCTCCAACCCTCTAGCCACTTTCTTTAGAGAGGGACTAAGCTGCTGAATTCCATCCTGACACTATCCCATACCTGTCTATGACCTTGAACAAGTAACTTTACCTCACACTGCCCCAGTTTTACATAAAAAATTAAGAGTGTGTATCTCATTACTGTTTAAAGAAGAAATAAAATAACATGTGTTAAATACTGATGTAGTGCCTGGCACATAAAAATTACTCAAGAAAAGTTACTATAAATATAAAAGATAACCAAGTCAGTACTTACTGCTCAGCAAAGACACATTTAAAATGAGACTCACTGGGTGGAGAGATAGAAAAGGAGGT
This sequence comes from Sorex fumeus, assembly GCF_029834395.1. Lineage (NCBI taxonomy): Eukaryota > Metazoa > Chordata > Mammalia > Eulipotyphla > Soricidae > Sorex > Sorex fumeus. The sequence goes on from NW_026606064.1 coordinate 19,061,426, forward strand.
AAGGCATTTGCCTTGCATGTGGCTCAACCTAGTCTGATCTTCAGCACCATATATGGACCCTTAGACATGGCCAGAGATAACTTCCCAAGTACAGAGCTAGGAATAGTCCCTGAGAACTGCCAGGCACAGCCCAAACCCTCCACCCCAATTAATAAACACGTAAGTCTAAGATTATTCCACTCTAAATGCACCCAATCTCATCTGATCTTGGGAGCCAAATAATAAAATCAAGCTTACTCCAAAGTAAATAATAGAATTTTGAGGATAGGTACCCTGTGTTAGCTACTACTAAATTCCCAACATAAAGCACAGAGCCAAATCTGTGATCAAGGTATAGTCATTGAGTCATTGAATAAGAAGATCCTGATCTTAAGAAATCTAGAATAAGGGGAGGAGTGGGGAACAAGACCTAAGTGTGCAAAAAAGAAAATTAGATATTCTCACTGTTCAAGTTGTTGAACGAAGAACAGAGCTTGACGAAATGTGAGTCTCAGAATGGATCATACTCTGGGATTGTTCAGCTTCAGAAGAAACATCTCAGGTTTAAGCAGTCAGGGAAAGTCTCCAGAAAACCAAGGTGTGGCTTGGATGTTAAGCCAAAAGGCATTCCAAGAGGGCAGAGGAAAGTCAATGATAGAGACAAAGTCCTAGGGTGTTTCAAGTACAGAGAACAAACACGTGGATAGAAGAGTCGGTAGGTGAAGAAAATCTGGAAATCTTAGTTGAAACTTGCTTGAAAAAAGGCTTATTATACCACCCTAAGGTAGAGATGACAAGATTTCTGCTCTTCTTCCTTAGTAAGAAAATTATTGATATGTGCAGAACAAACTACACTTCAGAGCCTTCCTGGTAGCTGGAGACAGGAATGTGTGATATGCTAAGTTTTGACGCGACTTTAAGGGAAAATGCCAGGTGCAAATTCTGTAATATAGATACAATGGTTGGAGCTTTGGCAACCATTTTAGATCATGAGGCTAAAGCCCGATGTAGATGGAAGAGAGGTGCCAAGCTTCCTACTGACTATCCTACTCTGAGACATTCTATCTCTAGATGATTACACAAGGAAAAACAGAGTGCACTATTTCAGCCACTATTATTTTAACATGTACCCAAACCTAATCATAAATGATACAGAAACCAAAGACTCTCCCCTGGGGCAGCAGCCAGTCATGGGAGATTTCTAAATAGGTGACTAGCAGGATGAGGGTAACAGGATTTGGTACAAAACCAGACAATCCAGCAGCAACTATTCAGTGGGAACCAGAGGAGGGATAACTCAGAGACAGGGAGTGCAGAGAGTTTAGTGCAGGAATTTAGGAAAGATGCATGAACCAGATATTATTCTGGGTTTTCCAGAGAGCGTAGCTTATCCTCATCTGCAAGGAACTATCTCATGCAGTGATGGAGGCTGAGCAATCTCAAGATCTACAGTTGACAAAGTGGAGGCCAAGGAGAGCAGGACCCGGGGCTGTGGGCTGTGGGTAGGGCATTTTCCTTGCACACAGCCAACCCAGGTTCGAATCCCAGCATCCCATGTGGTCCCCTTATCACTGCCAGAAGTGATTCCTGAGTGCAGAGGCAGCACTAACCCCTGTGCATCGCTGAGTGTGATCCAAAAAGCCCAAAAAAAAAAAAAAAGGAAAGCAGGACCTATGGTACCTATGATAAACAGGGATCAGTCTGAACTGAGTCCAAAAGTCTGAAAAGACTAATGTCCCAGATGAAAGATGGCTATCATAGTGCGTTCTCTCTTACTTAGCCCTTTTGGTTCTATTTTAACCTTCAGTGCATCCTGCCCACATGTGGAGCGGAAGGGGAATTGTAATCTACTTGATTCAGTCTTCCTGTCCAACTGATCTCATCTAGAAAGTGCCCTGTGGTTACCCACAGAATAATGTTTGACTAAGTATGTAGCCTGGTCAATGGACACATAAAATTCACCATTGTAATCGGCAAGTGCTAAAGCCTGTTTGGAGGTTTTTAAGAACTGCGGTAAGAAAGTCGAAAGGAGGACCAAAGAAATTATCCAACTAGTAAGTCACTTGCCTTGCACTTGGACAACTCAAAATCTATCCCTGTCACCATATGGTCTCCCAAGTCCCTCCAGGAGTGCAGAGCCAGGAGTAAGCCCAGAGCATTGCAGAGTGTGGCCCCCAAACTTAAAACAAAAATTAATTAAATTAAAGAATTTTTTAAAGACCAGAATGACACACCCTTTTAAATTGTTCTAACTAAAATTGCCAGGCTTGGTGGACTTGGGCTATAACATTATGAACATGTTCTTGTAAAGGAGCCATCCCGACTTAGAGTGTCTAGATTCAAGTACTTTCAGGTGGAAACTTCAATTGCCAGCCTGCTACCTTGGCCAATTTATTTAACAACTCGGTGCCATGGTTTCTTCCTGGGCTCTATGACAATAGAAATGATAGTTTATATACTAAAGTTACCATAAACATTAAAAAGCATAAGTCACTAATGTATTTTCAAAGAATCATTTGTATTACCTCTGTTCCACTCCCCCATGTTTTGCTACGTTCTGAGAAAACAAAGGAGTGGTCAAACCATTAAGAATGCAGTTGTCACCCAAACGGAGAGAGAGAACACAGGGGATTGTCCTGCCACAGAGGCAGGGGGGGATGGGGGGATGGGGGTGGGAGGGATATTATCCATGGTGGTGAAAAACGGGCACTGGTGGAGGGATGGGTATCTGATCATTGTATAATTGAAACCCAAGCACAAAAAAAATTGTAAATCTACAACTGTAAAAAAATTAAAAAAAAATAAAAAAAAAAGAATGCAGTTGTCGGGGCTGGAGTGATAGCACAGCGGGTAGGGCGTTTGCCTTGCATGCGGCCAACCCGGGTTCAATTCCCAGCATCCCATATGGTCCCCTGAGCACTGCCAGGAGTAACTCCTGAGTACAGAGCCAGGAGTAACCCCTGGCATCGCCGGGTGTGACCCAAAAAGCAAAAAAAAAAAAAAGAATGCAGTTGTCAGGCCCTAGCAATGGTGCAATGGGTAGGGTACATGCCTTACACAGAGCTGGCCGAGGTTCTATTCTCAGCATCCTATGTGGCCCAAGCACTACAGGAGTAATTCCTGACTGCAGAGCTAGGACGTGGTAACCCCTGAGCGTTACTGAGTATGGCTCAAAAATAAACAAAAAATAATGTGGTTGTCTAGTGAGGTGTGTGTGTGTGGTGGGTGGTGGTCAGAGTGCTAAAAGGGAGCATGGGAACACTGGTGGAGGGAAGTTGACATTGGTGGTGGGCTTGGTGTTGGAATATTATATGTCTAAGACTCGACTATCAAACTTTTATCAAAGGTAATAAAAACTTCGAAAACAATGGTTCTTTTACTTAAATAAAAAAAAGAAAAAAATTAGATCTCACTTTCTGTTTTTAAATTTTTTTCTTAAGGATTGTGGTATGCTGACTTCTTTCCTTCTTCTCGGTAACCTTTCTACATATGTATATAGAATTTTTAATGCATCTACTTAATTGTATGAATGTTTTATTTGTAAGTAACATATTAAAGCAATGATATAGTAATTATTTATTCAATTGTGCTGTGAAAAAGGTAAATATAAATGATTAATGCAGTTGCAAAAGAGAGATAGCAATGCAGTTGTCTAACTAGCAAAGTAGGAAGAGAATAAGCAACTGAGGAAAGGAAGTCATTTCTGCAGGAACGATTGCTCTCAGTCATGGAAAATGTGGTGCATGGGCTGAGAAGAAGATAATTCAACATTCAACGGGCTGAGTCCCTTGCAAGTAGGAGGCTTGGGTGCCTCTGGCAACACTTGGTTGCTTGGTTGCCAGGAGCAACACCTAAGCACAGAGCCTGATGTAGCCCCAAGTACTGCAAGGAGAAAAGGAAAAGAAAAGAACATGATGCCTGTGGTATAGGATGGTGGCAGGCATAAGATTTCTTTTTTTATATTTTTTAAATATTTTTTAATGAATCACTGTGAGATACAGTTACAGACTTACAAACTTTTGTGATTATGTTTCAGTCATATAATGATCGAGCACCCACAAGTGCCCGTTTTACACCACCAATGTTCCCAATATCCCTCCTGTCACCTCCATCCCATAACCCGCCACACCCCCACCTATATGGCAGGTGCATTCCCTTTTGTTCTCTTTCTCCTTAGGGGTGTTATGGTTTGCAACACAGGTAGTAAGTTACCATCATGTTTGGTCCATAGTCTACTTTCAGCACACATCTGCTATCCCGAGCAAGCGAGCCCTCCAAGCATCATTCACTTAGTGGTCCTTTCTCTATCTGAGCTGCCTTTTCCCCCAGCATGTGAGACTGGCTTCCAAGCTGTGGAGCAAAACTCCTGGCCATTATCTCTATTATCCTTGGGCATTAGTCTCCCTTTCTATTACTTTATATTCCACAAATGAGTCCAGTCATTCTCTGTCTATCCCTCTCTCTCTCTCTCTGACTCACTTCACTTAGCACGATACTCTCCATGTTGATCCATTTATAAGGCATAAGGTTTCTATGATGCTCTTTGTAGTGCTGGGGGAAGGAACCCAGCCACAGAAGGCACTGCTCGTTCTTTTAAGTAGTTGTATCTTGACAACACACATAGAGAGATACTTTTTTATATTCCTATGGATAATAACAACTTTTAGTCATTTAACAAACATTTCTTGCATGCACACTGGGCATTATTATAGACACTGAGAAGATCCAGCAGAGAGCAAAACATAAAAATCCCTCACCTGCAGAACCAGGTTTATCAACTCTCTTTGCAATTGAATTCATCAGCTTTTTTAAGTACATTTGTTTTGAAAAAAATAGAATTCATCATATTGAATGTCTGGTGGGTCGCAAAAATGCTGGAAATGATACAAGATGAGCCATATCGGGAATGTCCTGGGTACCAGTCACCTTATTAAGTGGCCAGAGAAAGGAGGGGGCTGGATCCATGGTCACACAAGAGCACCCACCTGGCCATATCCTCAGTTTGAATCCCTTAGTTTCCTCTATATCTCATTTCCCACTGATTTCTTTGACTATACTTCAATTAGTATATTTCAATTAGTATGCAAGATCAAGTCAGAGCATCTCCATGTCTTACTAATTGGATTAACTGTGGCAAAGCTTTGTAAATAAAGGAAATTTTGAATGAGAAAAAATTTATGAAGAAGACTGGTTTTCACTTTTGCTTATAATATAGTTGGCTAGCCATGGGTTGCACTGCAGAGAACCTGTTTTTCTGAATCTATTAATATCCTATAATTATCCTGTCAAAGCTCCCACTTAAGGAGACCGGAGCTAGTTGCATTTTGAATAAATAGCATGTACTTGAGAATAATTTATCCCTCAGGTAGATCAACAGAGACCCACCTCCCTAGTTAAATGAACAACAGAAACACGTTACAGCAGGCTGAGAAGCCCCGTGAGCCTCTGCAAAAGAGACCTGCTCCTAGCCTTAAAAAAAAATCAGATATTTCTCATAGGGAACTGGGGGTTAATGAGCTGTTCAATAGTTTTTATTTCTACAAGCTTTACTAGGTCTTATAACTACACACACACACACATACACACATACACACATACACACACACACACACGACACACATTCCACCAATACCCTACCACCTAAGTCACCAATATCAGTGGGGAAAATCTCAGTGAAGAAAAACAGATAGCAATTGAAGTGAACATTTAGGGTAGCAATACAAATGATCAAAGAGAATGCTACTAGCCTTTCAAAACCAATACCGACGGTAAAGACTGAGTGACCGGGCTGTTTTGCAGCCAGGGCTCAGTGGATCTACAAAACAACTCCTTGGCAACCTCACTTCAATGAACATTGTGAGACCAAATGCATTCCTTCCCTCATTCATGTTCTCTCTGCTCGCTCAATAAAAGTGCATTCAGGCCCTTCTGGCTTGTTAGGTTTGGACTAGACACTAAAATACAAAGGGGAGTTGAAGGAAAGAGGGTGAGAGATAGCAATCGATGCCACATAAAATAAAATTACAAACTCGGAGAAGTGCTAGAGAGAAAAGGTACATGCAAGACAAATAAGGACCTGCCTGAAGTTGAGTAGCCAGGATGAACAGAGGGGAGGATTGATAGCTCAGAGTGGAGGATGCTCTCAGCAGACAGGAGAGAAGTAAAGAAACCTCAGCTGGTGTGTTAGAGGTACTTTCGACAGTCAATAATGGTTAGACTTTTGAAACACAAGGGAATAAAATGTATAGAAGACAGCAGGGTGGAGCAGCCGGGGACCATAGCAAAGGGGTTTGTTTAGGTTTTATGGCTATGTGTTGTGTAATGATGACAACGAAGATCCAATCTGAGAATGTATCTTGGGGTGACGCTACCATGGTGCAAACGTCCGAGTGTGTGTCCAACAGAACTTTCCCATCTGGTGGCAGAGCAAAATGGGCACCTTGGCAGAAGCTGCTGAGTCACCCAGCACTTCTTAAGGCAGTGTGTACTACAACATACCAGGAATGTGTGAGTAGCCGTCATGGTTACCATCCTTCCCCTGCCATTGTCAACATGTCATTATGTGGCACATGAATGTATTCTGAGAGCAACAGAAAGCCACAAAAGAACTCTAAGCAGAGAAGGTAATGTGATCAGAGGCATGTTTTTGAAACAAGACATAAGTGGCAGTGTTTAAGTCTACTCATTGTCCCTTGCTTTCTATGTCCTCACCCCTACCACCCCCTCCCCCAAATGTGGACATGTGACTCTCTGGGAGAAAGGCCACATTACCACATCTCCTTTGTCACTAGGTATGCCTGGAGGAGTAAATCATAGTCAATGGCAGAGAAGTAGAATTGTCCTAGGCTTCTAAGATATTCTTGTAAGAGGTTCCCTGAGGACAGTGGTGAAGTACTTGCCTTGCCTGTGACCAACTTGGGCTCAATCTCTAGCACCCCCTATGGTCCCCTGGATACCATCAGGCATGATTCTTGAGCACAGAGACAGAAGTAAGCCCTGAGCACAGCTGGGTGTGGCCCCAAAACAAATAAAAAGAGGCTGACTCTGTATGTGTAATTGGTGCTCTTCTTTGCTGCTTCTGCCTTACAATAACCTCCAAAGCAGACACCGCCACAGTGGACCATGAGGAAGAAGCCACCATGCATAGAACAACAAGCAAAAAGGCTTCCCGACCTTGGGGTAGCTTCACCGGCCTTTATGCTGTGCATTCAACTTTTTAATTTATTGAGATTTGGTGTGTGAGTTATTTTACCTCTCACCCCCGTCTTTCCTTTCCTTTGTTGTTGTGGTGGTGGTGGTGGCTTGGGTGCGGGGTGGCTCCTAGCAATATTGCTCACACATTTTCGCTGTGGTGCTCACTGGAGCTCACCCAGCAGGCTTCAGTGCTCACACACTTGACCTTTAGGGCTTGCCAAAGCTTTGCATTCTGATCACTGTGGCCCTTGCACATAGCACCCCAGGGAGTCCCATGCTAGCTGGGCTGGGGCTCACACAGGTGCTCACAGGACTCGCATTTCTGGGTCACAATACTTGCACACCTTTTTAGTGTTGTTTACCAAGGTCACACACAGCCTTGGTGAGTAAGTGGAGAGAACTAGGAGTGGAATTTTTTTTTTCTTTTTGGGTAACACACAAAGATGCTCAGGGGTTAGTCCTGGCTTTGCACTCTGGAATTACTCCTGGTGGTGCTTGAGGGACCATATGGGATGCTAGGGATCGAACCCAGGTCACTCGTGTGCAAGGCAAACACCCTACCTGCAGTGCTATCACTCTGGCCCCGGAATGGAGATTTCTTGAGCACCAGGAACCACGGGCAGCAGAACTGCTAGGGTCATGCTTTGTCGCTTGTGGCAGCACCCAGGATCAGGGCTTAAACTCACAATGCTCTGATTGCAAGGCAGGCATTCTAAGCCACTGAGCTATCCTGGGGACCCCCTTAGATCATTTCACAGACCTCTGGAGCCGCTAGAAGTGTGTTCAATTTGGTTCCATGTTCTGATTATATACAATCATGTTGCTGACAGTACAACTAAAATTAATAGCATGCTATCATCCCCAAAAGATTTTCACATGCTTTTGATCCACTAATTAAAATGGTGTGCAACTTTATGCCCCCTAAAACTAAGATGAATGTTCTAAGATTACAGAGGAAAGCAACAACAATAAAAAACAAAAAAAAAGTTGACCAGAGGCTTGATGTTTGCACAAAGATAATTCCTTCCCAAGACACATTTTCTTGGCTCTTATTGACTGAGACATACCTTTACAAATATATTTGTACTTATTAATAAGATCCTCATCCAGACCACTTGCTGAACAATATTAGTCAGTGGAAAAAGCAAAAGGAAGCTTTCTCTCTTTTTTCCTCTCATGATCATACCAATAAACATGGTCCAGTGATATAAAATTTGTTTAAAATCAGTGATGTGTTTGGGGAGCCACTTGGCAGTGTTCAGGGATTACTTCTGGTTCTACACTCAGGAATAATTCCTAGTGGGACTAGGGGACCCAGAAATAAAACCTGGATTGACACATGCAAGGTTATCACTCTATTACTGGCACTATCTCTTTGGCCCCACATTTTATTAACAATTCATTTTTTCTTATGACAGTAATAGTCTATTGTTTGAACATACCATAGATAGTTCATTCAAGCTGATGGATATATGAGTTGTTTACTATTGTGAACAAAACCATTATGTGTATATATATATATATATATGTATATATGTATACAAGTTCTCATTTAGACATATGATTCATTCTACAGAGCAAATATCTTGGAGTGGATTGACTGAATAACACAGTAGGTATGTGTTTTACAAGGTGAGCAACAGTCAATTTTCTGAAGTGGGTGGAATATTCCCATGAGCAGTGAATGAGTGTCAGTCACTCCACATTTTTGTTAATACTTGGTACTGCCAGTCCCTAAAGTTTTATATATTTAAATGGGAGCACAGTGGACTACCTAGATTTTCATCTGAGAAGTTAACTTTTTGTCATATTGAAGCCATATCATTTTGAATTTTCTATCATGCAGTCAAAACCAATCCATTTGAACACAGAAAGCAAGTGTGGAAGGGGGAAGACGGATTAGGAGACAGCGCTTCAAATAAGGAATCGATGGGTGGTGGATGATAAGTGGTGAAATAAAGTGGAGAGACCGGCAGAGATGGAAAGAAATGGAGGCATTAGTGAACTATGAAAGAATTAATGGATTAGACATAGAAGGTTCAGAAACTATACAGCAGAGGATCTAGGTCTCAAACCACACCCATTTAATATCAGAAGATATTTCCATCCACGGTTTTTTGTCCCCTAGAAGTGAAAGTCACACAGAGAAGAATTAATAACTGCTTCAGATTCAACTAAGGCAAATCTTTGGCTTTTTCTAGTTGAGTTGCTGTGTCCTTGTTTTGGAGTAGAGGTGGGTATGTGGGACAGGAGAGGTTGTAAAAATATGTTGGCATCCATTAAGACTTTTGGTAATAATTACTAATTTGTTAATACTAATAAGTACATTATTATTGTTGGTTTTTGTGTAAATAAGCATTATTGTTATCACTATGCACCTCTTTTTCTTGGCTCCAATTCCAAGGACAAAGGGAACATAAAAAATAAACTACAGACTTTGAGTGAATGATTTTTATTTCATCTTCACAACAACCCTGAATGTTTCTGCACTTTACAGATAAGGGAAAGTAAACCTCAGAGATATTAAGTAACTTGACAAAGGTCCCACATCACTTAAGTAGTGATGCTGCTTATGTTTTGGAATTTTGCTTCCAAAGTGAAAGAATTATGAAGAGGGGGATTGGGTCGGGGGGGAAGCGCATAGAAGACCTAGAGTGCACCTAGACACAAACTCAACAACTGGAAACTTTTATACATAAATTTTATATATAAATTTTTTTGCACACATAACATTCTCCTCTATGCATTCGCATGCTTGGTTTTTGTTTGGTTTGATTTGGTTATGTTTTTTTTTAAATTTTTGATCTTTTTTTTTTTCCTCCACACCGGGTGATGCTCAGAGGTTACTGCTGGCTCTGCATGCAAGGATCACTCCTGGAGTGCTTGCGGGAATTTATTGATACTGGGGGTCAAACCCAGGTTAGCCACGTGCAAGGCAAGAGTCCTAGTCACTGTGCTCTCTCTGGCCCGGCATGCTTGTTTGTTTGTTTGTTTGTTTGTCTGTCTGTCTGTCTGTTTGTTTTTATATACAGAACCTCTTTCCAAAAGTTCTTAATTATTGAAAGTTCTTTAAAAAGGTTATTAATTATTCATTTCTTAAAGGTTCTTAATTATAGCTAAACAGCCTCAGAAAAGGCATCATATTGGTCCTGGAATTTCATGCACCCAGGTGAATGTAGACCTATTTGCAAATTACAAAGTTCAGAATACCCTGGGCAAATATTGACTCAGTCTCTCTCTCTCTCTCTCTCTCTTTCTCTCTCTCTCTCTCTCTCTCTTGTTCTGCAACATTGTATAAATTCTTTAATCCCACTGAACCCTAGTTTTCCAGTCTGCAAAATAAGAAAAATAACTTATACTGGGTTGTCATGTAAGGATAAATAGAGCAAAATGTAGGGTGAAGGGATCCAGAATATATGACAGCGCTGGAGTCCTTTCTTTCAAACTTCTATTTGTCTCAAAGCAAAGCCTCTCAAAGAATTAAGCTCTCCTAAACGCACTCTGGGAGTTTCACAACCCAGCAAGATCCAGTCCCATCACGAGAGAAGCTGGCACTGGGATGGGGAATGGCTTAGAGAGACATTGCCACAAAACCTCTTATCTCCCTTTTGCCTTTGCCCATGGTCCCTTATTTTTCTCTGAGAATCTTTCTCTCCCTCTTTCCTCTAATAAGTATATAAGTATAATAGTCCTGTGACAGTCAAATTTAGATATCTAATTGGCTTTGGTGATGGGGTGCACAAACATTTGGGTAAAAATTATTTCTGGGTATGTTTGTTGAGGGTGTCTCCCAGTGAGATTATCATTTGAATCCAGCCAAGTAGGTTGCCTTTGTTTTGTGAGTGGGTTTCATTCAACTCGTTTGTGAGCCTGAATAGAACAAAAGACAAAAGGAAAACATTTGCCACTTTGCCTTGGGGCTGGCACCATCAGCTCCCTTGCTGGGCAGGTCTTAGAACTCAGACTGATGTCACTCCTGGCTTCCCTGGTCTCAGCTTTCAGAAAAGTCATGAGCCCTCTCAGCCTCCACTCACCATCATGTGAGCCTTGTATTTTTCTTTTTTCATATTCTACTGTTTCTAGAGAACCATGACTATAAGCTCCATATCCACCTCCTTTTTTTGGCTTTTTGGGTTACACCCGGAGATGCACGGGGGTCACTCATGGTTTTGCACTCAGGAATTACTCCTGGCAGTGCTCAGGGTACCATATGGGATGCTGGTCGGCCGCATGCAAGGCAAATGCCCTACCTGCTATACTATAACTCCAGCCCGGATATCCTCATATTTCTTTCTTTTTTTTATGTAGGAGTACTGCTATTTATTCAGCCACTGATCAGGCTGATTGAATTGGGCATGAAATCCACTTTACTTTTTGTTTTATTTTTTATAATTTTATTTATTGAGTTCGATTCCTCCGCCCCTCTCGGAGAGCCCGGCAAGCTACCGAGATTATCTAGCCCGCACGCAGAGCCTGGCAAGCTCCCTGTGATGTATTCGATATGCCAGACACAGTAACAACAAAGTCTCCAATGGAGACGTTACTGGGCTCGCTCGAGCAAATCGACGAACAACGGGAGGGCCTTTACCTTTACTTTATTTATTGAATCACCATGAGAGCAGTTACAATGCTTTCAGGTTTAAGTCTCGGTTATACAATGAGACACCCGTTGTACCTTCACCAGTGCACATTCTTCACCATACCTTCACCAATGTACATTCTCCACCGCCAAAAAACCCAGTATACCCCCATCCCACACCCTCCCCCTACCTGTGGGGCAGATGATTTTCACATTAATCTCTCTCTACTTTGATTACATTCAATATTTTGACACCAGATCCACCATTGTTATTTGGGATTCTACCCCAACACTCAGATCTACTGAAAAGGCAACAGTAGACAATTTGTTTTCTGTTGCTGGTTATGAACAACATATGATGTCGCACAACTGTAGTAGTGGCCGCATGATTTTGAAATTCTGAAATTTTAACAATTAAATCTGGAGGTATTTCTGCAAAAACCTGCTGGGTTCCGAGATTTGTTTCTGAGTCTCTGGGATCATGGCCGTTAAGCAGTTTGATCAGGAGCCAGAGAGGCCGTGAGTGGGGAGTGACTCGGGGTCTTCTTGGGACAGAGAGGAAAGGGCCAGCTCCATCCACCCCATCCCGTGAGGCCCTGCATGTCTTGTCACTGAGGGTCCAAACCTGACTATCCAATGGCCTCTGGAGGATGGCAGCCATCAAACAGCCAAGGGGGAGCAGGAGGAGGGACAGCACCCTTTCTCCCCTGGGATGGCCTGGCTACAGTAACCACTTCGGGGTCTGGACGCATTTCTACCAAAAACCACTGGGCTTCAAGATTTGTTTCTGAGTCTCTGGGATCATGGCCATTAAGCAGCTTGATCAGGAGCCAGAGAGAGGCCGTTCATGGACGGCGACTCAGGGTCTCGTTGGGACAGGGAGAAAAGGGCCGGCTCCACCCCCATCCTGTGAGGCTCCGCGTGTCTCGTCACAGCAGGCCCAAACCTGACTGTCCAGTGGCCTCTGGAGGATGGCAGCCACGAGACCGCCAGGGGGAATAGCCAAGGCACAAAACCTATTCCCTCCTGGGGTGGCCCAGCACTGGTACTGCAGGGACCGGATGCATTTCTGCCAAAAGCCGCTGGGTTCTGAGATTTGTTTCTGGGTCTCTGTATCCCCATATTTCTGCCTCTTTGAGTAACATTTTTTGAGAACTCTCACATATAAGGGTGAATAAAAACCTGTCTTTTTTCTTGCTAATCTGTCTTTTATTACTTTAAGTCAATATTTAAGTCCTACGTGAAACTTCCTACAAGTAAATGGGTTATTATAAACTCTTCATAAGAGTTTTAGTATCACCAGTGCACCAACACTAAAGTATTGGCTATTCGCTCTCTAAAAAATAAAGAATCCTTCCTTGGATTATTAGTCAGCTCTTAATAAAAGATTAAAATGGTTTTTATTTACCTCTTGAATTCACTGGGGAAGAAAGATTCTGCTTCTTATCAGAAAAATTTTCTATGCCATATATTTTGTGATTTGTGTGATTTTATAATGTCTTCAATAATTCAAGAGAACCAAGTATTTTCTAAAAATATCTGTTCCTATTTAATTGAGTTAGACTCTTCTGACTTTGTTTATAATTTCTCGAAATCAAATTCTAGATGCAGTCTTCTTGATCTCAAAGTGAGCTTGAGATTTTCCAGAGCATCCCTGGAAAATCTCAAAGGATTTGTTCTCTCATCTTGTAAAAAAAAAACTAAAGAGAGAAAGAGATGTTAAACTAATTTGATTTGATGTGCTAAATTGCAAAGGAACTATTGTCAGATTAGAAGAGATACTTAACCTTCCCTTAGGTTATATTTGTATGTTAATAAAGAGTAGTTCAGAAATTAAATAGGGCTTCTAAAAATCCATCAATGTGCATTGCATATATGTGCTCACATAATGTTTTCAGTCATAATTCCACTTATTATCTTAAAATGCTATGTGCCCTGGGGACAATTATCTTCTTGTCAGTTGTGTCATACTGAACTCTCCTCAGGTCACTTTAAGCATGGTCATTTTAAGCCTTTTGTCATTTACAGACAGTATTTTTACTCCGATGCTTTCCTGAAAGTTCCTTCAACCAGCTGCAGACCAAAAAGCTTCATCAAAAATAGAAGGAACGCTCTCAGGGACCTGAGGGAAGGACAACAGGTTCTCATAAATTCAGACTATTTGATAATTTTGTTAAATGATTTCAAGATCTACCTGGACTGACTAAGAATTTCCAGAATGAATGGGGAATCTCATGACTTCATAAAACTACTAACCCAAGTAAGATAAAGTAGAACAAGAATTGGTCACATGGTATTGAACTAACTGATGAACAATGATTATAATTTTGTGACCTTTTTGTTTGGGATATTGTTAGTTCATCAGTATTCTATTGTCTGCATGTATAAAATTCCTTTTTCTTTCTTCTTAACCTAGAGTTTTAGTAGATTATTCTTTTATAAACAAATGAAAGGGCTGGAGCGATAGCACAGCGGTAGCGCGTTTGCCTTATAAGCAGCCAACATGGCCAACCCGAGTTCGATTCCTCCGCCCCTCTCGGAGAGCCCGGCAAGCTACCGAGAGTATCTCGCCCACACGGCAGAGCCTGGCAAGCTCCCCGTGACGTATTCGATATGCCAAACACAGTAACAACAAAATCTCCAATGGAGACGTTACTGGGCCCGCTCGAGCAAATCGATGAACAACGGGAGGACCGTGACCGTGAAACAAATGAAAATTCATTTTCTTTCTTCCTACCTGTTCTCTCCAGATTTTGGAGGCTTTTTTGAGTATTATTTTTATAACAGGCCCAGTAACGTCTCCATTGGAGACTTTGTTGTTACTGTGTCTGGCATATCGAATACTCTCGGTAGCTTGCCGGGCTCTCCGAGAGGGGCGGAGGAATCGAACTCGGGTCGGCCATGTTGGCCGCTTGTAAGGCGAATGCCCTACCACTGTGCTATCGCTTACTTGCATTAGTTAAATGAGAATTTTATTTTCTTAACAGTAAATAATGAGACATCTTCATTACACGTCATAGCACATATTAATTACATTTTAATTCACTAGACTGGACTCACAAAGTTAAGAAAAATGTACATAGGGGGCAGAGCGATGATCAGGCAGGGCATTTGTCTTACATGCAACTGACCCATGTTTGATACCTAGGATCCCATATGGACCCCTGAGCCTCACCAGGAGTGATACCTGAGTGCAAAAGCAGGAGTATGTCCTGAGCACAGCTGAGTGTGACCCAAAAACCTTAAAAAAAGAAGAATGTGCATAGATTCAGGTATGACCAGTTTTCTTTTAACGTCAATAAATATGTGAAGATTGAAATTTTTTATGAAACATCTTTTGATCACAGTGTTATGAGACCAGAAATCAATAATAAAAATAAAACCAGAAAAACCTCAGATATGTGGAACCTAAACAATAGAATCCTGAAAAACTTGTTGGTCAGTAAAGAAATAAATGGAGAAATAAAAATCACCTGGAAAATAAGTAAAAAAAAGAGACATGCTTTCAGACTCTATAGAATAAAGCAGAAGTCGTATTAAGAGGAAATCTCACAAATAACCTAACCCTACATGTAAAAAAAACTAGAAAAGAAGGAACAAATGAAACTAAAAAGTTGATACCAAAGATCATTGAAACCAAGAGATGGTTCTTTAAAAAAATATATACACCTGTAAACCCCTGAAAGGGGTCACTTTAAAAAAGATAGAGAAAACTCTGCTAAAAAGAATTAGACATAAGAAAAGCAGTTACTGCATAAATACAAAGTATCAGAGATACTATTATGAACAACTATGTACAATAAAATTCGACAACATAGAAAATGGACATATTTATATACAACCTTCCCAGACTGAACAAAAGAGGAATATGTATAGCTTAAAGAGAATAATCACAAGTACATAAGTTGAAGCAATAATCAATACTTTCCTAAGAAGAAATGCCCAGGGCCAGATGACTTCACTAGTGAATTCTAGTTTTAAAAATAAAAAATAATAATAAAAACACCTTTCTAAAAAGATCTACTATCTGGCCTGCTCAAATATTTTAGAAAAATTAAAGTGTGCACAAAACTCCCAAAAGTATTCTCTAAAATGAACCAGATAAAGACAGCACACAAAAAGAAAATGTCAGACTGCTATCACTGATGAGCATAGATGCAAAAATTCTCAAACAAAATCTTGGTCAGTTGAATTCAGCAATATAACAAGAGAATCATTATCACAAGTGAGATTTATTCTGGGATGCAAGGATGGCTTGAATATACAAGTCAAATAAACAAAAAGTAAGATAAAGATTACAATATCATATTGATGCTGGAAAAGCATTTGACAAGATTCAGTAGCACGGCACTGCAGCACTGTCCTCCCGTTGTTCATCGATTTTTGCTCAAGTGGGCACCAGTAATGTCTCCATTGTGAGACTTGTTACTGTTTTTGGCAAGATTCAGAACTTATTAAAAATAAAATCTCTCAGTATATTGATAATTAAATGAATATACCTCAGACTAATATAGATCACCCAAATTAACCCATAGTTAGCATAAAATAATGGTGAAAAATTCAAATATTTTCCCCTAAGATATGGAACAAGATAAAGATATCTACTTTACCACCACTGTTCAATATCATTTTTGAAGTTCCAGCCAGAACAATTAGGCAAGAAAAAATATGTTACAAGAATCCATATTGGCATAGAACAGATAATACAATAGTATTCATAGAAAATCCCAGTGACTCCACGCACACACACACACACACACACACACACACACACACAAATCACTAGGAATAATAAATAATGTGGCAGGCCACAAAATCAATATATTTGTTTCTGCTTTATTTCCGTGTTCACCACTGAGTTGGAGAAAAGGGAAATAAGAAAACAATTCCAAGTTCAATTGCAGTTAAAAAAAAAAAACTGAAAACATGCTGAACAAAGGAGTAGTAAAACCTATGCACTAGTCATTTTTGTTTTTGTTTTTTAAAAATAAATGGATATCTTATCTCTTATTTATGGGTCTGACATTCATAAAATGCTCATCCTTCCTAAAACTGTTTACATATTCAATGCAATCCCCATCAAAACACCAAGAACATTTTGCATGAAAATAGAATGAGCAATTTTAAAATTTGTATGATACTACAAAAGATCCCAATAGCAAAAATAGTAAAATAAAAAGAAGAAAAATGAAGACATCACACTCCTTGACTTAAAACTATATTAAAAAGACAGTAGTAATCACAGAAATAAGATGTATTTGGAACACAAACAGGTATGATGTCAAATGAAATAAAATTGATAGCCCAGAAATCACCCCACCCAGGTATGACAAAGGAGCCAAGACACACAACGGCAAAAGTAAATATGCTTCTGCTAAGCGAAATGAGTCAGAAAGAGAGGGATAGACATAGAAAGATTGCATTCATCTGGGGGATATAAAGTAACAAAATATGAGATTAATACCCAAGAATAGCTGAGATCAGTACCAGAAGGATTGCTCCATAGCTTAGAGGCCAGCCGGGCATTCTAGGGGAAAGGGCAGCTCAGATAGAGAAGGGAGCACCAAATAAAGGGTGTTTGGAGGATCCTCCCAGGAGGGGAGATGCATGTTGAAAGTAGACTATGGACTGAACATGTTTGCCACTCAATGCCTCTTTTGCAGACCACAACACCCAAAAGGAGAGAGAGAACAAAAGGGAATGCCCTGCCACAGAGGCAGGGTGGGATGGGGGGAATGGGGATGGGAGGGATATTATCCATGGTGGTGGAAAATGGGCACTGGTGGAGGGATGGGTATTTGATCATTGTATAATCAAAACCCAAGCACAAAAATTTGTAAATAAACTGTACCTCATGGTGTTTCACTAATAAAATAAAGTAAATATGCTTCAACAAATAGTGTTGGAACAACCGTGAAGGCACAAGTAAAAATTTTATTTATTTTATATCAGTAATTCTTTTATTTTTATTAGTGAAACACCATGAGGTACAGTTGTAGACTTACATAATTTTGTGCTTGGGTTTCAGTTATATAATGATCAAGTATCCATCCCTCCACCAGTGCCCATTTTCCACCACCACAGGTCCCAATATCCCTCCCACCCCCCATCCCCCCCATCCCACCCTGCCTCTGTGGCAGGGCATTCCCTTTTGTTCTCTCTCTCCTTTCGGGTGTTGTGATTTGCAAAAGAGGCGTTGAGTGGGAATCATGTTTGGTCTATAGTCTACTTTCAGCATGCTTCTCCCATCCTGGGAGGATCCTCCCAACACCCTTTATTTGGTGCTCCTTTCTCTATCTGAGTTCCCTTTTCCCCTAGCATGTGTGGCTGGCCTCCAAGCTATGGAGCAAAATTCCTGGTACTAATCTTGGCCACAAGTAAAAATTTTAAACTGGATCACTCCTTAACACCATACACAATGAAAAATGTCGATATTAGATCCCAAATCGTAAAAGTCATGGAAGAAAATACAGGTTATCCTCTCCTGGATTTAGACCTCAGAGTTGGTTTTTGGAGACTCAACTCCAATGACCAGGGAAACAAAACAATAAGCAAATAAACAAATAGAGCTACGTGAAATGAAATAGCTTATAGATAGAAAAGAAAAAATTATTTTTTAAGAAAGTTAAAAAAGCAACCTACCAATTGGGAGGAGAGATTTGTGTTTCACGTGTCTCACATGCACAAATACCCAAAGTTTGTAAAGAACTCATGAAGCTTAATAACAAAAAATCCCAAGTAGTCTACTCTAAAATAGCTAAATGATTTGACCAGACACTTCTCCAAAGAAAAAAGACAGCTGGGGGTAGGATACGGAGAGATCATTCAATAGTCTGAGTGTAAGCTTTGCATGGAGGCAGCCCACAATCCCCAACCCTGCAGAGGTCTCGCAAGTACTATCAGGAGTGATACCCAAGCACAAATCTGGGAGTGGCCCCTGAGCATGGTTAGATGTGGTGCCTCCCAGAAAAGCAAAACAAATAATAATAATATAATAAAGAAGACATACAGATGGTTCACTGTTACAGAAAAAAAATCAACTTCTTATTAGAAAAATGCGAATGAAAACCACAGGGAATGAGTAGAGGCTCATTTTGATTGTGGGATAATACTGGAACTTCTGTGGGGGGTGCAGTGAGGTTTGTACCGGTGTAGAGGTAGGAAGTAGCACTCCCCATATCTTGTAGTGTTGACACTGTCACTGTCACTGTCCTCCCATTGTTCATCAATTTTGCTTGAGCGGGCCCACTAACATTGTGAGACTTGTTACTGTGTTTGGCATATTGAATACGCCATGGGTAGCTTTGCCGTGTGGGCAAGAACCAATGGTAAATGAATAAAAATAAGGGAAAAGAAAACAGAGAAAATGTCCAACTTGAAATTCCTTTCAGCAAAGCAAACTCGTAAGGTCCAAGTTATATAAAGGATCGGGACAAAATTAATGAGACTCCTCTTATCTTGCAAATAAGAGTGATCTTACTTTACATCTTTGTTATAAATGGAATGCTTGTAAAAAGAAAAGTAATTTTATGTTCTAGTAGGAAATTATAATTCACTCGTATTGATTATCTAATCATCCAGTCACTGAGTTTGAGCTAACGTTCGTGATCTGGATCCTGTTCTTGTATACATTTTGTCAGTAATATTTTTAATTTTCCTCTCCCCCTTGGTATTACTTGATATTACTGATGTTACTGAGAACTAAATGCAGATTATTCACAAAGCCTACAAACTGAAACTAGATTACTTGATTTAAATCCAAATGATTTATCAGCATAGCAGAGTGGATGATTCAGAAGCTTCACCAGAAAACTGCCATCACCTCCCTTCTCTCCAGAAAATAATAACTGTAACACTCAGTATAAAATACTCATGATGGTAACTCCCATGTTCAATCTAAAGATGCTTGGAAATCTTGACAGATAATACCCAGGACTTAAATGGAAAGAGGGGAGGGGAAAGGAGGGGAGGAAAGGGAAGGGAAGGACGAAGGGAAGGAGAAAAGGAAAAAGGGAGAGAAGGAAAGAAGTTAGAATCTGATCCGAACATTAATCTTAATTTTTCTTTTGTTTCCATAGAAATGCCCCTTGTTCTTTGTTCATTGCTTGCACCATGTAAAGGCAGAATTTAGGTGGATGTTCCACTTCACCGGCACCAGCCCCTCGAGAAATGGACACAAATGAGACTCATCTAAGTCTCAAGACTTAACAGACTGGGTAGGAGCTAACTAACTCAGTTGCTTGTCTATGAAACTTCTAAGGAAGCCTCAGATAGGATAAAGAGGAATGGGAGTATGTCGCTGTTCTGTTGTTGTTGTAGTATAATTTTTTTACTTTTAATTTTTTTAAGTTTTCTAATTTAAATCTTAAAAGTAATAACTCAAAAATAAGTTATTCAAAATATGAGATTAATACCCAAGAATAGCTGAGATCAACACCAGGAGGATTACTCCATAGCTTAGAGGCCAGCCAGGCATTCTAGGGGAAAGGGCAGCTCAGATAGAGAAGGGAGCACCAAATAAAGGGTGTTTGGAGGATCCTCCCAGGAGGGGAGATGCATGTTGAAAGTAGACTATGGACTGAACATGTTTGCCACTCAAAGCCTCTTTTGCAGACCACAACACTCAAAAGGAGAGAGAGAACATAAGGGATTGCCCTGCCACAGAGGCAGGGTGAGATGGGGGGAATGGGCATGGGAGGGATATTATCCATGGTGGTGGAAAATGGGCACTGGTGGAGGGATGGGTATTTGATCATTGTATAATCGAAACCCAAGCACAAAAAATTGTAAATCTACAACTGTACCTCATGGTGTTTCACTAAAAATAAAAAATAAATAAATAAATAAAAATAAAATTAAAAAAATGAGTTATTACCCTTAGCTGCCTAAAAGCAGGACATCCCAAATGGTTTAAACTGCCATAATTCTCCCTCCTAGGAGTGTCTCAGCCAGGAAAGATCAGCTCATGTCACTCGTGATGAGAGCACTGGGCTAAGCCATCCCCGAAGCAGATATTGCCATGCACCATTGTATCTCCCAGCTCTTCTCCCACCTTCTTTACTAAAAGTTATTTATTTTCCCCAAATTGCTCCCCTTTCCCTCCACTATCCCTATAAGGGGTGTTTCAAACCTCAAATTCTCACCGCTTCCTGAAGTCTCACCTTTTTTGGGGGGGGGGAAACATTTGCAAACATTTATGAATAAAATCCTGTCTTTCTCCCTTACAAACCAGTCTTGGACTGGTTTAATTTTCAGCTCTCCAAACACTGAGCTGAAGAGGGTAGGTGAAGGGTTTTCCTCTCCAACTGGTCAAATGAAGCAGAGACTGCCAAAGAGATGGTGCATTGGCCCCCACCTGTCTTATGATCCCCTCCTAAGTGTCCAGGGGTCCCAGCCATGGGCTCAAAAAGTCAAAAAATTCCCTAGTTTCTCATGATGCATCTTCCCCCACTCCACTTTGGCTCTTGACGATTTCAAGTCACCTTTTTCTATCATCACTAAGAGGAGTCAACCAAATGAGAATAATGGAGTTTCATTTGTATGGGTCCCAGTTATGCAAGGTTTTTAACAGTCACTTACTCTGACTTAATTGGGTCCTTAAGAATGGTTTTGATTTTTTAAATAGCTGCAATATTTCCAGGGAACATTTAAAAAGTCCTTCTAAGAGTTTAGCAACTTTTTTAACAGTCCACTGGAAACTGTGTGTTGCACTTGCTAGGGAGTCTGGCTGGGAGGCACCTCTCAGATCCCCACAAAGATATAATAATGAGGAACATGGGAGGCCCCAGAAGGATGAATGACTGACCTAAAGTTTTTAAATAAGTAGAATTGGAAAAATATCAGTGAGGCAAAGGGTCCTGAGAGATAGGATAATCAAATGCAAGGATGGTTTGGAATTTGCTGATACTGGATGAATGAGGTTTTGTTCATTTAATTTCATGCATGATATTGGTTTATGCTCTTTGTTGTTTTTTACAGGTCTTGTACTAATCTATTGAAGGTGTACAACAAAGAATTTGGCTAGAAGGCTAAAACATCTAAAAGTTGCTTTAAAGTATACAAGGAAATTTTTTTAAGTGGAGGAAATGGACAGATAGTACAGGGATAAAGTGCTTACCTTGCACATGACCAGTCCCTGGTTCGATTACAACAATTAATGATAAAAAATTTACTAAAAAGAGGGAGAGAGAGAGAGAGACGGACAGATACAGAATCAGAGAGAGAAAGAGACAGAGAGATACAAAGAGAGAGAGACAGAGAGAGAGAGAGAAGAAAAGTGCCTGTCATAGAGGCAGGCTGTGGGTTGGGTGCCGGTGGCAGGAAGGGAACTGTGACATTAGTGGTGGGGAGTGTATACTGGTGGAGGGATGGGTTTTGAAGCATTGTATGACTGAAACCCAAACATGAACAGCTTTGTAACTGTGTATCTCACAGTGATTCAAGAAAGAAAGAAAGAAAGAAAGAAAGAAAGAAAGAAAGAAAGAAAGAAAGAAAGAAAGCTAAAGGTTTAAATAATTGATACTGTGTTTCAGTAAGAAAACACAAAATAAGGATTTGAGTCCTGCTAGTTCAATTCCAGCATCCTCAATTTATACTGCACGTGACCGACCATTCTAGGCATGCAGCCTGCATCTTTCTAACCCTCACATCACTTTCCAGGGTCAAGCCAGTAACAGATAAGGAAATTCATACTCCCAGAAATTAAACAACATGAGGACACTCCCAAGACTGACGATTAAGCAAAAAGGTGAACCAGAGGGCACAGAGTATTTAATCTTGGAGATTAACAAGATAGATAATTAATATGTGGGGGAAACATTAAATCTTGGCATGTGAAGGAACTTTCAAAATTCCAGCTTCACTACCTTTTTGCCCATGGAGCAGAAGACCAGGGAAAGAAGGTGTGTATTGTTTCCAGGGCAACAGAGCACATCAGAGCCAGGCTAAAGGTACCACTGAATCTTCTGCCCATGAAGGGTCTTTTTTTCCCTCAAATACCACATTCTTCTGAGGACATTCATATGGTGCTGGAAATAAATTTGCAACATCTCCATGTCTCCTTTCAGTCAATCCAGTCCCATGTGCCCCTTCTGGTTCTAGCCCTCTGTGTCCTCCTGCTAAAATAAAGACACACCCCGCATCCTGGAGGGGACTAGCCAGTCTCTCCCTCCCAAGTACCCACCTTACCCTGTGACCAGATACAGAACAGTAGGAAATCTCTTT
Source organism: Sorex fumeus (assembly GCF_029834395.1). Classification (NCBI taxonomy): domain Eukaryota; kingdom Metazoa; phylum Chordata; class Mammalia; order Eulipotyphla; family Soricidae; genus Sorex; species Sorex fumeus. Next base: position 19,084,401 of record NW_026606064.1, read on the forward strand.
CTACGAAATTTGAATTTTGGTTTACCCTTATTTTGACAAGAAATGTTAGTTTGGGAAAGGAAGATGAAACAAAGAACTAAAGCACATGCTTTGTATGCCAAGGCCTGGGTTTGATCCCTGAGGACTGCATGGTCACTTATGCACATGCCAGGAGTAGCCCCTAAAAATGCCCGATGTGGACTAAATCTTCAATTAATAAATAAACTAATAAATAAATCTCTGGATTTCCTTAAGGAATCCAGAACCAGTTTCTTTTATCATTCATAGCTCCACTTTTCAGCAGTAAGAATTAGAAAATCCTGACCAGATACGGTTAATCAATAAAAGGTATTTTATGCCCAAGGTGAATGAGGTGACCTTATGCACCCAATCCTACCCACCAACTGCTTCTGCAAATAGCTTTGTTTGAACACAATGATGTGAATTCTATGACTTCGGTGATGGGACTGCAGCATGAGTAGCTGTGACAGAAACAATACACAGAACAAAGTTTAAAAACCTACCTTTCTGATCCTTTCCAGGAAAAAGTTTGCTATTCCTGACTTACAGTAAATTAAAGTTAGAGCTGCTTTCTCTGGGAACTCCGGACAATGCCCAAACCTAGGCCCTCCACTTTTCTTCTCTATGCTTTCCTTCCTCAGTGATACTGACCCCTTGACAAACCCTCCACATGTAGTTGTAGCCCAAACAGGGACAACAGTTATAGACAAATAACAGTCCTAGTTCAACTCTTATAGGCAAATAACAGTCCTAGATCAGATGCTCTTGGTCCAAATCAGCCTTATACTGTACTAAGAGGGACCGGAAATCTCTGGTTTGAGTTGGTCTAGACTCACTGCTTGGAGATGAGTCAGGATAAACTAGTGTTATGGGGAAAGGAGCGTTGATTTGCAAAAGTACCTAGTGTAGAAATACTCCTTCCAGAGTTGATTTCATGCCATCACCTGATGGCAGAAGTGAGGCACAGTGGAATACTCTTATATCCACCATAATAAAGTAGACATAGATACTCTCAAGGGCAAAGACAGTGATGAAATGTTATCAAGGAAGAGATAAACAGAGCAGTTAGTACTTTTGCCCTTAGTATGTTGTTTAATTGTACTTGTGTATAATTAAAAAAAAATTTTGCTTCTTTTGGGTCACACCCAGCGATGCTCAGGGGTTACTGCTGGCTCTGCACTCAGGAATTACTCCTGGTGGTTCTTGGGGGACCATATGGGATGCTGGGAATAGAACCCAGGTCGGCCACGTGCAAGGCAAGCGCCCTACCCGCTATGCTATCACTCCAGCCCCTATAATTGAATTTTTAACAAACCTTGTTTAACAACTGATTTGGCTGCCATTTGCCAGCCCAGGCACTACACTGAGTTCAATTTACCTGACACCATTCCATGGTCACTCACAGTGCTGGGGGTGGAGACCAGACCCTCACACATGCCAGGCACAGGCTCTACCGATGAGCCACAGCCCCGGCAACAGGGACTTCTTTAATCAGAATAAAAATAGATATATAAGGGCTAGAGTGATAGCACAGTGAGTAGGGAGTTTGCCTTGCACCCGGCTGACCCGAGTTTGATTCCCAGTATCCCATATGGTTCCCCAAGCACTGCTAGGAGTAATTCCTGAGTACAGAGCCATGAGTAACCCCTGTGCATCATCAGGTATGATACAAAAAGAAAAAAGATAGATAGATAGATAGATAGATAGTAGATAGTAAAAAATAAATTAATGAGCAAATAAAACCCTACTCAATTCTCCACCGCAGAACACTGCCACCAATCTTCACATAATGGCATCCAAAGATACTAGGGAATGGACTTTCAGTGGAACCCAGTTTGACCATAATCTAATTGACAGAAATGAGAATTAAATTCCTGCAGCCTGTTTCTGGCTGCAAAAATATCACCTAACTTGTAAATAAAGATCCCAAGCTCTCCTATACAAAATAGTGCTTCACACTTAATCATCCATTTTCAAGCTCTCTTATTCCAATTCTGGACCTCCCATTGGAGGGAGTCTATTCCGCACTTCAGGGCACAAGTTGGGAACAAACACTGAAAAGGGATTCTTTCCACTGCAAAGCATACTCCCACATCCATATCTATCCCTACTGCAACAACTGTCACTGTCACTGTTCTCCCGTTGTTCATCGATTTGCTCCAGCGGGCCCAGTAACGTCTCCATTGGAGACTTTGTTGTTACTGTGTTTGGCATATCGAATACATCACGGTTAGCTTGCCAGGCTCTGCCGTGCGGGTGAGATAGCACAGCGGTAGGGCGTTTGCCTTGCACGCAGCCAACATGGCCGACCCGAGTTCGATTCCTCCGCCCCTCTCAGAGAGCCCAGCAAGCTATCGAGAGTATCTCGCCCGCACTGCAACAACAGAAACATGCAAAGATCTTAAGGTGCAAATCTTTGGGATGTAGCCAAAAATCAGTTATAGCTAAATGATGCCTAGTGAAATGACATTGTTCAAAAATCTGTTGTAATTAATAAACCATGTACAATGAGAAACAGCATTTGGTTTGAAAGAAATAAAATATTTATACAAATACAAGTCTAACAGAAGTACTAATAGGAATCTTGTCCCTAAATGACTATTCAGGGTGTACTTATATAGAGGAACTTTCCCTCAAAAGTCTCCATAAAGGTTTGGTTTATGCTGCCTTTAGGGCATCCTCAAAGTAGGGAATCCATTACCTCATGTGGAGTGTAGAGACAGTTTCATCAAAAAAATTAAATCACTTAGAAAGGCCATGCTCCAAGGAAATGTAAAGACATGAAATCCTATGGAAATTCAAGTAAATGTTAACTGCTGTTTCTCTGGAACAGAATTCACTGATAGCATAAATGTTCTCTGGGAACGTTATTAATAAGAAAATTAATCCAAAAATGTTGATCTACACAGTGCTTGACAGCTCTCAAAGGACATTCCTAGGTACCCTCTGATTTTGGTCATATACTCTCTGGTATAACCACCCTTTCTACTTACAAATGAGAATAGAGAAATGCTAAGTGGTTGTAACTGGTAATTGATTCAGGGGTGCTTGTAATTCTAGTCTTCTGGTGCCAAACTCTTTGAGCTGTAATTCTACAAATAACATGTTTTTGCTTTGGAATGTGTCCACATAACCACAGGTCAAAGCTAAAGAAGCAACTGTCACAAGAAAAAGTACTAACGTAATAAATACTTACACTTAGTTATTTATTTTCAAGACTGATGACTTCATTAACATAGTTTGCATTAATTATATACATTAGTGCATAAAGCAGCTAGGTGAGTTAGCTCTGCAAAGTAGTAGATCTCAACACTTAGCTCTTAGTGTTTCAGAATTCAGGTTCTAGAGGGTCTACATTTGAATCCCAGTTCTACCATTGTTAGCTGAGAGATATTGAGCAAGTGGTTCAACTTCTCTGTGACTTAGTTTCTTTCTATGCACAATGGGAATAATCATGGTGCTTCACTAATAAGATTGCTTGATGATCTAATTAATATATGCAAAACACCAAGAAGTTTCTGGTTTACAGAAAACCTTTATAGACATTAGTAATTAGTACTTTTATCATAATCAGCACTATGATCCTGAATTTTATTATTTATAATCCGGCTAAAATTTTACTTAGTACAATTATAAGCTTCAGAAGTCAAACTTTAAATGGGAACACTGTAGACAGGGGTGTGTTTATTCTTTCATGGTCCTTACCAAATATTCAATCCACGTACTTTTAATACTGTTAAAGACTTTTTGGAGATATTCTCTCAAAGAGGACTGGAATCATTTTCATATTTGAAGGATAAAAAATCTGAGACCCAGACAATATAGCCAAGTTCTCTGACCCTGTAGTTGGCTTAGGAAACAGCACTTTGCTAGTATTTTCGCTCCTGCCTCAATGACTACTTTTTATAGACAAAACTTCCCGGTTGGTCCCTTATTATGTACAATGGCTATTTTTATGGGTTATTATGGTTATGGTATATTATGGTTTGCTTCCCCACGTTAGCACCGTTCCTTTGGCAGAGAATTCACTCCTCCACAATTCCAACTCTGCAATTTGTGCAAAACCAACTCCACTCCCTGCTTTATGTTTAATATTGACTAATACAGCTAGTCGTCTTTAGACACTTGGCCAAGTACGATTGGCTGACTCTAAATGGGCCAATAAGAACCTGGTATCCTGGCCTCAGTTAGAGACTTCAAAAGATATTTTCTGTCTTCTAGCTTAGGACAATGGGTACAAGTATGGTGCTATTTTATTTATTTATTTATTTATTTTTAAGAAAGGAGAGTTGGAAGATCTTAGGGGTTAAAGATATGTCATGCACATAAACAAAGTATGACTTCAGTAGTAATGAAGACAACGCAAAGGTATGGAGAAAATCCCAATCTCTGATTCATTTAAGCTTTTGGAAAACTACTGTGGTCATCCATGCTTCAGATTTTTCAATTATGAGAGTTAAATACTTCCTTTTATCATTTAAGCCTCTAACTTTGGTTTTCAATTACTTGCAAAGAAGAGTTCGATCTGATGGAATGGGCTATTCAATACGACCTACACAGAAACTTAAAGAAAAAGATTTCAGGCTGAACTAGTTCTATAATCTTAACATAGGATACACAGTCTTCAGTTTTCACTAGCACTTCTAAATTTTCTTCATTCCTTTTACTTCATATAGTACCTATTTAAGAGTTAATAGTCCATTTTATTTTCCATCAGGAGTTGGGGGAAGTAGGTATTAAATGCTTCTGCCATAAAAATATCATTGCAAAATGGACTTATTAGAGGTGTTACAATGAAAAATAGGGGGAAACTTGAGGAAACTAGTTCTCAATAGGCCAAGTTCCCATGAACACTTTCAGTTATATTTGAGTGCCTAATATTTGTTTCCAAACTTAAACTTTCTTTTCGGCTGTTGCCCCTCCTCACTTTCAACTCCTTTCCCTCCCACATCTCCTATGACTCACTTCTTCTTAATTCCACTTCACTTTACTGGATATCTAAGCCCTAAAATGACTAGAATGCATTGGTTGCTCAAATCTCCATCTCAGACTATGATGTATACAGCCCTGAAATTCTGTTCTAACACAGTCTTCTGCATTCCAAGATTTCCACCTTCAGTATTCCTAATGAGCCATAGCTGACAGTAGCTCCAAACATCCACTCTTTCCAGATATATTTCCAGATATAAATATATGAGGTTGACGAACCAGTATAAAAGGTAAAGCACTTGACTTACATGCAGTAACTGTGGTCTTAACACTGATTCAATCTCAAGCATTACTATGGTTCCTCAATAACCACCAGGAATGACCCCTGAGCACAGAACTAGGAGTAATCCATGAGCTTCACCAGGTGCCTTCCCCAACACAAAAAGAAAATGAACCTAAATTTACATCACCCTACCAATTGGGTCCCAGCAGTCTCCACACCCAACCCGTACCATATTAAGAGCCCACGCCACAGCTCATGGCCACTTACTCAACAAAAATCACATACTGCTCACAGCTATGCTTCCTGTTGTTCAGTTAAGACAGATAGATAAGAAAAAAAAACAGGGGGCATGGTGTGGTCAAGAAGTCAACCTGTACGTGGCCGGGGGGGGAGGTGAGTGTATAAGCAGCCTGATGGTGTCTTCAGGCTTCCTGACACCCCAAAATTGCTGCTGTGCTTTTGGCCGAACCCCAAAAACTTAGGACCAAGTTTACCAAGAAATTAAACAACCAAAAGTTAGGTATGTGGAGCCATGCCCACAAACCACCTCTGACTCAGCTATACAAGCTAATTTCTTGGCTTTATTTCAGAGACCCATAGATGGACCTCACCAGGATATAATCTTTTGAAAATTCTGGTATGCAGGTTTTATGACTGAAATCTCCAGACTTTCTCGGAGTTTGGATAGGCTACCTCCCCCTACTTCCCAATAATTATGGGAGCACTGGCAGTCACCCGCACGAACCAACACCAGATCCACTCTGTAAGCTTTACTTCTTGCTCTTCTATGGCCTTGCTTCAGAGATCCATAAATAAATATTGAAATGGGAATGCCCTACCACAGAGGCAGGGTGGGATGGAGGGATGGGGGATAGGAGGGATGCTGGGACCGTGGTGGTGGAGGATGGGTGCTAGTGAAGGGACGGGTACTTGATCATTGTATAACTGAAACCCAAGCTCAAAAATTTGTAAGTCTATAACTATACCTCATGGTGTTTCACTAATAAAAAAATAAATAAATTTTTTCTAAAAGCTACAGTTAAGCTTGAACCTACACATGGCTGAACAGACCAGGGTAAATTGGGGGGGGGGTGGCCTGGGGCCCGCCCAAACAGAGTCCTTGGCAGCTGCTTGCTTCCACAATCCAAAATTGCCGCCATACCCCTCCCCCGCACCAGTCTGACTCCACTGTCTCAGGACGAACCTCATCAAGATATAATCTGATGAAAATTTTGGTATGCAGGTTTTGTGACTGAAATGTCCAGGATTTCTTGGGGTCAGGATGAGCTACCTCCCCTCACCTCCCTGTACTTCTGGAAGCCTCAGCAATCACATCCACACCCCAAAGTTTCCACCCAGTTGAAAAGCTACTCCAGTCTTTCCATCCCAGTAAAAATACGAAATGCCATGAACAAACACAATGACTTCTTAGCACCTGTATTGCAAAACATAATGCATAAAAGGAAAAGGAGAGAGAGAGAGAGAGAGAGAGAGAGAGAAATAATGAAAGTGCTTAAGTGCTTCCCATAAAGGGAGGCTGGGGGAAGAAGAAGAAGAAGAAGAAGAAGAAGAAGAAGAAGAAGAAGAAGAAGAAGAAGAAGAAGAAGAAGAAGAAGAAGAAGAAGGAGAAGGAGAAGGAGAAGGAGAAGGAGAAGGAGAAGGAGGAGAAGGAGAAGGAGAAGGAGAAGGAGAAGGAGAAGGAGAAGGAGAAGGAGAAGGAGAAGGAGAAGGAGAAGGAGAAGGAGAAGGAGAAGGAGAAGGAGAAGGAGAAGGAGGAGAAGGAGGAGAAGGAGGAGGAGGAGAAGGAGGAGGAGAAGAAGGAGGAGGAGGAGGAGGAGGAGGAGGAGGAGAAGGAGAAGGAGAAGGAGAAGGAGGAGAAGGAGGAGGAGGAGGAGAAGGAGAATGAGGAGAAGGAGAATGAGGAGAAGAAGGAGAAGGAGGAGAAGGAGAAGGAGAAGGAGAAGGAGAAGGAGAAGGAGAAGGAGAAGGAGAGGGAGAGGGAGAAGGAGAAGGAGAAGAAGGAGAAGGAGAAGGAGAAGGAGAAGGAGAAGGAGGAGAAGAAGAGAAGGAAGAGGAGGAGGAAAGAAAAGAAAAAACAATGAAAAAATATTACAATCAGAAAAAACAGAAATGAACATTATAGGTAATAGAAAAAAACCTCAATAGAGGCACTGAATAGTAGAATATCAGCAGCTGAGCAAAAGATTGAGAAGCTAAAAGGTGAGAAGTAGGAACTGCTAGGAAACAACAAAAGGTATAAAATAGTCTGAAAATAACTAAAATGAACAGCATACCACAGAACTATGGTTGAGTTCAAGAAGAACAATATAAGTACCATCAGAAGAACAGGAAGGCAAATGTGATGAAGAAACATAGTTAAATAAAACATCAATAAGAATTGCCCAGAATTAAGGAATGTAAGAGCTAAGACCCAAGGGATCCCAAAGGACCCAGCAAAAGTAGATTCAACTAGGAAAATACCAAAATACTCAACATGGCAAAATAAAAAAACAGAAGATTGAAAGCTGCAAGATCAATAAAGGAACGTACGTAAGGAAAGCCCATAATATGTACAGAATATCTATCAAATAAGACTCTACATGTCAGGAGGGAAAGTAGGAATACCAAAACTCAACAAAATAAACATCTCTGCAAGAATTGTCTAACCAGCTGGATTATCATTCATATTTGAAGAAACAATACAGAGCTTCATGGACAGGCAACAGTTTAAGTAATTTATAGCCTTGAAACCAGTTTTGCAAGAAGCATTAAAAGTTTGTTATATGAGTGCCAAGGAGTCAGGCTGGAGGTTGGGGTAAGATGGTGAAACTGGTGGAGGGAAGGGGGAAACCTATGGTGGGATTGGTGTTAGAACATTGTATGTTTAAAGCAACTCTATTCTGAACAACTTTGTGAATAATGGTGTCTTTTTTAAAAAAATTTTTATTAGTGAAACACCATGAGGTACAGTTGTAGACTTACAAATTTTTGTGCTTGGGTTTCATTTATACAATGATCGAGTACCCATCCCTCCACCAGTGCCCATTCTCCACCACCACTGATCCCAGTATTCCTCCCACCCCCAAGCCCCCCCTTCCCACCCTGCTCTGTGGCAAAGTATCATGCTAAGCGAAATGAGTCAGAAAGAGAGTGACAGACATAGAAACATTGCATTCATTTGGGGAACATAAAGTAACAAAATAGGAGACTAACACCCAAGAACAGCCCAGATAAATATCAGGAGGTTTACTCCATGGCTTGGAGGCCAGCTGCACACTCTAGGAATAATGGTGTCTTAATAAAAATCTAAAAGATGGAAACAAAGAAATAAAATATAATACACACTATGTGTATTATAGACACACTATGTTGCCATGTGTTATTAAACAGTTTACATAACAAAGTTGATTTAATCCTCACAGCTCTGTGAGGCAGGTTCTGTTACCCCAGTTTAACAGATGGAGTGAACAAATTACCCAAGTTCACACAGTCAAATCAGGAAATTGCTTAGAGGATTCCAGTCAATAATCACACTTTCTTTTTTGTATCAACTTTCCAGCTAGTGACCTTCATGAATATAGATAAGCCCTGGGAAGGAGGAAATAAAAAGGGGAGATTGAAACATCCTTGTGACACTACTTCCCAAACCCCTTTTTGATCCTTCAACCCAAGTACTAGCCTGAAAGGAAAAGCATTGCTTTGGATTCTCCCCTTTCTTGATTCCCATTCAGAGTTCTAGTCTAGATTAGCACTGTAGCACTGTCCTCCCATTGTTCATCGATTTGCTCGAGCGGGCACCAGTAACGTCTCCATTGTGAGGCTTGTTACTGTTTTTGGCATATTGAATACACCACAGGGAGCTTGCTAGGATCTGCCGTGTGGGCAGGATACTTTCGTGGCTTGCCGGGCTCTCCAAGAGAGACGGAGGAATCTAACCCAGGTAAGCCGCGTGAAAGGCAAACACCCTACCTGCTGTGCTATTGCTCCAGTCCGTTTAGATTAGGATTCTACAAATTGCATCCATGTACCCCTATTAGGACTTAGCCAAGCCCTGAAGTCTGCAAAGTCTATGATTGCTTTTGCTCTACAGTAGCAGATTTGAGTCACCGATACATGGCCCTCAATACCTAAATACATACTGTTTTTCTCTGTCCCCAAATACCTCAAATATATACCGTCTTTGCTCACCCCTGACCTGGACTGAAAAGCTTTCTCTGCATTCAAATCCCTACACGGACAAAAAGGAAGTTGTTTCCACCATGCCCTGATCACAAACATCATGCTTCCAGTTGCCCAGATCTCATCCTAAAAGAGAGTTTACTATTTACTACATTCTCCAGGTTTAGGAGAATTCTAAAGCTCTTCCTTGCTGCTCTATGCTCCTAAATTGCCCACCTTCTTTTTCCTGTAGTGAATCATGGAAGGACTTGTTTGGAGCAAGATAACTTATAGTCATCTATGTGAACCGCATTTATGTCTAATTATCCCATAGTACAATATTGATTTTGCTCACCCCTTACAATGTCATATTAAATTTGTTCTAAGTCTTATTAAGATCTCAACACTAAACTCAGCCATGCATATTCCATCTTCATAACTAGTTGCTCGTGGATTATGGACAATTGCTCACAATTTACACAAAATCAAAGGGAACGCTGGCCAGGAGTGCTAAGCTATTAACTCATACTCCAAATTAATTCTTAATGTGTAGCTGATGAAAGGAAAGTACTACAAAGCTAGCAGTGCTGAAAAATTTTTTAAACCAGATATCAAGAGAGAACTATTCATAAGTTTATGAATTGTGTAGTGATTTAAAATTTTTAAAATGTTTTATTAAATTTCTGACTTATATCTTGACTAAAGCTTTGGTCAAATCACACTGGGATCCCTTAAATATATGTAAACTTCGCAAATTTGAATTGTATGCTAGAAAAGGCCAATAGATTTTTCTATCCTAAAACCTCAATTAGAAGAAACAGTACTAATCATAATAGTTTTCTATACTTTTAAATCTAATAGTCTCTCTTTTTTACATTTTACTCTCTTATTTAATCTTCCCAAAACTCACAGAAAGAGGTACTATTATTATCCTCATTTTATAATGGAGGAAGTGAAAGAGTTAAAATGACTGGAGAAATTTTCAAAAATTCCCAGTGCTATACAAGTAACTCTTGGCCCACTTGTGCTTCAGTGCCTTATACTATACACTCATCATATAAGTTTACCAACACCTATTTTTCCCTAGAGGAAATCCCATTTAGTTTTTCATTTCTTCAAAAAGTACATGTGGCTTTCCCACTACATGCCAGGCACTGTTCTTTGTTTCACAGGAAAGATTTTACTTTGTCTTCAAAAAGCCCCATCAGTTCTTCCTTTATCTTCACTTTTCAGATGAGTAAGAGGGGCTGACTTGTTGGGTAACTTGCCCACCATCACAGAGCTAGTAAATAATAGAGTGGGATTCAATAGGGGAATGGGTATTTGGATGTCTGCAAAGTACTTTGAGGTCCCTTTGGGGAAAGCACCATCTGTATACATCAAATGAATCAAGCTGGAGATGTCGGGTATGATTTGGTAAGTCTGTGGGCTGGAGCTGGGGCAGGGCCAGACAGCACTGCTAATTAAAAAGAGCAAAGTTCCCAAGAGGCAGACGGAGAAGACGAACGTTGGAGGCTGGTGTGGGGAAAAGGGCATGGTGGGGAACCCTCAGATAAGAGCCAAGCTTCAGAAAGAAGTTGTTTTTTTTGTGGTGTGTTGGCATGTGTGTGTGCCAGACCATCCATAGACACCCGCCTCCTCGGACTTGGGCAGAATATGATCAGTCAAGTCCACCTGGTTCACTGATACGCGAGCAGATTCTCTTAAGGTAACTTAACAAAAAACGGAGCCCAGACCTGGTTTATTATAAAGCAGGAACAGAGCGTACTCATGTGGATGCCAGATCCCAAGCCTCGGGGGCCAGCTGACTTCCCATCCAAGTGACATAAATCATTTGCAATTTGCAATAGGAAGCTTACTGCAATTTCTTTATTTTTTTTTTGCCAACCACACTATGCAATGAAATGAAGTACTCTTTCCTATCAGCTCCTAAACAGAACAAAAAAAGGGGCATAGGGTGAGACCAAACTTTTATCACTTACAATGAAATGGTCCTTCCATCCTTAGGAACTCATGGAACCCTCCAACAACCCTAGAGAGTAGATATTATTCTAATAGAAATTTTACAAGAGAGACACTGAGGCATAGAGAAATTAAGTGACTGGGTCAAAACCATGAAGCCGCTGGTCAGAAGTCCAAGTGGGGACTTGAACTTGGGCTCTCTGGTTATAGCACTTGAGGCCTGAACCTCTTCCCTAATCCACTCCACCGAGAAGAAACCAGGAAAGGTTTGATTGTAGCATTTGCTCATCTACAGTCTGGAGTTTCAGAGGGGATATTATTCATTCTCTGCAGGAATCTTCAAGGGAGGAGGAATAGCCTCCACCAGTGAGGCCCTTAGTGCTGGGCCCCAAGGTTGGAATTTTCTTATAAGATAAGGCACTAGGATTGAGAAAAGATCCAGAGCCTGGATGTCTGGTCCCCAGTACCTTGTGCTTGAAGCACTGGCAGAGAAGGGCAAGATCTTTCATTCCTGGGTCACCTGCTGCTGCAAAAACATGAGTCATTTGGCAACCCAACCAAACACTTTTCTTTTTTTTTTTCCTTCTTTGTCCTATTTCATCTTTTTTTTTATTTTATTTTTTTTCCCTTTATTTTATTTTATTTTATTTAAAGTTGTAGATTTACAATTTTTTTCCTTTGGTTTCAATCATGCAATGATCAGATACCCATCCCTCCACCAGTGCCCATCTTCCACCACCATGGATAATATCCCTCCCACCCCCATCCCCCCATCCCCCCTGTCTCTGTGGCAGGGCAATCCCCTGTGTTCTCTCTCTCCTTTTGGGTGTTGTGGTCTGCAAAAGAGGCATTGAGTGGCAAACATGTTCAGTCCATAGTCTACTTTCGACATGCATCTCCCCTCCTGGGAGGATCCTCCAAACATCCTTTATTTGGTGCTCCCTTCTCTATCTGAACTGCCCTTTCCTCTAGGATACCCGGCTGGCCTCTAAGTTATGGAGTAATCCTCCTGGTGCTGATCTCAGCTATTCTTGGGCAGCCAAACACTTTTCTGATAGAACTTAGGGATCTGGACAAAACAGTGATGCATGAGGTCTTTTTCAAACCACATACAATTGCATTTTAAAACCACATACAATTGCATTTTAAACCCTCATGCAAATTGAATAGGCTGGAGCGATAGCACAGCAGGTAGGGCATTTGCCTTGCACGCAGCCAACATGACCCACCCGAGTTCGATTCCTCCGCCCGTCTCGGAGAGCCCAGCAAGCTACTGAGAGTATCTCGCCCACACGGCAAAGCCTGGCAAGCTACCCATGATGTATTTGATATGCCAAAACACAGTAACAATAAAGTCTCACGATGGAGACGTTACTGGGTCCGCTTGAGAAAAATCAATGAACAACGGGAGGACAGTGACAGTGACAGTGACAGTGATGCAAAGTGAATGTTTGAATCTTCAGATGTGGGTGTGACTTCCAACTTTTTCCCAGGTAGGTCTGCAAACAGCCCAATAGCAAACAAGAATTCCTCCTCCACAGAGCTGACACCCATTTAATTTTTTTTTTCTCTCCCTGATCTTATTTTGTTCTCACCAGCAGAACTCTCAATAAACCCCTGGTTCTGCATGGAGGAAAGTGTGTATGTGTGTATGTGTGTGTGTGTGTGTGTGTGTGTGTCGGGGGGTAAGTCCCACTCAGTCTGGACTTACAGCTTCCTTCCAGAAGGCAGAAAGAAGTCACCCTAAGCCTCTAGTGTTGTTGTAAAGCAGGAGAAAGGTTCTCCTATTAGAGGAACCATTAACTTTTAGAGTCATTTCCACAATGGCATGCAGCCATTGCCTAGGTAATTAGATAGGGAGGAAACATTGATGGGGTGTTCTATGAGCGCAGCTGTACACCAACATATGGCACTGCCCTGGGAATCCTAGAGGACGCATCAGCCAGCTGAGCATCTCCCCAGCAGAGCCCCTGCCTGCCCATTCCATTCCAATGGTTGGACTGGAAACGCAACTCCTACTACTAAGACTCAGGGTTTGTGCCCCTGGCCATGAAAAAAAATGAGTAAATGAGTAAGCATAAGCACCCAGAGCCACGGATCATCTACCATGGTGCCATTGCTCACTCTGCAGGCGACATACCTAACAGTGAGATGGGCGCCCAGATGATCCCTGCTTTACGCGTGCAGAAAATAGGAGGCTCACAAGAGATTAATGAGAAATGCAAGCCCATATCTCTAGTGAGGGGCAGAGCCAGGACCGAAACACAGGTTGATGCTGATGCTGAGTCTCTCTTTGCATTAGCTCCTAAGTGGCTGCCACTAGAGACAGGTCAATAGAGTAAACAACTCTCTTGTCTGCACAGACCTTAGCAGTGGAAAAGTTCAGGTGCAAAAGTGCCTGCACAGAGTCCAGCATCCCAGCAAGCTGAGCACATGACACACCCCTGTGATGTAGATAGTACGAGAGGTATTCAAGCAGACGAATCACCTCATCCTCTGTTCCTTCTTTCCATCATCTTTTCTTTCTTCTACCTAATCTTTTGCTTCTCCCTTTCTCAAAGTCATAAAATGGGATATTCTGATACCTTGTGAGGGACAATTACAAAGAATGGGGTAAGGTAAAAAAGGTAAAGGCCCTCCTGTTGTTCATCAATTTGCTCGAGCGGGTCCAGTAACGTCTCCATTGGAGACTTTGTTGTTACTGTGTCTGGCATATCGAATATGTCACAGGGAGCTTGCCAGGCTCTGCCGAGCAGGCGAGATACTCTCGGTACCTTGACGGGCTCTCCGAGTGGGGCGAAGGAATCGAACTCGGGTCAGCCATGTTGGCTGCGTGCAAGGCAAACGCCCTACCGCTGTGCTATAGCAATGGAGTAATTTCAAAAATACAGCTATTTCCAATCATCCCCTCTATGTGTTTCCTCTTTGGTTCTATAGGCCTTTGATATCTATAGGTGATATATTTACATTTTCTAAAAATATATATTTTCAGTGAAAAACTCTCATTCCCATATATGCTTTTATCCACCCTGTGCCCATCCCAAGCTCTATTTTAATAATATTTTCTTGTGATTCTTTCCAAACCTTCTTTATATATGCATACAGCAATTTTATGTTGTCTTCTCCCATTCTTGCACATTTTATTGGAGCTTTTCCAAATAAATATTCAGAGAAAGTAGTTTCTTTATTTTCAAGGCTGCATAATATTTCATTTAATGGATGCATTATATTTACCTAACTTTGCTATTTTGATGAAGAATTTATTTGGTATCCAACTCTTTGCTATTTGTAGGTTGATAACCTTGGCTTCTTATGCCTATATCTCAATTTGTAAGAAGGAGAGAGTTTGGAGGGCATCCATAATGCCAACACTATCACCACTAAGATCTACTTAAGAAATGAAACACTTAGCAAAAGCCCTATTGTAAGATTTTACAATGTCACGGGAGACAACCATGCCTACCTTATCTCAAATATTCCACTGCTTTTCAGTCTGGGTGGGGTGGGATGGGGTGGAGTGAGGGAATGATATCTTGAACTAGAAAATTTATGCAGAGTACGCCCTCCTCCCTCTGGAAAGAAAGATGGCGGCCACATGGGAGCCTTGTGGACAGCAGGTATGAGCCGGGGGTGTGGGGGCGACTAAAACCTCATGGGAAGGGGGGCGTTCCGGTCCGTCCTTCACGCCCTACCAAGGTCACCAGTTGCCCCCCACGAGCGGCTCTCCAGCACGGCCACGGCCCCAGAAGCACAAGGACTTAATGCAGAACCCGGCAGCTTGGAGCAGAAAAGTAAACGGACCATGCGTTAATCCAGGCCATCAAGTCTGCCGGAGGAGAAAGGGTGTTGCCCCATTCGCCCTCTCTTCTCTGGAAAGAAGGATGACGGCTGCATGGGAGCCTTGTGGACAGCAGGTATGAGCCGGGGGAGCGGGGGCGACTAAAACCTCATGGGAAGAGGGGCGTTCCGGTCCGTCCTTCACACCCTACTGAGGTCGCCAGTTGCCCCCCACGAGCGGCTCTCCAGCACGGCCACAGTCCCAGAAGCACAAGGACTTAATGCAGAACCCAGCAGCTTGGAGCAGAAAAGTGAAAGGACTATGCGTTAATCCAGGCCATCATGTCTGCCCGGAGGGGAAAGGGTGTTGCTCCCTTCCGCCCTCCTCCCTCTGGAAAGAAAGATGGCAGCCACATGGGAGCCTTGTGGACAGCAGCTATGAGCCGGGGGTGTGGGGGCGACTAAAACCTCATGGGAAGGGGGGCATTCCGGTTCGTCCTTCACGCCCTACCGAGGCCACCAGTTGCCCCCCACTAGCGGCTCTCCAGCACGGCCACGACTCCAGAGCACAGAAACCAATTTCTTAACTATCTGACTTTCAGTAGAAATACTTCCAGGGTCAATAAGTAAAATAGCAGAAATCCAAAACCAACATATAATTCTTGAACCCAGCTGTAGACAGCAAATCACTTCACAATGCTTTGTCAGAATGTCTGACTTGCGGGGGTTGGTAAACTCTAAATAATAGTGGTGAATCTTTTATTGAAACAATGAATCTAATCAAAGCAGATAGAGTGTTAACTAGAATTCATCTGCCCCACAGGGACTGGGAGGGGTGGGGGGTGGGGTTTTATTGGGGTTCTTCATGGTAAAAAATAAGTTTTGGTAAAGGGAAATGTGCTTGATATTTGCATGACTGAGACCTAAACCTGAAAGCTTTGTAACCTTTCCCATGGTGATTCAATAAATAAATAAAAAAAATTTATACAGAGTAAATATTTTACTGTGTTTTCTTCTCTACCAAATTTTACTTTAGCATTCTGATTAATAATAGAACTGCAGACATACAATATTCCAACACCATGAGCAATGTCAGTACCCCTCCACAAATATTTCAAGATACATTCCCATATCTTATACCTTGGCAAACTCAATTCTATAGGCTGACTCTCAGGGTCTATTACCATTGGCTATGTTTCTTTATATTCCACATGTGAAAGAGCACACTCTGTGTTTGTCTCTCTCCCTCTGATTTCATTCAGCATGATACCCCCTAGTTCCATTCACATTGCAGTGAATTGTGTGCTTTTACCTTTTCTTATAGCTGAGTAGTATTTCATTGTGTATGTATGCCATTGTTCCTTTATCTAGTCATCTGTACTTGGGCACATGAGTTGTTTCCAGATGTTTTCTACTGTGAATTACAATGCAATGAGCATAGGAGTGTGAATGTCTTTTCAAAATATTTCCTGTGTTTGCATGGAGCTCATTAAGAAAATGTGCAATTCAACCCAGTCTATCCGACTAACTCAAGAGGAATCCAAGTAGGGAGGCTCTGTCTCTGGCTGGGTCCATTAGACATCAAGCAACATCCGTTAACCTAATCCACTTCCTCCAGACTTCCCTCATACCTGCAGTGAAAAGGTCCCATTGGTGCAAGATTAATTGCCAAGAAACACTAAATGCTTTTTCTCTTATCTCTTTATAGGTTTTACTAAAAATAGTTATGCTGAACTGTTACCGCATCCAATAGGACTAGGCAATTATAAAAAGGGAGAAAGGAATTAGGATAAATTGGATGTCCTTTGGGAGCAGGGGTTGGCTTTGGCTTTTCAGGTCATTCCAGGCAATGCTCAGGGGTTATTCCTGACTTTTTGCTCAAGGGATCTCTCCTGATGGTACTCAGGGGACCATATGGGATCGAACCTGGGTCAGCAGCATGCAAGGCAAATGCCCTCCCTGTTGTTCTATCACACCAGCCCCTAAATTGGATGTTTTTTTTTATTGTACCAACAGCTATTGCACTTTGATTTAACCTTGCCCTGGGGCCAAGCAGGCAAGGCACTTATTTTTCAATGTGGCCAAGTACAGTTGAGTTTCTGGCACCCCATATAGTTCCCTGAGAGTGATCACCAAGAGTGATCCCTGACCACAGAACCATGAATAATCCCTGAATACCCATATCCCCAACCACCAAATTGATTTTACCTTGTCTTCCCTTAACTCACCTCTTCATTCTCTGGCTCTCTCCCCATTCCATGTAGCTTATGCTCTGTTAACGTTCTCCTGGGTGGAAGCTCAGTGGAGTGCTTCCATGGTAAGCATATACCTTGAACCAAGGATTATTACCTGGTGCCCTGTAACCAAGAGCTAGACTTCACAGACTTGAATAGATAGACTTCAACACAGGTTTGAGAGAGAATGGCTCCTCCTGTCATCCTTCTCAATACGTCACATTTACAGTTCTCATTCACCCACCCTCAAGATCATCTAGGTCCTGGTGCAGGTAGGGAAAAGAGAATGTCTCTAGCATGAACATAGCATGAGTCACACAACACTGAAAGAGATCATTGACACCTGGTCTTAGGGGCACCTAATTGCTAAAACTAGCACACAAAGAAAGGAATTACTATGGGAAGTGTTAAGTTTGATTACTATATGATCATTTAGTCAGGGCAAAGGAATATGCCTGGAAATCAGAAGATCTCTTGGAATCCCTTATTGTGCTTCTATGTTCAGTGGTAACTTGAATGAGGAACTGCAGTAGCCATGGCTCGCCAACGACACAATAATCCAAGGCTCAGATGTTCGCAGGATGGAAATCTGAAAACATGAATTTCTTGAATGCAAGAGCAGTGCTGACATGGGTTTGGGGCATTAGTACAGCAGATAGGGCATATGTCTAGCATGTGATCTACCCGAATTCGATCCCTGACACCCCATATGGTCCACAGAGCACCCCCAGGAATAATTCTGAGTGCAGAGCCAGGAGCAACCCCTGAGCATTGTCAGGTGTGCCCCCCCCCCAAAAAAAAAGCAGTGCAGAGAGTTAACTAATAACTGGGGTAAGGAGAATTAGGATATGGTGTAAGAGGAGAACATGGTAATCAACAGTGACCTTTGGCCCGACTATCACACAGTGAGGTTCTTAGCTCCCTAAGCAAGGGATTCAGTTCCATAAATTCTGTTCCCAGACTTTTGATTTACTTTAATAGTAGTAGTATTTGTGTGTGTGTTTTGTGTGTGTGTGTGTGTGTGTGTGTGTTTTCTGGTGCTCAAACCTAGATTCTTACATAATCTAACACTGAGACACATCCCTGACCCTGTATTACCTTAAATTATAGTTGACCATCATCTTTTTTTTTTTTGCTTTTTGGGTCACACCCGGTGATGCTCAGGGGTTACTCTTGGCTCTGCACTCAGGAATTAATTACTCCTGGCGGTGCTCAGGGGACTATATGGGATGCTGGGATTCAAACCTGAGTCGGCTGCATGCAAGGCAAACGCCCTACCTGCTGTGCTATTGCTCCAGCCCCAGTTGACCATCATCTTAAAGAATAGATAGAATAGAATCTAAAGTGATAGGACAGAATCTAAAGGAGGGCAAGGGTAAATCCGTGTGTGAGGTACAGAGAGGACTGCTATAGGCATACTCAAGACCCTGCCCATTTCCCCGTCAAACCTTACCACTGTCATTCTCTCTATAGCTAAGTACATTCTGTGACTCTCTGACTGCACTCTGCTTATACATGTGGCTAGAAAAGTCAGGAAGGTCATTCCCTAAGAGCAGCTCTCCTTCAGAGAAATTGGTGTATAAATGACTTTCCAGCTCCCTTTCCTCTCAGGTGAGAAACCTTGAGATATATGTCTCATGCTAATTCCCTGAGTTGGGCTTCAGTCTCCCACACTGTTGTTTCATTGCCAACACATATACTGGCTACTTCCCCTCACTTAAGTCATGCTCCTTTTCTTCTCAAAGCATCTCTCTACCATCAATATAAACCACTGCCATGTGAAGTAGTTTGTGTCAGAGTTGTCTTCAAGGGGAATGCAAATGAAGACATCCACACTATTTCTATCTAATGCTCTCTGACTGGACTAAAGCAACAAATTCTTATAAAAGTATAAGTGTGGTGGTTGGAGTGATAGCACAGCAGGTAGGGTGTTTGCCTTGGACGCGGCCAACCCGGATTTGATTCCCAGCATCCCATATGGTCCTCCAAGCACTGCCAGGAGTAATTCCTGAGTGCATGAGCTAGGAGTAACCCCTATGCGTCGCCGGGTGTGACCCAAAAATCAATCAGTAAATAAATGAATGAATAAAAGTAAAGTGTAAGTGTGACTCATAGGACACAGAGCACTGAGTTTAAAAGAAGAAATACCCTTGGTACTCTTCTAGGGACATAGCTCAAGTGGTAGAGCACATACTAGCATGTGGAAGGTCATGAGTTCCATCTCAGCCCTGCACTAGAGCCCTGGTGGCCTTCTAGTACTACTTGGTCTGAGCATTACTGGGTCCAAGCCTTGAAGCCATCAAACCATTGCCAGACTGAGCATCTTCAAAAGTGACCCAACACCTCAACCCCAGCACCATGGATATAGCTCCCATTAAAACAATAATAATGACAAGTATCCTTAAGGCTGTGGACCTGAAACAACGGGTTACACAAACAGCAATTCTTAAAATTAAACTGAAAACAGGGCAAAATTTGCAACACACAAGGATACAGAAGCATTATGTGGAGCCACAGAATGATGAGGTGCTCCTTTGATGACACGCAACAGACTTAATAGACTCCCATATCAAGGTGGTATGCTACTCAGCTCAAATGGTGACAACCACTTAAAGAAAAGCTGTGTGAGCAGATGGAAAAAGACAACGTGAGACACAGCAGCTCTATAGACACACTGAGTTGGAATTCTGGTTGACTGGTTGGAGTCTTTCATCCCTTCCATCCTGAAAGTGCAGAAATTCCCACAGACAAGAATCTGTGGTTTTCAAATTACAGCCAGCGGAGCAATCTGGGAGAAAGAGAAGTTAAGAAAACTTTTTGAGAGAATGAAATCTTACATTCTGCTACCAGTATCACCATTAACTTTTGTAGAGTTTTCACTGTGTAAGTTATTTTCAGATTGGGTGGTCAGGATCTCTAAAAACTTTGGGAGAATGCCTTTCACTAGTAATGGAAGACTTGGTACCAAGAAAGTCATGAATAATTTTACTGACAATAGTATTCAATAATCATTTTATATGTATATATCACATATATGTATATATATTGTCCAAAAAACCCTCACTTGCTAAAAATTACTTGAAAATCCAAGATATATGTGATTAGTTTTTATAACAGATCCAATTACCAGGTGAGGAAAGTCAAGGTTCCTAAAGACTAAATGACTTACCCAAATCCAAAGAAGGGACCTGTGTTGAATCATGGTACAAGATCACGCCATATTCACTGCTCTTTCCTCTACATTATACTGCATTTATTAATGATGAAACATATTATTTAGCAATTCCTTGGCCATGAAGTTTGTTTGGCGACAATGGGTCAGAGAACAGTTTATAAAAAATTCTCTTGGGCTGCTCCAAGAAACTCAGCCAAACATCTTCAGTTCATTTCCTCCTTCAGTTAAAACTCATCACTTGCTCTTTCAGGCGCTGCTTTGATGGCACATGTTCTCGAAACTTGTCTGACACATCATCTATACCAATTGGGGGGAGAAATCTAAAATATCACCTATAGACAATATGTGTTGGTAAGGGAATGGAGAAAAAAACTCTAATACCTTGTAGATGGGAATATAAATTGGTGCAGTCTTTTTGGAGTACAATCTAGTGATCCCTTAAAACTGAAAACAAAAATATAATATAATACAAGGCCTGGAGAGATTGTACATAGTATATGGCACTTACCTTGCATGCAGTCCGTCCTGGTTCAATTCCTAGCATACCAAATGACGCCCACCCCACCCCCAAGTCTCTCTAGGAGTGACCACAGAGTACAGAGCCAGGAGAAAGTCCTGTGTTAGGATTTTCTCAAAATAAAAAACAAACAAAAAGGAAATATTATATGATCCAGTGATAACACTGCTAGGTATTTGTGCAAATGATATGAAAGCATTAGTTTAAAATTATATGAAATCCTATTATTAATGTCTGTTATTGTGAATAATAACCCTATTATTCACAATAGGTAAAAAAAGGTAAAAGGTAAAGGCCCTCCCGTTGATCGTCAATTTGCTCGAGCGGGCCCAGTAATGGCTCCATTGGAGACTTTGTTGTTACTGTGTCTGGCATATCCAATACTCTCGGTAGCTTGCCGGGCTCTCCGAGAGGGGCGGAGGAATCGAATTCGGGTCGGCCATGTTGGCCGCTTGTAAGGTGAACGCCCTACCCGCTGTGCTATCGCTCCAGCACAATAGTCAAAATATGAGAATAACTTAAATGCTCATTGATAAGTAACTAAACTAGGATGCCGCCCAACTATTTAGAAGAGAACAAAATGTTCGTTTGCTCTTTGCAACAAGATGGCTGGAACATGAAGCAATTAGGCTAAATGAAATTAGTCAGAAAGTGAGACAACTTCTGGAGTGCAAAACAAATGATCTACCAAAACACAACAAAATAACTCTTGGACTGATATAGAATCTATCATGTTTCCTGAAAATGTGAAAGAAGGTCAGACAACCTTTTCCCAAAGTCTAATCTAAAAGCTGATACTATCTTATTAATCAAGTCAGTCCTGGAGGTTTCTAAGAGGAGATGACCCTGAAGGTCAATTTCTGGAGGAGGGCATATAAAATGGCAGTCTCCCAACTCCAGACTCCAAAGAGGAGTTAGGTAGTTGAAACTGGGATATTTGAAAATCCACCACTATTCTCATAATCATCTGTTCTGTGTCAATTTTTAAAGATTTTCTTCTTAGAATATGGACCTGTGAACCCAGAAAGAAGAAAATATGGGTGATTTATAGACTCTATTTCCAGCAATTTCTAACAGTGAAAGTTTTGATAAGCTGTGGTACTGTAGCCAAAGTAGAAATTTGAGTTTAATAGCAGAAGTTTGAATCTTCCTTTATATTGGATTCTATTGGGTTCCCTCTCACGCCACTGCCCCTGACTCCTAAACATTCATTTACTCTCCTCCCTTTCAAATAGAAGCCTAATTTTGCTCAAGAAACTCCCATCCTTGGGACCGGAGCGATACCACAGTGGGTAGGGCATTTGCCTTGCACACGGCCGACCCAGATTTGATCCCTGGCATCACATATGGTCCCCCAAGCACCGCCAGAAGTAATTCCTGAGTGCAAAACCAGGAGGAACCCCTGATCATTGCTGGTGTGACCCAAAACGCAAAAAAAAACTCCCTTCCTGGGGTTGGAGAGATAGTATGGTGGGTCAGGTGCTTGCTGGACCTGGGTTTAGTTCCCACGTACCCCATATGGTTCCCACCAGCTAAGCCAGGAGAGACCCCTGAGTGCAGAGTGAGAAGAAGTAAGCCCAAGAACGCCTACAAACTATTATTGCCCCCAAATCACACCAAAGATTTCTCTCCTGAGAGAATAATGACCCTCCAACACAACTCACCCAAGTGCCCCTTCCAAAGAATGAGGCTTAACTGATCCAGATGTAATTCCATTCCCTTTGATAATACAGAGGAAATCCAAGCCATTTCTTATGATTTGAAAACAGAGTATCTTAAAATGGGCTCATGATAGAGGATACCTGCTGAAAAGCAATGGAAAGAGCTACAGGGTAAGGTGGAGAGGTGGGGGAATTTTAAGCTGAAGAGAGAACTTTTAGAAAGAAACTAACGTTCTATTCTTTCTCTGAGCCTTACTATGGCCTATATGCCCTAATTGATCTTTGTTTCAGAAGATGGAAAATGAAGAATGATGGCCAAAGAGAGACTTGAAAAGAACGGTGTCCCCCAAACACCATTAACTACTGAATTAGTGTCCCCATTTGGTCCTTGTTTTTTTCAATGAGACTATAAAACTCGACTCACAGCCAAAGACTTCTTTAGGAGTATCTACCTCAATCACTCCTAAGAGGTATGCCATTGGTGAAGTCACTTTTCTTCTCCAATTCCATCTTGACTCAGTACCTGGGTCCAAGAATTGTTATGAGGATTATAGTAATGCATAGGAAACATTTGCAATTTTGTACTATCTTGTGTCTGATGAGGTTGCAAATGACTGTAGGAAATGGATTTTATTACTGTGCTCTCTAGTTCCGTTGAGCACAACCCAAGGTGGAGAACTGCCAGTCCTCTGTTGACGTTTGTCGCCCCCTGGCTGTTTCATGTAGAACTTTGCAGTAAAACCTCACTGGAGTCCTTTTTGGGTGAATTGAGAAGTATAAAACTCCCACTCTAACCACTATCCCCTACAAAGGGCAAAGAGTATATACGAGGTCACTTTTATTTTATATTTCTGGAAGATTTAGTTATTATTTTATACTTTTAAAAATATAAAAAACACCTCAACAATGAGAAAAGAAACAAAAATCCACAGTTTGAACAATGGTGTGTGCCTTTTATTGAAAAAAAATTATTTTTGATAGTTTCTGCTTTAAGAAGGATAAGAGGAAAAATAGGTTTCCCTGCACACACTGCTCAGGGTGAATTGGTGAAGACATTTTTTCGGAGGGAAACTTTGCAGAGTCTTTGAAAATGAAAGAACTAGAATGAAAAGAAAATGTGCAAATGCTCTGGACAAAGGATTCTGTTTCCAGCGATCTATTTTCCAGCAACAACAGTAATTTCGTAGTGTATAGAATGTCCGGGTCTGACCTATACATTTTTATGTCATCACATTAATCTTCAGAATTCATGATGGAGTTATTGTTATCTTGAAAATAATAGCTCTGTTGAGATACAATTCTTGGGTCATAAATTTACCAGCTGAAAGTGTACAACCTAATGGTATTTAGTCTATTTGCACATTCACGTGACCATTACCACAATCTATTTAGAAATGGGCTGGAGCGATAGAACAGAGGGTAGGGCATTTGCCTTGCATGCGGCCGACCTGGGTTCAATTCCCGCGTCCCTCTCAGAGAGCCCAGCAAGCTATCGAGAATATTCCATCCACATGGCAGAGCCTGGCAAGCTCCCCCTGGCATATTCACTGTCACTGTCACTGTCCTCCCATTGTTCATCGATTTTCTCCAGCGGGCCCAGTAGCGTCTCCATTGTGAGACTTTGTTGTTACTGTGTTTGGCATATTGAATACATCACGGGTAGCTTGCCAGGCTTTGTCATGCGGGCGAGATACTCTCAATAGCTTGCCGGGCTCTCCAAGAGGGGCGGAGGAGTCAAACTCGGGTTGGTCATGTTGGCTGCGTGCAAAACAAACGCCCTACCTGCTGTGCTATCACTCCAGCTCATGGCGTATTTGATATGCCAAAAACAGTAACAACAAGTTTCACAATGGAGACGTTACTGGTGCCCACTCTAGCAAATCGATGAACAACGGGAGGATGGTGCTACAGTGCTATTTAGAAATATTCTTATCACCCCCTCCCCAAGAAATCTTTTGTCCATAAGTTGTCATTCATTGATCATGACCTCAACCCCGTTTTCCATCCCTCATGGTGCCTCCTACCAATCTTTCTGTCTCTGCGCATTTACTTGTACTGAGTGCTTCACATAAATGAAATCATGACAAGTGGTCTTTTGTGACTGCCTTCAGTTAGCATCATGTTTTCCAAATGGATTTATGCCGTAACATGTATCAATACTAATTTTTGTTGGTGGTTTGGGGACTAAAACCAAAGGTGCTTGATTGTGAGCTCTGTGCTTGGGTGTCATTTCCAGTGTTGCTCAGGGGAACATGTGAAGTCAGGCATGGAATCTGACCATTCTCCAATTAAGTGGGCACAGTCCTTCAGATTTTAATGTAAAATAATATTTCATAGTATAGATGGCCACACATCAGTAGACATTTACAATTTTTCTTTCTCTTTTCTATTATAATGCTTCTATGAATTTTTGGTACACAGTGTTTGTGAAGACATGTGTTTTCATTTTATGCAGTTATACATGAGTAGAATTGTTACATCATATTCCATAGAAAGTAAGTCTGAGAAAGGTAGGGATATTTTTATGTTTAACATTTTTTAGTCACTGTCAAACTTTTTCTTCTAGTTTCTTCCATTTTCAAATCTCATCAGACACATACAGGGTTCCAACTTCTTCATGTCATTACAAGCCAACACTGGCCAGTGTCTGTCTTTTTTATTATAGTCATTTTTCATTTTTTTTTTCATTTCATCATCCTGTTATTCGTCAATTGCCTCGAGCAGACCCCAGTAACGTCTCTTTCATCCTAACCCTGAGATTATATTCAAGGCTCTTTAGGAGAATGAGACCCATCATTGTTACTGGTATTTGGCATATTTGGTACGCCACGGGGAGTTTGCCAGACTCTGTCCTGTGGGCAGGCTACATTCGATAGCCTGCAAGTTTGTCCAAAGTAGGAATGAGATGATAATATGGGCCCCGGCGAGGAACAGCCAGGCGCGGGGGCAGAAGACTGCACTGTTCTTGTCCGGGAGCTGGATTTTATAGTCTCTGAGTCTTGGCCGTTGATGGGATTACACGGCGCCAGGGGGCCAGGTGGTGGGTGTGACCCCCGCCTACTGGAATTTGGAGGATCTGGGTGGAGGATGCTAGACTCCAATCCGAGTAGGCTGGGAGATCTCGGCCCCGGAACACGCGTGGATTTGTCCCTCTGCCAGTACCTTCAGGTGTGCGGAGAGTGGTCTCAGCATGGTGGTGGCTGGTCCTGGAGGTCTTCGGTTGCCGGAGCCCTGGTCAGGGCGGGGAGGAAAGCTCAACCCGCTCCCCTCCAACGGGCCCCGGCGAGGAACAGCCAGGCGCGGGGACATTATAGTCATCCCAGCAAATATGAAGTGGCATCTCATTTACTTAGGTTACACTCTCTCGATTAATAAAGGAGGACACTCTTCATTTCTTATAAATGAAGAAACTGGGGAATGGATAGATTTCTTTGCCCATTGTTACTTGATAAGCATATGGACACTTGTGCATACCACAGTATATGCAAAAGGAATTTTGCTTCAGCAAAATTTTTTCTATCTGAGAAAAAAATTAGAATAAATTATAGGTTTATCATCAGGGGTCTGTGACTACAGAAGACCATCATGTAGCACTCAAAA
This sequence comes from Sorex fumeus, assembly GCF_029834395.1. Lineage (NCBI taxonomy): Eukaryota > Metazoa > Chordata > Mammalia > Eulipotyphla > Soricidae > Sorex > Sorex fumeus. The sequence continues at coordinate 19,110,697 of NW_026606064.1, forward strand.
ATGGAGATCTATAAGCTGATATGGATCAAGCTCCTAATACATTGTCATGAAGAAAACTAGTCACAGAATCATGTATGATGTCATTATAGATATACAGATAGGAACAATATAGATGCATAAATAGACATAAATAATATAGCTATAACTGTAGATATCAATGATATACAGATATAAATAGCACTGTAGCACTGTCCTCCCATTGTTCATCGATTTGCTCTAGCGGGCCCAGTAACATTGTGAAATTTGTTACTGTGTATGGCATATCGAATACAGCACAGGTAGCTTACCAGGCTTTGCCATGCGGGCGAGATACTCTCGGTAGCTTGCCAGGCTCTCTGAGAGGGGCAGAGGAATCGAACCTGGGTCGACCGGGTCAGCCACATGCAAGGCAAACGCCTTACCTGCTGTGCTATTGCTACAGCACGATAGATATAAATATAAATGATAAAAGTATTGAGACACAGATGGAAAGATATAAACGTGGATATAGGTAAAATATATAAATATAGATGTTGATTGGGATCGGTAGACTTAACATTGTCAAAATGGCAATACTACCGAAAGCATTGTATAAATTCAATGCAATCCCTATAAGGATACCCATGACATTCTTCAAAGAAATTGAGCAAACCCTCCTGAAATTTATATGGAACAATAAGCCCCCACGAATAGCTAAAGCAATTCTTGGGAAAAAGAAAATGGGAGGAATCAACCTCCAAACATCAAACTCTACTACAAAGCAGTAATAATTAAAACAGCATGGTACTGGAACAAAGGCAGAACTGCAGACCAATGGAACAGGGTTGAATACACTGACATCTCCCCTCAATCATACAATCATCTAATCTTTGATAAAGGTGCAAGAAATGTGAAGTGGAGTAAGGAAAGCCTCTTTAACAAATTGTGCTGGCATCACTAGACGGCTACATGCAAAAAAAATGGGCTCAGAACTCTGCCTAACACCATGTACAAAAGTAAGATCAAAATGGATTAAAGACCTCAACATCAGACCAGAAACCATAAGGTACATTGAAGACAAAGTTGGCAAAACCCTCCATGACATTGAAGCTAATGGTATCTTCAAATATGCCACGCCACTGACCGAGAAAGTGAAAACAGAGATAGATAAATGGGACTATCTTAAACTAAGAAGCTTCTGCACCTCCAAAGAAACAGTGACCAAAATACAAAGACAGTCTACAGAATGGGAAAGGATATTCGCCGAATACACATCTGACAAGGGGTTGATATCCAGGATATACAAAATACTGGTTAAACTCCACAAGAAGAAAACATCCACCCCATCCAAAAACGGGGCAATGAAATGAACAGAAACTTTCTCAAAGAAGAAATCCGAATGGCAAAAAAGCATATGAGAAAATGCTCTACATCATTAATCATCAGGGAGATGCAGATCAAAACCACAATGAGATACCATCTCACACCTCAGAGACTGGCCCACATTCAAAAGAACAAAAGCAACCGATGCTGGCACGGATGTGGCGAGAAAGGGACACTCCTTCACTGTTGGTGGGAATGTCGACTGGTTTGGCCCTTCTGGAAAACAGTATGGACGATTCTCAAAAAATTAGAAATTGAGCTCCCATTTGACCCAGCAACACCACTCCTGGGAATATATATCAGAGAGGCAAAAATGTATAGTCGAATCTGCACTTGTTTGTTCATTGCAGCACTCTTTACAATAGCCAGAAACTGGAAGAAACCTGAATGCCCAAGAACAGATGACTGGTTAAAGAAACTTTGGCACATCTACACAATGGAGTACTATGTAGCTGTTAGAAAAGATGAAGTCATGAAATTTACATACAAGTGGTACAACATGGAAAGTATCATGCTAAGCGAAATGAGTCAGAAAGAGAGGGATAGACATAGAAAGACTGCATTCATCTGGGGGATATAAAGCAACAAAGTATGAGATTAATACCCAAGAATAGCTGAGATCAGCACCAGGAGGATTACTCCATAGCTTAGAGGCCAGCCGGGCATTCTAGGGGAAAGGGCAGCTCAGATAGAGAAGGGAGCACCAAATAAAGGGTGTTTGGAGGATCCTCCCAGGAGGGGAGATGCATGTCGAAAGTAGACTATGGACTGAACATGTTTGCCACTCAATGCCTCTTTTGTAGACCACAACACCCAAAAGAAGAGAGAGAACACAAGGGATTGCCCTGCCACAGAGGCAGGGTGGGATGGGGGGATGGGGGTGGGGTGGATATTATCCATGATGGTGGAAAATGGGCACTGGTGGAGGGATGGGTATTTGATCATTGTATAATCAAAACCCAAGCACAAAAAATTGTAAATCTACAACTGTACCTCATGGTGTTTCACTAATAATAAAAAAAAGAAAAAAAATAGATGCTGATTAAAATAATACATATATAAATGATATAAATACTGATATGGATATACATAAATGACATCTGCAGATATAAATACTAATGTTTAGATATATGAATCAGAAAGTAAACACAAAAATTCTCACAAATTCCCTAAGAAGTAAGTCCCAGGAGAAGAGGTTTTTTTTATTTTTGTTTATGAGATTTGTATAGCAGCACCTAGAACAGGAAGTATTCCATAATAGCAGCTAAAAAAAATATTGCTTTTAAATGAACAACTCCTTTAGAGAGGAAGAGAAGATAGGAATCTCTCAGAACTACAGTTTTATTCCCAAACCCATGACCTCTGTAGATGTATTATCATTTTTCTTGGGTTTGAGTTTGGGAGGCCACATCCGGCTGTGCTCAGGGATTATTTCTGACTGTGATCACAGGACCCTATGTAATGTAGGAGATTTAACTGGTGTCAGCTGCATGCAAGACAAGAACCTTATGCCCTATATTATCTCTCTGGCTCTGTATCATTTTTGATAAAGAAAAACAGACACACTTGAAATTCTCAGGACCATTGACAAGAAAAACTGAAGCTCTGAGCGAGAGAAGTGAGGTGAAATTGATAAATGGGTTCCCAGGGTCCCCTCCTGGCCACAGGGCCTGTCACTTCAGGTGAGGACAAGTCCCTCTCAAGAGAGCACCGTCTCTGTGGTGGATTATCTGGAAGGGCAGATCACCTCCCCCTGCTCTGGTGGGCACCCACCCTGATCCATAAGCCACTCTTCCGTGAACACCAATCCAGGAGCCAATTACCAGCAGGGAATCTTGTGTTTGTGCCTGAGGAGACCTTAAAAAATCAATAAACTTATTAGAAGGGCATAGACAGTATTTTCCGTATATATCAGTATATGTCACGTTTTCTTTTTTTCAATATTTATATATCGCATCCTCACTGGGCCCTCTGAAGACAGCAGGGATGAATGACTTCTGATGAAACAATACAGGGGTTCATATCCCATAATTAGGGGCTAGTGGGGCTGGAGTGATAGCACAGCAGGCAGGTCGTTTGCCTTGCATGTGACCAACCCGGGTTCAATTCCCAGCATCCCATATGGTCCCCTGAGCACCGCCAGGGGTAATTCCTGAGTGCAAAGCCTGAGGTAACCCCTGTGCATCGCTGGGTGTGACCCCTCACACAAAAAAAAACCATGATTAAGGGCTAGTAGCATGCTGGGGTAGAGACAAGACTCCCAGAAGTGAGGCTGGGACAGAGACTTAAGTACACTGCACCATTAAACTCAAGGCACAGGAATGCCTTGCAGAGTCCAAAGCTGCAGGAGAATTTAAACAAAGAAAATACCAAAATGCATGAGAATAGGGGTTAGCAGAGCCCAGAAGGAGAGAAGGGGGAGCAGGGAAGGAAGGAAACAGGGTATAGGGCAGGTGTCCCACTAAATGTAAGTTCACTGGGATCCTCTCTCTCTTGCAGGCTGCACATTCTCTGACTCTACCCCACTTATAATGGCCTAGATGGGGCAAGTCCTCAGTGGGGTGCAGATTGGGCTCCTCCTGCTCCCTGACCATGACCTGACCATGCTGATCTCACTTGCCCATAATTCCGCCCTATCCATTACATCATCTCCACTGTTACTATTGCCCTCACCTGATGCTCCTAAGCAATCAGCAGCCTTGAGCCCTGCTTCCCTAACGTCCCTTCCCTGCACAGGGCACTGTCTGGGCTTGAGAGGACATACAACCTACTGGTCATAATTTGGACTTTACAGTCAGGATCCTCCAGGTTCCATCAGCTTTGTGACCCTGATCACAAATTAGCAGAGAAACTAATTTGCAGGTACTTGAAAAAGGTACCACAGGGAATAATGAACAAATGTAGCTGAAATGCTGAGAACACTTAAAAGTGACTGTCAAACCTCAATAGATGGACACATATTAGCAACTTCTTCTGAAATGAAATATGAACAGGTATAGTTTTGTGAAATAGATAACTCTATGTCATATTCCTATAGATAAGGCTGTATCTATATCGAGACATAATGAAGCTGTGGATTTGGAAGAATTTCCTGCTTACATTGGAATCAGAACAGAATCCCAAATCGCCTACTCATCTTACATGATTAGGCAAAACCTCACCATCTTTCCATCCTCACGTTTTGGTGATCCTCTTATTCACATTCTAGTCTCATAGTAAATGTCTTTATGTTCATCTAGCAACTAGGCCTTCTCAGTGCTGTTTCCTCTGCCTGGACATTCTCCACAAAGTGGTTTTTTTTATTATTTTATTTTCATAAGATTGTTCACATTAATTAATTACATTCAATATTTCAACACCAATCCCACCACATTACACCCTCCCACCACCATTATTTAGAAATTTTCCCACCACCATTCAAGCCTGCCTGCTAGGGGCAGATGCTAGATAATTTATTTTCTATTGCTTATTATAAATATCCTGAGAGGTCTTCTGGAATTCTAAAATTGTCAATGGTTGGAGTCCAGAGACATCTCTGCAGGGAGCTAACCCATTTTGCATTCTCCACAATGTTAACCCTTTTCCCACCTCCACTTTCTTTCCCACTGTTTATGTTGTTTTAACATAATGGTGGTGGGGGCGCACAGTTTAGTTGTGCTGCATCCAGGTGCTTGCCTATAGTGAACTGGAGGTCTCACACTGTCATATTGTATGTGGGGTGGTGTCAGGGATCACACTGCAGCCTCATGCCTCAGGGCCATCCCCGGGCCTTTTCTTTGTTTTCAAATGGTCGTTATGAACGATGTCACAAGAATAAACCAAAAGCAAAACTTCACAATAAGCTCTTATACATCCCTGATGCCCAGCAAGCTACTGAGAGTATCCCACCCACATGGCAGAGCCTGGCAAGCTACCCGTGGCATATTCAATATGCCCAAAACAGTAACAATAATGGGTCTCATTCCCCTGACCCTGAAAGAGCCTTCAATGCAGCAGCATTGGGAAAGACGAGTAAGGAGAGGCTGCTAAAATCTCAGGGCTGGGACGAATGGAGAAGTTACTGGCACCCGCTCGAGTAAATCAATGAACAACGGGATGACAGTGATACAGTGATATCCCTGATAATTGGTAGTGATTCACCAAAGTTTCTCTCTTTCTTTCTCTGCCTCTCTCTGTCTCTCTCATGTTGTTTCCAAGTATACTATCAATATCATGACTTTCACAATAGCTTAACTTGCATCTCAAAAAAAAAAGAAACAAAAAACTTAAAGCATTCTCCTAAATTAAACATGTACCTAAAAAAATTCTCAAGATCACTAAATACTTGCCCTATATCCAAATTTCCCCCAGCGGTCCCCAAATCTTGTTTGCAGTCTTTCTGCCACACTGCATTCAAATTGCAATTTTCCAAGCTCCAAGCTGTGAGCTCTGAGAAGAATGGAATATCTTTCCTTTGCCTCCCTCTCCCCAGCATTCAGCTCACAAAGGCACAAGAAGGGTATTTGCTGAAAGAAAGAACAGCCCAGGATAATTACTGCAAAAAAAGAAGAATGTCCTCCATCTCATCCAATCACAGTCTGGTTCTACAGGCACATGTACACACAGTCCCTGGATGATGGCACAGCATCTCTGCAGTGGTCCAATTCAGAAACCACAGGTATTCTAGGGAGGCTTTAGCCTCCCTAGATGGACCCCATTCAACTGACACCAGTACTTTGTGTGTGTGTGTGTGTGTGTGTGTGTGTGTTTCTATTGTCATTTATTATTTTTTCTTCTTTTTAATTTTTGATTTTTTTTATTTATTTTTTATTTGCTCGAGTGGGCCCAGTAACGTCTCCATCGAAGACTTTGTTGTTACTGTGTCTGGCATATCGAATACTCTCGGTAGCTTGCCGGGCTCTCCGAGAGGGGCGGAGGAATCGAACTCGGGTTGGCCATGTTGGCCACTTGTAAGGTGAACGCCCTACCGCTGTGCTATCGCCCCAGTGAAACACCATGAGGTACAGTTGTAGATTTACAAATTTTTGTGCTTGGATTTCGGTCATACCATGATCAGATACCCATCCCTCCACCAGTGCCCATTTTCCACCACCAGGATAATATCCCTCCCCCCCACCCCCACCCCCCACCCCCCCGCCACTGTGGCAGGGCATTCCCTTTTGTTCTCTCTCTCCTTTTGGGTGTTGTGATCAGCAAAAGAGGCATTGAGTGGCAAACATGTTCAGTCCAGTCTACTTTCAACCTGCATCTCCCCTCCTGGGAGGATCCTCCAAACACCCTCCATTTGGTGCTCCCTTCTCTATCTGAACTGTCCTTTCCCCTAGAATACCCGGCTGGCCTCTAAGCTATGGAGTAATACTCCTGGTGTTACATGGAAAGTATCATGCTAAGCGAAATGAGTCAGAAAGAGAGGGATAGACATAGAAAGATTGCATTCATCTGGGGGATATAAAATAACAAAATATGAGATTAATACCCAAGAATAGCTGAGATCAACAGCAGTACTTTTAAGAAGCATCTAGCGCCTTCCTGTATCAGGGTTGAGACCTGAACCTCCAGCTTGGCTTCTATCTTTCATTGTTTGGAGTCTGGCTTCCTGCCTGCAGCTTCCAATGTGGGAGTCCTTCTGCCTGTCCAGTAGCCCAAGGGGTCACATATTCTGTACTCCAGTGTCCTGTCCTGAATTGCTTCCTCCCAAAGACAAACCTACATGGGTCACTTCTCTTAAAGGCTTTTGTGCTTCCCTGGGGCACAACCTCGCTGTCCAGCCTCCAGGACTAATTTATCAGCCCTTCACCCGACTTCTCTCCTGAATCCTGTTCCCCCAAGACCTTCATCATGGACAGAGGAAATTCTCTATGCCCGGTCACTTTCTTCTGACTTCTTGGCCTCCCCCTGAAGTGCTCACCTCCCGTAGAGAAGATGCAGAGAGGCACAGATACCGCTCTGCAGGGCCCTTTCAACAGTCATACTCTTATGAAGGGCCTGCAAGCACCCTAGAGCTTCAGGCCAAGTCTAGGGGTTCCATAGTGAGCAGAAGTGTAGGTCCTGTCCCAAGTCAGCTACAGCCCCCACCCAAGAGTCCGTGAAGCTCCCCACCTAGCCCAGCCAGCCCTGTGCTGACGGACCCATTATCACCATCCCTTCCCCACAAATGGCAGGCAGCTACAGGCCTGGGCTTTGAATATTTGAAGGAAATAATTTAAAACTTCAACAAAAAAAGTTGTCCCTAAGAAGTTAGGAATAAAATATCTACTCTGAAGTCTTAAGGTAAAGCACCTCTTAGGAGAGAGATGAGCTGATAATACTCCTTCAGACTCCCATAAGGTTTTTCAGAATACAGTATGGTTTCATGAACTTCTCTTTTTTAATATGCACACATCCCTTTAGTAGTACAATTTGAAACAGCAATCATGGTTAATCATATGGAGGAAATCATTTTACTGGAAAATAAAATTCCAAAAAGCTAATCATTAACGGCTGAAGTTCCTTTACTTACCCTCTTGGCAATTTTTTTCCTATATTATATATAATTCTCTATATATCTTGGAGTAAAAAATTGCAATTTTGCTCAATGTAAAGTTCTAGGCAATTAGATGCAAACATGTAAAAAGCAGCATTAAGAGTGTCAATTTATTTATTCTTTTTTTAAGGCTGGCAAGGGTTTCTCATCCTCATCCTCCAAGTAATCTTAAATGTTTTTGTCAAAACCATCAGCTTATTAATCCATATTTTTTTTGTTTGCTCACCAATTTTATTTTGTTTTATTTTTATTTGGGGGCCACACCCAGCTGTTTTCAGGGCTCATTTCTAGCTCAGTGCTCAGAAATAACTCCAAACAGGGCTCAGAGGGACCTTATAAGGTACCAGGCATTGAATCCAGGTCAACTGCATGCAAGGCAAAAGCCCTCTCTGCTGTACAATCTCTCCAGCCTTTTCATCAATTTTATAACCTTATATTGCACAAGCAAGTGAAACCTTCTCTTAGTGTTTTTTAACAGTGTCATTAATTTTTTATAGGTCATTCTCCTCCTTTGATAAATATATTTAAGCATTTCATGCTTTTGGATGCAATTGTAACTGAGATTGCTTCTGTTGTTTTCTTTCTCTACTTCTTGTTTATTATTTGCATCTAGGAATGAAAGTGATTTTTTTGTATTGATTTTGTAACCAGTACTTTACTGTACTTATTAATTTTTCTTCTAATAGCTTTTTAATTGAGCTTTTAGGGTTTTCTATATATTATTATATAATCTGAAAATACTGATAATTTCACTTCTTTTCCAATCTACTTTCCTTTCATTTCTTGTGGTTGGCTAGTTGCTCTAATCAATTCCTCAAATATTAAATAAAATAGACGTAGTATCAACAACTTCATCTTGTTCCTAACTAAAATTTTTAGTTTTTAACCTTTCACCATTGATCATGGTATTAGTTGTAGGTTTACAGTATATTACTTTTATTGTGCTGACATATCCTTCTAGTCTCAGTTTTCTTAAGAGTTTTTTTTTTTTGCTTTTTGGGCCACACCCAGCGATGCACAGGGGCTACTCCTGGCTCTGCACTCAGGAATTACTCCTGGCGGTGATCGGGGGACCATATGGGATGCTGGGAATCGAACCCAGGTCAGCCGTGTGCAAGGCAAACACCCTGCCCGCGGTGCTATTTCTCCAGCCCCCAGTTTTCTTGAGAATTCTTATTATGAGTGGATGCTGAGTATTACCAAATACTTACTCAACATCAGTTGATATTATCATGTGATTTTTTGTCTTTATTTTTAATCGACATAATGTATCATAGTGATTGATTTGTGTATGTTGAATCAACCTCACTTTGTGATGTATTGATATATTGTTGAATTTGATTTGCTAGTATTTTTTTACAGTTTTCTTATCTGTATTTATCAGGCATATTGGCCTCTAGTTTTCTTGAGTTGCAATGTTCTTTTCCAATTTTGATATTAGGGTTATGTTGTTCTCATAAAATGTGTTTGGTAATTTTTTATAAGACTCAAAGAACAGGTTTAAGTAATTCTTTGAATGTTTGGTAAAAGGTTATATACAATTCTACAAAAAGATATTCCACATCTCTGTCCTTATTCTATTGATAAGCTACGCTGGGGGTGAGAGGGTTACAAGATGAGGGGTTCAAGTCTTGAGCACGGGGAAATCTCAAACTGTGTTTCTGATGTACTAGTTTCCCAGGTTCTGCACACAACTGGACAGCATGGGAGGGGTTCTTTATCTTTTTTGATTTTTTTTAAGGCAACATCCCAAATACTGCTCAAGAGGCGTGGTGGGCCCTTCCCAGTAACTCTCAACCAACACAGTCTGCAGTTCACTGTGAGGACCCAAGGATATACCTCTACTCAGGCTCTGCAATGCAAGGGGTTACCTGAGCCACTCTGGAAGTGCTCAGAGGCCTCCAGAGCCACATTTAATGGCATTGGGGGACTTTTAGGGGTGCACCCAGCAGTGGTTGGTGCCAGCAATCAAACTGAGGTCAACCTTATATGAAGCATGTACTTTAACTTTTGTACTATCTCTCTGGTCTGGAGCTTTTCAACATTCTGTTGTATGAGCATTCTCCAATCTTTTTATACCTGTGAACTGGGCCTTGTTCACTGGTATTGTATGACTTACTGGTCCATAGTTCAGCAATTATAACAACTACAGTAGACCAGTGGTTTTCAATCTTTCTATCCTTGTGAAATAACACCAGTCTATAAACCAGTAATTGAAAATCACTGTGCTGAACATGAACACTAAGGATATTCATGCACCCTAAATAACGTAATTTTAAGGGTATTTATACGAGCATAGAACAAAATCCAGCAAACTAAAGTCCTATGAAGCCCAAGTGGTGAAGGCTAGAGAATTGAGTAACTGAACAAGCTATCTTGGGTGTGTTCCTCAGTCTCTATGAGCTGCAGACTCTTCTTCTTTATATGGGTAGTATGATCTCTTGGGTTGGAGTGGATAGGGGCCAGTGCTGAAGATGGAACCCAAAGTCTTATATGCGCAAAGCATGTATTCTACTACTAAGCCTCATCCCTGGCCCTGTCCATAGGGTCGATTATGCAAATGAAATGAGATGATGTGAGCAGAAGGAAAACCTCATTTCATCCTAGTGGATGCTGGAGTTACAGACATTAGATAATACATTCCAAAGCGAACATCAGGACTTAGGAAACTCAAGTTCCCTTACCTGACCTCATCCAGCACACAGGGGAGGTTTGCACAAGAAAAGAACGAGTATATAGAGGAGAAATTTGGAAGTGAGCATTATATGTTTCCCAACTCCCATTTCCCAGTTCCCTGGAGTAACCTCAGGCACTGTGCCCCCTAGAGCCTGGGCATCATCAAGGGCTGATATCTTCTGAATCGAACCTAAAAAACAAACGCAAGGGGCAAGAGAGATGGGCTGGCCAGCACTTAGAGGCCCCCAAAAATGAGAAGGAGGGCATCCACAAAATTGTTCCCAAAAAGTAGTCAGGTTTAAAGAAGTAGTGTTTAAAGGGGAATGCCAGTCACCACAATATTTTTGAGTAATTTTTAATTAAAGAAACATTATTTTAAAAGTTATCGATAGCTGAGTTTTAGGAATATAATATTCCAACACCAATCCCACCACAAGTATCTACTTCCCTCTAGCAGTGTTCCCATGCTCCATCCCCACCTCCCTTCCCTCTTTTGCCGCCTTGACAGGCTCCTTACAAAATTCAGGGGTTGCAGCTTAGATATAGTGTTTTCAGTATTGTGGAGTATGTGCTTTGAATATAAAACTATCCACTCTCCAACATTACTACTATAATTGAAGCCCCAACTCCTGTTCCCCCTTTATTTCCCTTTCTCATCTTCTTTCCCCTTGATTTCTGTCCTTCCCTGTCCTCCTCCCAAAACTCTGGGATCAAGGGTGGTCTAGGCAGCTCCTTTTTACTACACTACATTCCCTCATCCAGTTATGCTATATACCACAGATAAGTGAGATCAGCCTGTTTGTCTTTCTTCTTCTGGGTGACTTCACTCAACATTATTTAGCTGAGAACTAGTTGTGACTGGAAGATACCACGTTGAGTGAAGTTTACCACAATATTAACCATTGAAGAACTTTCTATATCCCTCCCTCATCCTCTCCCTGCCTGGGCTTAGAATTCTCAGTGAGTTGTAGAGGTGACAAAATGAACATAAATTCCCTTTCCCAATTCCATGCCTCAGAATATAGGTAGATGAGTAATCTCACTTAGAATAAAGTTGAGAACGTGTTTTATTCCATAGACTTCAATATAACAACAGTTAAAACAGGTAAAGCTGTCCAATCAGACTCATTCCTTAAAAATTATTATTGCATTGGCATGAAATAGGAAGGCAGAGGAATCAGAAATCTACACTAATTCTCATCCCCAGGGGAGGAAATATTTAAGGTTTCACAGAGAAAATATCTGGGGTAGTGATAAGCAACACTAAAGATTATTTCCTAAATATATAAACCCATAATTCCCATTCATTCAATATACATTCTCCCACATCTGTGACAACATAGCCCAGTCTCTAGTAAAATTAAAAATGCATTCATTTAATAATCAATGCCATTCCCGATTCTGTCCTTATTACTATTGAACAATTCTGTTTTCTTAGGCAAGGCAAAAGCTAACAATAGACAAATCATTTAAAAGTCTTTGTATTCCCTAAGGTGACAACTCAAAGGCAAAAATTCTACAAACCTCTATACCTCATAATCAGAGGAGATTAACTCCGAACTGATACCAGCCTTCGGAAACTTTAAATTCACTTAATACTCCAGAGTTCAAATCCTGGTTTCTTCCACTTGATAACTGTGTGATCCTGGGTGATTTAATTAATTTCTCTATTCTACAATATCATCATCTATAAAATAGAGATAATAAAAGTGCCCTTCCAATAGGGTTACTAGAGAAAAAGAAAGAAAGAAAGAAAGAAAGAAAGAAAGAAAGAAAGAAAGAAAGAAAGACAGACATGCAAATCCTTATAATATTGCCTGCACAAGGTAAGGACTCAGAATCCACAGTTCTCATTATACATAATAACCTCTCAAAGTGAAAATGGTGCTAACCTCAAATTACTACAAAGGATCTTATGTAGGAAGCATGCTGTAGAAAATACAGATTCTGCAATACCGTCTAGGTTTGGATCAAGCTGGAGTGGGAAGCACATTTCCTATGCGTTTTTATAGCTAGCAATGCAGAAATAAACACAAAGTAATGTGTCTCTCTAAATATGATAGATATATGAAGACAACAATGGCAGCTGTAGTTAAGGATCATAGCAATAAACCCATATGACATCAAAAGATATCAGATTCATTGTACAAGAGTGAGAGAGAAGCTTCTGGTCTTGACGTCATTTGTTTTTTTTTTTTCTTACTTCTTTACCAGAAGCAGTAGCTCTTGAGTAAAGGGTCTGTCTTGAACCCCCAAACCTGTCATTTGTAAAATAGAGATAATAAAATTACCCAGGCTCGACCATATCCTCCTATCTCCACTCCCCACCAGCAACTCTCAGCCTCTCTCCTGTGTTACCTGCTCTGCCTCTTTCTTCATGACAGGTCCCGCTGTGCAGGGAAGGATGAGGTCCCACTATTCCTCAGCCTCCCTCGAGGGTGACATACCCGCGGGTCCAGCTCTCTCTGGGCCTGGGTCCCTGCTCAGCTCCCCAGAGCCTGGGGCCTGAGCACTGATGGAGAAGCAGGCGGAACAGATGAAAAAGCAAATCCCCCTGCAGGAAATCATTGTTTAGACGATTCCCAAACTGAACAAAAACAAGTGTAACGTAGGAGAGAGGAGAGAAAAGTGCCATTCAAGGCCATTATGACAGCCCCGCTGCTTAGTGTAGCTGGGAAACAAAGGGGCCCTGTGTGCAAGGACAATGCTGAGTGTTAGCAGCCTCTTCTGTGTGGCTCGTGGGGATGGGAGGATGGGAAATGAGGCCACGGTGCTCTCCAAGGTCTGAGGCTCCCTGGACCTCAATCATCAGAGCCACCAGAAACTTTGGACTTCCAGCCACGGTGTTTCTGTACTGGGGAGAGGGGACACCCTCAGACTGAACCAGTCTTCTAGGCATGACAAACTCCCAAATAACCCTCTAGCCCCGCCCCTTCTTCTTTTCTTACCAGTTTTCAGAGACTCACAAGTTAGAACTGAAAAGAAACAGATTTCATCTCTCCAAACCTGTGTTGTATCTACAGTTTCTACCTGGCTGGAGCAGATGTCCAGTCATGGAACATATTTGCAGGAGTTGGTAAAGCCAGTTGGGCCATTATAGAGAGGCATCCACTGATGCCCCATACTGCACCAGATACTGTCCTGTGAGTGAGTTTACTCTTTGTTCTCATTTGAACCTCAAATTCAAGTTCTATCACTATGACACATAGACTGCAATAAGGTTTTTTCCCTGAGTCTTCATTTTCTCACTAGATGAATTATGCATGTGAATTCTATCTCAATGAAGATGTGAAAAGAAAAAACTTTAAAAAAGAAGAATGAATTTTACAATAAAGACAGACACACACAAATTAAGAAGCTCCTAACAAAACTCTAAACTAAGATTGAGGAAGTTGGAAAGAGAGTACAGCGGATAAGATGCTTGCCTTGCATGTGGCTGACCTGGCTTAATCCCTGGCACCCCATATGTTCCCAGAGCCCTGCCAGGAGTGAGCCCTGAGCAGAGAACTAGGAGTCAGCTCTAAGCACAGAACTAGAAGTTAGCCCTGAGCACAGTTGTGTATGCTACCCCCATGTAAACAATATTGAAACTCTTAATACCTTGTATAAGAAAGACTTTCCATAGTCTTGTCTTTACAGCCATCCTATAGGGAAGATAGGACAAAAAGCTCAGAAAAGATGGATTTCTTCAAATGTGTGCGGCTCAAACTATAGGAACCAACTGGCAAGTGTTTGCACTGAAATTTCTGCGTGCCAAAAAATTCCCCATTGTGAGGCAGATTCACAACTTCTGGGCCAACTGAGGTGGTTGATAGTTGGGGAAAATCGCTGCCTGTAGCTACAGAGGAGTCCCTATATGAATCACTGGGCTCCTGCTTTGGTATTAATCATCCTTGAGCTCCCCCTAATGGTTGAATATTATTTGTAATATTGTTTCCATTTCACAGATGAGAAAAGTGAGGTTCTGAGAATTGAAGTAACTTGCTAGAAATACACAGGACGGAGGCATTGAACCTGAGTTAATCCCCAAGGCTCCAGCTGCCCTTCCATGCATCATAGAATCTTTCACCACACATTTGAGAGGATTGTCCAGAAATAGGCTTAGACTGTTCTTACACCCTGGCCAAGGTAGTCAGACCTCTGGACTGAAGTGTGAGTTTTTGGCAAGTGGAAGACAGAGATACACCCAGCATGGTGACATGGCAGTGCAAACCCAGGACTGCCCCAGTTTGAATTTGGCCTCTGCCACCACCAATCTGCATGACTTTTGAGTGAGTTACTCTTTACGGCTCATTCTCCACATATGTAAAATAGGGAAATAATAAAATAAGTCTGTGACACATAAAACTGATATGAAAAGCTAATCAATCAGGAGGCTTAGAATGGAGTCTAACATGTGCAACTTGATAAATAAATGAAAATAAGCACAGATTCAATTATGCCAAATTTGGAAGACACCTGATTAATCCTTTAAACAAACAAAAAACAGGCAATGAGATTAAATGTCACAAATACTGATATTCTGTTCTGCTCCATCCCATAAAAATGTCGATAGTGAGTCATCTGGGGCAACCCGGAATAGGGCTGGTGCGCTCCATGCCTGCCCAAACAGAGCCCCAGCAGCCGAAAACTTACACACCCCACAATTGCCAGCATGCCCCCAGGCAGACCCTACTGCTCGGATAAACCTCATCCAGAAATTAATCTATTGAAACACTTAGGTATGCAGGTTTTGTGACTGAAATCTCCCACATCTTCCTGTACTTCCGGAGACATTAGCAGTCACCCACAGGCCCCAAAGCCAGCACCTAGTTAAAAATTAATGGAGTGTATCACCCCATTAAAAATTTTGGACTTCCTGGTGTGACGTTTCAAACACTACACACTGATAAACCAGAAATAGCACATCAGACTGGATGGGATGTAAAATAGAAGGCAACCAAACTCGATTAACAAAATATAAACACAGACGGCTTAACCTATAACAACATCTTAGTAATCTCTTATACAAGGGTTTATGGCTCCACAGTGCGATATAACAATCTTCACTAACTTTCTTCTAAGGAAACATTTTTGATTGTTCTTTTGGCAAATTATTGATTATAAGCAATATAAAATAAATTATTGAGGGCCTTCTTTGCAGACAGGCTTAATGAGAGGTTAGGAAAATTGAAAATAGTGGTGATAGGAAGGTGCAATGGTGGTTGTATTGGTGCTGGAATATTGAATGTCTCTAACAAATCATCATGAACAACTCTGTAAATCTTTATATAAAGTGTAAAGAGAAAATAATTCTTTTTTTGCTTTTTGGGACACACCCGGTCATGCACAGGGGTTACTCCTGGCTCTGCACTCAGGAGTTATTCCTGGCGGTGCTCAGGGGACCATATAGGATGCTGGGAATTGAACCCGGGTCGGCTGCGTGCAAGGCAAACGCCCTACCCGCTGTGCTATCGCTCCATCCCCGAAAATAATTTTTTAAAGGTCAGTATTTTAAGAGCCCTGGAAGCTGTAATCCTGCTCCTTGGCATCACCCCAAGGGGCCAAAACACTATTTAATAATTTTTAAAAAATAGACATTTGTGCCTCTATGATTCACTGCAGCACTATTCACAATAGCCAAAATCTGGAAATAATCCAAATGCCCAAGAACAGATGAGTGAATAAAGTAATTGTGGTATAGATACAAAATGGAATACTACTCAGCTATCAGAAAAGATGAAATCATGCGATTTACTACTGTGGATAGGACTAGAGGGCATCATTCTGCGTGAAGTCAATCAGAAGGAGAAAGACAGATACAGGATGATCTCACATATGTAAGATATAAGGATACACAGTAAGCGAGCAATAAATGACCAAAGGCAACAGAACTGGAGTGTTGATCTACAGAGCTGAATTTACCTGCTGGTGGAGGAGGAGGTGTGGAAAGTGTGCTTGAGATGTTAGTGGAGGGAAACAGGCAATCAGATATTGGGTGTGGTGTTATGGTAATGCGTGCATGAAACTTTCATTAACACTATTGTTAAGGAGGTCAACATGAGCTGGGTATTTCTCTATTGGGAAGTACCTATGACTCCATTATGCTCTCTAAAGATCTAATGATCAGCCCTGCTTCATAGATACGGTAGAGAAATCCAAGAATTGACGATAGGGTTGAGACTGAAATTTGGATTGAATTCTAAAGTTCTTGTGTATTACTGCCTCCATGCCTCAGTTCCTCAGTTCTTATTGATGTGTGAAAAATCATCCCAAATATAGTGGCTTAAAATAACAAACACTCATTCTCATATAGATTTTGAATGAATGAGCATCTTCCCTGATGGTCCTGTTCATATTCTCTCATGAGGATGTAGTCAGAATATTCAATAAAACCACTGTCATCTCAAGGTTCTGCTAGGGTTCTAAACTCAGTAAAGAGATTGTTGGCAGACTTCTGTTTCTTGCTGATGATTGGCCAGAGACTTTAGGTTTTTGCCCTGAACAACTCCAAAGATTGTTCACACCACACCCCAGCAGTTTGCTTTCTAAAGCAAGAGATCCCAGAAAAAGAGAGCAGGCAGACAAGAGAGCACCCAGGAGTTAGTCATTTATAACTGCTTTCAGCATTTACACACCATCATGTCTGTCAGCTGCTGTTGGTCATACACACTAACCCTAGTACAATGTCGGGGGGATCCACCGAGGTATGAATACCGGATTCAGAGATCATGGGTCATTTTGGAGGCTGGCACTCACATTGCCCATCTTTCAAAAAGAAGGCAAGAAGAGATGGTCATATAAATAATAAGAAAATACATGCACGGGGAAAACGGACAGAAATTAATCTCAGTCAAACCACATCGGTGGCAGGGTATTTTGTGTGTGTTGTGTATGTGCTGTGTGTGTACTTTAACAAACATTTAATTTATTCAAGCTCTTGAGCTGGCCCTAAGACACAGACAGTCCATAGGTTTACAGTGTTTACAGCAGAAAACAAGAATCCAGTTCTACTTGGGAAAAAAAGAGGGATAAGGAGAGGGGGTGAGAGAGAGAGCATATTAGAATCATAACTCTATGATTATGTGTGTCTCTCAAATCTAATCCAGTTATGTTTTGTCCTAAGATAAACTGAGTTTAGACAACACTCTCACAGAAAAAATTGGAGGTAAAGAAAAGAAAGACAAAGAGACAGAGAGGATAGAGGGTAGATTATCCCAGAAACTCTGCATTATCTGGAATTTCACAATTAGATCATCTTTTGGGGGCTTGGATTTATCCAAACCTGTTTTGAGCCAAATTTCACTACTAATGTGGGTTTGGTAGGAGGCAAAGTGTCAGCCAGACACTAAAATTGTGTGAGAGAAAGATCCATTGGGAGATTGTAAGACAAAGGAGGCAGATGGTTCCTTCAAAACCAAATTCCAGGGCTCAGGAGTTCCCTCAAAGTACAAACTTTCCATGCTGGAGCCTGGGCACAGCACAGTCCCCAAGCAATTCTGGGGAGCCCCAAGATAGTTCCAGAACACCCCCAGTGTGGCTCCCAAACCAAAATAAAAATAAATTAAAACAAAATTCCATTGTTGCACAATTTCAGTGGAAAGAACCTCTGAAGACTGGGTAAGCCAGAATTCTGTACTTCCCACTCAAAATCCTTCTTACAGTCATTTAGATTACCTTACAGAATAAGATTATTTCCATAAATGACCCCGTTGCATCACAGTTAAGGGAGCTTCCCAGGGAATATCTTCATTTCACCCCTTCTCCTAAGTATTTCCCCCTGCTCCTCAAACAGACCTTCCCTTGCGCTGGCTATGAGAAAACCCCTAAATACTTTAAGCCAGTGTTTCTCAATCCCACTGTTTTCTTTTCTCTGTTACTTCTCTATTTTCCTCACTTCTCACTTCCCACTGTTGACCCCACCCCCACCCCCACCCCCACGCCAGCCTGATACTGCGGCCACCCACGTGAGATTTTCCCCTTTGTCCCCTCCTTGGAACATCCTGGCAGCACAGGGGTGACCTATGATGAAACTCTACTGTAAGCGATCAATTCCTCCCGGGATAAGGCAACCTATACCAGCGCCTCCCATCCCTCAGACAGAAAGCAGGCTAGACACTTGGAAGCAATTTCCCATTCTGAAGGTGGTGAGAGGCAAATTCCAAGAATTCCAATATGTACACACACGCTCATCACTGCACAACGGAGACTTTCCCAAGGTGCCTTCAGGTTCTTTCCCCCCCCCCCCCAATCAGTGTGTTTTTAAAGGAATGCACAACTTTCTCCTCTAGAGCCTGTAAAGAGGCAGCAAAATAAATAAATTTCCCGCGCCCTGGGCCTCGCATTGCCTGGGTGCTCCAGGCACCCGGGAGGTAGGGGGCGTTGGTGGTGGGAGGTGGAATCTTCTATCCCTTTCACATGCATCTTGACCCCGGAGTCTTGAGGACCACCAGGTGCTTGAGGACTACAAGGCGTAGGTTTGCGGACTACAATTCCCGGCATGCCTCGCGACCGAGGGAGGAGTCACGCGACCTCGTTCCGCCGCGGGTCGCGGTCACATGACCCGGGGAAGATGGCCACGCTGACAGCGGAACACTTTGCTGCGCTCCAGTTGCTGCTGAAGGTAAACTGAAGCATTGGGGGTGGAGGCGGTGTAAGTCCCGGGCATGCCCTCGGGGTTGATGCACCAGGGTGCTGTCGCCCTGCTCCCCCACGCTTGCCTTGCTGAACGCCCCTTCTCTGCACCCGGGCCCTCGCGAGGGCTTTGTGTCTTCTCTCTCCTCCACAGTCCCACGTTTTGTGCACTTGCGTGGGCCGTGGACAACACGACATCCTGTTGAGAAGCCTATGAAAGATTAAAAGGGTGGAAGGGATGTGCGCCTAGGGCTTTGTAAGGATCAGAGGAAATCGATGGGTTGGAATTATTTGCTTAACTTCTGACTTCCTCTGCAGAAGAAGGAACAGCTTGACTTCTTTCGTGGAACTTGGAGTACTAACATTTTGCTTTTATTTGCCTCTGGCCTTTTCTAGAAGAATTTAGGGTACATAAAGAACTTTTTTTTCTTTTTCTTTTCTTTTTTTTTTTTTTTTTTTTTTAGGAAAGAGCAGCAGCGTGTAAAAGGGTAGAGATCTTGACAGTCAACAATTAGTGGCATCATGATGTCATCATTGGTTCATGCAGCGGTCCCTCTTTTTTTTTTAATGCCTCCCCAATGTTAATTCGAATTCACCATGCCTGATATCTTGCACTGTTGTTATTTACTCAATAAGTAGTTGTTTTAGAATTAATGAAGAAGGAACAAAGCTGGGACTTGAAACTCAAAGCTCTCCACTCACGGAACGGTGCTTCTCACTCGTTTTAGCTGCTCTGGCCTCTTTCTGCACTTCCCATCTCAGTGTCCTTTAATCGAATGGACATTTATTTAATAAGCTCTTTAAAAAACAAAAAGAAAAGCACAACGCATAAAAGTATACAAATCATAAGGCACTGTAGCACTGTCATCCCGTTGTTCATTGATTTGTTTGAGCAGGTGCCAGTGATGTCTCCATTGTGAGACTTGTTACTGTTTTTGGCATATAGAACACACCAGGGGTAGCTTGCCAGGCTCTGCAGTGTGGGCGGGATACTCCCAATAGCTTGCTGGGTTCTTCGAGAAGGATGGAGGAATCTAACCTGGGTTGGCTGCAAGGCAAACGCCCTGCCTGCTGTGCTATCACCCCAGCACAATCATAAGGCACAGTCTAATAATTTATTGCATGCCCTTGTAACCAGCACTAAAGAAAAAAGGATTCAAAAGTTCAGCACTTCAGAAGTTCCTCTGTTGCGCCTTCCTTACCCTTGCTCTCCTTGGGAGTAGTAATCACTATCATTATTTCTGACACCATCATTTTCATATTGCCCAGGTTTGAATGTGCATTAAATGATACAGCATTGGCCTGGAGTGAAACTACAGCAGATAGGGCTCCTGCCTTTCCCGTAGCTGACAGTGGCTTGATCCCCGGTGACCCCATAAGGTCCCCTGATTCCCCCCTGAGCTCAGAGCCAGGGGTAAACCCTGACCGCCACCAGGTGTGGCTTCCCCCACCCCCAAATAGATATAGCATATGATTTTTTTGTGTCAAACTTCTTTTGCTTTCCATTACACAGCAGTAGTTCAGTTCTGTTTTATGCTTTCTTTTTCTTGGTGAACATTTTATGAAAGTTATAATTTTGGATGCTTAACAGGCTTACTTACAGGCAGTTGTTAGAAATAATGTGGAGTGATCCATTTTCCTGTTACCCTATTTACTACAGTCCTGCTATCTTGCAAAACAATAGTATAACACCAGTAGGGCTGGAGCAATAGCACAGTGGGTAGGGCGTTTGCCTTGCACGTGGCCAATCCAGATTCGATTCCCAGTGTCCCATATGGTCCCCTGAGCACCGGCAGCTGTATTTCCTGAGTGCATGAGCCAGGAGTAACCCCTGTGCATGACCAGGTGTGACCCAAAAAAAAAAAAAATAGTATAACACCAGTACCAGAATATTGACTTTGATGTCACCAAGAAAAATGTCCTCCCATTGCCATTATTTTCCTCCTCTTTTTCTGGATTCCATTCTAGTTCCTAATAATATACTCTTATTTCATTGACATTTGCTGGTGTTTGTTTTATGGCCTAGAGTATTTCCTGTATTGGTATATATTCAGCAGACACTTGAAAGGGATATAAATATACTGTTGCTACTTGTCAGAGTGTGCGTAAATGTCATTTTGATTGATTGATAGTGCTGTTGACATCTTCTATATCCTTGTGAATATATGTCTAGTTCTATCAGTTGTTGAAAGAGGAGTGTTAAAGCCTCCAACTATGCTTATGGATTTATCTCTGTGTCTCCTTTCAGTCAGTTTGTTTTTTGCTTCACATCTTTTGCAGCTCTTGCAAGTTGCACACATGTCTAGAAGGTTGTCCTGATAAATAGAACCTTTTATCATTCTATGGTGTTCCTCTCTGTTTGGGGGTAATTTCCTTTACAGTGAACTCTGTTTCATTAATACAGCCTCTCTAGGTTTCCTTTGAATAATGTTTACGTGGTATGGCAAAATTATCTATATCATTATAAAGATAATGATATATTAACTGATACATCATTTGGAAGGACTTTTGTCTGCTGTTTACTTGTTGCTTTGGGGACACAGCCAGCTGTACTCAACTTACTCCTGCACTCAAGGATCACTCTTGGCAGAGCTTGGGGGATTGAATCCAGGTCTGCAGGATGAATCTGCTATATTGTCTGTCTGACCCTGAAGAAACTTCTTCTTCATAAAAAGCGTTCGAGTCACTATTTAAAAATTCAGTCTGCCGGTTCATGGGTTTCAGGTTTTTGTTTTTGTTTTGTTTTTTTGGGTTTTTGTTGTTGTTGTTGTTGTTGTTTTGGGGGAAGGGTTTTCTGGGCCACACCCACCAGCGTGCAGGGGTTACTCCTGGCTCTGCACTCAGGAATCACTCCTGGCAGTGTTTGGGGAACCGTATGGGATGCCAGGGAATTGAACCTGGGTCAGCCATATGCAAGAGAAAATGCCATTCTTGTAGTACTATCACTCTGACCTAGTTTCTGTTTTTACTTGGTATATTTAAGCCATTTACATTTAATATAGTATTGCTTATGTGAGGTTTAAGTCTGACTTTTTAATTTTTTTTCTGCTCTTAAACCTTTTCTTTTTCCTTTTCTCGACTTTCTGTGGGTTATCTGAACATTTTAAAAACTACTTTGATACATCATTTGGTATTTTAAAATGCATTTCTTTAGGGCTTTTTTAGTGGTGGTTGTAGTTACTATGTTAGATACATACTTAAAGGCATGCATACACATACATGTGAATTTAGCAGTTAATCACTGTCATCATTTCAAGTGTTTAAGTATTGAAAACTTACTCCCCTTTACATTCTTTTACATTCCCAAATAAGAGAAACTATTACAGTATAACAGTTTCCTCTAGGAAATCCAGACATTCAAGAAACAAGCCTGTTGTGTTTATTCATGCTTGTCACATTGTCTTTCTTCCAGTGTTCCAGAGAGTATTCGCTTATTGTTTGCTTTCTGTTTCTAGGCTCTTAATGCTTGGTTTGGGGGCAACGTCCAGCACTACTCAGGGCTTACTCCTGGCTCTGTACTTAGGAATCACTTCTGGTAGACTCAGAGGACCATCTGAGGTGCCAGACCTGCTGTGTGCAAGACAAGTGCCTTACCCATTGTACTATTTCTCCAGCACCTCTTAATGGTTTTTAAAGGTGTGTCATATAAGATAGTTTCTTAGTTTACCTTCCTCTCAGACTCTCCTGATATCCTAAAGGATACTTTTACCTGACACCATATTCCAGTTACTCCTGGCTTTGCACTCAGGAATCACTCCTGGCAGTGCTCAGGGGACCATATGGGATGCTGGGAATCGAATCCGGGTCAGCCGCGTGCAAGGCAAACACCCTACCTGCTGTGCTATCACTTCAGCCCCTTTCATCATGGTTTTTTGATGAGAAATGTGTTGCCATTATAATTGTCTTTCCTTCATGGTTAAATATTTATTCTTTCCTTTGAGATATAAAACCCAGCTCCCGGAAGCGTGTGGCTGCATTTGTGGCCACGACATCTTATTATCTCATTCTTACTTTGGACAAAGTGGCAGGCTACCAGATGTAACCTGCCTACACGGCAGAGTCTGGCAAACTCCCCGTGGTGTTCCGAAGATGTCAAATACCAGTAACAATGATGGGTCTCATTCTTCTAACCCTGAAAGAACCTTTAATATGGCACTTTTAAAAGAAATTTCAGGGCTAGGACAAAGGAGACATTACTGGGGCCTGCTCGAGGCAATCGACGAACAACAGAATCGTCGTGATTCTTTGAGATTATTTTTTAACTGTTTAGACTTTGACAGTGATGTGTCTTGAAGATTTCTTTGTTTAGCATTTACTTGGGATCTTGAATTTATGAGATTCTATCTCTTAACTAAATTTAGGATGCTTTCAGCCACTATTTCTATAAATTGTGTTTCAGGCTAGCCCTCTTTTATCCTCACCTTCCAGGACTACAGTCTATGGATGTCAGATCTTCTCTTATAGCCCCAAAGACCCCCGAGGCTTTCTTTACTCTTTCTTTCTGTTGGTTTCTCTGCTGTTCAGACCAGGCAACTTACGTTGTTTTCTCTTCCAGTTCACGGACTCTTTCATCTGTCCTTGCATTTCAGTGCTGAGCCTGTTTACTGTCCTTCCTTCCTTCCTTCCTTCCTTCCTTCCTTCCTTCCTTCCTTCCCTCTCTCCCTCCCTCCATCCATCCCTCTTTTTTGTTACTATAATTTTTAGTTGGAAAATTTTGTTTGTCGTTGAGGGCAGAGAGGTAGTAGAGAGGAAGGTGCTTATCTTGCACGCAGGCTGCCAGGATTTTATCCCCAGTACCCTGTATGGTCCCCAGGCATCACCAAGAGTGATCCCAGAGTACAGAGCCTGGAATAAGCCCTGATCATCACCAGATTTTTGTCCAAAATCAAACAAGCAAGGCTGCTGGGATTTTATCCCCAGTACACCATATGGTCCCCAAGCATTGGAAAGGGGGCAGTGGTGGTGTGTGTGTGTGGGGGGGGGGGGGCACTACCTTCCCCGACACTTAAGTGCACCCTGCACCTCTGTCTGGAGTCTCACAGACGCCCCACCATGACCGAGGCTGTGTGTGGTTCTGAAACGTGGGTGTTTCTTCGCAGTCTGAGTTTGTTCCTTGTTCCCGTCTGTGGATTGGTTCCTAGGCCTCCTCGAAAGATGTTGTCCGGCAGCTGTGCCGAGAGAGCTTTTCCAGTGCAGCCCCCGGCGCCCACCCACTGCTGGAGACGACGTGTTCCAGCCTGTCAGTGACCCGGGCGGAGGCCGAGCAGGTCAGTGTGCAGAGAGGCTCCTGTGCCCTGAGGGTCCCTGGAAGTCCTCATCCCCAAGCCACAGCCCCTGATGGCTTCCCTTTCAGACCCGTGCCCTGGATCGTGGGGGCCAGAGCCAGCCTGGGGAAAGTTTGCTCTCTGATCCTGCCGCTTGTCGGGGTTCCTCCATGGTCAGTGAGCTCACCGAGGGCAGTTTCTCCCAGATATCACTAGTCCCAGGACAGATCAGGTGTCCTCCTGGGTCTCTGCCAAGCTCAGCCACTGGCCGTGAGAAAGGGTCAGGCAATGCCAGCTGCGCGGGATACGTGGATGGCGCGTCCCAGCGTTCCATGCACGTGTCGGAAACGGGAACTTCTCCAAGGCCCACACTGCTGAGTTTTACCTGGGAACTTTGTTCAGTGAAATCCACTCTTGAGGGCAAAAAGGCAGGCAGGAGATGGTGGGAGGGAGCCAGGGTGGGGGGGGACTTCCTCTGGGACACCCAGGCAAGGACTTGGGTGCCAGCTGTCACCTAGAACACGTGAAGGTGGCAGTGGGGAAAACAGGCTGGTGCAGCTGCCCGGTGTGGTCACCAGTGGCGCTGTCGTGAGCAGCTGGCCCTGACTTGGAATCCTGTGGAAGAGCATGGGAGCGCCCCCCGCCCCGGCCCCCACAAGGCCGCCCCTGAGGAGCAGGGAGCAGGGTTCTTCTCCCAGGACTCCCACACCCCCAGGGACCCCTCCCTGCTGGGTGATGCCCAATTGTAGCATCCCCTGGCCCAAGAGAAAACCGCGCAGCCAACAGGTGACCACCCACAGCTTTTAACTCAGCCCCAGGAGAACTTCGTGGCAAGGAGAAGGCCAGGGTGGCGCTCAGGGTTCTGATCGGCTCTGGCTCTGCGTCCTTTCTGCTGACAGCTTCGAGGCAAGGCCATGCCACCGCCTGCGGGTCCTTGCTGCCCAGCCCAGGGATCCCAGGAGCCAGTTCAGTTAAGGGAGTGCCACTCTGGGTACTGGAAGGGAGCTCAGGGCCCCTCACAGGCCATGGTCAGCTGGGGGCCGCAGGGTGTCCCCAAATCAGGGCCGAGTTGCCTGGTGTCACTGCCGACTCTCCCTCCCCCACCCCCAGCCGCTATACATGAGGTAGGGAAGTTGCACCTCCACGGAAAAGAGGGGGCTCATTCACCCTGTACTCTCCCCGCGCAGAGTGGTGGGCAGGCAGGTAGCTTTCCGGGTCAGCAGGTAGACACGGCATCCAACCCCACAGTCTCCCGGGGGGCCGTGTTGGTGGTGGATCAGGCCCTTCCCTACCCTTCTGCCCTTCGCCCGTCCCCCTCACTGGCCCAGGGCCACCCTGTGTCCCCCGCAGCTGCTCCAGGCCCTGCACGGCCTCACCAGCCTGGTGGTCTTCCGCAACCTGACCTCCGCCGAGGCGATCCTGGCTCTCTTCCCCGAGGATTTCCACCAGAGCCTCAAGAACCTGCTGACGAAGATCATCCTGGAACACGTGTGAGTGTGGGAGTCTCCCCTGCCCCGGAAGTCAGAGGCGGCTTGGGAAGTCCTGCTTGGGGAGGTCGGCAGGAAGGAAGAGAACGCCGCGGGGCCAGCGGCACGCGCTCCTTCCTGGGGAGGCCCATCAGGAGTCAGGACCTGGGAGTCTTTGCCATTCTAGTATTTGGCGAGGAAATTCAGTGTTGCTGCAAGCAGTGGAGCAGACCGTGTTACAGCATGCCTGTGTCCGCTGCACAGCACTAACACAAATGAGTTGCCGATCAATAGCTATTTACCTTTGGCAGTGTTTATTCTACCACCTATGTGGATTCTGGGAAGAAACCCGGTATAATTTAATTAAGCAGTTCATGGATGCTGGGTGTTGAGACTTTTGGTGATTTTCAGTTTGGCAAACAGGGCTTCGGCAGAGCCTAGCTCCCATGTTTGGTCACCAACTGGAGTGGAAGCTCTTCTCTGGCTTCATTTCCTCAATGGCGTCACTAGTCATGCACCAGGAGGGCATGAGGTGCCCCTCTGTCCACACCTTCACCTGCCCCGAGGGTTTGGTGGGATTTTTTGGTGAGGGAGGGATTGTTTCTTAACATCCCCCCCACCCCACCCCTTGCCACTTTCACTTATGACAGATGGTACCTGATTTTATTTTTTTTTATATTTTTGATACTTACTATGCCAGATCATTTTTTTCATGTATTCAGCGGTCATTTATATTTCTCCTGTGAATTTTCTGGCTAGGTCAAGCCTTTTAGACTCGTAGAATCTAGGCAGAACCAGTTCACTCTTGGCTAGCAGCAAATTGAGTCCAAACTCCGCTGGGCATTAGCAGGTAACGGCTGAGGGGTTTGTGGCTCAGAAGCATTCTCAGATGTGCTCGTGTGCTGTGCCGACCCTGCTCACCTCTCATCAGCTCCGTCGTTGCTGGCGTATTAGACCATCTGTTCTGCAGTGTGTTAGCCAGGCTGTGAGGTGTGTGGAGCAGAGACTCAGGGAGGGGAGGTCACTTGTCCTTTCTAGGCTTTGCCTCTGGGACGAGAAGCACAGTAGGAAGACAGTGCATCCCGACTTTGCTTTCCCCTCCGAAATCGTGAAAGCAAGCTGCCTTCCCTTCATGGAGTTTTGTAAAACACATGGATCCACCTCTTGGAGAGAAGCCGCCCTAGGGCCTTTCTTCCTCCTTTGATGATTACAGCTTTGAGGCTCCAGTCCAAGGGCCTTCCCTGGGGTCTTCTTTTCATCGTGCCTTTTCTTTGTCTCTCTCTCTCTCCCACACAGAGCTACTTGGAGAACTGAAGCCCAAAACAATCAGAGTGAGTACCGTGATCACCCTCCCTCCTGGCCAGCCATGGTCCCTGAGAGTGTCTTTAACCAGAGAGTGAAGGGAATTATTCTAGCCCACACCCAGCTGTAGCCGTCATGTGCATTCTGCTTTTTCATTTTCTCCCCGTGATCATCTAAATATAGTGCAGATCTATTGTTAAAAACCAAAACCTTAAAACCAAAAATATCCCCCGGTGGTGGGGGGGGAAGGGGGGTAAGTGAAGGACTTCAAATAATTGAATTTTCACTTGGGAGGAGGGGAGAGGAGGGTGGAAAAAAAACAACTGATCATAAATAAAACGTTCAGAAGGTCAGATAAAAGTAGATATTTAGGACTGAGCTTCAGGGGCTGAGCTCCTGCTGTGCACGCAGGTATTTGGGTTCCAGCCCCAGGAACACGTGTGCTCTGAGCACAGGGCAGGAACTGCAGGCAGTGTGCCAGCAGTAATAGCCCTTGAGCACAGCTGGGCATGGGCCCATAACCAGACTGCGAAGGTAACGCTTCATCAATGGCCCCTCCATTGCCCCGGGTCTACCCGAGTGCTGGAGTAGTGCCCACAGTGATGCTGGCAGCTGGTCCTGCAATCCGGGTTGGCCTAGGACACCCCCCCATACACACACACTTCCCCAGGAGGTGCGGCAGCCCACCGCAAGCTCAGCTTCTCAACCAGGTGCCAGTCTCGTTCCATCCTGGCACCTGAGCGGCAGGTGTGGGGGCTGGAGCCTGGCAGGACCACCACCACGGAGCCCCAGAAGCCCAGGGTGGAGGATGGGGGGCTTTGGGTCCTGTCTGTCTGTCTGTCTTTTTCCCCTGAGGCTTGCCACGGGGGCGGGGGGTGAAGCCAAAGGCCCGTCCCCGCTCAGAAGTGCCCTTCACACTGTGGAGCCTCGTGCACAGTGGGCGGGGCACTGAGCAGAGCTGTCCCCTCCACAGTCTCCCTGCCGCGCCTGGTGGACCTGGACTGGAGAGTGGACATCAAGACCGCCTCGGACAGCATTAGCCGCATGGCCGTCCCCACCTGCCTGCTCCAGATGAAGGTATGGCGGCCTCCAGAAGGGGTCCACACCCCCACCACCACCACCCAACCCGGGCTGCGCAAGCACCAGTCTCCAGAGCTTTGGCGTCTCTCACCTAAGAACAGAGAATGGTGGGGCTGGAGAGATTGGACAGAAGGTGGGGCACTTGCCTGGCACGCAGCTGGCCTGAGTGTTTGAACCCCAGCTCCACATACAGCCCCTTGAGCACCACCAGGAGTGATCCCAGAGCACAGTGCCAGGAGCACGGTTGGGTGGGTGTGGCTCAGAAACAGCCTAGTGACTATTTCTTCCCAGAGTTACTCTGCTGACCCCCTGGAGTCATCGTAACAGTGGAAATTGGAAACGCCAGTCATGAGACTTGGAATCGGTACCTTGCTGGCTCAAGGTCCCCCCCTTCCCCCTACACTGTGGGATGATTTAGCTTCCCCCGGAGCCGAGCGCTCAGACCACCTGCTCGGTCCCTTGGGTGCCCTGGTGCCCCCTTCCCCCTCCCCCAGAGACCCTGTTTGATTAGGCTTCCCGGTTTGTGAGGCGGCTGACAGTTTAGCACTTGGAGAAATGACGGATGTCAGTCCTTTGTTTTCTCCTGGTGTTATCTTCCCCGTACAGTTCCTTGCAGGAAGCTTTTTATGGCACCTCTCCACCTGCAAGCTTGTCTAGATAAAAACCAGATGCCTGGAACTCCGTATTGACTGCCCGGCACCCAGAGTCACAGCACCTGTCAGAGTGAAGAAGGAAGATTGCCTCCAGCAGCTGGCTTCCTAAATTCTAATAACTCTTGCATTTAAAAAAATAGATGGAAAATCTGAACACGGAGTTATAATATTTTCTCTGCCACCCGGTGGACTGTGCCCACAGCCTTGGGCACCTAGGGAATGTCTTCTTAGGGGAGTGTCCTGACTAGGGCTCGGCCCACAGAGCCCTGCCCAGTGCTCCCTGTCAACAGAGACTGGCCCCGCTGCTGAGATTTCCAGATTTCCTTTCCACCCTCTCCCTGTATCAGGGGCACTCCCAGCTCAGATGCCTCCTGACTGCCGGCAGACTGCCTCCCTGCAGGGGGCATATAGCACACACATGGCACACACATGTCATAGGCACAGCTCAGTACCGGCATGGCACACACACAGCTCACTCAGCACATGTACAGCACGTGCACAACTTACAGCACACACAGAGCTCACTCAGCACACACACAGCTCACACACAGCTCACCCAGCACGTACAGAACTCACTCAGCACATGCACAGCTCACTCAGTACATACACAGCTCACTCAGCACACACGACTCACTCACAGCTCACTCTTGCTCACACACGACTCAGCTCACTCAGCACACATGACTCAGTACACAACTGCTCACTCAACTCACACAGCTCAGCACACACACAGTTCACTCAGCAAACACGTGACTCACTCAGCACACGCACAGCTCACACAAGGGGGAAGCGTGGCTGCTCTGACCCGGGTTCCTGCTCTCTCTTTAGATCCAGGAAGACCCCGTTCTGTGTGGGGACAAACCGTCCGTGACAGCGGTCACCATGGAGCTGAGTAAGGAGACACTGGACACCATGCTCGACGGGCTTGGCCGCATCCGAGACCAGCTCTCCGCCGTGGCCAACAAATGAGCCGGCCGACTGCCCTTGTCCCCCCGGGCGTGTCCCCGCCGCAGGTCGGCTACTGAGCTCCCAGCCGCTGTGGAGGATTGTCGCGCTGCCCCACTTGCAGGACAGGAGCAGCCTGGCCTCTTCGCTATCCTCCTCCTCCTCCTTCGTCTCCCTTTTCTCCGTGAGAAGCCAGGGAGCATGAACCTGCACAGGCACCGGGTACCACGTCATACTGCAGTGGTGGAGGGACTGTCGGCTGTCCACTGCCTGCACCCGGCTGATGGGATAACCCAGGCACAACGCTGAGCGGGGCTCATAGGTTCCCTTCCTGCAGCCCCAGGACCGTGGCGGGGCAACAAGTTTGGCGCCGCCAGCATTCCTGCCTCTCCAGCGGAGCTGCCCCCGAGAGAGCAGGGCCAGGGGCTGCAAACAGCCCTGCCCAGAGTCCAGAGCCTTCCCCAAGCCCCTTCAGCCCTGTGGCCACCTCCCCACCAGCACAGGGCATCAGAAAGGGCCCCAGACCTTGCAAGCCAAGGGGCCCGGCCGCCCCCAAGGGCAGGAGTGGGAGTGAGGGGAAATAAAGACGAGTCCCAGAACCTTCCCATGGCCTTTGTGCTTGCCTCAGTCCAGTCGTCCAGTCTCCCAGCTCCTGCCTTACGAAGCCCCTGGATCAGGCACGACCCTCGCATCTATCCTGGGTCCTCCGGCACGTAGGCTGACGGTCAGCAGGTGCCTGTTCCAGAGCAAGAGACCAAACCAGGTTGCCTGTGTCGTGGGGACTCGGCGTGTTTGGATCCCTTCCTGCCCTTCCTGACACAGCTCACCCACTTCCCGGTGTCTCGCCTCTGGTCTGTCCCACTGACTGCAGTTGTGGAGTATACAGAAGGGGGAAGGAGCGGGAGAGAAGGACCCAGACCCTGATCCTGGCCCCAGGTGCTGCCGTAGCCGCAAGTGGACTAGAGACCCTTCCTCCACCACTGGGGTGTCCTTGGACTTCTCAGCCCCCATCTTGTGCCACTCCTGTTTCTCTATGATTCACAGGAATAGTGGTATATCTGGAGAGGAAGTGACAGTGTCCCTGAAAGCACTTAGCAGTGATCTGTGATAAATAGCTTTGCTTATCGGGGGAGGGATGGGGCGGGGAAGACTGCACTTTGCTTGTCCTCTGCCCGAGCTGGGGGGCGTGGCAGCAAGCCTGCTTTCTCCCTCCTTCCTCCTGCTGGCCAATCACCTCATTAAGACATGGGTCACCTGCCAAGCCAGGAATAAGCCCTGAGCATCGCTGGGTTTGGCCCCCAAACAACAGCAAACCAAGACTTGGGTCCAGATTTTTCTAGCTTTTTTCTCTCCATGCAGGTCTCTGTCCTGTGACTTTAGCATCATTGTTGGGAAAATACTGCAGCCAAAGTTGGTGATGCATAAACTTGCTCCCAGTTCACCCCCTTTTGACACTAAGAGTGTCAAAAGGAAAAAACTCCCAGGCTCTCTGCTGAGCTAACTTCTTACTTCATAAGCCTTCTGTTACTTATCCACACAAAAGTTGTGGTTCCTTTAAATGGGAAATGAGAGTTACGTGTGTGTGTGTGTGTGTGTGTGAGAGAGAGAGAGAGAGAGACAGACAGACAGACAGACAGAGAAAGAGAGAGACAGAGAAAAGTTCTGTGACATGTTCAATGCTTGGGACCTCCAGATTCCTCTTCTCTGGGCCCCCCACAGGCATCTAGAAAAAGCGAATTTGAACCAGAGAGTCGGGTGTGAGGGCCTGGGCCATTTGGATGAACCTGAGGAGTGCAGCATGGCCGCATGGCAGGTAGGTGACCTTAACCAGTGTCAGCACTCTTGCTCGCTGCCCTCCCACACACCTGTCCCTTTGAGGGCTAGTCTGCTGCCTTGGTGAAGATGCGGGAGTGGGCCGATGCCCCGTTCGGCCTGACTGCCCCCCTTCCTGCCGCTACAGGCGTCTGCAGCCAGTGTGGCTGGCTTCCCTGAAGCACTGCATCGTGTGTGGTTCTGCACACTCACTTCTCCAAGTGGGATCCCATACTCCAGCCACACATGGGCTGAGTTACATCTTGGCCACTGCTCCTGGTCCTGGGGATGAGCGTGGTGGTGGGGGAGTGTCTTAGAGTGGGCTGTCCTAGTCTCTCCCTCATGCCTTTCAAAGATGAGTACTGCTGCACTGCCCCTGAAGATTGGGAGGGAGATGGAGGTGGGAGGGACCCTGAAAGGCCCTTGTCAACACTGGCTAGCTGGGTGAGGGGTCAGGACGGCAGGTGTAAACACTGGTTTGGAAACCTCCTGGCTAGGCAAATTGTGCAGTTACACCTAACGTTATAGAGGTCAGATGGGCCCCCTTGGGGATCTCAGGGTTCAGGGACACATGCGTTTCATGTGCAAGAACCCTCTAGCGTATGGTACCTGGGTACCTCTTGGTGTAGCCCTGGAGGTATCCGAAGTAGGCCCAGCAGCACCCAGCATGGCTGGGTCTGAGAAGTGCCAGGTTTCCATCCTGAGCACTCAGCATCTTGGCCACTGCTTCTGGCCCTGGGGATGAGCGTGGTGGGCACTGCAGGGACTGGCTCCTCAGGCTTTGTCCCTGAGCACTGCTTTTGGTCTTCACCCCAAAATAACGAGGGCGGATAATTCCACTGGTACTGCAAGACCAGGAAAGAGAAGAGAAATGAGACATCTGTGATCAGTCCTGATAAACACCAGCCCCAGTCACCTGAGTCAAAAGATTCTTCTGCTAGACTGGTTTCCAGTTTCAGCACCTTTCCTCATAGTAAACCTCACCCACCCCCTGTGGGCACAGGTCACCATCCGGAACATTCCCCCAGGTGCTGCCTCTGCGCTGCAACCCCCAGAGATCAGTAGAGCAGCTGGGCCTGGTCTGCAGGTGGCCTGGCAATGAGCTGTGTGTCTCATGTGGCTCCAACAGTGGCCCACAATCAAAGGCCTGCAAGGAGGCCACGCGTCAGTACAACTGCTGCCAAGAGCCAGGGGGCTGTGCGTGTGGCTCATCTTAAACCCAGGTGGTGCACGTCATCACCTTCATGTATGAAGCCAAGAAGTCCATCATCGCCAGGGGCAGAAGCCCTAGACACTCTCACTTCACAGACACCTCCTTTTAGAGTTGCCCTCTCTCGAAGATAAGGGTCCTGTGGCCCACTAGTTCCTAATTTCTGACTATTAGGAAATTTTTTAAGTCATGTCTCATGATGGAGATGTTACTGGGCCTGCTCGAGCAAATCAATGAACAATGAGAGGACAGTGACAGTTAAAAAAAAAAAGACAATTAAAACGCAGAAATGTTAAGCACCCAAAAAGAAAGTTGCACAAACGTCAACAGCACATGGGAGAGAATGGGAAACTGTTTGAATTGGATAGTCATTGAAAGCTCAATACCCTTCTTTTCAATGTTCAGCCACTGAAAAACTCAAAATACCAGACAGCCAGTAGCTTTTAGGTGGAAATATTTTTTTTAAATGAAGAAGAATAAAAACCTCATCTCCTGAGCTTACTGCACAGAACAGGGGAAACTCAGGTAATGTGTAACACCAGGGCATGGAGCCTGACTATAAAGGGTGCTGGGCATGGTGCCCACCTCAAACAGAACCAGCTCCTGTGGGAAAGACCCAAATATCTGGCCCTTTCTCTCATTGCTTGGCTCTTAGTATCTTATCATGAGTCTTTGATACATACACAGTGGGATAAAATACTGTCCCAAGCAGTTCGTGGTTAAATGCATAGAGCGAGGCTTTGGCATATCAGGGACTTTGGGATCACTGTTACACACATCCTGACTACAGCTCTAGGGACCACTCCCAGGTAGGATGTAAGGAGCCCAGAGTAGGTTCCAGCTTGGTGTGTTCCTTTGGCTTGTTCAGCTGAGAGTCCTGATGGTCACTATTACGAGGATGTTCCCTGGAGACGGCTTTCTCAGGAGCCCAGTCGCTAAGTCTGCCATGATTGAATTCTCCCCTGTCAGTCTGGCGGGACAGAAGCCTTGAAGCATTTAGGTGGTTCTGCTCCAGCGGATGATGGAGAGATCCAGAGTCATTTGGTTCTGTGGCTACACCTGTTCATCCCGAAAACACTGCCCACTCGCCATGACGCTCTCAGCCTGCCCTGGGGAGGGGATGGAAAGGAAGAGGTTCCCCAGAAGTCATGCCTTACTTAGCCACCTGGACCCCAGCCCTGTGCCCTGCACTGAGCCGAGAAGTTAAAACTGGGAGATGCGGTGTGGGACCTGCCGGTCATGTGGCTCCCTGGAACTCACAAGGAAGAAGAGCCCGGAAATGGAGCAGTTGACAGGCAGAGCCATCAACACCTCCCCAGTGCGGGTAACTGCTCTCTCTGTCTGGCTGATGGAACCAGCTGCCCTCCTGGGAACAGGCTTCATGGAGGAAGAGAAGAGGAAGACTGTGTGGGTGTGGGGGGGAGGGCATTTGGAAGACAGAGAAAATATCTCTTCAACTTGTATCCTCAGCAGCCAGCTGCCCAATGAATGGTGGCTTGACTTCCTTCCCCAAATGCGCACAGGACATCTGATGAGAATCAGGAGGGAAAGAGGAATTACACCAACTTGATTACAATGGTTGATTGATGGAATTCACTTTCTAAAAAATATTACTCGTCCTAAATCCATCCCCTTTGAGGTTCAGATCATTTTCATTCCAGCACTTGCCAAGGGATCTGGGCTCGCTGCAGCCTAATTCACCCACCAAGATACAACAATTTTCACCAATTATTTTTTTCCTACAGAAATCATTTTTTTTGATCATTCTGTTAGCCATCTAATGGGAACAAGCAATATGGAATAAATGATTGTGGGACTGCTACAGGTGCAGGCTTTAGGGGTCGTTGGGAAAATTGGAGGCTATGGTGGAGGGAAGGTGACGGTAGTGGAATTGGTGTTGGACTCTTGAGTGTCTGTAATAAATCATCATGAACAACTTTGTAACGACGGTGTTAAAATTAAGTGGGGTGGGGGAAAGAATTTTTCTTCCCTCCAGTCACCATACTTTCTGGTCTTGGTTGACTTCTGGGGTCTGGGGGACATGGGAATGGTTGGAATGGTTGCCCACAGCTGCCTCCCAACCACACACATTTTTCTCCACTGGAGCCCGGGGGAGAGAGAGAATCTTCTAGCATAGGGACAGGTGTTGGCATTTGTTATTGCTGGAGCTCAGGAATCAGCATTTCCCAGTGTGGGGGACCTTGTCCCCAACAGCTGGAGGGCAGCTGGTAGGGTTCACCCTGGGCGCGGCCCATGCAGCCATGCAGCATACTCTACACCAGCCTTCCCACGACCCTGGCTTAGCCCCCAAACCCCCAAGGATTCTGCAGCAGTGCCCAGGGGGCCCTTGACGCTAGCTCAAGTCACGAAAGAAATGTGTCTCTTCGTCACTCCTCCAGCTCGCTGCATCCGAACATCCTGTGTATTCACTGCCCCAAACTCCAGCACACTTTTTAAACCACTATATTCCCACACCTGAGCTCACAGATAATAGGTATCCCGTAATGGTACTGTATCCTGCTGCCAGATAAAAAGGGTGTTCCGGTTCTTTCCTTTCTGGAAAGGTACTCTGACAGAAGGGGCCTCTTGTCCCAGAGTTTTTTCTTTTTTTCTTTTATTTTATTTATTCCCTTTTTTTAAAAAAAAAAAGAACCTCAAGTTCTAAATGTTTATTTGCTTAATAACTCATTAAATTCTCCTTGAAGTTTTATTTATTTATTTTTAATTTTTATTAGTGATACACCATGAGGTACAGTTGTAAAAATGTGCTTGGGTTTCAATTATACAATGATCAAATACCCATCCCTCCACCAGTGCCCATTTTCCACCACCACGAGTCCCAGTATCCCTCCCATCCCTCTTCTTGAAGTTTTAAAGGCAGATGACTGACTTTTTAAATCCAATCAATGTGATTTTTTTAAGACCCAGCTTAACATTTTTAGTATTACTTTTTAAATTTTATTGAATCACCATATACAGCATTACAAAGCTGTTCATGATTGGGTTTCAGTAGTACAATGTTTCAACTCCCATCCCTCCACCAGTGTAATTTCCCAGAACCCAGTGTTCCCAGTTTCCCTCCTGCCATCCCCCAAACCATCTCTCACCCCAGCCTACTTCTATGGCAGGCATCTCTCCCCTTTCTCTCTCTCTCACTCGCTCGCTCACGTTCTCACTCTCTTCCTCCCTCTCTCTGTCTCTCTCTGTCTCTCTGTCTCTCTCTCTCTCTCACTTTAGGCATGATGGTTTGCAAAACAGAATGACTGCATTCATTTGTGAGATATTAACAAAAATAACATGAAACCAGTATCCAAGGCCAGGGAAAACGGGCTAGAAAGACTGGTGAATGGTTGGAAATTACCACAAGGTCAGTTAAGATAGAGGAGGGTCCAGAGTGACAACACTAGTTGGAAATGATCACTCTGGACAAGAACTGAGTGTGGAAAGCAGGTAAAGAGATAGACATGATAACCCTTCAGCATCTGTATTCTTTTCAGGACCAAATCCACCCAGGATGGGAACCATTGGCCAGCTCCACAGGGGGCGGTGCTGGACTTGTCCAGTCTTCCCAGCAGATGGCGCCGTTGCTCTCCTGATGGCCCCATGGGGTGGGGGGTGGGGGGGTTGCCAGGGTAAACAAAGAGCAGGAGGGGGTCAGGTGGGCTAGTGCAGCCTTGTCCTGGAGTGCCTGAAAGGAGACGTGCTTCCTAGGCAGAGAGTTTGTGGGCTCAGGCCCTGCGCCCTCAGAACTTGCCCCTTCCGGTCCAGGGCAAGAACAGAGAGCAGGAGGGAGGGATGCTCAGGCTGGCCCAGTCCTGAGAACAACCACGTGCCCCGCCCCACCCCAGGCTTCTACCCCAGGCTGGCAGATGATGCCAGAAACCCCACCCAGGGACCATGAAATGGGCCCCTCAGCGCGTGGCTCTGCTTGGGGGTGGCTTCCCCCTCCAGTGCTCAGCCCTCAGGACCGCAGACGGAGTAAAAGCTCCTCACCACTGCCCTCGGCCAGGAAGCCGAGAGGAGGATGGAGTCAGGTGAGCTGGGAGCCAAGGCTCCCCTTCTTCATCTCTAAAATAGAGATTGCGTTTAATTTTCCCTGACAGCACAGCTTGGAGGGGATTAATTATACATGAAGGTGTCTGAGCCTCGGAAGCCGCCCAGTCAGTGTTGGTTAAACTTCAGACACCAACAGACGCCCCTGCTGGGCCAGACCCTCCTCCAGGCCAGAAGCCAGATCTCCATTCTCTCTCTCTCTCTCTCTCTCTCTCTCTCTCTCTCTCTCTCTCTCTCTCTCTCTCTCTCCTGACGGGAAGTTGCAGGTGACTGGGAGAATGGGGGTGGCCGCGGCCCTGTCTCCTCACATCATCCCAGATGGCTTTCTCATTGGTTCTACACCCCTCCCCACCCACCTCCGGTCTTGCCCCCTCCACACACCCCACACCCCCAGCCACAGCGAGGCAGGTGTGTGCTTTTTTTTTATTTTTGCTTTTTGGGTCACACCTGGTGATGCACAGGGGTTATTCCTGGCTCTGCACTCAGGAGTTACTCCTGGCTGTGCTCAGGGGACCATATGGGATGCTGGGAATCGAACCCAGGTCGGCCGCATGCAAGGCAAACGCCCTACCCGCTGTGCTATCTCTCCAGCCCCGGCAGGTGTGTTTTAAATGGAAATCCCGCGCCACTCTCCTGCCTGAAACACGCAACCGGTTTCTCAGTGACATCAGAATAAGGGCCACGGGCAGAAAAACGTTATTCAAGGTTTTTTTCATCTTCTTTCTGTCTCCATGTTAATTTTCTGCAAAGGAGATGGAGGAATGAAGCAGGGTAAACTGGGTGGCGGTGGGGAGGGGTAGAAGATTCTGGGTTCCTCTGGGCAGGAAGTGGGGAGCAGGGAGAGGAGGGAAGAAAGGAGAGGAAAGGTCCACGGTCAACATCCACGTGCCCTTTCCTACTCTCATAGAAGGTTTAGGTCTCCCCATCCATACACACACATGAGGACACCACCTGCAAGCTGCGACAGTCAGGACTCCGTCGAATGCAGCTGGGAACGAATGAAGGAGGGAATGAATGAAATGAATGTCCTCGCAGCATCCAGGATGGATCAGCTGAGCTGCTTCCTGTGGACACCAGCCACAGCCTCGTGTCTGTAGGGGACATTCTTCCTCTCCCAGGACTGCTGGCTGGCAAAAGTTCCCAGTCCAGTGGACATTCACCCCCCACCACCACTGCAGATGGAGGAGGTCTCAGTTCACAGTGGGTGCCCACTTCTGCAGGAAGTTCCAGGGGCGATAAGCACGAGGAGCTTCTCCCTGTGCCCCTACCTAAGCCTGGCAGGAAGGTCTAGGCTGCGTGGGGCAGGGGGCGGGGTGGGGGGGGGGGGGAAGGAGGGGTGTTGGGGGTGTCTGTTCTTCCCTTGGCCACCAGGGGGCATGAGCGAGGCTATCTGACCCAGGGGTCCCCACCCCACACCCACCCCAACACACACACACACACACACACACACACACACACACACACACACACCCTTCCCATCTCCAGCCTGGCCCCTGCACCGTGTCCACTAGCACTGCCGTAACCCCACCCGGGCATGCCAGTGACCCCATTTTCCACTCCCCTGGCCTCCCTGCCTCTCCTTACTGCCGTTTCACTTCACTGTTCTCTCTAAAGCTGGCCTCCTCTGTCTGCCCCGCCAGGTTGCAGACAGCCATCCAGAGCCTCTTTCTGGAGGGACAGGAAGCTCTGCATGTTGGGTTTTTTGGTGTTTTGTCCTGTTTTGTTTTGGTCACACCCAGCGATGCTCAGAGATGACCCCTGGCTCTGACTCTGCACTTAGGAACTACTCCTGGCTGAGCTCGGAGGACCATACTGGACGCAGGGACGGAGCTTAGGTTGGCTGCTTGCAAGGCAAAGCCCATTCTCTGTACTATATAGCTCTGGTTTCTGGTTTGTTCGTTAGCTTGTTTATTTGGGGGAATAGCCTCTCCCAGGAGGTGCTTACGGGACTGGGTCCCCTCCCCGCAGTTCTCAGAGCACAGGGCAGGAAGACTGCTTGACAGGGCAGAGGATGCTGCCCAATGCAGGCCCCGCAGTGC
This sequence comes from Sorex fumeus, assembly GCF_029834395.1. Lineage (NCBI taxonomy): Eukaryota > Metazoa > Chordata > Mammalia > Eulipotyphla > Soricidae > Sorex > Sorex fumeus. The sequence goes on from NW_026606064.1 coordinate 19,149,674, forward strand.
CCGGGCACCACACTGGGTGTTGTAGAGGGTTAGGATTGCTGCATGTGGTACGGTATTGTGCCCTAACCCCCGCAACTCTCAACTCTTTCCCCAACTCCCTGCCTCCCCCTAATCCAGCCCAGACAAGGCAGGTAACTGCATCTTATTCAGGGCTCCGAACTTGATTCCCTTTCCCAAGCTTCTTCATCGCAGCAAATCAGAGCTCTGCCCACACATGGGGGGGGGGTGATCAGTGCCTCGTCCCTCACCCTAATGCCACTCCTTCCTCACCCCTTTTTGCTAGTGCTGACACGTCCAGCTGGTTCTCTCCTGCAGGAAGCACCAGCACCAGTTCCTTCCTTCCAGGGGCTCTACTGGGGACATTTTCAGGGAAGCTCCATGCAATGATGCAGTGACACAATGGCATTGGGTGTTTTCACGGCTTTCTCCTGGCTCTGCAACTCAGTGAATCTCTTCTGGTGGTACCAGGGATCCAACTAGGTGAGCCCCATGCAAGGAAAGCGCCTTACCAAGTCTCTGGGTTTTACAATCTTTAAAGGGTTGAAAGAAAATAAAAGACAATGCTTTTGCTCCCCGCTCGATGATCTCTCCTGGAGACCATGGCAGTCCAGGGGACCTTTTGCATCGCAGTCCAGGGCACGTAGAGTTTCTTTGTCTGAACACACTGTAATTTATTTCTCCTGCTTCTTGCTGATGGACAGGTGCCAACCTTTGGCTTTTGCGGGCAGTGCTCTGGGCTGCTGTGTGCATACCGGACACTGGGTAGCTTTTAGCAATAGAAATTGCTTCTCCCTGGGCTGGAGGCTGCAGAGGCTGGGATCAGGAGGGCACAGAGGCAGTTTGTGGTGAGAGCCTTCTCCTGGGTCAGCAACAACCATTCTCCCATCCAGATCTCACTGGCAGCAGGGGTGAGGGTGCTCCCCGGGGCATCTTCCAGAAGGATCTGAATCCATCCGGGAGCTCAGCACCTCCAAAACAGGCCACATTGCCACATACTCTGCCATCGTCTGGGTGGTAGGTTTCAATATTTAAAGGTGGGGGACACACTGGGGCTGGAGCGATAGCTCAGCAGGTAAGGTGTTTGCCTTGCATGTGACGTTATTTTATACTCCACAAACAAGTGCAGTCCTTCTATGTCTGTCCTTCTCTTTCTGACTCATTTCACTTAGCATGATACTCTCCATGTCTATCCATTTATAAGCAAAGTTCATGACTTCATCTCTCCTGACAGCTGCATAGTATTCCATTGTATCTATGTACCAAAGTTTCTTTAACCAATCATCTGTTCTAGGGCACTTGGGTTGTTTCCAGATTTTGGCTATTGTGAACAGTGCTGTAATGAACATATAGGTACAGATGTCATTTCTACTGTACTTTTTTTCATCCACTGGATATATTCCCAGAAGTGGTCCATAACCCACTTCTGGCTGGTGCAAAATAATCACGTCATTGACCACCATTCAGATCACACGTCCTTCTCTCCTGGAAGGGAGCAACATGACGCTCACAATAACCATGCCTCCAGACCCCATGCCAGGCTGTTTCACTCAGGTAGCCCTGAAGGGGAGCGGGTGAAACCCCTTCCTGCCCCCAAAGGACCCAGTCACACCAGCTGAAAACTTCCACAACTCAGCCACCGCCATGCTCATGGCTGCTCTCCACACACTTGGGCCGAGAATCACCCACAAGTGCATCTATTCCTGGACCACGCGCTGCGATACTTCAACCCACATACTTTCAAACCCATACTCCAGGATTAATTTACCATATTTGACAGGGTTCAAAGTAGGAGGCAACTTAGAGGGAAGTATACATTTGTTAGCATATATGTGTGTGTGTGTGTGTGTGTGCGCGCGAGCACGTGTGTGTGTGTGATAAAATCACACAAAGCTCAACCTTTAACTACATGTTAGCAATTTCTTATAGAAGGGTTTAACAGCCCCTGGGTGAAATACAACAATCCTCACTTTCTTTCCTTTAAGGATACTTTTTTCTAGCATTCACAGCAGATTCTCATAACAAACAATACAAAATAAATAATTTTGGTTCTGCTTTGGGACAGGGATTGGGGTTTGGAATGGAAACATCTGAAATAAGGTGGTGGGAAGTTGTAATGGTGGTGGGATTGGTGTTTGAATATTAAATGTAATCAAATATTGTGAACTACTTTATAAAATAAAATTTTTTAATTAAAAAAATTTTTTAAATGGAGATGATCCCTGCCTCCTCCCTTGTCCTGTTCCAAAGCCTGTCACGTCCTTTCCGTCTTCCCTCTGCACGTGACGCAGGATGTTCCCTTGGTCCAGCCTGCCTGCTGCCTCATGTCCACCATCACCCTTGTCCAGGATAATAGCACCTCTCCTGGACTCCTCAAAGAGGGGGGAGTTCCCACTCAGGGACCTCCCAACTTCTACAACTGCTGAGTGAAATTCATTCTTCATGATTTTTTGAGCTCATTAAACATTCTCAACATTTCCTCTCAGAAATTTTTTTGAAGAGTTTCTGTAGGTGGACATTCCTGGTTGAGACTTCAGGGCTCCTATCTTCATCCATAACATGCGGTGGGGTTCTGCACTGTTTCCCGATGGTGCCTGCGTAGTCTGGGGGGTGGTTCTTTCCAATACACTATCGGCATCCCCCCACTGCCAGGGAGAAGACTGGGGGGATTTGGTGGGTGGTGGTTTCTTCTTTCCCCATCAAAGATATGCCCTTCCAGTTTGGTGCTCCTAGGTAACTGAGAGGCCCTTGTGCTGACTCAGGAAAGTGCTTACTGCTGCTCTGTGATTAAGGTTCTATTGCTTCATTTCTCTTTTTTTTTTCTGTTTTAGCTTTTTGGGTCACACCGAGTGATGCTCAAGGGTTACTCCTGGCGATGCTCAGGGGAACCATATAGGATGCTGGGGATTGACCCCGTGTTGGCCACGTGCAAGACAAATGCCCTACCTGTTGTACTATCACTCCAGTCCCAGGGTTCTATTGTTTCCTGCTCCCTCAGCTACTTTTGTGGGCTTGGGGGTTTTGCTGATTGGAGTAGAGACTAATACACTTTTGGTCTAACGCGGTGGGTTAGCCAAGCTGTCCTGGTGTAATTTCAGTGCAGGAGGCCAAGATGTGGTCCTTAAGAGATATGAAGGTTAAGATTCTGGCCACCTTCTCCGGAAACAGTGATTTCTGCTGCTCTGATCTGTGGGAGCCACAAGTCCTTCACGTTGGGTTCCACCGGGTCCTGCAGGGTTCTCAAGAGGAGTCCAGAGGGGCACATGTGGGGCCACCTACTTGGGAAAGCGAAATCCATTCTTTTCCACGTGGTGTGTGTGTGTGTGTGTGTGTGTGTGTGTGTGTGTGTGTGTTCATCCCTTTGAACCCCTCCCCCAGAGGTCTCCCCTCCCTACCGCTCTCCCTGGCCCTGCCCAAGGCCCCTCTCCCTGACCCTCATTCTCCCTGTCCTCCCTGATGTCCCGCTCTGCACACGCCCTGAGCACGAGCTCCTTTATCACCCTGAAATGCTCTCTTGGGATCCACCCATGGCGATCAGCGTTCAGAGAAACATCTGGGACAACCCCACCGGAAGCAGCTCCAGGAACCTGCTGCCTAGTGTCCCAGGCTTCCCACCTCCCATTTTCTCTCTCCACCTCCCCCGCCCCCCCCCTCCCCCCCCCCCCCCCCGCGCCCAGGGGTGAGGCTGGAGCTGACATCACCTGGTTTCTCCCTCTCCTATGGCCTTGTCCCCTCCTACAAGGTCAGCCTCCTTCTTTGCAGAGCTTCCCGCACCACTCTCAGTCACCCTCCCTAATCCGCCCCACAAAGGAGACCCACCCCTCCAACCCCCCAGCCCACCCCCAGTACCTGCCCTTTGGATTCTGATACCAGAACCGAGATTCCTACAGCAGAGGGCCTGGCATCTCAGAGGACAGACAATCCCAGCCATGCATCTCAGAGGACAGACAATCCCAGCCACGGCTCCTGTCTCCTTTGATGTGGACTCTTTGATTCCTGCTATCTGCCAGCTCCTTCGCCACACCTCTGCCACCCTCCACCCGCCTCTCTCGGCCATCAAAGGAAGCTGGGAAGGAACCAGAAGCCAACAAAAGGGACTTTGGAAAGAGAGACAAAGACTGAACCTCCTGGAGGAGCCAGCAGGTGGGGGAAGACTGGGAGTGGTGGGGGTGCAGCCCTGCCTGGTCACACTCTCCTCTCAGTCAAGCTTTCCCTGGGAATCTGGGGGAATGTTCTGGAAAGATCGTCTCATTGAAACCTCAGCTTTGCCTGGGCATCATTGAGAAGTCGGGGCAGCACTTTGGAGCGTCTCCCCTCATCTGTCTCTTTATTGCCTGGTGTGGCCCTGGAGTTGTCCCCGGATGACTAGAGAAGGAAGAACAGCCCATCAGTTCGGGCCAGGCTCTACGCCAAGATTTTCCAGGGCCTTGAATGTCAAGTCCATGCCACCTTGTGAAGCAAGACTTTTAAAGTTCCTGCCTGTAAGAATGGAGGACACTGAGATTCGTGGGAAGTCAGTGACTTAGCCAAGGCCACCTCCAGGTCACCCAAGGTCACCCAAGGTCACTGGGAGTGATGAGAACTGGAATCTGTCAGCTGTCTCTCCAGCAGGAGAATCAAGGGGGAATAGGGCTTCCCAAAGGGGACACTTGTATGCAAGACCCTCCTTAGGCAACCTCTCAGCAAGGCTGCCCCCTGCCCTACACAGAGGCCCCTCTGCTATCCAGGGGCTGCCAGAAGCCTCCTGGGTACTGGCAGTTCTCAGGCCAGTTGGGTGTATGCTGAACCCCATCCAGCTCATCTGGAGGCCTCTCCAAGTGGGGGTTGGGGGAAGGAAGAAGGGCTTGGGCAGGTGCCCCCCACATATTCCCATCAGCCCAGCGAGGTTTGTTCAGTTTAATGCTATGATGAGAACCACGATGAGCCAGCCAGGCTTCATTACCTCACGCCTGCGCTGACAGAAACCATCGTCTTTGCAGAAACTGTCCTCAAACAGGGGAGGACAGTGAGGTTCGGGGATATCTCAGCACCCCGCCCGCTATATCTACCCTGACAGGGCTGGCTAGCAGGGGCTCTGCCCGAACCCTGACACCCACCCACTCACCAGCGAATCAGAAAGCTGAAAGCAATCCCAGGCACTGACCGGGAGGAGCTGTCCTTGACTTTGGGATGGTGACATTGTATTCCACATGATTTCTTTTGCACTCCATAGGATTGTCTTCCAATGTGGCATTAACACCTCATTTGTGGTGATTCTTGAGCCTTCTTGCATCCTCTTAAATTTCCTGCTGATGGGAGCAGGAGAGAAGTGTCCCTGGGGACATGGAGGCTGGGGAGGGTGTCATGGACAGCAGGTCACCGTCGGTCCCAAGCTCAGCACCTTTGCTGTTCTCTGCGCTGCCAAAAGTTGCCTACCCCTAAGCTCCCTAGCATTTCCCGAGAAATCTTGCTCTCAGTGCTGTCCTGTGGGAAACAGAGAGCCCACTAGAGACCCTCCTCTATCCAGTGAGGGGGGACAGGTGTCAGGTCTGCAGACCTTCCAGAGCCCACGGACCCCCTTACCCAGGTCACCTCCTGGAACTCAGTCCGAGGTCAACAGACGAGAGGGCTCTAAGCAATGAGGCCCAAGGGAGAGAGGCACTGTGACCTCAGGGGGGCTGGGATCCCTCCTTAGTGGCTTCAGAGACTCCTAAACCAGCCGGTCTCCTCTCCCACCCACAGCAGCTGGTGGGGGGGATGGAAACATGGGCCCCTTTGTCTCCTTTGTCTTTGGTTTCCCGGCTACTCTGGAGGAACCACAGAATCTGTTGGAAGGCAGCAGTGGGGCACTCGCTAAAGGGACACTCGCTTTGTCTTCTGTTGAAGGTCTCTGTCTGGCGTCTGCGTTTCCAAGGAGACAGCGGGGCTGGGTAAGCATAGGCAGGGAGGCCAGCCGAGTGGAAAATGGGGTCATTTGCACGCCCGGGTGGGGTTGCGGCAGTGCTAGTGGACACGGTGCAGGGGCCAGGCCAGAGATGGGATGGGTGTGTGTGTGTGTGTGTGTGTGTGTGTGTGTGTGTGTGTGTGTGTGTGTGTGTGTTGGCGTGGGGTGGGGTGGGGTGGGGTGGGGCCCCCTCGGGGCAGGCAGACTCGCCCATGCCCCCTGGCGGCCAAGGGAAGACCAGACAGACACACGCTCTGCCTCTGCCTTGCTCTCGCTGGATGGGTCTTGGTTGAAGGCGGGCCCTGGGATCCTACCTCCTGGGGTCTGCGGATGGGGCCACCTGAGCCAGTTTCGGAGCGGGGACTGCAAGTCACAGACACCAGGGAAGGAACCCCATGGCGTCTCAGCACAGGTCGCTCTAGGTTGCTGTAGTATTTGCTCAATATGTATATGGGGGTCGCGGGGCCGGTGAGGAAGTGGGCGTCTTAGGTAAAATAGAAATCCTCCTTTTAAAATGATAGAGGGGCCGGAGGGGCCTGTACGAGAGAAGCACTTGCCATGGGCTGCAGTGATAGCACAGCCGGTGGGCGCTTGTCTTGCAGGCAGCCAAGTCAGGTTTGGTCCCCCATATAAGCCCTGAGTTCTGCCGGTGTGGCCCATAAAACAAAAAAGAAAAGGAAGACACTGATGTACCAGGAGTGGCACATCACATAGGGTGGGATGCAAAATAGAAGGCAGCCAGTCTCCATTAAGAAGGTATTAGTGCACAAAGTTCAACCGTAACAACATTTTAGTAATCTCTTATGCAAGGGTTTAATGGCTCCTGGGTGAGATACAACAATCTCCACACACTTTCTTCTAAGGGAATTTTTTTGATCATTTTTAACGAATTATTCATAACAAGGAATACAAAATAAATTATTTAGGGCCTGCTATTGGGGTAGGTTTGTTTGGTGATGGTTGGGAACATTGGAAATAATGGTGGTGAGAAGGTGTCATGGTGGTGGGATTGATGTTGAAACATTGAATGTAATAAATCATTGTGAACAACCTTATTTTAAAAATATAGATAAAAAAATTTTTAAATGCATTGTGACAGGCACCAAGTTTTTTTTTTTTTAAAGGAAAGAAATTAAAGGAAGAAACAGAAAGAACTAACTTGTGGTTAAAAAAAGGAAGTCCAGGGTGGGAGGGATACTGGGATCCATGGTGGTGGAAAATGGGCACTGGTGGAGGGATGGGTATTTGATCATTGTATAATAGAAATCCAAGCACAAAAATTTGTAAGTCTACAACTGTACCTCATGGTGTTTCACTAATAAAAATTAAAAAAAAAAAAGAAAGTTCCTGAGACCCCAAGTCAACTGCTTTCACACATAGCACCAAGTTTCTGATAAAGAGGGACCTTTGGAAACGACTTCTCACTCGTTACTGGAATACGCAGAGAGAACAGAACCCCAAACCAAACGCACTTTCCTCTTCATTAAGCCCCCAATGCAGGTGAACTCCCTCGCCCCAGCTGCATTGAGAGAGGATAATGATACAGGCATCATACGAGCGTACTTTTTACCCATATGTGCACCTGAGCATCCTCAATGTCTTGGGAAAGCCATGTCAGTCCTGCCCAGATAAGATAAGGAGTTGGAGGCCTCATGCCTCGCTGTGCAACTGGCTCTCTCCAGAGACTAGATACCATCTTTCCAAACCCTGCAGACCACGAGGGCACAGATGAACCTCCAAAGTAGTGCTCACCCCTACTGCACCAAGGTGCTAGACTTTCTGATGTGCTGATGCAGAAACAAAGGCCACCTGTCCCGGAAAGCCAAGCACTGTCCACCGACTTTTGCATGAGAAGTTTTATAGCCATCTGGAGTTTAGGAGAGCTGGAAGAAGGCTCAGAACTACCTCCCTGTCACCTCCCCAACCATTTTTATTATACCACCATCTCCCACCCTCGCCTCCCAGAAAGAAGTTCAGAAAGAGTACAGAAAGAAGGAGGAATTGAAAACATGTATCTCACTGATTTTCTGAAAATAAGTTTTCTGAGTAGAATGAGGGCTTTGAAGGAAAACAGGAAGTAGATTTAAGGATAAACAGAATGGGGGCCTGAAGGTTATTAGCTTATCTAGCTTTGTAGGTGGTGATGTGTTTTCTATGCATTCCCTTTTGAAATCTGTAATCATCCAAGACTCTTCTGGATGCTGTGAAGATAAAAGACAAGCAGAAACAAATGTGTGTGTGTGTGTGTGTGTGTGTGTGTGTGTTTTCGAAAGATGTTCTGAGTGAATTTCTGCTTATTTCTGCAAAACAACTGCAGATTTTTTCAGTTTCTACAAAAATCTGTTTCTGTCCGTCTCCCCCCCAACCTTAACCTGATTTATCAATGTCAGGTAGCCTTGTTCCTTGAGGGGCACAGTTTCAAGACCTCTGTTAAAGTTACTTGCAAGACCATAAGGGGAGGGGAAGGAAGTTAGGGTCTGCTTCACTGAAACCATGAGTGGTTCTGACTCCAGAGGGAAGATGGGGGAGGGGGAGGGGGGTGTCAGGGAAAGCCCAGTTGAGCACAAACAGCTGATGCCTATTCCATTTGGAGTTTAGAGGAAGGAAGGGTGGGAATATTGGGTCCTTTGTCTTTCTGAGAGGCGTCACTGGAGGATTTTCCTTGTCATTCTAATAATCATGGAGCATCAGAACCTCCAAGGACTTCCTGCGTGAGCCAGCTGCAGGGGATCCTTTCAAAAGGCTCTGAATTCAGAGCAAATAACACTATTTTTGAATCTCTGGGCTGTTTGTTTAACCCAGAAAGCCAGATGTTTGTTCCTGTTTCTAGAGCACTTATTTCTACAAATAAGGAAAGCCATTAAAATGTTTCTAATTTTTTTTTTTTTATAAATCCTGATCCCTTATTTCAAGTTAGAGGACATCAAAGAAGAGAACATAAGACTTCCTTGATTTTGGCTGTGAGTCAACCCCATGGCTCTGTTGGAAAGATTCCTGAAATTCCTGTCGATTCATCTGTATTTATTTTCTATATGAATCTGCATTGTTTAGCAAATCCCCATCTGTCCAAGCTTCCCTGAGCAGCAATGTGCTGCAGCCAGCTCTTGCATTTACTCCGGAGAGCCTCTTTATCCAACACAGTACTCAGCGACCTGGACCTCACACTGTATCCAGCAACATCACGCTGCATGCGGTGATGTCATGCTGTGTCCAGGGACTCGTGCCATTGAAGGAGGCAGCCTCAGTTTCCCCTTGTCAGTGAAAGAGAAAGCCACATTTTCTCTTGCCAGATGCTTCATCTCTACTCCTATCGACCTAACACATACTTCATCCTCAAGGTCCTGTCTTAACATCCGAGGAATTCCGCAGGACCATAAAATTCTTCCCTGGAGCTTAGATTCACAGGGAGCCCACAAAACCTAAAGCAAATGGCTAGAGAGACAAACCAGTAACTTCCTTACATCCTCTGGAACATTTGTCAATTGATAAGAAATTTGATTGATCAGAGAATCTTTAAAAAGGCTTATACAAAACCCCCCTTTCTTTTAACTTAGTCCTATACTGAGTTTCTCCCCACTTAGGGAGCTCCTTTTCTTTTCTTTCTCTTCTACTTTCCAATAAACTTTTCTACTTTCCAACTCTGACCATCTTTATTATTCAATAGTTAGTTTCATTCTTGAAAAGATTTAAGAACCTGGGAATTGCAAATGAACAGAGACCTGCCACCAGTGCTTCTGTGTCACCTGCATCACCATGTTTGGTGACATCACACTGTATTCAATGATGTCACGCAGAGTTTAGTGATGTCAAGACATTTGCTGGAAATCAGCCTGGGTGGGAGTATTTACCCCCAGAAATCCTCAATGCACAGTTCAAGAGAGTGCAGGTACTAAACGTTCACCAAAACTCTACTGCCTTTAAGGGAAAGCTGAATGGCCTTATTTTAATAAATTACCTGTTTTTTTCTTGTCCTTCCTGGGCCATTCAAAAGATGGTGGCATAGCTGGGTGATTCGGTTTTCTGTTAATATTCTCCTACTACTTTGAACGTAATTCCTAACCAGAGGACCTCATGGTGAAGTTAGCTGGTTGGCACACATCTGATAGCCAGGACAATCAGGGTAACAATATTCTGGATTCTGTTGCAAATTTTTGTTTTTTTCCTCCTGAGGTTTACAAAAAACACCATAATTATAGCCCTTAAACCATGGTTAAAATGCAAACCATGGTTAAAACAGAGGTATCTTCTGGCCTAGTAGTCTTAAGGGGTTTATTTTACAATGTGGTCATTCATTTCCTGATAAACTCACTGAGAAAGTCAGGGGGGAAGCAGAAGAGAAGGATATGAGTGCGTGTCTGCACAATAAAGTAGACCTCAAAGAGGACAAAATTCTCAGAGTTTGAACAGGAGGGAGTCTTGGTGTTCGGGGTCAGTGCTTTGCTTTGAGTCCTTGGTATCACAATCACAATCACAATCACAAATCATCCTGTTATTCGTCGATTGCCTCGAGCAGGCCCCAGTAACATCTCTTTCATCCTAGCCCCGAGATTATATTCAAGGCTCTTTAGGAGAATGAGACCCATCATTGTTACTGGTATTTGGCATATTGGGTACACCACGGGGAGTTTGCCAGACTCTGCCGTGTGGGCAGGCTACATTCGGTAGCCTGCCAGTTTGTCCAAAGTAGGAGTTAGATAACAAGATGTCATAATAAGATGTCGCGTGGCCGCAAATGCGGCCGCGCGGTTCAGGGAGCTGGTTTGTATAGTCTCTGAGTCTTGGCCCTTGATGGGATTACACGGCGCCAGGGGGCCAGTTAGTGGGTGTGACCCCCGCCTACTGGAATTTGGAGGATCTGGGTGGAGGATGCTCGACTCCAATCCAAGTAGGCTTGGAGATCTCGGCCCCGGAACCCGCGTGGATTTGTCCCTCTGCCAGTACCTTCATGTGTGCGGAGAGTGGTCTCAGCATGGTGGTGGCTGGTCCTGGAGGTCTTTGGCCGCTGGAACCCTGGTCAGGGCGGGGAGGAAAGCTCAACCCGCTCCCCTCCAAGGGGCCCCGGCGAGGACAGCCAGGCACGGGGGCAGGAGACTGCACTGTTCTCTTCTGGGAGCTGGCCTTTATAGTCTCTGAGTCCTTGGCATACCTGTCAAAGATGATTGGATACTGAGCATATTTTTGTCTTATTTTGTGAGCTACAGTGAAACACGTTAATTTCTTAATTTTTACAAGTCAGAAATTCCTACAAATGATCAGTTATTTCAAAGGTTCTGAACCAAATTGTGTTCCAACCTTCCCAGGTCCATCTGCTGCCATCCTTAACCACTGGACCCCAGAACATGACTGTTTTGAGAGATAGTTCTTTAAAATAGTAATGGAATCAATGAGATAATTCTGATGGGCCCTAACCAGTATGGCTAGTGTCTTTATAAGCAAAGATTAGAAGTCAGAGAGAGGGAAGATCACATGAAAACACAAGGGAATAATAAGTGTCTCTGAGGCCAGAAGAGAGGCTTCAGTTGAAATCAGGTCAACGGCACAGCCATGACATCTCATACTCTGTACCACTGATGTACCAGGAGTAGCACACCACATTGGATGTGTTGTAAAGTAGAAGGCAACCAATCTCTATTAAGAAAATATTAACACGCATGGCTTAACCTGTAGCACATGCTAGTAATCTCTTATAGAAGGGCTTAATGGCTCCAGGGTGAGATACAACAATCTTCACACACTTTCTTCTTCTAAGGAAATCTTTTTTGATTACTTTTAGTGAATTATTCATAATAAGCCATACAAAGTAAACTATTTAGGGCCACCTATTGGGGTAGACTTGGGTGATGTTTGGAAAAATTGGAAAAAATGGCAATGGGAAAGTATAATGATAGTGGAATTGGCGTTGAAATATTGAATGGAATAAATCATTGTCGAACAACTTTATAAAAATAAAATTAAATTAAGAAATCAGCTCCACTGACCACTTGAAATCTAGTCTCCAGTGTTGTGTGAATATTCTTTTAGTCAGAGGCGCAGAGACAAGACATGCGAGAGGAATGTAGAGAGCACGGAGAGCCAAGATATCGATCTGACTTGAGGTGAAGAGAAACTGCCAGAGGCCTCCTTTTATTCTATTTTTTATCAGTTACGTCCTAATGACTTCATCACGGAGAAAGAATCACTAACGAGAGTACAAACAGTTATAGGATGAGCATTCGTCGAAAGAACATCAGGGTATACACTGTCTTGTCAAAGCTATGTTGTCCAAGCTATGTTGTCATGATTAACACGTCAGAGACAGATATGGAGCAGGACACGTAGGCTCTACAGATTATGTCTCCCACATTCTCATGGTTGGTTACACATAGGGCAAAGAGAAGGCTCATAATGATACTTGAAGGCAAACCAGATTAAGAATGTGTAAGAGAGGGGGAAACTGCTGCCTTATACTGCCAAGATAATGTATGATCAGGTGGGCACATGAGAGCATGCTGTACTTCTCCAGATTATCGGACTCACAGTTTTAGCTTGCTCACTTAATGTAAAAGTGCAGCCTCGGTTCTGCTTCTTGATTACAGGGCAGCATCCAGAGGCTCATCCTAATGTCCTGGCTTAGCATCAACACTGCAGAATTCATCATCATCGTCATCATCATCATCATCATCACCATCATCATCATCACTATTATTATTATTATACATTTTGGTTTGGGGGTCATAATGACTGTGCACAGGGCTTACTACTGGTTCTGCACTTAGGGCTTACTCTTTGTAGTGCTCAGGGTGCCGAGGGGATTGAAGCTGGGTTGGCCACATGCAAAGCAAGTGCCTTACCTGAGTATTATCCTTCTGGCCCTCATTTCAGTTATTTAAACTGCCAAGCCAGGAAAGCTTTGTTATGGAAGCCCCTGCAGACTAAAAATGTTTGGCTTTTTTTTTTTTTTAATTTACTAAGTTAAATGCACATTCACGTAAGAAGAGGAAATTCTGTCAGGAAAAGATTGTGTTTTGTTTCTTTGTTTTTGTTTTGTTTGGGGCCATAGTCAGCTGCACTCAGAGTTTACTTCTGGTTCTGTGCTTAGGGTTGATTCCTATGCATGCCAGGAAAACTCCTTACCTGCTAAACCATCCCTCTGACCCTAAGGAGGTTAAAGGTTTTATATAATTTAAACCTATGACAAAAATACCATGGCAGCCGATTGAAAGATCTTTGCTTAAGATTTTTCAGATTCCCCAGCCAGACAGAGCCTAAGAAGGGGCCCCACAATAAATGACCCAACAATTGCTCATCTTGGGATATTCTAACCAACTGACTTTCTTCACAAGTTGTCTGACAGGGAGTGCTCTAATATGATTTGGAAAGAAGGGTGGGGAAGAGTAGTTCAGGGTTTGAATCTGATGCCTGCGGGGTCCCTGGGTGACTTATATGAAGTGGGGAGAGTAGCAGAAGTCCCGAGAAGGGAATCAATCATTTTTTCTCTGTCCACCTCTGATTCCCAGGGAATGGCTGGGGAAATCGTGGACTAATAAGTCTGTGATGAGCCCCTGCAGGGTTTGGACCTCATGTCCTGACAACCCCATGAGACAGCTGTCAAGCCGCACCTGATACACGTCTACCTTCCTGTCTGTTTCAGACCCATAGCTTGCACTTACCATGCTCCACAAGTTCCCTAACACCACATAATCCTCCATCATCGCTGGTTGAAACTCTGAAGGCTGAGTATCACCATCCCTGGAAGTGGTCCCTGGCACTGCTAGGCCCAAGGAGCCCCGCATCCTCAAGTGTTAGCTTTGAACACTCCAGTTCAGGTGGCAGAGTATCAATGGGAGTAGCACCGGGTCCCCTAAGCACCACTTGGGAGGCCCTCAAGAATTTTTCAAGGGAATTCAGAGCAAAATCTGATCCACCACCTCTGTATGAATTGGTTTCTGGACCTCTTCTCATAGCTCTTGAAACTATCTTGGATTTTATTAGAGCTTGCATCTTTGTTTCTCACCCTATGGGCATCTCACAAATATAAGATTATTCAAATATAAGAAAACACTCAAGATTAGACTTTGCACAAAGAAAAAGTCCTAAAGTAAAGCAAGCATAGAAAGAAAAGCAGAAAGACAGCAAAATATAAACCACATGGGAAGCATTCCACTAAAAATCCTAATTATACAATGGCCAAGATTTAATTTCCTTATGTAGGGAATTTTTGGTTTAAAATACTAGTAATATATGGGACCGAAGAGATTATACAGTTGGAAGGGCACTTGCCTTGCATGCAGCACACCCAGATCCTATCCCTAGCATTCCGTTTGGGCCGAGCTCCCCAGGAGTGAGTCCAGAGTGTAGACCCAAGAGTAACCCTTGAGTGTCACCAGGTATAGCTCCCAAAACAAACAAAACAAATACTGGGAATACAAAATCTGTTCTGCAAAGACATCTGAATGAGACCTATTCAGAAAATCCCTCTAGAAATGAGAATTTGGACATAAAGGGTCTGGTGAGTATATTAGTTGAACTGAAAATTCTCTAGATTATTTGGATCCATGAATTTATCAAAGGAGGAAACCACTACTCTAAATCCAAAACTCTTTCTCAAAGTTAAGTAAGGAAGAGCCATGCTGGGCAGGTGAATTTCTCTCAGCAGAACAAACTGCAAGTCTCTTATAGTATTGTGGGGAACATCGAATTTGAGGTTACTTTGGGTTTAGAGGCAGGAGGGATCGCATCAACCTTAGTTATAAATTCACAGAAGCAAATCTGCTGCAATCAATTGACGTTTACACTGCTAGGCTGTGCTGCCTTCCTGCCTTTCATAGCTATGGTCATTGGAGTGATTTATCACTCATCAATTCATCAAGTATAAAATGAGCTCTTGGTTTATTTGATATCAAGATTATAGAACTGTCATTGACGGATTGCACAGGCAGAAAACGAGTTCTGGTGAAAACATATACCCATGCCTCTAGAACAATGACCTTTCTTATGAGTATGAGACCACCATGGAACGATTTTCTATCTATTTCATTTCCTGCCCCTTTCCACTGGAGAGGAGAGACCTATTTGCACGTGAGAGCAGAGATTTTTTCTTAATTTACTTTGATGGCCACTGAAATTTCAGCTTCCAAAACAATACCTTTGTGCACAGTGCATATAAAATAAATATCTGCTAAATGAATGGATGCACCTGACCTTCACATCTTGATCTGTAGAAGCCACAGGGAAGATGTGGTTTTCTATTTGCCTTATTAAGAAGAAAAATCCATTACCACAGGGGCTGGGCTGGATATCTAATCATGATGAATGTTTTTGAATTGAGGGTGATTAATGAACTGTGGGACAGGGCTAAGTGTGCGGTATGCCTGCTGCCTCTCCAGATCACGCTCCGACTCCAACGAAGCTGAACATGCAACACATTTCGGACACCAGTGGCATCACTTGGATCATTAATCTTGCAACATCGCTTCCCTGGCTTTTGGAGTCTTCGGGAATTTGTTGCTTTTTGATGTTTTTCTCCTGGAGAGTGAATTCTAAGAGGTACTGTGGTGCTATGGCTCAAAACATAGGTACTTATTTGGTGCCATTCAAGATCTTCAAGCCTCTGTCTCCTCTGTAAAATGTCATCAATAAGATAATGTACGTAAATAACTACATACATGTATGTACTGCCACCACCACCACCACCATCGATTGTTATTGTACATGCTACGTGTCTTTAGTGAGCTCCCCATGTCCCAGTACTGGGTTCTAGCTCCCCAGTTTCACCCAGGATGTGCAGAGAACTCATGGGCATTTGCAAAAAAGAAGAAAAAAAATAAATCAACTTTGTCATGAGTGTTAGAAGCGGAAATCTGACATAAAAGATGTTGCTAAGCAATATCAGCTCAATACAACTATATTTCATGTTCAAAATCAATGAGAGGAGCCAAATGAATCCCAAAATGGTGGAGGTGGGTTTGTGGTGATAGAATACTTGTCTTGAGTGTGTGAAACCCTGTGTTTGATACCCAGAACTACCAACCAACACATAAAGTTAACAGGTTCTTTTGTTTGGTCAGACCAATTCAAGTTCTACCTTCTTTCTCCTCCACCCAACTTCAATATAGACCAGAAATGCCAAATGTTGCTTTTCCCACCTCCCTTGGCTCTAGAGATGGAAACACGACTATTTTAGGGTGATGAGAACTAGGAGTAAGTCTACTTGGGGGTGGAGGTAGGGGATCAGAAAAACTTGCTTTCTGATACAGGTATAAAAGTTATTGATGCCCTCTCTTTCATCTTCCTTACGTTGACTTTGAACATAATGCTGGAGCTGGGGTTATCTCTTTGGTAGTTGTGGAGCAAATGTTAGAAATTGTCAAGAAAGTCACAAAGATGGCATCACTGATCCATTCTGAATGTTCAAGGTCACCTATAGACTGACTCTTGATACTAAGAGAAAAAAGCAAAGACTTGTTTGAGTGAGATTTTCAATAGCTTGTTGCCAAAAGCATTCCTGGCGTATCTAATACAACTCAGACTCAGGAATGAAGCCACAGCTGGATGATCTCCCTCTGCTCTTCCTCCCAAGAGGCAATGCAAGTTCATCTTCAGCGAGTAGGTTAATTCATGCTGCCTTCAGGAGACCCACAAAGGAGCTGAAGAACTTTGGCTTGTTCACTTTTTTTCCTTTTCTTTTTGGGTCACACCCGGCAATGCTCAGGGGTTACTCTTGGCTCTGCACTCAGGAATTACTCCTGGCGGTGCTCAGGGGACCATATGAGATGCTGGGAATTGAACCTGGGCCGGCTGCTTGAAAGACAAACTCTCTATCTGTGATACCTGCTGTGCTCTCACTCCAGCCCAGCTAGTTGACTTTTACACGCTGATTTAGTCTATGGTCTCCTGGCCTCAGATCTAGGAAGAAAATGAAATTAGGTCTGGAGTAGACAGAATAATAGCTTTCCTACAGGCTGTCCATATTCCAGTTTCCAGCACCTGAGAATAAGTGATCTTCTATGGTGAAGGGAACTTGACAACCGTGACTGAGTTCAGTCTGGACCTGGCGAGATGACGCTGGATCTGGAGAGATAATGTTGGATGATCTGGGTAAACCCATTGCAACTGCAAAGTCTTTACCAGAAGGGTACAAGGGAAAGAGAAACATGATACAGAAAGCAAAGATTGGGTGATGCGGCCTCAAAGCAAGATACGTGGCAACTTCTAGGAGCTAGACAAGTCCAGGAATGACTTTTTTGGAGACATGCTTTTGCCAAGTCTTGATTTTAACTCATTCTGACCATTCTGTCCTCCTAATCTCCAGAACCGTAAGATAATACATTTGTGTTGTTTTAAGCCACTCAATGAATGACAATTTATTACAACAGTAATAGAAAACTAAATTCAAGACCATTCTACTTTTACCTTATCCTCTGAAAGTAGGATTCAGGCTTCTATCTTATTGCATAAAAATCAATGCTCACTATATTATATTAATTACCTCTAGCCTGGAGAAAATACCATTTTCCAATAATATACTAGAAGGCACTGTGCTAATCTGCAGCAGCCTGTTAGTAGTCAGATTCCTCCACATACTTCCCTTGCCCTGCTCTGCAGAGAGCGACAATTTTTTTCAAGACCTTTTCCAGCTGGCTTCCAAGGATTTTGCCTGATGCCCAGCACTGACAGAAGGTAAAAAGAGGGGCCAGCCAGCTCAGCTTTTACTTACCCTCAGTATCAGTGGAATTTTCAACTGCTGCTGAATCTCTTCTGTTGGAAATGGTTCTAGATCCTGATGGAAATCTCATCCTTCTATGGTCTCAGGGCCGACTGAGTAGCCCCATCATGGTTGGGGGTACCTGCCGATAGGGGCTTGATTACTGAGTCCTTCCTTGTTCATCTCCAGCCCAAGAGTAAAATGACTTGCTGTGATTTCTAGTCTGGGCTATTCTGTTTCCTTTTCCTCACTGCCCTGTACTGTCACTGTCACTGTCCTCCCATTGTTCATTGATTTGCTAGAGTAGGTCCAGTAACATTGTGAGACTTGTTACTGTCTTTGGCATATAGAATACGTCATGGGTAGCTTGCCAGGCTCTGCCATGCGGGTGAAACACTCTCGGTGGCTTGCTGGGCTCTCCGAGAGGGGCAGAGGAATCAAACTCGAGTCGGCCATGTTGGCCACTTGCAAGGCAAATGCCCTACCTGCTGTGCTATCGCTCCAGCCCCGCCCTGTACTGAAGCCCTCTGAAATCCCACAACTGCTACCTACCCCTATCTAGAAGGAGTCACACATTCCCACATCTACAGGTGCCAAGGGTGGCAATTAAAAGAAGGGAAAGTCAGTGAGTCAGGGAGGGCTTATTGTTGCTCATTTCTCATTCTCCCAAGCATAAATGAAATCCTGGATGTTGGGGCCACACATGGTGGTGCTAAAGTTCTATTCCTGACTCTGTGCTCAGGGTTCTGTGGTGGTGCTTGGGGATGACTCCTGGTGGTTCTTAGGGGATCATGGGCAGTGCTGGAAATTGAACTAGGATAAGTCCTTGCTTTAACCCCTGTATTACCTCTCTGGCCCCCAAGCCTGGACCTATACCCATCGTCATATGGTCACCAAAAAATGATCCTTTCCCTTCCCAACCTTTACAGTCAGGGTGAACCATGTGACTAACAAGCTATGAGCAGAAGAGATGCATGTAGTTTCTCTAAAAAAAAGTTTAATTGAATCACCATGAGATAGAGCATTACAAAGTTGTTTATGATTGGGTTTCAGTCATACAATATTCCAACACCAATCCTCCACCAGTGTACATTTCCCACCACCAATATCCCCAGTTTCCCTCCCACTCCTCCACTACCCCCCCAACTTCTGCCCACCCCAGCCTGCCTCTATGGAAGGCACCTCTCCTCTCTCCTCCTCCTCGCTCTCTCTCTCTCTCTCTCTCTCTCTCATTCTGGACAATGTGATTTGTAATACAGATACTGAAAAGTTATCAGGTATAACCCTTTACCTACCTTCAACACTCAGTTCTTGTCCAGAGTGATCATTTCCAACTATTGTTGTCATACTGGACCCTCCTCTATCTTAACAACCCTCCTCTCCCCCCCCCCCCATTTGTGTTAATTTCCAACCATTGACTAGTCCTCCTGGCCCGTTTTCCCTGGTCTTGGATATTAATCTCACACTATTTTTTTTTATATCCCACAAATGAATGCAGTCATCTATATCTGTCCCTCTACTTCTGCCTGTAGCTTCTCTTGTGTGTGTTACTCCTTCTCTTCCCATTTCTAGCTGGCTGGGAAGTGGACATGGAGGCGAATCCTCTTCAACTATGTGGAACTGGGAAATACACGGAGAACTTGGCAAAGTTATGTGGCATTAGGACACAAACCCTTCTGTCTTCGTGCTACCAAAACAAACCTGGAGCTATATGTTTGTACTGTGATGTGGAGACAAGAGACACAACCATCTTGCCTGAGTAAGTATCATTTTGATCTCAGTTAAACCTGCACCCTCCTCTGTACAACCAGTTCAAGAGGCACTGGGATTTTCATGTGATCAGTCATGCGAGCTTATGCTCGTGTGGTTCTCCCCTCCCTGGACTGTGCCTGGTGAGTTTTCTGGTCTTTCTGTTCCTGCAAGAACAGGCACATTCTTGTTCCATAACAAATTCCTAAACCGAAGCAATAGTACAGAGGTAAGGTATTGCCTTGCATGCAGCTGACCTGGGTTCTATCCCTGGCACCATATATGATCTCTGAACCCAACCAGAAGTAAGGAATCCCTGAGCAGCACTAGCTGTGGCCCAAAAAACAAACACAACACAATAATAAATACCTACCTTCTGGCATAGCCAGCACATGACAGATGGCTCCTATAAGATAACCAATGAACGATTGACTTGAATATCCAAGCTTAATTGCTCTCTAGTAGAGGGTCCCTGTAAATACTTGTGGGATCTTGATGAGTACCTGGGGCTTTTGCCAACAGAACCACCATGGCTGAATTCCAATATCCCTCACATCACCTAAATGAACATTCTTACTATACCCAACTGGTGCACTAAATCCTAAATGGGCACAAGGCAACCTAGTGGTGGAGCGAAGACTTGAATCTGGATCCAAAGACTTAAGATCAACACTCCTTCTATTGCCTGTAGGGGGCCTATTGCCTGTAGGGGGCCTTCCAATCATGTCATTTTACTTCTTCCCCAGATTCTGGGAACCCTCCAGTCATTTTGTACCTCCTTTTTGAAGAATTGGCTTTGGAGTAGCAGAGCACGTGGAGAATTCAGGAGAAATAAATGTGGGTGGATGTCACAGGCCAGTTTCTGGAAGAGGCACCTCTGCTGAGTGGCCCACACTTGGGAATTGGGTATTTATCTCTGCTTCCCAAGAGTTGGTTACTCCGTCTTTCTATCTCTCTGTTTCTCTGCCCCCCCTCTGTCTCAGACTGTCTTTCTGTCTCTTTCTGTCTCTGTATCTCTTTGTCTCTCTGTGTTTGCATCTCTGTCTGTCTCTGTCTGTCTGTCTGTCTGTCTGTCTGTCTCTCTCTCTCTTTCTCTCTCTCTTTCTGACCTATGGTGTAGTCATATAAAGATCCAAACAAAATGAGCTCAGATTCAACTTGCTAAGTACATGCTCGCAGCAGGAACTCAAGACCTTTCTGCCACTTGCTCACAGTGTCATTCCAGACAAAGGGCCATGCTGACTAGACTGAATGTCCTGGAGGACGGACTGGCGGAGAGTGGTACCTGGTTCAGGCTTCTAGAAGGCCCAGGTACCATACACTTTCCATTGATGACTCAGAAGGCAGGGTATGACCCCTGTACCTCCTCCCACAGTTTTCCCTCAGACGCCCCCCCCCCCCCCGCCCAGATATCTCCATAAGATTGTCCTCCTCCCTTCACCCAGTAAGGTGGGGAGATCAATATGTCTATTGAAGAGCTAGGATGGTCTGGGCTATTGGAGGCAGCAGTGAAGGATCACATGGAGGCCAGACCTGTCTCTGGAAGACTGGGATGTTGGAAAATGCATGGAGAAGGGGGAAAGTGGGCTTGGGCCCATGACGTGGGGTTCAAATCCCACCTATCACTGTCACTCATGAGCTGTGGGACCTTGTGTCCCTTTTTATCTGTAAAATGATGTTGATGAAAGTGCCCCTGCAGTAAATTTTGGCTCTGAGCCCAGCGCACATAGTCAGTGCTCAAAGAATATGTCCATTTCCTTCCAGACTGTGTGGATGAAGAGTGTGTCAATCCAGGCTAAGCACTTGGCTGCACCCTGTGATAGCTGAGAGTTGCAGCGGGCCCTGAGCATGACTGCTGTGCACTCTCACAGGCCTTTCTCCCCAGGGAGAGGCCTGGCGGGGCACGACCAGCCACTACCAACTGCTGGCCCTACCCTCCCTCCTGGCTCCGACAGCTTGCCCCAGGAGTGCCAGCAGCCTGCCTCGTCACTCTAATTGCAGTGTGGTTTGCGTTCATCAAAGCAGCAGCAGGGATTCCAAATTAAATTCCAACATACGATTTATTCAAGAAACAGGCTCCCTGTAGACCCCCTGCCTTCCCTTTCAGAGATAGAATGTGTCAGCTGCTAGTGCTGCTTCAGGTCTGGGGACCCAGACCCCTGAGAACAGATGTTATCCCAGGGCTGCTTGGCAGCTATGTTCCCATTTTACAGATAGGGTGGCTGAGGTACAGAGAAGGAATGTTATAGATGGAAACTGACCTAAGGGCTGAGAACTGGCTCAAAGGGAAAGGCACATACCTCACATGTGGGAGGCCCTGAGTTTGACCCCCGGTACCACATTTCCAGATACAGGCCTGGTGGTCCCCCAGCACCAAATCACTACCCTCCTAATACCCCCCGGGTGCAGCTAGCCCCTATAAGAGCTTGCACAACAGCCAACCTGAGACATGAATTTGGGCCCTTCCCTCCTGGGAACTGGCCTGACAGCAGGTCTCCTGGACACCCTGAGATGATCAGCGAGCCTGCACCAAATGGAAGTGAGGGCCGTGAGCATCTCGCCTGAAAAACAGCCATTCCATCATCCTCCTTAGAGAGAATTCAGGACACAGTCCAGACAAGCTTGCTCAGCTTCCAGTCCATGAGGGCCCATCTGCCAGGGGTGTCCAGTCTGGTTCTTTTTTTTAATTGTTTTAAGGTGGCTATTTATTTTTTATTGAATCACTGTGAGATAGACTCTTACAAAGTTGTTCATGATTAGGTTTCAGTCATACAGTGTTTCAATACTCCTCCTTCCACCAGTGTACATTTCCCAGCAACATTGTGTCCAGTTTCCCTCCCATCATACCGCAAGCCCTGCCTGCCTCTATGGCAGACACTTTTCTCTCTCTCTCTCTCTCTCTCTCTCTCTCTCTCTCTCTCTCTCTCTCTCTCTCTCTTTCTCTCTCTCTCTCTCTCTCTCTCTCTCTCTCTCTCTCTCTCTTACTCTCTCTCTCTCTCCCCCCTCCCTTTTGGGCATTGTAGTTTCCAATACAGATACTGAAAGATTATCAGGCGTAACCCTTTAACTATTTTTAACACTCAGTTTTTGTCCAGTCAGCGTGATCATTTCCAACTACTATTGTCACACTGGTCCCTTCTCTATTTTACCTTCCTTCCGCCCCACACACACTTGGGGTAGATTCCAACCATTGACCAGTCTTCCTAGCTCCTGTTTTCACTGGCCATGGCATATTAGTCTTCTACTATATATATTTTTTTATATCCCATCAACAGCCAAGACCCAGAGACTATAAAACCCAGCTCCCGGAAGAGAACAGCATAGAGTCTCCTGCCTCCGTGCCTGTCCTCACCGGGGCCCTTTGGAGGAGGGTGGGTTGAGTTTCCCTCCCCACCCCGAGCAGAGCCCCTGCAGCTGAGGATCTCCGGTTCCAGCCACAGCCATGCTTAAGACCACTCTCCATACGTTCGGATGAGCCTCACGCATGAAGGAACCGGCAGAGGAACCCAGGTGTGCGGAACCTGGGGTGTAGATATCCAAGCCTGCTCGGATTGGAACTGGGCCTCCTCCACCCAGATCCCGCATCTTCCAGTATGTAGGCATTACACTCACCAACTGCCCCCGGCGCCATGTAATCCCATCAATGTCCAAGACCCAGAGTTATAAAACCCAGCTCCCGGAAGCACCTTATTATCTAGTTCTTACTCTGGAAAACCTGGCAGACTTCCGAAAGTATCCTGCCCACACGGTAGAGACTGGCAAACTCCCCATGGCATATTCAATATGCCAAAAACCAGTAACAATGATGGGTCTCATTCTCCTGCCCCTAAAGAGCCTCGAATGTTTCACTTTCTAAAATCTCAGGGCTAGGCCAAAGGAGACATTATTGGTGCCTGCTCGAGGAAATCGATGAACAACAGAATGACAGTGATACAGTGATATCCCACAAGTGAATATACTCATTCTATATCTGCCCCTCTCCCTCCCTCTCTCAGCATGATACTCTCCATGTCCATCCATTCACAGGTAATTGTCATGACTTCATTTTTCCTAACAGCTGCATAATATTCCATTGTGTAGATGTGCCATAGTTTCCCAGCCTGGTTCTAGCCATCTGTTTCCCTCACCCCTGAAATCTCTCATGGGTCACACAGACCCCAGAATTGACCTTGCAAAATCAATGAAACACTGAGGGGTGAGTGAGATAGGGAGGAGAGTGTGAGGCAGGAGATTCCAGCCTCACAAAGGGCTGCTCCCCAGCTCCCTTCTCTGGCTGTACCCCATGGGTGGGTGCTGCGTGGGTGCTGGGCTCAAAAACCAAGAGCTCCGTGCAAAGTGCACACTTACCGGCTGCAGGGAAGGATCCCTATCCCAGGGCCTAGGGATCCGGCTGGAGGTTTGAGCCCATCCAGGCAACAAACACTCCTGGGTTGGAGAAACCCATGTTCCGAAGAAGAACCTAAACACAGGAAGTGGCTTTTCACCCCAGGCCCAGGGCTGTCTACTGCAGGTGAAAGTGAAAAATGAAGCCTCAGTTTCCCCCTGCCAGTGAGAGAGGCAGCCACAATTTCTTCTTTCCAGATGTTCCATCTCTCCCCCTTCAACCGGACACACATTCCACCCCCAAGGCTCTGTCTCAGCATTCCTGGGGCTTCCGAGGAACATAAAACTCCCCACTGGACTCTAGGATGACAGAGAAACAAGATACTGGGCAATCCTGGAGTGTAGACTGATGGGGAAACTGAGATAATTGGCAATTAGGCCTGGAAGATTTGTTTCCCCTTGCCAGTGAAGAAGGAAACCACCATCTTCAAGGCAACATCCCCTTGCCAACTTTGCCCCTCTGACCTGACATATTTCATTCCCAAATTCCTGTCCCAGTGGTCAGAGAGTTTTTCAGGACCATAAAACTCTGTCCTGGAGCCTAGGCTGATAGGACATTAAGATAAGGGGCAGAGATACCCAGAAAGATTTAGACCAGCTAGACATCATTGTAATTTTCTGGCACCTTTGGTAAACACTTGCCAACCCATAAGGGATGTCCTTAAAACAGACTTCACAAAACTTACCTTAACTTAGTCGTATATTAAGTTCCTCCCCACTTGAAGAGTTCCTTTTCTTTTCTCTTCCACTGTCCAATAAACGTTTCCACTTTCCAACTCTGGGTCTGAGCATCTTCACTATTCATTCTTGAAAATATTGAAGGAAGGGAGTATGGTGCCGCCAGCAGGTCAATCTGTACCTGTGAGGTGAGTGCATCAGCAGCCTGATGGCACCTTCAGACTTCCAGATACCCCAAATTTGCTGCTGTGCTTTTAGCCAGACCCCAAAAACTTGGGGCAAAGTTTACCAAGAAAGTAAATGGCTAAAAGTTAGGTATGTGGGAGACATACCCACAAACCACCTCCAGCTCAGCTATATAATTGGAGGCATGGCCTCTCTGGTTCCTGATTGAACTGCTTAATGGCCATGATCCCAGAGACTCAGAAACAAATCTCAAAACCCAGCAGCTTTTGGCAGAAATGTGTCCGGTCCCTGCAGTAGGTTACCGGTGCTGGGCCAACCCAGGTGGGAATAGGTTTCATGCCTTGGACTGTTCCCCCTGGCAGCCCAGTGGCCGCCATCCTCCAGAGGCCACTGGACAGTCAGGTTTGGGCCTGCAGTGACGAGACACGCAGGGCCTCACGGGATGGGGGTGGAGCCGGTCCTCTCCTCCCCACCCCAACAAGACACCAAGTTATCGCTCACGAACAGCCTCTCTGGCTCCTGATCAAGCTGCTTAATGGCCATGATCCCAGAGACTCAGGAGCAAATCTCGGAACTCGGCAGGTTTTGGCAGAAATCCCTCCAGATTGAAGTGTTCAAATTTCAGAATTTCAAAATCGTGCGGCCACTACTGCAACCACGCAACATCATATGTTATTCATAACCAGCAATAGAAAACAAATTGTCTACTGTTGCATTTTCAGCAGATCTGAGTGTTGGGGTAAAATCTCAAATAGTAATGGTGGGTCAGGTGTCAAAATATTGAATGTGATCAAAGTAGAGAGAGACTAATGTGGAAATCATCTGCCCCACAGGCAGGGGGAGGGTGTGGAATGGGGGTATACTGGGGTTGTTGGGGGTGGAGAATGGGCACTGGTGAAGGTACGGGTGTTTCATTGTATGACCGAGACTTAGACCGAAAGCTTTGTAACTGCTCTCATGGTGATTCAATAAATAAGATTATAAAAAATGAAAAAAAAAGCAAGGTGGAGTTCATGCCCAATTCAATCAGCTAATCAGTGGCTGAATAAATAGCAGTACTCCTAGGTAAAAAAAAAAAAAAGTATTGAAGAACCTGGGAATCATGAGCGAACACAGAGACCCGTCTCACCTGTATCAAACTCAGGACCAAAAGAGGATTTGCGGTCATGAATGATGGCATGTTGTGGACTTCGTGGGTGGGGCATGACCTTTGGGCTCAAATCTAAACTCGAGGACGAAGGAACTGTGGGTCTCAGCACAAACTCATCTCTCAGACCCTCAGTATGCAAAGTGAGTGGAACGATCTCCCGGGCTTCATTCTAAGTCAGGATCAGAATGTTTTTTTTTTTTCTAGAAAGGGTCAGCAAGACAGCTGGAGAAATATAGGGCACTTACCTTGTACACGGCTGACCTGAATTCTATCTTGGTCCCACATATGGTCCCCTGAACCTATCAGGAGTGATCCCTGAGCACAGAACCATGAATAAGCCCTGAACACTACCTGGTGTGACCCCCCCCCCCACCCTTTCCCCAATGGGCTAGAGAGTGACTTTTTTTTTTGAGGAAGGGACAGGGTAGGTAATAGAAATTCTATTGCAGTATTTACTTGACTCTAGAAATAACTAATGTGTATGGCTGTGTCCATTAAACTTTATTTATAAAACAGGTAGGGTTGCAGAGGGAGGTGGGTGAGGTCCCACCCAACCCCAGTGGAGCCAGCCCCTGCAGCCAAAAACCTCCAGAACTTGATGGCTGCCATGCTCATGGCCACTCTCCACATGCTCAGATGGACCTCACCCATGAGTGAATGTATTCATGGACATCTCATACTTTGCACCACTAATATACCAAGAGTCACTGTCACTGTCACTGTCCTCCTATTGTTCATTGATTTGCTTGAACGGGCCCAGTAACATCTCCATTTTGAGACTTCTTGTTACTGTTTTTGGCATATTGAATACGTCACGGGTAGCTTGCCAGGCTTTGCTGTGCAAGCGAGATACTCTTGGTAGCTTGCCGGGCTCTCCGAGAGGGGCGGAAGAATTGAACCTGGGTCTGCCAGGTTGGCCGTGTGCAAGGCAAAAATCCTACCCGCTTTGCTATGGCCCTAGCCCATACCAAGAGTAGCACACCACATTTGATGGGGTTTAAAGTAGAAGGCAACCAATCTTATGGGGGAAATATATTTATACAAATACATATATATATATATATATATATATATTCACACAAGTCTCGACCTTTAACAACATGTTACTGTTCTCTTGTAGAAGGGATTAATGGCTCCGAGGTAAAATACAACAATCTTCACATACACACACACACACACACACACACACACACACACACACACACAACGGTGATTGCCAAGACTTGGCCTGTGAATCACAGTTTGGCAACCTCTGATTCACAGGATTCTATCAGACAGTGAAAATGATAGCAAGAATGCTGGGCACAAAATAACAGCCCAGGAAGAGTATCACCACCATCATCACAGACACGAGTGTCTCGCATTTGGCCATTTGGATCATTTTATGCTACCCCATAAATGCCTCTACCTCTGCTCTCCCAGACTTCACCAACCTGTTAAGTCAATTTTGTAAAAAGGCACTTGACAGGATTAATTCAAAATCCTGGTGGAAATGCATTCAGGAGTTTGCCCTGAAGAGGTCTGCTTAACGCAGTCTCCCAGATCACTTAGCATTTAAAAGCAAGTGCAGTTTGGCTCCCAATAAAATAACAGTGATATTAAGTGTTCTCGTTAAAGGTTTCCATTGTCCTTCACAAGGGATTTTATTGGCGATCTGGGATGGATTTCTCATCATTCTTTGAAGAAGTTAGGCCCTCCTGACCATTTGGGGTGCAGAGCTCTAGAATGAGCTGGGCATGTGCAGTGGCAGGAAGTGTAGGGAACTGAGTTCTGAGGTTGTGTCTGTGGGCACCAAATCCAGTCCTGTTCCTTCCACCTCCCAGCTGTGCTGGGTCAGCATCCACTTGGGTGCTCTGAAGCGAAGATAAATTAGCTGTTTTAAACAGAAACGAAATTCATTAAGTAAGTGCTCAGAGAATTTCTGGAAGGATCAGAGAATTCGGCTTGAGGCCATGCAGGGAAAAAGTTACCCCAATAATAATGCTGCTACTTCCTACAGATGCTTCTAACAAGAGCAGAGGAGGTGACTCAGAACCAAAGGGCATGCATTGGGCTCTCAATACCTGGCACTGAAAAATAAAAAAACAAACTGCCCACCCATCTGGGGCTGGAGAGATAGCTCCAAGGCTGGAGCACATGCATGTCTGGTAGGAGTGAAGTCCCTGAGTTTGATCCCCCACCACACAGGACCAGCTGTTGTCTGCATGCATGCAACAGTGCTGGGGAGACACCCACAGAAAACCAACCAAATAACAAGAGGAAAAAGAAAAGACACTCACAACAGGAACCACAGGGGGCACTGAGCTGGGGTCCTGCTCCTGCTCCCCAGCCACCCCCAGAATGGATTCAACATCACATTCCCTCTTTAATGTGATTCTTGTTCAAATAACAAGAGTTCAAGAAAGGGTCCTGCAGTTAAAAACAGGCCCACTGTCCTTGCAGGGCAAAACAGGTTTCCTTCCTTCCATCCTTGTTGAGAGAAGCTCCTAGAATTGTCCTGAGCCCAGGAAGGATGTTCAAAAGATATGAGGCTGTCTCCACCCCTCAACACCAGCGACTCCAGGAAAGACTAGCACCCTAGACTCATGGTCATATTAATCACAATAATCACAAGGTGGGAACAAGTCATATAGTTCTTTTTTATTCCTTTTGTTTTTGCTTATTGGGTCACACCCCATAAGCAATGCTCAGGGATTACTCCTGGCTCTGCACTCAGGAGTGACTCCTGGTGGTGCTCGGGGAACCATATGGGATGCCGGGGATTGAATCAAGGTCAGCAGCACACAAGGCAGATACCCTACCTCTGTACTATTTAGCTTCAGACCCAAGTCATATAGTTCTTGACATTTGAGTGGGTGAGGCGAATGCAGAACACATATCTGATGGAATAATACGCAGCACAGGAAGGAAATTCTTCCCCCCTGCTACCACATGGCTATATCTTGAAGACATTGTAAGGAGTGAAATAAGACTCATATAAAAGGCACATGGTGTATGGCTCCGCATCTTTATGAAGGACTAGGATTGTCTAGTCCATAGAGTCAAAAAGTAGATATGGGAGGCCGGAAAGATACCACAGGGGGTTAAGGCACTTGCCTTGCATGTGGTCCACCCAGTGCCAACCCTTGGCACCACATATGAACCTCCTCTGCACCACCAGGAGTGATCCCTGAGCATAGATCCACGTGTAAGTCCTGAGCACTGCTGGGGTGGCTCAACAAAACAAAACAAAGCAAGCAGAATAGAAAGCAGATGATGGGGATTGGGGAAAGTAGAGGCAGAGTTGAATGCCGTGGGTTTCAACCTTTTTATATAAACCCACAGGCCGGTGAATATAAAAGTATTTCACAGCCCACTGCAGTAGAAATGAAATCCATTATTTACAGTAGGGCTGTTCATCTCAATATTCATGGAGCAATATCTGCAGCTGTGGCCAGGAGCTGGGCAACGCTAACTCCTTTGTGGGCCAGCAGGAACTTTCAGCAGACCCACAGCACTGGAGGACAGGGTGATTGTGTAGGCTGATGAGAATGTTCTGGAGAGGGAGGTGGCTGTGTGCTAGTGCAAATGTACTCCACACCACTGAACAGTTAAAATGGTACGCTTTATAAACTGATAGATTTGGGAATCCTGTCCAGGGCAGACAGCAAACAGAGACGAGTAAAGTGAAGGAAACAGGAGAAATTTATTCTCCATGCTCCCAGGTTGACTCTGAACCTCAGGTGAGGCTAGGATAGAGCCGCACCCTGGGAGAGATGAAGGGGGCTTTTAAGTTGTCTTGGGTGGGGAGCGAGGGGAAGGGAACAAAGACCTGTGGAACCAGTGTGCTAGGTTTGGCCTGCTATCTGTAAGGGATGGATGTGAAGAAGCATGGGAGTCATGAAAGGAAGCCCAGTGGCTTCCTGTTGCCAGGTGGGCCATAAATTCTGTCTTCCACGCTGTGGACAGGGTGATCCCTGATTCCAGAAATGTGGCTGTTATTTGGTCCTGGCTGCCATTTTTTTCCCGAGCAAACCTCACACAAAGTATAGGCCTTGCCTGGCTGCAGAGCCAGCTCCCGGATCCCCATTATCACAATTTTACCGCAAAAAGAGATACAGACCGGAACCCATATCCCTGATAAGAACTTCATTTTGTTCTTATTTTCTTTACTTTTCTGCTTTGGGGCTACACCTGAAGGTACTACAGGGTCCATATGGTTCTGGGGATTAATCAGGGACCTACATGGAGAGCATATGCACCAGTCTTTTTTTTTTTTTTAATATAGGAGTAGCACTGTAGCACTGTCATATCACTGTCATCCTGTTGTTCAATGATTTGCTCGAGCGGGCACCAGTAACATCTCCATTGTAAGACTTGTTACTGTTTTTGGCATATCGAATATGTCACGGGGAGCTTGCCAGGCTCTGCCATGCGGGCGGGATACTCTCGGTAGCTTGCTGGGCTCTTCAAGAGGGACGGAGGAATCGAACCTGGGTTGGTCATGTGCAAGGCAAATGCTCTACTGGCTGTGCTGTCACTCCGCAGCGGTAAATGTAGGAGTGGTGCTATTTATTTAGCCATTGATTAAGCCGATTGAATTATATGCACCAGTCTTTTGATCTCTCCCCCCCTGCCCCAGGAGGTGAAGCTTTTATTAAAAGGGGACATGAAAGGCCCCCACAGTGACAAGATTGATTGGGGCCACACTGGCAACTGTCTTCCTCTCCAGTGCTTGCTTCTTCCAGAAAGAAACTGTGAGCGCTGTTGGAAGTTGGGAGGCCAGCTCAGCTCCTCTGCTCTGCTCCTGTGGTTTCTCTCCAGCAGGACAGGGGCCAGCAGGCAATTAGGAGAGTGACACGTTTTGGATGGGAGACAACACAGAAGTGGTGACTTGGATGAACCAATCGAGGAACAAATGCTTCCCCTCCTCCCCCCTCCGGTTGGGGCAGCTGCTCCTCAAAGCTGGCGAGACTGGCAGGAGGAAAGGAAACCTAATGTTGCTGTATCTTCTGGTGCTTCCAAAGAAGCCAAACATCAAAATATTTACGTGCCATCTCCTGAACTATCGGTGTTGGCAACAGACTCAAAGCAAAAAAGAGCAGGATTAACATGATGATGAAAATGAGCATCTGGGTACCAGTTCCAACCCTGGTCTGCTGGTGTGCAAATTCAGTGTGTGCGTATAGAGACACAAGCCAGAGGAAAACTAGAGATGTCAACATTTGCTGTAGATGCCAGTACCCTATCATCTTTCAAAGCACAGGTTCTCCCTGGTGGTGATGGCTGATGAGAAAAATACGGCCATCAGGGATGGGGATGTGACTCAATGGCTGAGTACCTGTAAGTCTAGTGCCCAGCACCTTCTAACATTGTAATTAGATCCTGGCAATGCCAGTGGGACCCAGAGAACCACAGGCATGTGATCTCTGAACAGCATAACAATGATGACAACAAATGGGAAGGCATGAGGAAAACATGGCTATGAGCGAAAGTCAAAATGAGAACCAGCAATAACGTCCCTCTTAGACCTCCTGGTGGGGAGAGTTAGAGAGGCAGACTAAACTTGGAGGACACTTAGCTAACTGCTTGCTCCAAGGAGCACGAAGACTCTGCCTTTCAAATGAACTACCTGGGCAGCCATACCACTTCTTGGCAACTATGTTCCAGACACAAAAAATTAATTTTAAGTATTATAAACATACCTATGTTCATCTCAGTGCTTAGTACAAAAGCCAAGAAATGGAAACACTCCAAAGGCCCAGCTATAGAAGAATGAATCAAAAAACTGTGGGATATACAAAAAATTGGGATACTATACATGGTAAGAAATGTAATTTGCTGTGACACAGGTGAAACTAGAGTATATCATGTCATGCCAGTCAGAAGGAAAGGTGTAGAGACAGAATGATCTTTCCCATATGTGGGATACACAGCAATGGAGTAAGAAAGGACCAAAGGCACAGAATTGAAGGATTGGTTCACAGAACTGAGTTTGTGGGGTGGGGGTGGGTGGTGAGTGGGAGGCACCTTTGAGGTCTTGGTGGAGGAAAGCAGGTACTCTGGTGATTGGTGTGGTAATGGAATTATATATGCAGGAAGCGATCATTAATAGTAATTGTAAATCACAGTATCTCAAAGATTTTTTTTAATGACTAACAACCCCCTCCTTGGCCCCCAAATGAACTAGTCAGACTGGGGGCATGGCTCAGTGGTGGACATGTGCTTTGCATGTGTGAGGCCCTGGGTACCTGACATCACAGGAAGGGAAGAGAGGACAAGAGGGAGAGGATGGAAGGAGAGAGGGAGGAAGGATGTGGTCAGGAAGGAAGAGGTAGGAGACCCCCTTCTGGAATCTCTGAAATCTTTGTTTTGGTCTGAGCCATCTTTTCTTTGTTTGATATGACCCAATTGCTCGTTTAACTAGAATAGCTCATACCTACTAAACCTGCTTTTATTAGAAAAATTGGTAAAGAGGAGAGACGGCGAACCACGAAGATGTTTTAACACTCCCCATATCTTCCCTAGCTCATTCAGCGTAACAGTCAAACACTACGGTCAACTTACTAGCCACTTCCCTCCCTGAGACGACAAACAACTTACTCCCAACACGTATACCTGTCTATAACAGAGGGTGGTTTAAAGTTTTGTTCAGTGTCCAAATAGGTTACTTGTGAAAATAATTCTAAACCTACCACTCTGTTCACCAAATATTACATTATAATGGGAAATTGCACATGGACACTAAAATTAAATAATCCCAGCTTGTAAAACTATGAATTCAAATTATTGGATTGTCGTAAAAAAATTAAAGTTCAAAGATGAAATTCTCGGGGCTGGAGCGATAGCACAGCAGGTAGGGTGTTTGCCTTGCACGCAGCCAACATGGCCGACACAGGTTCGATTCCCAGCACCCCATATGGTCCCCTGAGCACCGCCAGGAGCAATTCCTTAGTGCATGAGCCAGGATTAACCCCTGAGCATCGCTGGGTGTGACCCAAAAAGCAAAAAAAAAAAAAAAAGATGAAATTCTCAGGGTCAGAGAGATAGTACAGGGCTTAAGTCACTTGGTTTGCATGCAACCAGTCTGCTTTGATGCCCAGCACCACATATGGTCCCTCATGATTAATTAGGCTCTCACCTTCCCCCAAAAGAAAATAAACAATTCCTGATTTTGCTGACCTTTTGTATTATTTTCTATATCATTGATTTCCATTCCAATTTTGTTATCTTTTGCTTGTATTTGCTTTGGGATTCATTTGTTCTTCTGTTCCAATTTCTCCATCTGAGATTTGAACCCTTTCTTTCTTCCCGATTTGCACTTAAATAGCTATAATTTTTTGCTTTAGTATAGCTTTTGCTGTGTCCCATAGGTTCTGGTAGTTGGTGTCTTCATTCTCATATATTTTGAGGTGTATTTTTTATTTATTTATTTATTTATTTATTTATTTTTTTTGAGGTGTATTTTTTAAAAAAAAATATATATAGGGGCTGGAGAGATAGCACAGCATGTAGGGTGTTTGCCTTGCATGCGGCCAACCCAGGTTCGACTCCCAGCGTCCCATATGGTCCCCTGAGCACCACCAGGAGTAACTCCTGAGTGCAGAGCCAGGAGTAACCCCTGTGCATCTCCAGGTGTGACCAAAAAAACAAAAAAAAATCATATATATATATATATATATCTAGTCATACCACTTCTTGGCATGTATATCCAAAATACAAAAACATTAATTCAAAAGAATATGTGCACACCTATGTTCATCACTGCACATGATCTAATAGCATATATCTTTATTTATTTCTATATATCATGATGTAATACTATGCAGCTCTAAGAAAGAACAAAATCATGCAATTTGCAGCAATATGAATAGAACTTGAGGGTGTCATTCTGAGTGACATCAATCAGAAGGGACAGATATAGAATGAACTTTCTCATATGTGGGACTCAAAGATACACAGCCAGGTAACAACAAAGGGCCAAAGGCAACACAATGAGAGCACTGATTCACACAATTAAGTTGGTGGGGAGACTGAGGGGAAGGGGCATTGATAGCCTTGGGAGAATAAGCTGATGAGTGTGGTGTTGAATTCTGTGCATGAAAAACAATTATTACAATTAACAATGATTTAAATCACAGAACCTCAATCAAAAAAATAAAAATCAATAAAAATCAAAAAAGAAAAAAAGGAAAAACAATTTCTTAAATGAAAAAAAAAAAACAATCATTAAGTCTAATTTGTTCTGAATTCAAATCCTCCTGCCTAGAAGATGGAGTGTCTGGAAACCACCATATGGTCCCTGACCACAGTCTCCTGTAATGGGATGAGACACTGTCAGCTCCACTTGAGTCAAAGGCTGGGAACCCACTTTCTGAAACCGCCTTCTGCATGTGGTTCTAGGGGTAAGTGCTGTTGGAAGGGCCCCCAGTGCGATCAACAGGCAGCAATGTGGCAGTGATTTTTCTCAGGGGCTTAGGATGCTTGGACATACAGTATTGCAGCCCTCTGATTGAAGTACCATCTTGGAATGGCTGTAGTGCTTCTTGGATTTCCTTATAATCACTAGTTTCTTTCACTGTGCCAGGATCAGACAACGTCATTGGTAACCCAAGATTTCCAGCTGGAGCCTTCCTGCTCTCTCTCTGCCAGCCCTTTCCACTTCAGTGTACACACTAATTTCCATATTCAATCCCTGATTCCTGGAATACGTGAAGTGGCTTTTACTGATCCACTGGGCAAACACAAACATTATTTGCATGAGAGCATCACTTACTAGATTTAAGCCAAGGCAGCAAGTGGGATCAAGACACAGTCTGCCATCTCCTGGTAATGGATCCCAACTGGAGGTAAGAGTCATTCAAGTCATTATTATTTTCTTTTCTTTCTTTTCTTTTTTTGTTTAATTTTTGAATCAGGATGGAGCTGGAGCATTAGCACAGAGGGTAGGGATTTTGCCTTGCACGCGGCCAACCTGGCTGACCTGAGTTCTATTCCTCCACCCTTGTTGGAGAGCCCGGCAAGCTACCGAGAATATCTCACCTGCACAGCAAAACCTGGCAAACTCCCCGTGATGTATTCAGTATGCCAAACACAGTAGCAAGAAGTCTCACAATGGAGATGTTACTGGGCCTGCTAGAGCAAATCGAGGAACAACGGGAGGACAGTTACAGTGACAGTAATGTTTGAGTTACACCTGGCGATGCACAGGGGTTACTCCTGGTCTTGCACTCAGGAATTACTCCTGGCTGTGCTCAGAGGACCATATGGGATGCTGGAAATCTAACCCGGGTCATGTGCAAGGCAAACATCCTACCTGCTGTGCTATTGCTCCAGCCCCTTATTATTATTTTCATTTATAAGAAAGCTGATCTCTACTTCTTTTTCTATACTATCTCTATGTCTGTCATCGCTCTTTGAGAGAGAGGTCACTTCCTCATTTCAGAATCAGCTGTGCCACTGTGTCCAGTCAGAGATTGTGGTCTTAGTAAGTTCCAGGAATGTCCACCTGCCTTTCAGCTCATTCACAAATGGGCATACAGGAACATACTCCAAAATGACAGTCTGATAAAATTCCCTTGCAGGAGTCACAGTCATGCGTGGTCATTGAAAGGGCAGGCCTTGCTGTGAGCACGTATTCAATTTCCTCCTGGACCCTGAGGTCGTGTGATGCCCAGTCCAGAGTGCTGACTTACCTCCTGGTCATGGGTTGTTATTAGCATTATTCCAAATTAAATTTAGATACCACACTTAAACTTTTTTTCTTTTTGGGTCACACCGGCGATACACAGGGGTCACTCCTGGATCATGCACTCAGGAATTACTCCTGGCAGTGCTTGGGGGACCATATGGGATGCTGGGAATCGAACCTGGGTCTGCCACATGCAAGGCAAATGCCCTACCAGCTGTACTATCGCTCCAGCCCACCACATCCAAACTTTTAAGTCCTAACCCCATCTCTATATTCCTTGTTTCCCAGAAGTGTTTGGGGCTTGCTCCTGGCTCTGTGCTCAGGGATCATTCCCGGTGAGCTTGGGGGAACAAAGTGTGTGCCAGGGATGGAACCCAGTTTAGCTGTGTGCAAACACGTTACCCGCCATACTATCTCTCTGGTCCCCTATACCACACTTTCTATAACAGTCCTCATGTATTGCCTTTGCCTAAGAATCCCTCAGTATTAGAAACTGGAGTTTTATTTAGTAGCATGTGCCTACCTTGCACACTGGAATGCTACCCTGAGCAAGCACATGTGCAAACACAACTCTATGAGCTCTGGTGAGCACCCCTGGTCATTTCAATGTCAACACAATAAAAGATGATGGGGAAGAGAAGGAAAAAGAAAGGTGCAAATGAAAAACAATCCCTTGGACATTGGATGTTTCCATTATCTGAATGGTGCACGTTCCAGTACTTCTCTCTCTTTTGGGAGTCTCAAAGTGGCCACAACTGAGGTCCTGGAGGTCATGGGTTTGGGATCCTCAGTGGACATGCTCCCAGTCCACTTGGATGGGGAACATCTGAAGATGATGATCCAGGCAGTGGGAGCAGAGAGTCAAATTCCTGAGCTGGGAGTGTTTCTGGTGTCTAAGCGGTAGTGAAGTGGGTTGGACAAGGTCCACTGGGCTGCAGCACAGGCTTTGCATGTAGGAACCCCAGGCATGACCCCTGTATTTGGGGATTTGATCCATTGCATGATGTCCTGAGCACTGCTAGAAGTGACCCATGAGCACCAAGCTGGAATAGCTACTGAGCACTGTCAGGTGCAGTCCCCTCCCCCACCCTCCAACAAATAAGAACAAACAGCCCTCAAGGCCGAGAAGGCAGCTGGAGCAGAGGGAAGGGAAGAATGGTAGAGCGTTCAATAGGCAGTAGGAGCCGATGAGGTCAAGTACAGTATTGACATTCTGTAGGTGTGTGTGCCACAACTGGAGGTGCTCAGGGGTTACTCCTGGCTCTGCACTCAGGAATCACTCTTGGCCCTGGCAGTACTTGGAGAACCAGATGGGATGCTGGTAACTGAAGTTAGGTCAGTTGAGTGCAAGGCAAACACTACCCACTATACTATCGCTCAGGCTTCTTTGGTCTTGACTTTTATCCTGAGTGATGTAAGCTAGTTAGCCTTTAGAGAGAGGGCTGGGGGAGATACTTGGGAAGACAGACAAAGAGAACTATATGGATAAGGTTGAAAAACTATGTAGATATGATTGAGAAACTCTTTCCAGAGGCATCACATTTGGACTTGACACAGAAATGTTCTGATTCATACCTGGTCTCTGATCCCAGTTAAGAGGGATGGCTGGGCTTCTTTCCTGAGGCAGTGAGTGTACATTACCTGCAAAGATACATTTGGAGACCTGTATTCAAATCCACTTCCGGTTCCCTTGTAGGCGGGTGTGGGGCTTCTGACACCCTGGGCCATGGGACACAGGGACATGTACCTCTGCTTCCACGCCTGGCCAGGAACTCGACCCTTCTGTATTCCTCTGTGTGTTCCTTCCTGGGTCTGTGCCTCTGCTGCCTCACTGGGCTGATTCACCAGCAAGAACCAAAAAGCCAAGGAAAGCCAAATACTGCCTTGGACAGGAACTCTTGATCAGAGCATAGCCCCTAAGTCCAGCCAAGAAGAAGCAACAAAATCCTCCCAATAATGCGTGCCCCTGATCATGTCTTCAAGTCCCAAATCTAAGGGGAATTCACCTTCTTAGGACATTTTATGTCACTAAATGTCCTAGAAACTTCAAGTTGTGATGTGGATGTGGGGGTGGAGTTCAGGAGATCTGAGGGCTATACCAGTGATTTTTGGTTGATCAGGACTGTAGTTCAGTGTGATGTTGCTTGAGTTTCTGAATAGTGGGGGTTTCCTGGGTCATCCCAATGCTGCTGAGGGTCTCCAGCATTGGTGCTCAGGGGCTCCATGGCTACAGCTGACATTGCTTGGGGTTGGGGGCTTTGACCTGGATCAAACCCAGGTCAGGCTCATGCTATTATTGCCCAGTTCCTCAAGTTGTGATTCTCTAGTCATGGATGGGTTACTGTTCTCGGGAAGTAGGTAAAAGGGTAGAAACTGGGACTGCAACTCTGAACCACTGAATTAAAATCCCATCCAAACTGAGAGCCACTCTTGGTGGGATAACAGACACATTCCAGCAATATTAACATTGTTTGGTCACATCTGGATCCCATGAGCTATTTCAGTTTCTTTAGGGTGGGAACCCATCCCAGATCCTGGGACCCAAAAGGACTTGTCTCAGAGAAGCAAACCAAATTCACCCTTGTGCTATGTCTAGACACAGGTCTTGCCTCCAGGCCTGCGGAAAGGCTAGAGTCCTCAAATTGTCCCTGAAACACCTGCTTCTGCTTTTTCTGACCCGGCTGTGGCATCTGAAATTTGCATTTGTGTTATGTCTTTTCCTGAGTACTAAAATTGTGCCAGTCAGTTATGGGTCTTGTTCCTCAACAAGGGTATACACCAAATTAGTAGGCCTAGGGGCTTTACTTCCAGACTCTTTCATATGTGAGTGCCCCTCTCTCACAGCTCAGATGGGGCTGTCAATCAAAGGGCAGAGTCCTCAAGCACTCTAGTCGTCATATGACCAAAGACAATCAATCACAGGTCTGTTACAGGGTCTTTGTCTCTGGGAAGACAGCATTTTGTCTTCTTCTGAAATGATAACTCTAGATCATTGGGTATCCTCTTTCGGGTTAATATAAAGCTATGGAGTCAACAAGGAGTAAAGCATGACTCCTGTACTCAAAAGGGAGAAACAGATTTTCAAAGAGCAGCAGTGAATACCTAGGTTCAGCCCTGCCTGAAACCAACTACTTCACACCCTTGGATTTCGCTACATCAGTCAGAAACATTCTTCAGACCACAATGAAGCATACGTGAGATGAATATTTTTTGGTTTTTAGTTTCTGCCTGTGCCCAACAGTCCTCTGAGCTGTCTTTCAGCCCCCTCCTTAAGGTTCCCAAGGACTTTAAGAAGTATGGTATGTTTTCTCAACATTTCTCTTGGTCTCCTTGGGTCTGTCTCCCCTCCCCGCCCCCACATACACACACATAATTCCACCAAGGCCTTCTAAAGCATCTGTTTTTCAGCCTTTACTCATTGCACCTACTGTTTTCTCTAAGGGTGGCAAGCTAACAGAAGAAAATGGAGATGCTCTTTCAGATTAATCATTCCCATGGATTTTTCTCTAAAACAAGGATGTGCCAATCATCACCCTTGAGGAGCCCCAGCAGAAGTAGGCTTTTAACAAGGACCTCTGTATTCAATCAAGCTGTTTAGGACTGCATAGTGCAGGCACTTATTCTTTATCCTACATCTTCTCAGTCTCTGGAAAGGAGTTAATAGGGTCAATTAAAATTAATTTCACAAGGCTTTGACTCGTTCACTTTATAAGCATTTCTAACTTTAATTTTTGGTGGCTGATGCTATTTCAAGGGTTCTACTATTCTCAGCCATTACTCTTTTTGTTTTCTTTATGCCTGGGTTTTGGATCCATGACCCAATTAGGAATGATTTTTTTTCATAAGGATTGGCAAGCCACAGTCCATGGGTCAAGTCCAAAAAATTTCATCTTACTTTAGTAAATAGTTTCACTGAAACTCAGCCATATCCATCCATCTAGGTATTCTCCATGACTACTTTTGTATACAGATGCAGAGACTATTCAGCTGCAGTAAAAATAAAATTACCTGGTACTTTCTATGTTTGCTGATCTCTGCTCTAGATCAGGGTTTCTCAATCTCTTTATCAGACACCCACAAAACATCAAGACACCCAGAAAATCTTCATCAGACAGCCACAAAAAACATGGTACCCTGAGGTCAGAAGGAAGTCATATCATGACAAGCCTTTGAAGCAAACTGCTGGGAAAGTCTACCCCAGCCCAAAGCTTCTTAAACATTGTGACCCTTTTTGTGATCTTTCTTAAACCATGTGACCCTTCAACACTTTGTGATCCTTTTTGCCTGAGAATAGCAAAAACAACACGGCCAGAAGCATCTTGGATTCACTGAGTGGTTGATGTTGGATTAATTTTGGTTTGCTGAGTGTTTAGAAAACACTGATATTGCTGATACTTTAGCAGCCCCTACACTGAATTAAATGATCGCTTCTGGGATTGCAATTCATAGATTGAGAAGCCCAGCTCTAGATCTCTCGCAGCATTTACTTGGACACTGAATATGAGAGCTGAGCTTCCCTTGTGAAACGTGGGACCAGTATGTGATCGAAAGCGTGGTTCTGTGGGTTCTGGCTTTAAAGAACTGTGTAACTTTCAATTTTGGCCAAGGTCAGGGTAACTTCTGTTCACAGCTGGTGTTGGGGTAGTGATAATGTCCTGGGGTCTCCTAACTGTCTTGTGAATCTGTCTGTGTGATTTTAGTCAACCTGTAATTCTGTAACAAGATGTTAAAGAGCAGAGAGAGCTTCTCATCAATGGCGGGGCAAATCAGAACCATTTGTGGGTTAAAACTAATGACCAGCACCCCTATACAGCCGTAAGTCCGAGTATGTGACTAGAATGTTAGCTCTCACCATTTTTCTTTGTTGCTTTTTTGGGACACACTGGGAAGTGCTCAGGGCTTACTCCTGGCCTTACACTCAGGGGCCACTCCTGGCAGGTTTGGGGGACCATATGGGGTGCGGGGGATGGAGCGAGGGTCTGCCGTGTGCAAGGCTAGTTTCCTACCTGCTGCACTATTGCTCCAGCTCTCTCATCTCTTACACTTTCCCTTCCAGCATCTTCACAGTGCAACCACTAACACTCATCTTCTGAAAGGAACCCTAGAGGTCAGGATGGTGCTCTCCATGAGGTCACCTCTGTACTCAAACCACACCAGCCGGCACCTTTGAACCACCTGTCCAGATTCTGAGGTCCCACCAATATACTCTTGTTTTTCCTCCTTGTTATGGGCACAACTTCATTGCTGGAGCCACGAGAGGAGTGATCCCCACCCTTCATGTCAACACAGAGAAGCCAGTGTGTTTAAGAACCATTCACCCCCATAGAAAGAATGGAACTGCAAGTTTATTTGAAAGTATAAAAATGACAAAACAGAACCTAACTAAAATCAAAATGCAACCACACATTGCCTTTCCAGTTTACATCAGCTTCAAATACGACACAAAATGTAGTAACCACTGAGTTGTATATTAAAAAAAAAAAAAAACAAAATCCCGTTCATTTCAAAGAAGAGGGAGTTGAGGGGCGGTGATGAGCTCTGGGGTCACAGTGAAGCTATTTTCATGACAACACCAAAGACTTACAGATTTCATTTGGAAACAGAGAGCAGCAACGATGCTGGGATTGGCAAGGTATCAAAAAATATTCTGGTTGGAAGGAGTTTAAAAAATATTCCTGGACACATATTTGCTATCTTGAGTAGAAGAGGAAAAACCCAAAAGAATCCCTGCTGCTTTGGTGTTCTACTTATCTCTTTTAAAAATCAATCATTAAAAAAAAATCAAACCTATAATAACAATTTTCCTGTGTTTGTTTTAAAAAAACATGTTTCTTGGGTTTGCTTTTAAAACAACAACAGTAACAGGCTTCCCTTATCTACCAAAACCATTTGTTTTTCCTAAGAGGCTTGGAAAGAGAAAAGCAATGAGATTAATGCCAACCCAATTAATTAACATTAGAATCCCTACCTCTAAACAACTTTAAGAGCACCAGAAAGGGGGGGCCCACTGGAGGGAGAAATAAAGTCATCCTGACTCACAGGAGATGAAATCATCAGCCAGAGTCTCTCCCACACTTTGGTGGCCATTCTTTAATGGATTATTCTGCCAATAACTCATGCATGGTTTTTAAGAGGGAAAGATGAAAGCAAAGAGTTTCCCTAACTTCAAAAAAAAAAAAAACAAAATCAAGTGCTTAGCTTTCCTGCAACTCCCTTTGTGTCTGACATAGAGAAAGATAAAGTCTACAGAACAGGATCATTGAATCCACTTCATTCCCCCCTCCTGCAGGCTCTATTTGAATCCGCATCAAAGAGGTTGCTGAGTTTTCTCTTCATATGTGGGAAGAAGCCCTCGAATGGGCAAAAGCTGCAGAGAGGGGCGGTACCTGTTTGTGACGCTGCTGCTCCCCATCAGCTGGTGGCTAATATCCCCTGTTCCCCCATTACTTCTGGGGGGATGGGAGCACGGGGGACAGAGGAGGGCCAACACACACAGTGATTGGAAGACCCAGGGAGAGGGCATCCTCCCTGCACCCTCCAAGAATTCGATAAATTATAACTCAAAGTGCAACCACGCATGCGTGCCCAGCAGACAGGCCAGCTGGACGGATGCCCTGTCATCGGCAAGAAGTGCGACCAGGGTGGAATCTTCCTCTTCCATCTTTCTTTGGATATCAGTAAAAGTTGAAAAAAAAAGCTTTTCTATACACATATAAATAACCCCTTAACTAGAAGGGGGGTGAGAGAACAAAACCACACTGTTTCAAATGTATTTCTTAAAGACTTGGGGAGAAGGGCATGGAGTCCGCAAGGCGAATCTGGACTCCGAATGTCGACAGTCCACACTGCTTAGAGAAAGAAACTCACGGGCCGTGAGGAGGGACCTGATGTTCAGTACCTCCTCATCTCATCTTAACCCTAAATTGGGTCCTGGGCTTTGGGCAAGAGTGTGTGGGCAACCCAAGAGTTGGGAGCCCTGGCGGGGAGGTACTGAATCCAGGTCCCATGTGGGTTAGAAACCAGTGTCCTTGAGTCCAAAGGCACAGACTATCAGAGACTTCCGGCTGTGAAGGGAACATAGGAGAGACCCTGGGAAACCTTCTGAATGGGTGAGGCAGACTCGGACGTAGAGACTAAGGGCTGGACTCAATGTGAAGCCAACTCAATGGGGCTTGTATTTTTCCCTATTACTCCCAGAAGTGGGGGCAATCTAGTCCCCAAGGGAAGGGATTGTAGAACCAGAGAACAGGCCCTGGCTTTGAGCAGCCTGTATTTAACAAGTTGAGAACTCATTTCTTATTATGGCCTGGGGTTCCTGTCTCTTCTGGACTGACGCTGCCAGAGAAAGCTCTCCCAGAGAGGATGGGCCGGCTCATTTCTAGTCTCTCCAAGAGTTGTTGGCTGCAGGGATCACAATGACACTGCTAGTTACCAAAGGGGCAGTAACTCAAGATAGAAGTTTTCTTTGGCCGAACTGAAAGCACTGGCGAGACTCATTGCGATGTGGTGTTGGCAGCAGGGCCCAGTCCTTGGCCAACCGTGATGCCTCCGGGTAGGAACCTCTATCCACAGCCCCTATAATGGAACTCGAC
This sequence comes from Sorex fumeus, assembly GCF_029834395.1. NCBI lineage: Eukaryota > Metazoa > Chordata > Mammalia > Eulipotyphla > Soricidae > Sorex > Sorex fumeus. Next base: position 19,192,685 of record NW_026606064.1, read on the forward strand.
AGGACCAATCCCCCAAGAAGCATCCACACAGGTGCAGGAACACTGTCTCTCAAGGGGGACCGAAAGTCCCTTTATCCCATGGCCTGAAAATCCGTGGGCTATTTCCAACGCCAGGTTCCGACGAATGTGTCAAGTCAAGCTGTGGTCCTGGGGGTTCCCGCTGCCGCCGAGATACACGGTTATCAACCAAGGTCAGAAAAGAAAAAAAATACTGGTCGCTCTCTAAAGAACAACTCTGAAATCTGAGGGAGGAGGGGAATAGAGAGATGTCCCCCTGCTCCTCATCGCTCCTTGAGCACCTGGAAGAGTGAGCTTCCCATGAGTGCAGGTGGTCAGCAAGGTACCAAGTCAGAGCAGATGAACCCGTGTGGACACTGTGTGTTCCGGGATGTTATACTTCTTCTTCGGGGCCTGCGCTGAGCACTAAGTCCCTGGGCTCCGTGGCGTCCTCGGCAGGGCTGGGCTGCCTGGGCCTGTGGCCTGGGTCTTCCACACTCAGGAGGCTGCTGGCAGCCTGGGAGCTGGCACTGTCAGCACTCCCTGACCGGGATCGGTAAGGGGGCAGGTCTGCTTGATTCAGGGACTCCGTGTCAGAAGAGTAGGGTGGTGGAGGGAGGTCATACCATGCAGGTCTGCAGAGAGAAAAGACAGGAAGGTTGGGGAGAGAGGGGGACAAGAGTGCGTTAGAGCCAACTGCAGAAGAAGAGGAAGGAGGCGGCTTTCCCTCCCAATCCAAATCAAGCCTGGGAGCTGCAAAAACAGTGACCTGCAACGTACCCCCTCCCCCAATCCCCAGTTCTGTGCCTGGACTGGCTGGGGCTGACTGGATGGTGATTAAGCCTCTGGGTGAATGCAGTGTGGGGGTGCCATGCTTCAGTCAGAAGCCACAGGGGCTGAGAGACAGGGCAGGGGTTTTGATGGAGCCTCTGACATTTCACAGAATTTGGGGGTTCTTCCAGAAAGCTCACTGGTCACAGAAATCAGAAAAGACATTTCATTTATTGGTTTTCCTCCGAAGGCTGAGTCAGGTGTCATGCCTCCAACATCCTGTGGGCAGTGGGGTGGAAACTGAGGCAAGGTCTGTGATTTGCCAAGGATCACATATCATGAGAAAATATTTGATGGCACTAGAAGGATAGAACTTGGATCAGACATGTGCCAGGCATGTTCCTTAACCCCCACACCATGTCTCCAATCCTGCAGACTCAGCAGTTTAACTCCACACCAAATGCCCCAATGAAAAGCCAAAAGGAGTGGGTAAGGTTCTGCACCCACTCCTAACATCTCTGTGAGGAGAGCCTGGGCCACTGCCCTGGAAGTTCCCTGCTAGGAGGGAAAAGAAAGGTTGAACATTTGGAGACTAGTCTATCCTGCAAAATGCCACCTTCCCCTCAAGGTGTGGCATCCCCCTGGAAGATGTGTCTGAAAGTGGGTAAAGGACCAAACACGATGGACTCTCAGTATCTGTATCGCAAACCATGATGGCCAAATGGAGGAGGGAGAGTGAGAATGAGAGTGAGAGTGAGAGGGAGAGAGGGAGGGAGGGAGAGAGAGAACGAGAGAGAGAGAGAGAGAGAGAGAGAGAGAGAGATCTGAAAGTGAGTAAAGGACCAAACACGATGGTCTCTCAGTATCTGTATTGCAAACCACGATGGCCAAATGGAGGGAGGGAGGGAGAGGGAGGGGGGATAAAGAGAGACAGCGAGAGAGATACAGAGAGAGAAAGAGAGAGAGAAAGAGAAAGAGAGAAAGCACCTGCCATACACAGAGGCAGGGGCAGGCAGGCTGGAGGTCAACTAGGGCCACTGGTGGTGGGAAATGTACACTGGTGGAGGGATGGGTGTTGAAACACTTGTATGACTGAAACCAGATCACAAAAGCTTTGTAACTGTATCTCACAACAATCAATTAACAAATAAAGTAAAATGAAAAATTAAAACCCCTCTGTGAACTGGGGCCCATTCCCTAACACCAACCCCCAACCCCCCCGCCCCCCTCACCCCAAGCTTCACACACCTTTGATCTAGCAGGGCCTCCGAGTAGGAGGGTGGGGAGCCCACCTCCGAGGCATTCTGCTCGGCCTGGCTGGCCACGTACTGGATGCCGTTGTTGACGTTGTAGGTGACGTTGCAGTGGTGGGGGTGGTCCAGGACCACCAGGCGGGAGAGCAGCACCGGGTGCTGCAGCCGGTGCACAGGCAGGGTCATGAGGTTGTTCCGCTTCCGCTGGTGGTGCAGGACCAGCGCCAGTAGCGCCACCACCAGCACAAAGATGACGGAGCTGCCGATGATGGCGTACGTGATGCTGGGGTAGTATACCAGCTGGTTCTCCGAAGTCACAAACACCTGCCCGCTGCCTGGCTCTGTGGAACAGAGAAGAAAGGAGAGAGGGTGACCCACAGTGCTCATCCTTTGGGTTCCCAGCTGGTGTGTGGACGAACCCAAGGGGTGGAGGCATACATGAGAGTTATCTGACCCCACCAATGCGACAATCTGCAGGTCCCTCCAAACCTGTGTGCCAAGCCAAAAAGAGAAATAAAGGACCCCGTGTCCATGCACAATGACATTTACATGAAATGTCCTGCAAAGGCAAAGGCATGGAGGCAGTATACCAATTAATGGGTGCTGGGGGTGACAAGGGACATCCACTGGTAACACACATGTCTGGGGGTGCATTTAGAACCGGCATGGCAACATAAATTTAATCACATTTACTAAATTCATCGAATTCCGCCCGCACGGAAGAGCCTGGCAAGCTATCCGCTGTGTATTCGATATGCCAAAACCAGTAACTACAACTGGTCTCATTCACCTGACCCTGAAGGCTTCACCGACATGGCAGCACTGAGAAGGATGAGAAAGGAGAGGCCGACAAAATCTCAAGGCCGACCTAGGCTGCCACAACGAAGGAAGACAAAAATGATCGTCTGTACTTTCAATGCACGTACGCTAGCATCAGATGCATCCATCGAGGACCTGATGGTACAAGCGCGAATGATCAAGTACGACATCATTGGTCTGACCGAGACAAGAAGACACGAATCTCACCATGCCGTTTTCGACACTGGAGAAGAATTGTTCCTCGGAACATGCGATAAAAGAGGTGTTGGAGGCGTCGGTGTCCTTGTCAACACAAACTTGGCCAAGAGCATTGATTCATTTGAATGCCTAACAACCCGAATCGGACGTTTACATTTGAATAGATGTGGCTCACTGCCTGCAGTTTCTATCTTCGTTGTCTACGCACCAACATCTCATTATGATGAAAGAGAAATCGAGAAGTTCTACATGGAGCTAGAGAAGTTCTATAAAGAAGACCACACCTTCTACAAGATCATTGTGGGTGATTTTAATGCCAAGATAGGACCGAGAAGATCAGCTGAAGAACTTCACATCGGAACCCATGGCCTAGAATGGAACGAACAGGGTGAGAGACTGTCTGAGTTCATCATGTCGACCAAGACCATTCATGGTAACTCACAGTTCCAGAAGGCAGAATCTAAACGATGGACATGGGAGTCTCCCGGTGGACGATTCCACAACGAAATAGACCACATCATATTCAATCGACGGTTTTGCCTGACTGATGTCGCTGTTGTCCCAAAATTTCGAACGGGATCGGACCACCGTCTCCTTCGTGCAAAATTCTACTTCACAGAGCGGGGGGAAAGGGCTGCAAAGTTCAAAAAGAGAACTCCCAGAACGACCACCAACTGGGAACTCTTTGGTACTATTGCGGCAACATGGGAAGATGCCATTGTTGACAACATTGACGAGGAATACGATCGACTGGTTCAGCACCTCCATGAATGTGCGAGGAACGCCAAGAGAGAGATAGCCACAAAAAGTCGCCTATCTTCGAAAACTCTTGAGCTAATTCGCCAGCGTGGTTTGGCGCATGCCTCAGGCAACCGCAAGCTAACGTCCGAGCTTGCAAAGCAGTGCAGAGATGCGATCAAGGAAGACCTCAAAGAGAGAAGAGCAGAAGTACTGGTAGATGCGGCAGAAGCCGGGAAAAGTATTCGTAACGCCCGCCTGTCCTTCGCCAACTATAAGACCAAGATGACTGCCCTCCGACGTCCTGATGGATCCATCACATCCTCCAGAACGGCAATGGAGAAGATTATCCATGACTTCTACTCAAATCTCTTCGATAGCCATGTCCACTTGCCGACATACCAAATTCCACAGGATGGGTATGTCGTTCCCAACGTTCTCCCTTCCGAAATCCGACACGCCATTTCGTCAGTAAAGAAGCAAACAGCACCCGGCCCAGACAAGGTCAGACCTGAACACCTGAAGAACCTGCCGTCAGTACTCATCAATACACTGGCTCGGCTCTTCACTCGCTACCTGTCTGAATGCAAGGTTCCATCTCAATGGAAAACCAGCAGGACCGTACTACTGTTCAAGAAGGGAGACATCCATGACATTGGCAACTATCGCCCGATCTGCCTATTGTCTGTCATCTACAAGTTGTTCACTCGAGTCATCCTGAATAGGATTGGCAGAACACTAGATGAAGGACAACCATGTGAGCAAGCAGGGTTCCGCAAAGGATTCAGCACCATCGACCATATCCACACGATAACCAAACTCATTGAGGTTTCTCGGGAGTTCAAGATGCCGCTCTGCTTAACGTTCATTGATTTAAAGAAGGCCTTTGATTCTGTTGAGACGGAAGCGGTCATTGAAGCCCTAGCCAATCAGGGCATTCAAGCCCAATACATCAGGATCCTCCGTGAGCTGTATTGCGGATTCACTACCAGGATCTCACCATTCTACAAAGAAGTGATCGTTGATGTCAAGAGAGGGGTGCGGCAGGGTGATACCATTTCACCAAAACTCTTCAGTGCCACCCTCGAGAACATCATGCGACGACTGGAATGGGAAGGAATGGGAGTGAAGATAGATGGTAGGCAACTACACCACCTCCGCTTTGCTGATGACATTGTTTTAATAACACCAAACATCAGCCAAGCGGCACAAATGCTGGCCGACTTTGACCGTGAGTGTGGAAAGGTAGGACTACAGCTGAATCTTACGAAGACAATGTTTATGAGAAACAGCCTTGTTCCTGACGCCCCATTCGCTCTCAATGGAACGACCATCTCCGAATGCAACAGCTATGTGTACCTAGGTCGAGAGGTCAACATGACAAATGACCTGGCACCCGAGCTGCGCAGGAGGAAGAGAGCGGCTTGGAACGCCTTCAAGAACGTCGAAGAAATAGCTAAGAGGACGAAGAACCTCCGGCTCCGGGCACATCTCTTTGATTCCACTGTTCTTCCTGCATTAACATATGCCTCAGAGACCTGGGCCCTACGCAAACAAGATGAGAACGCCATTCAGGTCTCCCAAAGAAGAATAGAAAGAGCTATGCTTGGAATATCACGTTTCACTCAAATGAGAGAACGAATCCGGAGTTCTGACATCCGTCGACGATCAAGGATCAGGGACGCTGTCTCATTTGCCAAGGTGTCGAAAATCAGATGGGCTGGTCACGTAATGAGATTTAAAGACGACCGTTGGACTAGAGCTGTTACTGATTGGATTCCACGGGATGTCAAGAGACCGCGTGGCCGCCCACCTACCAGATGGTCAGACTTCTTTGTCAAGGTCATGAACGATCGGTTTGAGGCCCTCCATGTTCCCGGAGCGAAGAGATGCCATTGGGCTACACTAGCACGCGACAGGGACAAATGGAGACGTTACTGGCGCCCGCTCGAGCAAATCGACGACTAACGGGAAGTTAAGTGACTTAAGTGATTAAGTGACTAAATTCATGGATGCTAACTGCAAACAGGTAAATTCTATGTTACATAAATGGTATCCCCAAATAGTAGCTTTAAAACAGTCATGAGAAAACCTAATCCCCAGTGAATAATTCTTGTGGCAGAAATCATTTTTCCAAGTGAAACTTAGGTAAGGTAAAAGGTAAAGGCCCTCCCGTTGATCGTCGATTTGCTCGAGCGGGCCCAGTAACGTCTCCATTGGAGACTTTGTTGTTACTGTGTCTGGCATATCGAATACTCTCGGTAGCTTGCCAGGCTCTCCGAGAGGGGCGGAGGAATCGAACTCAGGTCGGCCATGTTGGCCGCTTGTAAGGCGAACGCCCTACCGCTGTGCTATCGCTCCAACTTATAACAGAATAAATCATCTAGGTGGGTGTGAAATTCCACATGTCTGCAGAGGACTGAGTCAATGACAAGCCCCAAGCCATACCTCCTAGAGATCCTACAAAGTCGGGGCTCCGGGCACAGAGATGGGAGCAGAAGCCAGTCCAAATGTAGACCTTAGCACAGCAGTAGGGCATTTGCCTTGCGTGCAGCTGGCCTGGCCAAGCCGAGTTCGGTTTCTTCGCCCCTCTCGGAGAGCCCGACAAGCTACCGAGAGTATCTCGCCCTCACGGCAAAGCCTGGCAAGCTACCTGTGACGTATTCAGTATGCCAAACACAGCAACAACAAGTCTCACGATGGAGATGTTACTGGGCTCGCTCGAGCAAATCGATGAACAACAGGAGGACAGTGACAGTGCCCTTTGGAAAACGATCTACTTCTCTGGGCTGCAAGTCTTCACTGTAGATGAAGAGCGTCATCCTCACCTCTCTGGGCTTCGTGAACAAGCAAGGCACGAATAAACAGAAAGCATTTAAATCAGGGTGTCTTAAATGTCTTGCACTTGCCACCCCTCTTTACCTGAGAAATTGTTTTTACAGCCCTGGGTATCTAAGTATATGTATCTAGGCACATACAACAGGCATACAAATCAAACACTTACTGGTCACAGATCATAAAGACATTTTTGAGGTTTTTCTGTCACTCCCCCATTCGGGGATGTGATCCATCGGGAAGCCTCAGCTGTCTCGGGACACAGCAGGGATGGTGCTAAGTGGTCCCAGCAGCCAGCTCCCTGTGTAACTGACAGAGCAAGACAAGCTCTGCAGGGAAACTGCAAAGCACAACAGACCCAAGCAAGGGTCTGCACTCAGCTATTGCCAGTCCTTTTCATTTTTGACTGGGGCCAAATGCAGAGGTCACATAAAAGGAAGCATTTGAACCATTGACATGAATGGTTCGTGGGAGGTAGGGGGTGGGGCATTAAGGCGATTCATCATATGGTGCATCCATCCTTGACCTCCATCTGCAAAACTTTGCACCATGCCTGTGATTAGCATTTCCATTGCTTGCACCACTTCTGGAGCGGCGTTGGGGCTTGGGGAAGCCCCCCTTTTGGGAAGCCAGTGTTGGGTAAAGGATGCAAGTTGCTCCTCACCAGCAAGATTCAATCCTCCAAAAAAAAAAGGGGGGGGGCAGGGAATGGGTCTTCACATGAATAACAACAGGTCCTAGGTCCTTAAACTCCGATTTTCGTGGAACCACGTGCAGTTTTAAAAAGGCCAGCGGGAGCTCTTGGAAATGGATGGAATGTCTGCCACCGCCGCTGTGAACCAACTCACTTAAGACTTGGAAAGCAGGCGCGCTCCAGGTCTGCCGGCGTTGGCAGGCGCGCCGCGGCCATCACACTCGCTGCAGAAATTATGATGTTCCATAACTCAGGGGCGCCTGATCTCGTCCTTGCTCTGTGTGTAAAATGTCATCTTGTAATAATTCATTAACTAGATTCACTTTTCTTAAGAGCTTAATGAGCCTGCCGGCCAAACTGCTAATATCGGAGTTGCCTGGGACCCGAGATCCAAGTGCATAATCCATGGATAATGAAGTTTCCATTTATTCTGGCTGTCCCTCAAGCAAATGCCCTTATGCTCCACTGTCAAACAGCTTGCGTTCCTGTCCTGTAGCGACTGCTGCTCCTGCATTAATTCCAGACAATCTGGTGACTACCCTGAGAGCACCGTGCTTCTGGAACTGCCAGAAGCTCCCGTTGTCTTTTTGCCTGACTCTGGCAGGAAATGGGTGGGGGTGGGGGTGGGGTGGGGGCGAGATTCTTCTTCAGGTCATCCCAGATTTTGCACAGGGATCCCAGCAGCTTCCTAGCAGATGGCAGCACTCTGACTGCAGAAAAGGAACCTCTTTCTCCTTCACACACAGGCATTCTGGGCTGGCATGGGGAAGGAAGCAGCTAACTTCTGTCCTGATGTTCCTTCGCTTGGAAGTGACTTATCTCCTCCAGATGCAAACTAATTTTTTTTTTGTTTTTTTCTTTTTTGCTTTTTGGGTCACACCCAGTGGTGCTCAGGGGTTATTCCTGGCTCTGCACTCAGGAATCACTCCTGGCGGTTCTGGGAGGACAATATGGGACTATATGGGATGGCAGGGATTGAACCCAGGTCGGCTGCATGCAAGACAAACACCCTGCGTGCTGTACTACCACTCCGGCCCCGCAAGCTGAATTTTGGACAGGATGACTTTTTGTTTGTTTTGTGAGGCCACATCTGGTTGTACTCAGGCCTTATTCCTGGCTCTGTGCTCAGGGATCACTACTGGCAGTGCCTGGGGATCGAACCTAAGTATCAGGCATTGTTGCACTGTCCTCCCGTTGTTGTTCATTGATTTTGCTCCAGCAGGCACCAGTAACAGCTCACAACAAATTGTGAGACTTGCTGTGACTGTGTCTGGCATACCGAATACATCACGGGTAGCTTGCCAGGCTTTGCCGTGTGGGCGAGATACTCTCGGTAGCTTGCCGGACTCTCCAAGAGGGGCGGAGGAATCAAACTTGGGTGGGCTGCATGCAAGGCAAACACCCTACCTGCTGTGCTATCGCTCCAGCCCATAAGGCAGAGCTTTTTTTTTTTTTTAAATTTTTTTATTAGTGAATCACCATGGGGCACAGTTACAAACTTATGAACTTTTGTGTTTGCATTACAGTCATACAATGATCGTTTACCCATCCCTCCACCAGTACCCATTCTCCCCCATCAATTTTCCCAGCATCCCTCCCACCACCCCCACCCCATCCCCCACTACCCCATCCCGCTTCAGCGGCAGGGCATTCCCTTTTATTCTCTCTTAAGGCAGAGTTCTTGCCCAGGCTGTATGATCACTCTGGAGGCCCCAGGAGACTAGTCTGCAACTATCAGATTGACAAAGCAAAGTCTTATTTCACATTTCACTGGCTGGGGGTGGGGAGTAGGGGAAACAGGCAGAATTCTGGTGCTTTGCTGGAGGGAATGTGGTTGCTATATGCAGGCTATGAGATTCACTATATATCCTCGTTAAAAATGTGCAGAGCTTTGAGCCAGCTATATCTCTCCTAACAATCCCTGAGAAATTAGATGAAAGGGGTCAACTGTAAGGTGATAGACAGAACCTGGCTTTGGGGGGAGGCGCACATCAGGTATTATATATACAGATGTTGATTTATAACCTGTACACCTGAGCCTGTATAATCAAACAACATTATTGCATTTTTAAAAAGGCATTTATCATCGTCACACAAATGAGAGAACTTTTTTTTTTCAACGATCATATTTGCCTACTAACTCTCTTCCTCCTTCCCTTCTGGCAACATCAATTTTGTTCTTATTAAAAATAACTTTTAAACAGAAGTATTCACTGAAGCATTACTCATTATTGCAACAAATATCACAAACTAAGTATCTATTAGTTGCAGTCTGGCTAATTAGATGATGGTGTATCCCTACAATAGTACACTTACTTAACAAAAATTAGGCAGATGGTGCAAACCGAAACCTGTGAGAGGTAAATAGAAAGTTCTATAGAAAATGGATAAAATCATCTCTAGCAAGACACAACCGGTAATGCTGGTAGTTCCTGGGGAAAGACAGAGAATTTAAGAGACTTGTTTTTCTTTTTTGTTTTTTCCTCCCAAAGAGGAATCTAAAGAGCTATGCTTGGAATATTACGTTTCAGGGCCCGCTCGAGCAAATCGATGATCAACGGGAGGGCCTTTACTTACTTACTTACAAGTGAGAGAAGGAATTTGGAGTTCCGACCTCCACTGATGATCGAGAATCAGGGACACTGTCTCATTTGCCAAGGCGTTGAAAATCAGAAGGGCTGGACATGTAATGCGATTTAGAGATGACCCTGGACTAGAGCTGTTACCGACTGGATTCCACAGGACATCAAAAAAACGCATGGTCACCCACTTATGAGATGGTCAGACTTCTTTATCAAAACCCTGAATGAATGGCTTTAGGCTCTTTGTGTTCCTGGAGCAAGCAGACACCACTGGGCTACACTAGCATGCAACAGGGATGAATGGAGACATGACTGGCACCTGCTCGAGCAAATCAATGAGCAACAGGATAAGAAGTGATACAAGTGATTTGTTTTTTGGCCACACCCAGTAGTGCTGAAGGCTTAGTCCTGACTCTGTGCTCAGGGATGACTCCTGGCGGAGCTCAGGGGACAATATGGGATATCAGGGGCTGAACTAGAATAAAGCAAGTGTTTTATCTGCTGAACTCTATCTCCAGCCCCATTTTTCATTGTTTACATTTTCCTGCCTTATACCACTTGCACTGTATCCCTGATGGGTAGTTACAGGTGGGGCTGGGGAGATGCTCAATGGGCTAGAGTGTGTGCTTTGCATGCAGGTGCCCCAGTTTTGATTTGAGCACTGCATGGTTCCCCAAGCAATGCTGGGAGCTACCACCAAGCACTGCCAGGTGTTTTCTCAAAACAAAGTAAACCAAGAAAAAGATAGATAGGTGTGTCCCCCACTGTAGAGGTATATGTGTCTCTGCAGTGCCAGGAAGACAGTTCCTTTTTCTTTACTGCTTTCCTCCTTCTCACCCATGTGATATATGGCAGACAGTTCTTTGTGACGCCTGGCCCCGTTGTCGAGACTCCTTTGTGAACAATCACCGAGGACAGCTCCAAAGCTACTAAGCCTGACCTCTAGAGCCCAGAATTCCTGAACATTCTAGGATGTTCAAGATTCCTTCAAATCGCCTATCATTCACCTGAATCAACTCCTGCGTGCCTTTTGCATGAAAATGATTTTTCAGTTGACTTTTCTCTAACGTATTTATCTTTAAGTCAGGTTTGCTGAGGGATTTTATTCCCTATAACATCTGCCCCTTTAGAAAGCCTACTCAGATGAGATTTTTTGACTTATTCATTTGGGGGCCACACCTAGCAGTGCTCAGGGACCACTCCAGGAGCACTGTTTGGGGGTTGCTCCTGGTGGTGCTTGGCGGGGGGTGGAATATGTGGTGCAGGTACATATTTCTGAGGATGAGTGTAAAGTGCATCCTCCAAGTCCATTGGGCAATGCCTTTAGGTGAGTTACGACAACATGAAGACACTTCAGCCACACCTTTGTATTCCTTTCCAGAGCTCGCCCTGTGCTCCCTCATAGTCCCTCTCTTTTCTCTCTCACAGAAACCTCAAGTCTGTGATGAAGACAACACAGTCACTTCAAACAGGAAGTCACGTTAAGTGAACACATACAGAGCTTGCACCCGGCAGAGGCATCTAGTGTGTTCTTCCACACTTCTGTCAGAATTTGCTCTTCAGTCCTTTTGACTGCTGAGTTGTTGTCCATGGTGGGAAAGGACCACACAGCTGGGTCATTTGGTTATCAGTCAAGGGAGGAAATGGGCTTATTTCTGGTTCCTGGAATGTATAGTTTTGTGTTTTCAACAAGGTATTTTTCTGGGGGAAAGGAGGCTGCCCCCTAAGGAAGAATATATTTAGCTTCATAAGAATAGGTCAAGATGCTCTTCAAGGTAGATGTTTTAGGCTTGCCCAGTGGTTCTGAGTCTTCACCAGCACTTAATGTGACTCATCTCTCAAATAGGAGCAAGGCAAATGACTCATCTCTCAAATGTCAACAAGGCAAATAGTGCACAGTTGCCTAATGCTATTTCCCAGAGGCAAATGACCTTGAGCATCTGTCTTCTTTGGGGAAAAGCCTATCTATTTGTTTGGGATCACACCTGGCAGCCCCAGCTCCTTATCCACTGTATTACTTCTCCAGTTCCTCATGCCCAATTCCACATAGGACTGGTGATGTTTACTGGGTAGGGAGTAACTCAAAAGATCTGCAGTAAGTCTTTTAAATGTACATTTCTTTCCAGCAATGTGTACTGGACATGTTTTCTCCCACTCTGTGGTTTGTCTCTTTGATGACTTTACAAGGTCCTTTAGAAGACTTTTTTTTAAATGAAGCCTATTGTGTTAATTTTTCCTATGTTTTTTGTTTTTGTATTCTATCCAAGAAATCTCTGCCTACAAGACATTTCACAGCAGCAGCTCTTACATTTTCATCTATGATTCACCAAAAGTTAATTTTTGTTTATGGTACAAGGTGAAGTTCAAGCTTCATTTTCCTCCCTACTTTTGGATATCTAATTGTTCTAGCTACATTTGTTGAAAAGCCTGTCTTTTTCTATTACCTTGGCACCTTGGTTGAAAACCAATTGACCATACAAGTCTGGATCTATTTCTAAACTCTATATTCATTTGATTGAGCTATAAACCAATCTTAATGCCAACAAGTGTGTTGATAATTGTAGCTTTATAGTGAGTCTCAAAATTATTGTGAATCCTGGATGCTTTCTTTTCTTCTAAATTAAACTTTATTTCTGATTACAAAAATTCACTAAAATAAATTCACTAAAATATAGCAATATTTAAGGCAGAAGAAAAAAAAACCTGTCCTCTCTCATAAAACTACTAGAAAAAAAAGTCCTACAGTTAACAATTTTGCTCAGGTCATGGGGTTGGAGATTTCTGTTAAGGGCCAGATAATAAATATTTTATGCTTCACGGGTCAGTTTCAGTGGCAACTACTCAACTCTGCCTCTGCAGCACACAATTATTCACAGATAATATGTCAAGGAATGAGTATTGTTGTATCCTAATTAGACTTTAATTACCTCCACAGGCGGCGGGTCAGATTTGTCCCACTGGCTAGAGATAGTGACAGTGTAGTACAGATGCATCAAAATTATTGTCTTTTTGTGCACAAATATACGTACAATTGCCCACTTTCTTTCTTTCTCTATCTCTCCCTTACACACATAACCTTTCCTTCTGACTATTATTTCTGCATAGCCACTTTCTGCACACCTTTGCTAAAGAGTACTGAATAACACAGAAACATCATCTACACTCCTATGTTCACTGCAGCACTCGTCACAAAGAGCCACAGTCTGGAAACAACCAAAGTACCTGAGAGCAGAGGAGTGGATAAAGAAACTATGGTACATCTACACAATGGAGTACTACACAGCTGATAAGAAAAATGAAGTCATGAAATCTGCTTACAAATGGGAGGACATGGAGAGTATCATGGAATGAGTCAGAAGGAGAGGGGGCAGAAATAGAATGTTTACACTCATCTGCAGATGATAATACACAGTATGACATAATACCTAAAGGTAGTAGAAATAAGGGCCAGGAAGTCTGATCCAGGATAGGAAGCTGTATACAAACAGTGGGGGAGTGGAGTTAGGTCAGAGAAGAGACCACTATGACAATGGTAGTTGGAAATGATCACTCTGGACAAGAACTGTGTGCTGAAAGGAGGTAAAGCAATATACATGATACCCTTTCAGTAACAATACAGCAAATCAGTGCCTAAAATGAAAATAAGGGGTGGGGGGAGGAGAGGGAGAGAGATAGAGGGGATGAGAGAGGTGGGGGGAGACAGAGAGAGAGAGAGAGAGAGAGAGAGAGAGAGAGAGAGAGAGAGAGAGAGAGAGAGAGAGAGAATGTACCTGCTATACATAGAGGAGGGGAGGGGTTTGGGAAGGGGGTGTGGACATTGGTGGTGGGAAAGATGGTGAAGGGATGGGTGTTGAATCATAGTATGAGTGAAGACAAATTATGAACAGCTTTGTAAATGTGTCTTACACAATGATTCAATTAAAAAATTTTCAAAAAAAATGTGTTCCCATACAACCTCCTCAGGCAGGGTCATTACTGTAGGAAGAAACACACTGAGAAAGATGCCAACGGTAACATTCAAGCAGAAGAGTGAAGACTGGACTGTTTCAGTGCGTGATCCCACTTCCTCCTTACTTGCCAAGAGGGAAACAGAAGCCCAGAGCGGTGAAGAGTCTTACTGAAGGTCACACAGCAAGTGAAGGGCACCACTCAGCTCTGTGCCCCTGAATGGGAAGCCAGGAACAATACCCAACATAAAAAGTCATGCTCTTCCCTCTTCCCTTGTCCGGATTTCCTCTCTGTCCCCCCCCCCCCCCCGCCCCTTCCTACGTTAGCAGTGGGGATCCCTCCTCTAGTAATTCCTATGTTAAGTCTCCATCTTGGATTGACATACTCTGAAGTGCCATTTCTGTGAGCTGGCAAGAAGAATTTCATGAAAAAGGGGATTGAGCTCACACAGGTATTGAGAAAAACTGGATTCAACAAAGCAAATCTCTTAGCTGTCCAGGCAGTAGGATCTGCAACTGATCCTTGGCATGTCTCAACTGGGTAACGGAGGACAAGTTCCTTTCCCTCTCTGTGCTTCGGAATCCTCATCTGAGAAATGAGCAGCAGAACTCATCTCACAGCATGTTATTCTTCTTCCTTTAAATTTTGGGTGTTCATACCTGGCAGTGCTCAGGGGCTGCTCAGGGGACCGTGTGGTGCTAGGGATGGAACCTGGGTCCCCTGAAAGCAAAGCATGTGCTCCAGTCCCTTTCATCATTTCCTGGCACCACCATAAGGACTAACGAGTGTTCACTAGTCTGGCCACCATGGTGCTCCTAAGGAGAGCTGGATGGTGAGACAGCACCCACATCCTGTCCCACAGAGGCGACTGTCCAGTCTGGGAGCTGCCATGCCCAAGCTCATCCCTGACCTCTGGGCATATTATATAGCATGCTGGAGGCAGCTCTGGAGTTGAGGCTGCCAATGTTGAGACAGGAAAGTGAGGAGTGCGTGCCACAGTGCTCAGCTTCCAGCCTGCCCTGTTATTCAGCCGCTCCCGAGTGTGAAATGAGAGATGCCGTGCAGAGAGCTGCCTGGCACCCGGGTACCACAGGAGAACAAGCGCTCCAGGTCAAATACATGAGAAACCCAGGCCCTCCCCTCCCTGCTCTCTGGGCCCGAGGCTCGCCGGCCTGACTGCTGACTGCACAGTCGCCCGACATCTGCCTGTTAAGCTGGTGACTCGGGAAGTGCTGAGTGCGTGCGCCTGGAGCTTGGGAGTGCAGAAAACTTCCTGAATAATTTAAAGAAAGAGGGCTGATAACAGAAGCATTACAAGTGGGGCTCTCCAGGGGGACTTTTATTGACCGTGAACACATTAGCAGCTTCGGGAGATTCCAGAAAAATCCGAACACAACCACAGGAAGGACTTTTGCACACACCAGGGACAATGAGAGCACCCCATGGACGCTACAGAGACGGGCACCAGGCGTAGCTGGGCACCCCCAGGACAGTTCCTTCCCTGTATCTGCCAGCTCACAGAAATCGCACTTCAGGATATACTGATCAAAGGGAGATGGAGACTTACACTGGAATTACTGGAGGAGGGACTCCACTGCAAAAGTGGGAAATGTGTGTGTGTGTGTGTGTGTGTGTGTGTGTGTGTGTGTGTGTGTGTGTGTCGGGGGAGACAGAGAGGAAATCTGGGCAAGGGAAGAGGGGAGAGCATGACTCCTTAAAGTGGGTGATGTCGTACAAGTGAACATATTCCTGGACTGCGCAGCCACATCTTTACCCATTCTCCGTAGTACCACACCACATTTGATGGGGTTCAAATAGTAGGCAACACATCACAGAAAAAAAAAATATATAGCACAGCGGGTAGGGTGTTTGCCTTACAAGCGGCCAACATGGCCGACCCGAGTTCGATTCCTTCGCCCCTCTCGGAGAGCCCGGCAAGCTACCGAGAGTATTCGATATGCCAGACACAGTAACAACAAAGTCTCCAATGGAGACGTTACTGGGCCCGCTCGAGCAAATCGACAACCAACGGGAGGGCCTTTACCTTTTTTACCTTTACTTATATTTATATTACTTTGGTTGTGCTTTGGGACAGGGATTGGAGCTTGGAACAGAAACATTCCAAATTTGGTGGTGGGAAGGTGTAATGGTGGTGGAATTGGTGGTGTAAATATTAAATGTAATCAAATATTGTGCTAAATAAAAAATAAAATAAAAATAATTAAAATAAAAAAATTTAAAAATATATCATAAAGTGGGTGATGTTCCTGGCTTCCCATTCAGGGGCACAGAGTCCAGTGGTGCCCTTCACTTGCTGTGTGACCTTCAGCATGACTCTTCACCACTCTGGGCTTCAGTTTCCCTCTTGGCAAATAAGGAGGAAGTGGGATCATGCAAGAGGTCTAATCTTCACTCCTCTGCTTGAGTGTTACCCTCATCATCTTCCTCTGTGTAGTTCTTCCTGCAGTCAAGACTCTGCCTGAGGAGGTTGAGCGGGAACACATGTCACCTGAGCCACCACCGTCCAGGAAAGCTCTGCAGGGCCCTTGCCGTGCCAACCAGGTTACACTGGGCCCCAGTAAGACTCCAAGGAAGGGGGAACACCTCTTCGGGAAGGGTACAGGAAAGCAAGCAGAGGCTTACAAGCACCACAACCAAGGGTGTGAGACCTCGAGCCACGGCAACAGCAATGACAATGACAAGGAAGGGGATAAACTAAAAGATAACAGGAGTTGAATCTGGTTCTGGGCAGGCCTCTGCACACAGTCCAGCCGGACCCGGTGCCCAAGTCTCATGCTGCCCACCAAGGCTTCCTCCACCCTGTACCACAGTGCTGCCGGGTTATCTCTGAAAGCCGTATTCGAGCTCCAAACTGTCCCAGCAGCATCCCAAGGACTTGATTTGTGGGGTTGCAGCAATAGCACAGAGGGTAGGGCGTTTGCCTTGCAAGTGGCTGACCTGGGTTCGATTCCCAGCATCCTATATGGTCCCCCGAGCACCGCCAGGAGTGATTCCTGAGTGTATGAGCTAGGAGTAATCCCTGTGTGTGACCCAAATCGGTTTGTACGGAGCCCCCCCCCCCCCCCAGGGCATCCAGGGCTAGAGAAATCTTGCCCCCATTGCCCCTGGCTACCACCCCTGCACTTCCTCTGCAGCAGACCCACTACCTCCTCCCTTGGCACTGGGCCCAGCACATATCTGGTTCCACTTGGTCTTTGAGCACTGCTAGGGAAGGCCCTCGAGGTACCCCAGAATCACCGGTGCAACCCTTGACCTCCAGAGCACTGCTGAGAGCCCCCTGGGCCAGGCAGAAATGAAACAAAAGAAACAAAACAACTAACTCCTAGACTTGGTGACAAAGTTGATGAGGCTGCCAGAGGGAAGAGGGTGGAGGAAGGAGGAGGAGAGGGGTATGGGGGGGTGTGTGGCGTGGGTGGATCTGGAACTCGGGAGTGGTGGCAATTATACATAAAATACAGGAAAGTGGTGGAAAGCTACAGGGAGGAAAAGCTAAGAGAACACAGAGAAATGAAACACAGGCCCACATGAGTGCTCAAAGCAGAGAAGGGAAATGCACTCCCCTCCCCCCATAGGGAGATCAGCTGGGGCTTTGGGGGGTGTTCAGAGAACTGAGGGGCATGCTCATTTTTCCATGGTCAGACACATGCTGGATGGAGCAGTGCTGGGGATTCGGGGACCCACTGGCCCAGACCTACCCTGGGATAAAGTCGGGCGGTGGGTGAGGCCCTGGGATCTGGAGTGCCTCCCTCCCCCCAGAGTCCCCACACTGCAGCTGAGGCTACCTGTTCAGAGGACACCATGCAGGGACCATCGTGTTTTTGAGGGGGTGGGATCACACCTGATGGTGCTCAGTGGGACCACCGGGAGTGCTGGGGATTGGAATCAAGTGCAGCTCATGTCAGGCAAGAATCCTGGCTCTGGAACAGTGTAAACCACACTGTAACGCTGTGGGCGCAAGACTTTCTGTTTATGAGAAACAAAACAAAGCAAAGCCAACTTGGGGTCAGGGGCGAGGGCTTTAATCCCGCTGAGGATCCCTATTCCAAGCACATCTCCTGTCCCAATTTAGACGTGGCCTGACAAAGTTTAATTTAAAGGGCACACCGGCAAAATGACTGAATCAAGAGAGAACGAGGAAAACTCCGTCGAACTGTTACCATAGCAACCCCAAGTTTCTAAAATTAACCAAAAGGATGGTGATGGGAAATGTAGGGGCCGGCCTGTCCAGCATCAGAGGGACCTGGGCTGAAAGCCATCCTGGCCCCCGCCTGGCCAGAGGGAGCCATGGAGGGAAGGATGACTCTGGGGTGGTCTGAGCCAGCAGTTGGAGTGCTAAGATGCAATTCAGAGAGAGAGAGAGAGAGAGAGAGAGAGAGAGAGAGAGAGAGAAGGGCGATATCGGAGATGAAGAAGTCCTAGAACTAATGCTGGGGTGGGGGGAGGCAGACAGTGCCCTGGGAATTCTCTGATGTGCTTATTATAAGAAACCAAAGGGGTCCTGCCAGGCTTATCCCTCACTGATGCCCACCGCTGGGCAGTAGGTAGGGCACATCTCTACAAGGCTCACACCTTCATCAAGTGCTCACCAGAGGCTGAGGTCCCGGCCAGGGCCTGGGGAGGGAGTCAGCCCCAGTGAGTCCCAGCCTGGCTCAGGGCTGTGGTCTGTCTCTGGTGGAGCCTGTTCTCTGCCTCTGAGGAGGAAGGTCCCTGTCATACTCCAGGGAGTTAGGTGGCGAATGCCTCTTGTCTCGGAAACAGGCTCATGGCAATCACAGAACTGGCTGAGAGTTAAGAAATGTCATTTTGGCTATTTAAGGTAGTGAGGGACATTTTTAAGAACAAGAACATGGATGGCTATCAAAACTCCGTGATGATGTTAATAGAAAGCTAGGGGCTTTGTGGCTTTTTCAGAATTCTGCTCAATGGTGTGGCTTTAAAAGGGTTAACAGAAGGATGCAGTGAACCCAAGAGGGGAGGGTAAGATGGGTGTGTGTGGCAAAAGTCCTTTGCTGCCTCTTCTCTAGGGAACCACAGAAAGCTAATGCCAGTGAGAGCTAGCAGGGGGGAGAAACAGCAGCTTGACAAGAGTTCAAGTAAAAGATCAAGGCTCTCACAATTCCATCTATGCCAGGAGAAAACCTGGGAGGCACCTCTCTCCTTCTGGGGCTTGGCGCGGCCCCCACCAGCTCAGGTTCCCATCTTGGACATCCTGGGCGGCTCCTTTGGGGAGGTGCTTAGTATGAGTATCTTTGCCTCCCGGAACTTGCTGAATCAGGAGAGCTGCGTGGAATTACTCTTTCTATTGTTCACTGTCCCTATTTACCTGCCGAATTGGGTGGAAGCTGCAAAATTAAGTGCTTAGCAGACATTCTTTGGAGTTCAATGGTCAGTTGGTTTCCGGTCAGCTAATAAGGCTTGGAAAGTTACAATACAATGGCTCGTGGAGCCTGCAGTGTCAGCGGTCGGAGCAGAATGCAGCTCACTCAAGCGGGAGGCAGGGAGCAGCCAGGCTTGGAGCAGTCTGTGTGCGCTGGGTAATCACAGACAAACAGCACTGCAGAAAAAAGCAGCCCTCAAAGTCCTCGGAGAGGAAAACCTGTCTACCTCGGGCGTGCCATCGTCACCGCAAATAAAATCTCATTAGTTAGGGCTGAGAAAACAAACACCATCATCAAATATCAATTACAATCCTGCCAGGCCAATCTCCAGTCACCCGAGAGCCGGGAGCTGCGCAGCGGCTCTGTCTTTCTGTTGCATACCCGTCCAACACCCGGGCAGGTCCTGCCTGTCTGGCTTCCAAACCTGGGGGACAGGTGGCCACCCTCGGTGCCATGGTACGCCCCCCACACATGCCCAAGCGCCAAATGCAACGTCCAGCCTAGCTGTGTTGCAATCCGCCATCTGTGGGGAGTGAACAGACGGCTGTGCTTTGTACTCAAAACCCAAACTCTGAACAAAGGCTCCAGAGGTTTCTCTCACCTGGCCCTGAGCTCTTCTATACCTCGATCATGAGCCAAATGCCCCCCAGCACCTATGCTGGAGCCAGGGGTCCTCAAACGCTGACATCAAGTCCCTTGTTCATAACTAAGGTGGTTCTGGCACACACCCATGTCCATTCATTTGGGGTTGTTGGTATACTATCGACAACTGTACTTAAACGGCCCCCAAGTGGCACAGTGTGCTTAACCCTTTCATTTAGGTTCATTAGATATTGCCTGTTTTTTTTTAAAAGGTTTTTTGGGGCCATACCCGGTGGTGCTCAGGGCTTACTTCTGACTCTGTGCTCAGGGATCACTCTTGGTGGGCTCTGGGAACCATGTGGGGTGCCAGGGATTGAAGCTACATGCAAGATAAGCACCTTACCCACTGTCCTATGGCTCTTCTAGGGCTGCTTTCAAGCTGCAAAGGCTGAGCCCACAGTCAAAAGAGTGGAGCCCACAAAAATCTAAACTATTGACCGTCTGGCCCATACAGTTCTATTTCGAGTCTTTGCCTAGACCAACACTGTAATTAAGTATCAACCTAGGAGATACAGGAATAGCTCTTAGCTACCAACAGTCTCTTCAGGAAGTTACTCGGATATGCAAAAAGCATCAGCATGTGATCAGCTGTCTGGAACCACCACAGAGAGTGAAAGCAGAAAGCAGGAAGCTAAAAAACGCAGCACAGCCCTTTCTGGGCATGTCTCCATGGGCCTAATTAGCACCCTGGGTACCTGCGGAACAGGCTACTGAATTGTGCCACTCTTTTTTTTTTTCTTTCTTTTTGAGTCACACCCCGCGATGCACAGGGGTTACTCTTGGCTCTGCACTCAGGAATTACTCCTGGTGGTGCTCAGGGGACCATATGGGATGCTGGGAATTGAACCTGGGTCGGCTGCGTGCAAGACAAACACCGGATCCACTGTGCTATCACTCCAGCCCCTGAATTGTTCCACTCTTACCCCCACCCAGGAAACAGCTAGCTCAACTTTCCAACTCGGACATGAACTACCCCAACAGTTAGAACTCTGCTTTCGGCCGCCATCACCTCCCTGAGTTGGGCAAGGTCTAGCTTGGCTTGGAGAGGTGCTGGGATGTCTCAGCTCTCAGTGATCCCTGAAATGAAGCCTGGGAAAAACATTTTGTGTTTCGTCAAGACAAGACACTGCCACTCCCCACACCAACACCACAGGGCTGCCTGGGCAGCAGGCAGGCTGCTGACCTGGGCTGTTCCATTATGGATGAATATTGACAGGGTGACTGAGTGTGAGAAGACTCAATGTCAGCAGCTCAACGTTTTAAAGAGGACATAATCACTACAAGTCTTCAGGGGCCGCTTCAAATTCCACAAGGCTCTGTCCAGAGGGCTCTGGACATGCCAGACCCGAGAGCGCAGGCAGCCTTCCGCGCTAATGGGGTCAGGTTAAAACAAGTAAGTGAGGCGCTCCAAGTCACCGACACCGTCAGGAACCTGGTTGGTCTTCTGGGGAAGTGAATATGAAGACCTCTACAGACCCAGGGGATGGAGAGGAACTCGCATGTGTGTCCGGCACCTGGGTTCTGGGTTACGGCTCTGAGGGACTGGGGACTCCAGAGTTCCTATGATGACATTGGCTTCAAAAAAATTCCAGTTCTGAGGCTGGAGAAGATAGTAGAGAGGGTAGGGAGTTTGCCTTGAATGAGGACGACCCAGGTTCGATCCCCAGCATCCTGTATGGTCCCCTGAGCACTGCCAGGAGTAATTCCTGAGTATAGAGCCAGGAGTAATCCCTGAGCATTGCTGGGTATGGCTTCTCCCACCCTTAACTCCCCCCAAAAGAAAAATTCAGTTTCTGAATAGGGAATCTTGATGGGGTTTGTGACTCAAAAGATGAAAAGCATTTGCAGGATGAGACTGTTTCTCTCTCTGTCTCCTGGCTACCAGAACAGAATTCCATCCCTCAAGACCACCACTGGTGCCAGTTTTTTTTCCCCCCTAGGGTGGGAGGAAAGCTTATGCTTTGTGCTCAGAGATCACTCCTAGGAGAGCTTGAATGAAACCCAGGTAGGGTGCATTCAGGGCAAGTGCCCTACCTGTTTGTATACGTACAAAGGCTCCAGGACACATCAGGAAACATCTATTATTTTTAATATGCATGGTACTTAAGGAAACTTTTTCCTACTTAATAAATTCCATCAATTTATTTTGAAAAACTATAGGTGCCATTCTGCCTAATAAATATCCCACTTCCATATGCCATGTTTTTATTTTTTTAAATAAGTGTTTTATTTTGAGATCAGCTTAGATTTACAAAAGAGCTGCAAAAAAGAGTTACAGAATTTCCACTTCCCTGAAAACTAGATCCACTTAATGTTAACATTTTGCTCAACCACAGCTGTCCAAAGAAAGCACTACCTGGGAATAACAATGGTGCTGGCTAGGATGCACATTTTGTCAGTTCATCCCTCCCCCGCCCCCCACTTCCTTCTTTTTTGAGCCACACTCAGCAGTGCTCAGGGCTTACTCCAGGGCATCTCCTGGAATCTCCCCTTGCATTTGTCTCCTGTCCTGTGCGACACTGTCTCAATCTTTCCATGGCTTTCAGGGCCTTTATACTATATTGGGGGGTGGGGATACACTCAATTATGCTCAGGGCTTACTCCTGGCTCTGTACTCTGGGATCACTCATGGTGGGACTTGGGGGACCCTACAGGGTATCAGGGATCGAATCTGGGTCTGCTGTGTGCAAAGCAAATGCCCTACCCACTGTAGTATCACTCTGGCCCCAGGACTTTGATATTTCTGAAAAGAACTGAGGTGTTATATACTACTCTCAATTTGGGTTTTTCTGATGCTGTTTCATGACAGAAGAGAGGATGCATACTAGGGAGAAAATAGAGGTCCATACTCCCAGTGTACAAAAGGATGGGCTGTCCTGATGTTTACTGATGATGTTAACAAGAGCACTTGCTTAATTTCAGGTGGTATCTGCCAAGGTGCTTCACTGTCAAGTTACTATTTTTTCCCCATTGTAGTTAATAAGTATCTTGGAGAAGAGCCTTTAAAACTATGCAAATACCCTGTTTCTGTTTAAACTTTCACCCACTAATTTAGTCATCCATCAAGGACCTTGCTTGCCGCAGTAATTACTGTGTTGTTCTAATGGCGATTTTCTACTTCCCTCCTTACTTTTACAAGCACTAATTGGAATTTTCCCGGAATGAGGATCTTCGCCCATCCTCCCATTTATTTATTTAGTTTCTGACATTCAATGAATCTCAACATTTTTGATCTCATAGCTATCATTCAGTGCTATTATTCTTATTTTTGCAGGGGCCAGTGGTAGGTGGAAATGGGGTGCAGCTTGCCTTGTGGCCATTGATGGGGCTTCGAGGGTTATACCTGGTGCCTGGTACTGTTGTGCTGTGCTGGGGGCCCCTAGGACCACCCTATGTTGTGGGGGGCACACAGTCGCAGGAAGGGAACCCCGGGTCTCATGTGTTTTACACCTGAGCTTCTCCCCAGTCCCTCAATACTATTATCATTATCATTTTTTTTTGTTCAAGTGGCTCTAACTCTGACCACAGGAAACACTTTTCCTGGTTAGTTCCTGTAACTTTTCAATACACAGCTCCAGTTCCACTGGTTTGATTGCGATCTACTTGAGCTGGCAAAAGCTGCTTCTGCTTCTTTTTGTATCTTTCGTATCTTCCTTTTGTAAGCTCTGGTGGTGGAATCAGTTCTAACACATTTTAAACCTAGCCACACTGTGTGTGGTATGTCGGGATGTGCAGAATCAGAATCCACTTGATGGAAACTTATTAGAGAACCTTTCCATTTTATAATATTTTATAGTTAAAAAAATGTCCTTGTTGATGGGTGATTTTGCATATCTAGTCACTGACCAACTAACACAGGACTGTTTCCCAAAAGTATCAATGATACGTTACTACCCATTATTAGATGATAAGAGAACAAATATTATTATTTTGCGGGGCCGGTAGTGCTCATGGGCTACAACTAGTTCTGTGCTTGAGGGACCATCATGTGCAGGGACCACCATGAACCTATGCAAAGCATGTGGTCAGCTCGCTGAGTTCTCTCTCTACTTTCAGGAGAGTAAATCTTACAAATCTACAAAAATAAACAAATAAAAATTCTGGAGCTATGTGGGATAACGAATGTAAACCAGATGACTATGGTCATCTAGTTTACCTTCAAAACAAAGAAGCAAATATCAAATCATTGTGTCCACTTGAAACTCCTGTGCCATAGCTTCTGTTCTTGGCAAGGTCTCTCTGTTCCAGGACCCACTTGGGGGAGCTGGCTGTGTGGACACTGCATGTGGCAAGGCCTGGCACCTCCAGCCAGCTCCCAGCCCAGAGCCCATTTGGAACCAGATTCTGCTGACAACTGTTACCGTGAGTGTCTGAACAGATCCTACCCCAGTTGAGTCTCCAATTGAGACCGTCCCAGCAATAGCACAACTAACCTCCTGAGCAATACTAGCAAGGGCTGCTGGGGTAGCACTGTAGCACTGTCCTCCCACTGTTCATCAATTTGCTTAAGTGGGCACCAGTAACATCTTTGTTGTGAGACTTGTTGTTACTGTTTTTGGCATATCTTATATGTCATGGGTAGCTTGCCAGGCTCTGCTGTGTGGGCGGGATACTCTCAGTAGTTTGCCAGTCTCCCCGAGAGGGATGGAGGAATCGAACTTGGGTTGGCCGTGTGCAAGGCAAACGCCCTACCCGCAGTGCTATTGCTCCAGCCCGATTGGGTATAAAGGGTAAAATTAAAGTCCCATTTGAGAAGAGTTGGGGGTGGAAAGAGAGCTACTGGACTCTGCAGCTAAGTCTTTTGACTCGGCTTCCTTCTTTGGGCCGATTCCATCCTTCTGTGCAATCTACCTGTCTGTCCCTGGTGGAATGCACGGAACACTCCCTTTTCTGCTGCAGCTCTCCAACTAGAAATAACTTCTCTGTTCAGTAGCCTGCTCCCCACTGTATCTTGTATTATCTACTTCAAGATACATCTTACTCTCTCCCTTATGAAGTTACAAAAATTTTTTTTTTAAAAAAGCTGTTTCCTCATAAAGAAAATCCTGAATTTCTGAGGGCTGAATTCCCATCTCAGTCAGGCTCATAAGAAGTTCCTCTCTAAGCACTAAGTTCAGCCTGACACATATAGATTAAGTCCACTCTACAATATGATCTGTATAACCAGTGAGTAATATAACACATCTTAAATTATGGGCTTGGAATCTGCTGGCAGGGCCAACGCTTACCACACACAGCATTAGCTATTTAGAAGCATTAGTATCGCCACTCAAGATTTCATGAGTGAATGTTCCCTTCTTTGGCAAGTACTTAATTTTCTCGACTCCCCATGATTTTCCTCTCCAATTTCAAATTCTGCAAGTTTAGAGGAAATGAGTAACTCCTGATCAAAAGCTGAGGGCCTCTTGCTCCATGCTGCTGTTTCTATATATCAGGTACACCTTTCAATAATGCCTCCAACCGGAGAACAAAGAGACACCGGTGTTACCACCCACTCCAGACCTTTAACTGAAGACTGGGGGCAGACACGTTCAGGCCAAGGCATCAAGAAGATTCATACCCATTAATGTGCTCTGCATCATTTCTGAGTCTGCGGTCACTCTATCATTTCTGGCAATTCTCTTCTTAGGTCCAATTGCACTAATTAAACATACAAATGAGAGAGATAAAGGGAGACTCAGCTAATTGTATTTTCCTCTTGGCTTTCATGGTGATCTCATGATCAGTCATGATGACAGTTTTCCCCAAGTGGCTGCCACAGGGCTGACCTACACTGGAACTCCTCTGAAACTTCCAGAATGGAGACAGATAAGGCTTGGAATTCTTTTTGGATGGAATAAGAGGTGATGTTATCACCTTCCTTCTTTTGACTAATGAGCTCCTTCCAACCCCAAGTCTTAAGGTTGGGTACTGTCACTTGTGGCAGATTCAATGGCTTGTGGTGAATGGCAGATGCCAGGGAGCTAAGACCAGGGTTAGGGCATATGCAAGGGTTCAATCCCCAACATCACTTGTTCCCAGAGCATTGCTGGGTGTATCTCTGGAGGCCTCTGAACATCCTTGTTCTATGGCTCTGAACCATTGAGTAACCATTTAACTGGCAGGAGTATCTCCCTGGATCCCCAAAGCACTGCCTGGGAGTCCTCTCCACACAAATAGAAGAAAAAGATGCACTGAGAGCCATCCCACTTGGATGCCATTACCAAGTCAAACAATAACTAGGCATAGGGCTGGAGTGACAGTATAGTAGGTAGGCATTTGCCCTGCACTCAACCAACCATGATTCAATCCCTGACACCCCATAAGGTTGTCTGAGCACCACTGGAGTGATTCCTAAGCAGACCCAGGTAAACCCAGAGCATCACTGGGTGTGGCCCAAAAATTGAAAAGAGAAAGAGTTCCTCCAAACAAAGACAAGTCCAGACAGCCTGCAACTGCTCCAACCCATGTAAACTACTTTCCAGGGCTGTGGAGTTTCAGTCTACAGAGAGGAGCTGGGAGCTTCCTCGGGCTGTCGGCATCGATGACAGACAACAGTGGGGGGAGTCCAGCTGACAGCAGGCATCTCCATGCCCGTGGAGACCCCAGAAAGGAACAGCTGCTGCCTTAATCCTCCTAACTTCATCAGTTTTGTTAGAATTAAGAATAGAGCAGATCCAAACTGAACACGACATTGATCTTGAGCCCCAGCTGAGCTCGGAACACACACATCTTCATTCTGGAGCATCCTGGCCACTCATTGGAGTTGGGAGGCGGGCAGGGCTGGTGGGGAGGGGGGGCATCTGGGCCTTATAGGAAAACTTGGGGGTATACAAGGTCAGGCAGTAGGGGGGAGGTCTCCACAGAGCAAATGTGACAACTCGGTCTCTATGGGTGAATCGATGGGAAAATCTTCCTAACTAAGCGTAAGGACCCAGAGGAAAGTACAACCATTCCTGAAACTCCATGACAAGAAGAAAGGCCTGAAACGGCTGGAGAAGCGAACTAATGCCATGAGATCAGCCCCAACAGACAGCCCTGGAGCAAGGTGGGAGGAGGAGGGCTGGGGAGGGACCAGTGATTATTGGCTGCCTCTCTCCTGACATGCAGCAAACGGCTTCCTTTCCCATGCCTGAGTTTCCTCCTCTCTCAGTGGTGGCGCCCGATAAGCTTGGTACACAGTGTTCGTGATGCTGAGACATCCAGGCTGCTCTGTCCAGAGCCTCTGGTTTTCCTGGGAGAGGCTCTTGGGGAATCATTTCTGTCTAACTTCAGCAAGTTTGTCCATGAAGACATGTGGCCGCCCAATTGCTTTAATCACACAATGTGGAAATTGCTTCACTTGGTGAAAGGCTCGTTACAGTCCTGCTAATGGCAAGTCTGGGATGTGTGTATGTGATGGGCTTTCCCACAACCCCCAGGTTGAAGCCATTGAGTATAATGAGAATTGGACAAGGACTGGGGAACCCGCAGTGGCCCAGCCCAGCCCTTCAGCTGAGCAGTATTGCTGTTTTCAGAAGTGGCACATTGTTCCCAGAGTGACCACTAGCCTCAGACACAGGCCCTGGAAAACCAATAAAAGCCACTGGAAGGGAGCAGGACTCAGTTGCAGGAAGAGTGTTGGGTGGCAGTTGGGCGCTTATGTCCTTGGAGATGCAGACTTAGAAAAAGTGCAGTATTGGGCTGGAGCAATTAATACAGCAGGTAGGACATTTGCCTGCACATGGCCGGCCTTGTTTCAATCCCCAAGCCCTGCCAGGAGTGATCCCTGAGATCAGAGCCGGGAGGAAGCCCTGAACACTGCTGGGTGTGGCCTCAAAACAATAACAACAACAATTCATTGTTAAAGAAAAACAAGACCCTGGATGGACTCTAGTTAGACACTCCTCTACAGTTTTCTTGATAACCTGATCACTTGACATCCCATTATTCATCGATTTGCTCGAATGGGCGCCAGTAACGTCTCCATTTGTTCCTGTCACGTGCTAGTGTAGCCCAATGGCGTTTGCTCATTCTAGGAACATAAACAGCCTCAAACCGATCGTTCAGGGTCTTGACAAAGAACTCTGACCATCTCGTAGGTGGGTGGCCACGTGATCTTTTGACGTCCCGAAGAATCCAGTCAGTAAGGGCTCTAGTCCTGCGGTTGTCTCTAAATCTCACTATGTGTCCAGCCCATCTGATTTTCGACACCTTGCCAAACGAGACAGCATCCCTGATTCTTGATCATCAATAGAGGTCAGAACTCCGGATTCTTTCTCTCACTCGATTAAAGCGTGATACTCCAAGTATAGCTCTTTCTATTCCTCTTTGGGAGACCCAAATAGCATTCTCATCCTGTTTTTGTAGGGCCCAGGTCTCTGAGGCATATGTTAATGCAGGAAGAACAGTGGAATTGAAGAGATATGCCCGGAGCTGGAGGTTCTTCATCCTCTTAGCTATTTCTTAGATGCTCTTGAAGGCATTCCAAGCTTCTCTCTTCCTCCTGCACAATTCAGGTGCCAGGTCATTCGTCATGTTGATTTCTCGACCTAGGTACACATAACTGTTTCATTCAGAGATAACTGTTCCATTCTTTCCATTGAGAGCGAATGGAACATCAGGAATGAGATCATTTCTCATAAACACTGTCTTCGTGAGATTTGGCTGTAGTCCGACCTTTCCACACTCATGGTTGAAATAGGCCAGCATCTGTGCTGCTTGGCTAATGTTTGGTGTTATTAGAAGGATGTCACCAGCGAAGCGGAGGTGGTGTAGTTGCCTACAGTTGTCTAATTATTATTATTTTTTTTTGGGTCACACCTGGTGATGCACAAGGTTTACTCCTGGCGGTGCTCAGGGGGACCATATGGGATACTGGGAATCTAACCCGAGTCAGCCGTGTGCAAAGCAAATGCCCTCCCCTCTGTGCCATCACTCCAGCCCCAGTTGTCTAGTTTTTGGCATTGGGGATTCTGGGAATTTCTCACCAAGCACCTAAAGCTCATCTCATCTGCTGCCAGGGGCAACCTCCCAAGACTTCCAACACTCAGACTCAGGTGCTTAGCACCGGGGGCAAGTGCCAAATGACCTTGGGTTCACAGTCCAACATGGGGTTGGCCGCCTAAGGTCATTATAAAGGGCAAAGGGCTGGAGAGATAGTTCCAAAGGTTGGCATACATACACTGCCTGCAGGAGTCCTGAATTTAACTCCCCTGGCACTATACGGTTTCTCAGCACTATTGGAGAGTCCCTGAGTACTAAACTCACTACACCATTGAGTACGGCCCCAAACAAACTAACAAAAGTAGTCCCCCAAAAGGGCCGAGAAATCACTTGCGTTGGTATCAAGCATTTAACTCAAAGGTCGAAAGGCTCCCAGACTCACATTTTGAATCCTTGGCTCTACTCTTACTGAGTTCTGTAGACTTTTCCCAAATTACTTAACCTCCGGAGCCCCCATTTCCCTCATGCCCACGATAAGGATGCTGGCAGCTACCTCCTGGGGTAGTTGTGTGCAGCCACAGTTGTTTTAAATTATATAGCACGAGGGCTCGTAAACAGTCTGTGGCTCCATAAATATTTATTGCTGCTTCTGTGCGTACGACTTGGACCATCACCATCTTGGCTGTATTACTCTTTATGACTTCTCAATAGGGGCTTGGTTTTCTGAACTTACTCACCTCCCAGAAGGTCTGTCGTAAGAGGACACACTCAAAAAAACAATAGCAGAAAAATATTCTACTGGCAGCCGATCAATTGGGGACAAATAGGTTTATCTTCTCCTCCTCCTGCTTCTTCTTTTTTGTTTTTTCCAATTGGGAGCGACAACAAAATGAATGAGAGGTGGGTAGTGCCAGTTTCAGGAGCAGAGAGAGAGCTGAATTCAAATCTCTCTCTGCTTGCAAGTGGCCCTGGGTGAGTTCCTTAAGTCTCAGGCTCAATTTCTGGGACAAGGAGAGACTATTACCTGTCCAGTGCTTTTCATATGGGCCTATACAGACAGGTCAACCCAGGAGATTCTGCTGCTGTTTTATGCCTGTTAGAACCTGGTTTCTGTATTCTGAATTGCAGAAAAAAAAAACCCTAAGAAATCCCTAAGAGGGTCTTTTGGCAGAAGCAAAACTAAAGCCAGAAGGCCAGTGTACCAGCACTGTGCTTACTTACCATAAAAATAGTTTAGGGTTGGAGTAATCATATAGTGGGTAAGGTGTTTGCCTTGATGTGGCTGACCCATGTTCTTTTTGTTGTTGTTGTTGTTCTTTTCTTAAAATTATTTTTTAATTAATGTTTTTATTTTATAAGGGAGTTCACAATATTTGATTACATTTAATATTCAAACACCAATCCCACCACCATTACATCTTCCCACCACCATATTTGGGATGTTTCCATCCCAAACCCCAATCCCTGGGCTGACTCACTTTTTTTAAAATTTTTTTTGGTCACACCTGGTGATGCTCAGGGGACCATATGGGATGCTGGGAATCGAACCTGGGTTGGCTGTGTGCAAGGCAAATGACCTACCCACTGTGCTATTGCTCCAGCCCCAAGGACTGACCCATGTTTAATCCCAGACATCAAACTTGGTCCACCGAGCCCTGCCAGGAGTTATCCCTGAGTGCAGAATCAGGAGTAATCTCTAAGCACTACTGGGTGTGATCCAAAAACCAAAACAAACAAGAAACGACGAGCTAACATCTTGCTCAGCCTCTATCTGCGACAATGGCACGGGTCCTGCGTAAGTCCCATGAAATCTACAAGTCCACAAAATTGAAAAAGCTAGGGAAAAGGCACCTGTATATTAACAGGGTCTGCTTGTGTCTTGGCTAATAATTTGAGGAGACTAAAACACAATGCAGGCTCCCCCAGTGAAGCTAGCTAAAAGTTTAATTAAATACACTTGCTTGCTGTGCGTTCCTTTCCCAAATGGCCTCATACATATTCATCACTGTAATTATGGTAGTGAAAAAATCCACGACTAATTATTCCATGCTCCCCATCCTTCACAAGCCTAGAATTTTTGCATAATTACTGTTGAAATTAATTGCAAGTTAGTTAATTTTATACTTTGTCCTTCCAAAACTTAATTGAAAATTAATTTAAAAGATACCAAAAAAACCACTAAAGCCCCCCAAAAAACAAAAACAAAAACCAAAACCAACCACCACACACCAAAAAATGTTCACCACCAGCCAAATGGCAAACCTGGTGACTAAGACAACATGATGGACCTTTAAAAATGCAGCGTGATTACTGATAACCTGAACGCAGGTGGTACATGTCAAGCTATAATAAAAGACCAGTTCCTGAAATGCCCTGGGAGTCACATCCCTATTTTCCTATCATATGGCAACAAAGGCAGGAGATGGGGTGGGTGGGGAGGTTTGCCCAGAGGTGGGAAAGTGTGCCAATGGCCTGGTCATTATTGGCTGTGGGCTTTGTCATTTTATGCTAGACTGATTGCATCTCCAGTCTCCAGAGAACAGTGGCTCCCATCCCAGCCCACATCTACCCTCACCTGACTCCTGGTAGCCACTTTCGGGACCCAAGTGCATTCTTGCTTCCAGGACAAGTTTTTTTTTTTTTTTTTTAAATTTTTATTAGTGAAACACCATGAGGTACAGTTGTAGACTTAGTGCTTGGGTTTCAGTTATACAATGATCGAATACCTATTCTCCACCAGTGCCCATTCTCCACCACCACTGATCCCAGTATCCCTCCTCCCCCACCCTGCCTCTGTGGCAGGGCATTCCCTTTTGTTCTCCCTCTCTCCTTTTGGGTGCTGCGGTTTGCAAAAGAGGCATTAAGTGGCAATCATGTTCGGTCTAAAGTCTACTCTCAGCACACATCTGCCATCCTGGGAGGATCCTCCCAACACCCTTTATTTGGTCCTCCCTTCTCTATCTGAGCTGCCTTTTCCCCTAGCATGTGTGACTGGCCTCCAAGCCATGGAGTAAACCTCCTGGTACTTATCTCGGCTATTCTTGGGTGTTAGTCTTCTATTTTGTTACTTTATGTTCCCCAGATGAATGCAATCTTTCTAGGGGACATGTATTCTTAATGAAAGAAAACATTCCTTCCCTCCCTTTCTGCCCTTGCACGTGGCTATCACAGGCTCCTGTACCTGAGCCATTCCTAATCCTGTTTCCACAACGGACTCTGCATGTCCTAGGAAACACTTAAGAGTATCTCCAAACCTGTCTGGCAACCAGATTAGGGGCATAATACCAAAATTTCCTTAATTTTGGCACCACACACAGTGCCTCACACATAACGGGTAATCCATCAATCACTTCAGCATTCCTTCTTTTTTTTTTTCTTTTTTGAGTCACACCCAGCGATGCTTAGGGGTTACTTACTTCTGGCTCTGCACTCAGGAATCACTCCTGGCAGTGCTTGGGGGACCATATGGGATGCTGGGAATCGAACCCGGGTTGGCTGTGTGCAAGCAAACACTCTACCCACTATGCTTTCACTCCAACTCCAGTATTACTTCATTTTTTAAAAAATGTATTTTTCATTGTTACGGGAAGGCAAGTCAGAGACGATTTCTTCAATCCACGTGGCAGAGATGGCATGCAGAGCTAGTCACTCTCCTCTGGGCTATGCTGCCTGCCCCTCCCCCTCCTAATGCCTTGCCATCTGGATGGTTTAGATGGTATCTTCTGCCAGCTGTGGTCTCTCAGGAACATACCTTTCTAAATCCCAAATCCTGAAATCTATTGGTTATGAACTGAATATTTGTCTTCCCCACCACCTCAACTCTACCCCCAAATTCATTATGTAGAAACACTAACCCTCCACGTGATGGTATTTTCGCTGGGGGTCTTGAGAGTTAATCAGGGCTCAAGGAGCTCCTGGTGGGGGTGGGAAATCTCATTTAATTCCCTCAGAGAATACACACCAGAGAGCATGTTCTTTCTCCTCACCACGGGTGGAGGCTGTCTGTCTACAAGATTGGAAAAGTATTCCCACCAGGAAGCAAATTGGCCTGAACCACTCCAATCCCAAACTGTCCAACCACCCCCCAGCACGATGAGAAATAAATTTCTGTTAGAAACCTTCCCCTATCCCCCCCTCTAGGTTATTCTGTTAAAGCAGCCTGAACAGGCTCTGCCCGGAGTTTTATTGGATAACCTTGGTTTTGCACTTTATACTTGCTGAGCTGTGACAGTAAGAAAGGAAAAGAGAAAGCCAGGCAAGAGAGAGAAGACAGGGCTATGTCACCAAGGAAGTCAGGTGGGTTTCTGTTCCGATCAGAGGCTTCAGCACAGGACAAGAACCTGCTGTTACCCCACCCACACTGAGACATATGCACAGATTTTACATGCTAACAGGGGTGCACACACGGGAACACGCAGACGTGTCTTCTACTGTACCGAGGAGGAGAGGGATGAATCAACCTGTCACTGGGCAGATGAGGAGAAGCAAGAGAGGAAAACCAATCCACGAGCACAAGGCCACGGAAAATGTTTTGTTTCTCAGTCCATAAAAGTAACTCCTTTCAAGGTAATTTTTTTTTAAAGTGACCTAAGCCTTCAGCAATTTTAGGACCAACCATTCATCCTCCAAGAGATATATAAGATTTGGGGGTCTCTTGGGACACGAGGAAAAAAATACCTAAACAGGGATTCTTATGAGTCCAGACTCCCCAAACCCACAGAGGGAGTTGAAGCAGCAGCTGGAAAGATGCGCATGTGGAAATCGACTCCTGTTCCAGGGAAGCCTGTAATGTGCTGGCCACACACCAAAGGGGGGAGGGAGGATGTGCTCAGACAACAGCCAAAGAGCTTCCAGTCTCTTATTTGCACATCAGAACCTGTTGTCAGGAGGCTTTGAGGGGAGCTGTAAAATAAGGGTTCAACCTTTTCAAACCCCATGGACCTGTCCTGCTTTCTGGTTCACTGACAGGCAAGCTATAACCAAGGCTTTCCCACTCTTCCTACACCTGTGGACAGGTACGGGTCTGCACATCAGAGATTTGAAGACTATTCATGAAGCGGTCACACAGAGAGATGGAAGTCTAGTCCCAGAGAGGCAGGCGATAGAGGCTATCAGAAGGGCCTAACACTGGCACCGTTTGGTGGTGGTGGTGGTGGGGTAGGACCATTCTTGCCTCACAGGATGGCAGCAGGCTGATACGGGGATGGGAAGCCCTGAGGGGTTCCAAGTTCTGGGGGAGCTGGGCTCTATTGCTGAGACAGATGGGTGCTGCTGTTTGGTGGATAGTGTATTTTGAAAGAGCAGGGTTTTGTTCTGTGGATGAGAAAATGTGTGTGTGTGTGTGTGGAGTGTGTGTATGTGTATATGTGTGTGCGCACACACATTTGTGTATGTTTTTCTATTCTTTCAGAAGAAAGTTATGAAAGGCTACGTATTATCACTGGGTGAGTAATTAGAGGGGGTTTATAATGGAATAATAATAATATTATTAAAATATTAAAATATTTTAATATTTAAAATTAAAATATTAAAATTATTATTTTGGCTTTTTTGGATCACACCTGGTGATGCACAGGCTCTGCACTCAGGAATTACTCCTGGCAGTGCTCAGGGGACCATATGGGATGCTGGAAATCGAACCCAGGTTGGCTGTGTGTGCAAGGCAAATGCCCTACCAGCTGTGCTATTGCTCCAACCCCTGAATTATTATTTTTGGTGGGAATGACTCCCAGTGTTCCTCAGGGCTCACTCCTAGCTCTGATCTCAGGGATGAGCTAGCAGTGCTCTGATGATCCTCTGTGGGACTGGAGATCAAACTGGGGTCAGCCATGGGCCAAGCAAGCCTCTTAACCCCAAACGTGTCTGCTCTAACTTCTTTTTTTCACAATCATGACCATCCTGTTATTTGTCGATTGCCTCGAGCAGGTCCCAGTAACGTCTCCTTCATTCTAGCTCTGGGATTTTTAAGAAAGTGTCATATTCAAGGCTCTTTAGGAGAATGAGACCCATCACTGTTACTGGTATTTGGCATATTGGGTACACCACGGGGAGTTTGCCAGACTCTGCCGTGTGGGCAGGCTAGGAATGAGATAATAAGATGTCGCGTGGCCGCGAATGCGTCCGCGCGCTTCTGGGACCTGGGTTTTATAGTTTCTGAGTCTTGGCCGTTGATGGGATTACAAGGCGCCAGGGGGCCAGTTGGTGGGTGTGACCCCCACCTACTGGAATTTGGAGGATCTGGGTGGAGTATCTTCTTTTTTTAAATTTTTAAAAAATTTTTATTAGTGAGACACCATGAGGTACAGTTGTAGACTTACAAATTTTGTGCTTGGGTTTCAATTCTACAATGATCAACTTCTGAGTTGTTTTGTAATGAATGAATGAAGGCCTCCCTTTCCTTCCATCTCACACCACCCTTCCCTGAGGGGAAGGCTTTCATAGTCTTCCTGATTAGAATGGTCTTTAGTGGTGCTCATTGGGATCAACAAACATGCTCCCCAGTCTCAGAGATCCCCGATGAAGCCTGAAACCACAGACAGTGCTAAACCCTAGAGACACTCCTTAAACACACACAACCCCTGCTAAAGTTTGACTCATGAGCCAGGCCTGGTAAGAGCTAAACAACATAATGCAGTTTAATGGCTACGATGACTGTAAAATAACAAAGAGTTCCATGGCTATGGTCTCTCTCTCCCTCTCTCTCTCTCTCTCTCTCTCTCTCTCTCTCTCTCAATATTTTATTACATGAAATATTTTTGGACTCTGGTCTCCAGGGGTAACAAAAAACCCTGAAATCAAAACCATGGCTATAGTGCTTCTGGAGGGGTAGTGGAGAGTCTACCAATTGCAGGAAACAATAAATGTATGTGATAAAAGGCAGGGATGCTGCTGGGTTTTGTCTTGCTTTCATGGTCAACTCTGTCCCCAGCACCTGATAATGTAAATAACGGAGATTTCCATACATGTCTAGTATGTAATGAGCTCCACATATGGTACTAGGTGCCAGACGCTCAAGACTTGAATGACAGGACTGTAGAATGTGGTCAGGAACTTGGACACCCCCACTAGACTCAAGCGGGGGCACAAATCACCAAGGCAGGCCTGAATCCAGCACCACCACATACAGCTACGAAGGGACTGAATCCAGGGCTGTCTGGCACTGTGCAGGGGTCTCCCCCTCTCCCCACTTAGACCCTTCCATCTGGGACTCAGCACCCCAATGGGCAGTTGATCAAGAGGTATCCAAACAAGTTTAATTAAGCTTTTTTCTTTTTAGGATCCTAAAAATTCCACCTCCTACACTGTACGAAAGGGGAAAGGAAAAAAAAAAACACAAAACACAACATTCCACTCTCCTTGGGAACAGAGGCTGTTGTGAGCAAATGAAGAGTTTTAGAGAAGTTCTTTTACTTTCTTTTTTGGGGGGAGGAGTCATATCCAGCAGCATTCAGGGCTTACTCCTGGCTTTGCTCTCAGGGATCACTCCTGGCAGGGCTCAGGGGGTTATCTGGGGTGCTGTAGACAGAACCAAGGTAAGCACCCTGCCCACTGTACTATCTCTCCAGCTCTTTGAGGAAAATTTTCTTTCTTCACACAGTGGTGCATGGTACTGAAGGAAAATGCTCCCCATGAGAGCTGTTTTTTAGAACGAGTTTTGAATTTGCTGAGAATGGACAGGGAACAAGGGACAAGGGGCCACCAGGACCCCTGACCATTCTCCAGACCTGCCCTTTCCAAAGACTCTGGGCTCAGGTGTCCATAGCAAGACAGGGTCAGAGGCTCTTTTCCGCCTTGATTCAAGGCAAAGATGTGGCTTTTTTCTTTCTTCTTCTTCTTCTTCTTCTTCTTCTTCTTTTTTTTTTTGCTTTTTGGGTCACACCCAGTGATGCTCAGGGGTCTCTCCTGGCTCTGCACTCAGGAATTACTCTTGGCAGTGCTTGGGGGACCATACTGGATGCTGGGAATCGAACCCGGTTGGCTGTGTGCAAGGCAAATGCCCTAATCTGCTGTACTATCACTCCAGCCCCCAAAGATGAGACTTTGCTGAAACCTTCCAGGTTTATAGGAAACAGCAAGTTGGCCCTGGAGCTGGAGGCACATACTATCACTGATGTTAAGACATGCGAAATATTTGGGGTTGCATGAGGGACTGGGGACTTATCAATTCTTCCCTCCCAAACTGAGCAGGGTGGTAATATTTGCATGGACTCAGCACAACACATGGGTTGGCCAGCGCCAAGTGGGCCTGCATGCATTGGTAGCGAGAACTACTTTATGGATGAAGTCTGTGTTTACTGACAGGCAGATCCAATGTAAGGCTGTCGCACAATAAGGATTCTGCAGGGTAACACCAGCACACTGGCCACCCTCCCAGGGCAAAGCAGGAAAGAGAATGGGAGAAGAAATGTTCACAGCTATCTTCACTTCACACCAAGCGCGCCAAGCCTTCCCTCTGAGGGTATTGTTTTGGGATTAGTGTGTGTGGTGTCCGCGCCAGGCTGAATGCCGATGAGAGGGGCCTCACTTCATTAAGTATCTGATCCGGATCAACCACCGCCCCACTTACTGTCTGCAAAACGCACACTTCGACAATGGTGACTTGTTGGAATGCAAAGCGGAGCCAGGCACCAACCCCCCCTTCTTTTCCTTCTGGTCATTATGAAAGCAAGAGAAAGCCGGCAAGAACAGGCTTCTTCGAGGGTCTGAGAGGGAGATAAGAGCACACTTGCACCATTTCTCCCAGCCGTTGGCGCAGGAGGCCAGAGAGGCATGAAATAACTCAGTGAAGCCAGATGTATCCTATTGCTGCCAGCACTTAGAAAGAGATCCAGCTCCCAGGCAGCTGTGAGACGAGCGGCAATCTGGCAGGGTTTAATTAGGCCAGCTCTTTGGAGGGGGCACACTTTCATTTCTGACTGACAAAAGTGTTGGGGTGATGAGGGTGTGGGCAGATCCTGGCTTTCGCTGACATCTGGCGGCTTAGCAGAACAGGACTCACTTTCTTTGCCTGCTGATCCTCCAAACAGGTAGACATCCCAGAAGCTGCGTGTGCCAGGTGTGATTCTGGAGAATTCACAGTCGTGTTGCTCTGCATCACTGGTCCTTCCTGCCTTGGACTGTGGCATTATCCGCTCACATGTCCTGCTGAGGTTCTGTGAGAAGCCCAGAGGGACTTACACTTTAAGATTTTTTTTTTCCCCTCTAAGGAGAGTGACCCAAGATTTGGCTGTTAGGTGAGAGACTGGGGTATTTTTAAGGCATCGGGACTGCTTTGCAGCCCTTTTACTCAGGCCTTCAGAATTATTAGCCAGCTTCTCTCCCAGTTTGAAAATGCTCAATTCATATTCAGCTGTTCTTCCCGAGAGCTCTGAGCCTTAATGATGAGAAGCTACTTGAATGTTCAAAAGGGATAAGGCGGTGAGACTTTAGAGGCTAACAATAGTGGATCATTGGAACCACGTAAACGGGCAATCACGGGGGATTAGCTGGACCCAGCACAATGTTATACTCCAGTGGTTTTCAACCGCCTACCCAAGGACCGGCGCCGGGCTGCAGAAATTTCCCGCCGATGCATGAAGAAGTTATTGCCGCTTTACTGCTAAGCCCTATTCGTGCTGAAAACCGAGAGAAGCCGAATGGAAGCAATGCTGTACTCCGTCTCTGGAAAACAATGAATCCTGCAGCCACTGTGATGGAATACTCCCGCAAAGCAGAGTTCATGCTAACACTACCTGAATTAAATAGTGCTCCAGCCAAAGTTCGAGATGTCTGATTGTTTAGCACTTTGGACTCCTGCTCAGTTTCCGGTTATTTAAAAATTAAATTACTAGAATTTTAATTTTGTATTTAAAAACAAATTTTAGAAATAATGGATTTTGCCAGAGAGATGAAAAGCAGGGTGGTGGGGCATGGTTCCTGAAACTGCATAGCCCCAAGGACTCAAGTGGACATCCCCTAACTACTGAGCTGGGAGCAACCCCTGAGCACTATCAGGTATGACCTAAAAACAAAACAAAAACAAGGACTCCAAATAAGAAAAAGTAAGGTGGTTTTTTTTTTTTTTACTTCTGCCTGAACAATATAAGATCTATTTCTCATTTTTACTGTTCTAAGACAGTAAAGAGACTGAAAGCTACTGCAATGCACAGTGTGTTACGGTAGCATTAGGTTGCCCAGACTGGCAGAGCAAGTTACAGAAACAAGACTTCCAGGCCAGGACCCAAGAAAGGAAATGATCAAAGCACCCAAACATACTCATGCCCAGTGCAGTGATGGGGACAGAGAATGAATACCACAACTATGACAACTATGCGCCAGAGGAGATGCGCTGGAGGCTTCGGTCAGGATTTCAGAATCCTCTTAGGCGTTATTTTCTCTCTCAATACCCTTCGTAAAATGAGAATGAGCTGCTTCCCGTTTCACAAGCAGAGAGACCGTGCAGAGAGAAAATATAGCTCCCAGGGTCTCTCAGTAAGTACATCCAGACTAGGCTATATCCACCCTGCCTCCCCCTGAATCCCAAACATCATCTATCCCACGGCCCTTGGAGACCTTCCTACAAGGGAAATTTCTTCTAAACTGCAAGTCACCGTTGCCCCAAGTGGCTACCAGCACAGACACAAGGGAGTGAATCGGAGGGGCCAGGGAAGTGGGGCAGTGATACAGAGGCTGTCCTGCAAGGGTGACACTGGGAGTCCAGGCACCAGCATTAGCCCCTACACCCACCAGGTGCTCCTGGATGTAGGAACCGCACACATGACACCTTGCAAACAAGTGTATGAGATCCTTGGGTGCTGCAACCAACGAGGTAGGGGAAGGGAATGGAGGCTGGGGAAGGACTGGAGAAAGGCTTTATTTTGGTGGCTCTGAGTTTCAAACCAATTCTTCTAATAGGTGATGCTCTATGTCGGGAAGCTGGGGAGGGCCTGGTATAGCACAAAGTCCCGAGAGATGGTGCCACCTGAGAGAAGAATA
This sequence comes from Sorex fumeus, assembly GCF_029834395.1. Taxonomy (NCBI): domain Eukaryota; kingdom Metazoa; phylum Chordata; class Mammalia; order Eulipotyphla; family Soricidae; genus Sorex; species Sorex fumeus. The sequence continues at coordinate 19,232,439 of NW_026606064.1, forward strand.
AGGTGGTGACCTCCTGAACAGGAAGGGTTTGGGAATCCCAGGAGCAGGGTGAAGGGGGCAGTGTGGGAAGCTGGAGACGACAAATGAGAAGTTTCCCTCCTCTCATGAACACACCATTAGTTAGGCAGTTACACCCACAAACTGCCCCCAGTGCCATGTAATCCCATCAAATGCCCAAGATCCAGAGACTATAACACAAAGCTCCCGGAAGCGTGCAGCCACATTCGCTGCCACAAGGCCACATATATAGTTGAGCTCTCCCTCTCAGAGAACCCGGAAAGCTACCGAGAGTATCCTGCCTGCATGGCAGAGCCTGGCAAGCTCCCGGTGGTATATTCGATATGCCAAAAAGAGTTAACAATGATGGGTCTCATTCCCCTGACCCTGAAAGAGCCTCCACTGCGGCACTGTTGAGAAGGACGAGTAAAGAGAGGTTGTGAAAATCTCAGGGCTAGGATAAATGGAGACGTAACTGGTGCCCACTTGAGCAAATCGATGAACAACAGGATGAGACAGTGATACAGTGATACATGAACACAGCGAGCTCTTCAGCGGGGCTGGATGTGATCAAAGTGTTATTTCTGAGGAGCTGTCCTGGCAGCTGTTGGCACGGAATTGTTGGCACGGCAAGCCACAGCAGAGAAAGGGCAAGATCCAAGGGCAAGAGGAAGGTGGAATTGCAGCGGGAGAGTCAGGGGACGGAGAGGCACAGGAGCCACAGCCTTCAGGAAGTGAGCACTCGGCCCCTAACAGGTCTGGGGCTAAGCACACAGCTGTTTCCAGAATCGCATGTGCAGAGAGGCAGCACTAGTCCCTGTTGCATACTATGAAATGGAGGTTTGTGGAGAGGCTGTGCCCAAGACAACACTGATGTAAGAGTTCACAGGGGAGGGGAAGGGAGGCTGGGAAAGGTGTTCAAAGAACACACCCAATGCCTGTGTTGATCAGGCATGGCTCTAGTCTCCATTCCAGGGAAGAGAGAATGGTGTTTGCGGGGGTGGGGGGGGCTGGGCTTAAAGGGATGAGGGCAGGCTCTGCCTGCAGGAGCCCTGGGTTCGATCCACTGCATGGTCCTGGAAGCACTGCTGGGAGGGCCCTGGGGCCCCTTCTTACCTCCACTACCCCCACTGGCAAAACAATGGGAAATGGGAGGGGTCCGAGCAATCGCGGCTGATCCAGGTTGGATGCCTGGCATCCCATATGGTCCTCCAAGCACCACCAGGAGTAATTCCTGAGTGCAAAGCCAGGAGTAACCCCTGTGCATCACTGGGTGTGACCCAAAAAGAAAAAAAAAAAACAAGGGAAATGGGAGTGCAGGAAAGCGAAATAACCTGCTCTAGGGGAATTGTTGAAATCAGTCTGGGGCGATTTCCAAGCTCATCTGCTCCACCACAGAGATCCAGGCGTGGTCTCTGCAGCCCTTCATCCCCTCCCCCCAGAAAATGATGAATGAAGAGCTGACAAAGGCAGGTGCCATAATCTGGGTAGCCAATTCAGGCTGCCTTGGAGTGTGGGAACAGAAGGAATCAATCCTATCCCACTTGTCTGCTGGGGTGTCATGTGGTTTGGCTCAGAAAATTAGGGCAGACTCATAACCTACCCCACCGAAAGGACTTGAGGCTCTCCCATGTGTGACCCAAATCCGTGGAGATGGCACTTCAGCCATTCCTTGGGGTTTGTGGTAGACCAGAATGCTCAGAATTAAGAGTTTTCAATAAATGTTGGTCTTGCAGTTATCCTGCGGGGGGGGGGGGGGGGGGGGAGGGCAAGCCATGGATTTATGAAAGGTGCCCAGGATGCCCCGTCATTGAGAACCCATGAAAGGGAGACAAGAAGGGGTGCAGAGGGGGTTGTGTCCAGGCTAGAGACACTGGGAAGAGCTTTTGATAAGAGCCAATGTAGAGCCACACTGACTGCTTGCAGCTCTGTGCATTCTCTAGATTCCACTAATAGTTGGATCAAAGGAACAGGTGCATGTGATTTAAAGGGCAAAAGAGCAGAGTTGATAAAAGAAACAGCTTCCTTTGCCCTTCCGCTGCCAGACTCAAGCCTTCATGATGCCTTTCTCTATTATAGAGAGATCTATTCCTCTCTCTGAATAACAGGCTTCCGAGGACTAAGCGTTCTTGCACTTTGGGCATTAACAATGGGCTTTCCATTCTGGCAACTGAGGATCTGGCGCGGGTTGATCAACATCTTAGCTATGACTGCACACGGGCCCATTTTGTTCATCTTTTGACCTCTAGGGGTCACATCTGGCTGCTTGGGGGTGGGGGTAGGGCTGCTCCTGGTCAAGCTCGAGGGACCACGCAGGGTCAGGGATCCAAATTGGGGCTCTGGCATGCAAAGCATGTGTTCCAGTTTTTTTCAGTTGTTTAATATGTAGCCTCCATTCCCTCCACTGGCTTAATATTCTGCCGATTTTCACTAATCCACACACAAAGCCTCCTTCACTTTGACAGTCTCTCACTATATCCGGACCCCTGCAGTGCTCGCTTAGTGCCGGGGATGTGTGTGTGTGTGGGGGGGGGGGTGGGCTTGCATATCCCTGGCTCTTTCTTTGTGTCAACTGGTTCAGTCGGGTGATTTGGGGGGAGCATATTCATTAGTTCCCATCAAGGGCTGTGGGGAAGTCACCTTTTCCTCATTTCTAAAAATGTCTTTATGTAGGAAGTGAGCTCCCATCTGACCCAGTAATTCCACTTCTGCACATCCACCCCGAGGGCCCCGAAACTCTATTCAGAAAAGACATTTGCACTCCAATGCTCATGGCACCATTATTCACAATAACCAAAATCTGGAAGTAATGCCAAGCGTCCAAGAACAGATGACTGGATAAAGAAACTAGGGGAGACATACACACACTCACACACACATAAACACATAACAGAATACTACTGGGCTTTAAGGAAAAAAAATGAAAATTGCTATACGTGGGTGGATCTGGAGAGTATCATGCTGAGTGAAGTTAGTAAAAAAAAGAAGAGGGAAAGACACAGAATGAAGTCTCGCATATAAGAGATATAAAGAGTCATAGTAGGGGAATAACAAATGCCCAAAGGCAACAGAATCTCAAAAATGGTTTCCAGTAGGAAGCTTACCAAAGGGAGGGACACTGGGAAAATGGTGGAGGGAACCACTCTTCCTGGGAAGGGTGTAAAGCTGGAATGTTTCATACATAAAACCCGACTAATAACAATTTTGTAAACTATGGTGCCTAAAATAATTTAAAAAATGTCTTTACGAAGCAAATGCGAAATTACTCACCCTCACTGACCAAGTTGTATCTAATGTTTAGATTGTGGGTGAGGGGTTGGGTCACCCTGAAGATGCTCAGGGGTCAGCCCTGGCAGTGCCTGGGGGACCACAGGATACAGGGCTACTGCCTGGGCCTCACACACACTCCAGTCCTTTGAGTTCTATCTCTGCTTGAGGTTCTGGATTTCTCAAAATCATTTGGATCATATTTTGTATTTCCGTGTGCTTCTACACTTTCTGCGATAAATCCTGTAAGTGACACCCTGGCTTTTTTTGAGAGCTGAAATTTCCAAGTCTTCTTTCCCTTTTTTGGTCCCTTATAGGGGTGAGGTAAACATGTCTTCAAAATCTTCAATTCATTTTTAGTTGGTTTTAAAATTTTTTTTCTTGTCTTCATTCAACCCCACCCCTTTTATGTGTGGGAGCATTCCATCTTTCATAGTCCCAGGCAAGGGGCACTGCCCTCCCTGCATTCTGCTGGCTGATGACATTCCTGGATACAATGAGTGGTTTGTATGTTCTTAAAATTTCCACAGAGATCCGTGGTATCTGACGTCCTGGGGTGCTCCAGGCTCCCTCAGGGACCGCAAGAATCTGATCTACAAGAGTGAGAGATTCCTGATGAAACTGAACCCCAGCTTCCTGTCAGGAGCCCAAATGTCATGCCTACTGGCAGCGTTACACCAGGCGGCTCACCCCCAAGCCTGTGACTTCAGAAAGTGATATGGATGTCTCCTTGTATCTTCTGTGTCCAGCTCAGAATTCCTGAGGGCTCCCTCCCCCCTCTCAAGTCAGTTGTGTTCTTCCATTGATTCTCCACATTCCAGGTTGTCACTGTTTTTATCCTCTTCTTGTCATTCTGAGCTTAACCCTTGAGACATGATTTGAGTGGACTTTCAGGATGAGACAGGGAGAGATGTGTATTTCCATGCCGACCTTTTCAAATTGCTAGAGTACTGAAGGTAGACAGTCATATCACTTAGTCCCCACAACCTCAACCACCCAGGGCACAAGGTTTCCAGGGAAATGCTGCTAACAGGATCTGGGCGAGTGTGATCTGTGCTGGGGCCACCAATCCTTCCCTCGCATGGTTAAGCTTTTCAGTGAGGATGGAAGAGTGGGCCAGGAGTAAACATCTTATTACTAACTCCTACTCTTTTTATTGGAGGGAGGGGGACTGATAAGAAGGCACACCTGGCAGTGCTCAGCGCTTAATCCTGACTTTGTGCTCAGCAATCACTCCTGGCAAGGCTGTGGGACCATACTTGGTACCAGGGATTGAACCTGGATTGGCTGCGTGCAAGGCAAGTGCTTTACCTGCATCTTTTCGGCCCCCAGCTCTCATTCTTACAAAGGGTTATCTTGGTCTCATTGACAGTCTCTGGATAATAACCACCAACTGTATGTACTTTCAGGGTTCTTAGTCGGATCAAATAGGATAACGATGGTGAAAGCACTTCAAAGATCATAAAGTACTACAGAAACAGAAGGCTTTGCTATTACTTAAAAACCTCACTTTCATCTCTTGAAATTCAATCTAACATTATCTTGGGCCATCTTCAAGGGGAGAGAGGTTTGTCTCCAGTAATCTTATAAATTGCCCTTGTTCAAAAGAGTGTCCTCATGTCACATGAACACATGATACAGGACAGCGTTATACTGTCCAACTAGATGTCCAACTAATAACACATTCAAATATGCTCCCCTCCACCCCCTACCCCCAAATCCAAAATAGTGTTACTGAAAAGGGATCTGTGAGATGGAACTCTTCTGAGGAATCCATTCCCCACTGGGTTCACCCACATTGTGTTTAGAAAAAACAACCAAACAAACAAACAAACAGTAAGAATGGTCACATATATCGAAACAAAGGATATGTGATAACCACTGAGAAAAGAACATATCTAAGATACGTTTTTTGAGTCACATCTGGCAGTACTTAGAATTTACTCCCGCTTAGGGATCATTCCTGACTGGCTCCGAGGACCGTATGAGTACTCGACCCTATGGAACATATGGGTACTGGAGAATCAAACCCAGGTTGGTCACATGCAAGGTAAGAGCCATGTCTGTTGTACAGACATGAACATATGAACATATCTAACATATATCAGATATCTAAGAGATGTTCGGGCTGGAGCGATAGAACAGCGGTAGGGCGTTTGCCTTCCAAGCAGCCAACATGGCCAACCCGAGTTCGATTCCTCTGCCCCTCTCGGAGAGCCTGGCAAGCTACCTAGAGTATCTCGCCCACATGGCAGAGCCTGGCAAGCTACCCGTGACGTATTCGATATGCCAAACACAGTAACAACAAGTCTCATGATGGAGACGTTACTGGGCCCGCTTGAGCAAATCGATGAACAATGGGAGGACCGTGACGAGTCTAAAAGATGTTCACCTTGTACCAATTGCAGAGCCATGAGAATGATTCCAATGCCACAACATTTTATTGATGTGTATATACTAATCTATCCACCTGTAGAGCTGAACTAAATAGGTACACAGTTACACCTACATGGACACAAAGAGAAAAGGTCTAATGACAATCTCATCGTATCACTCACTATGATGAGTTCCAGGAAAGGGCCTGGAAGTGGGGGAGGGTGTCCACCTCTTACTAAGAACATCTATGAACAGCTTTTTAAAAATAACATGCACTTGTTATTTCTGATCATAGAAGATAAACTAAAAACGAAAAGTGTGAAAAGAAAATAGAACCTGTAAGAAATGTAAAGGTAATGATAATCAGAGAAGGATGGATGGTAGAGATGCACTGAGGAAGGCTGACTGGTGACCTCTTTCTGCGATGGACATGCAAACAGGTGCAAACACAAAAGGATCCCAGGTAAGGGCCATTGCCCTCCCAGCCTTCTGCTGAATGCCTGGCCAGAAGGTCCCTGAGGCTGGCTATGACTTTCTTGGAAACAATGAGTAGTTTGTATGTTCTACCGTTGAACATAGAATCTCTGAAAGCTCCATTTCCAACTCAAGGGGAAGAAACACTTGTTGCAATCAACTGTTTTTTATTTAAAAAATGTATTGCCAGGGGCCTGAGAGATAGTACAACAGACAGGGCTCTTGCCTTGTATGCGGCCAACCTGGGTTTGAGCTTTAGTACCTATATGATCCAAATGGTCAAGTACCCATATGGTTCCTGGAGTCAGTCAGGAATGATCCCTAAGCAGGAGGAAGTTCTAAGTACTGCCAGATGTGGCTCAAAAACAAAGAAATGTATTGTTAGTTTATAGGACTTGGCTCAAAAACAAAAACAATATATTGTTAGTTTATAGGATTATGTTTCCGAAATAGTTTTATGCCTTTTGAAATACATTTTATGACACTATGCTTACCACTGAATTACCAACAGCCCTCCAACACATTCCAGTGGGTTTCTATTTGCAAACAAGTCTCCTTCCTTTCATCTGGTAACCTCAATTCTATTGTCAGAGTCAAACCATTTATTTTTGCATGGCTTTGTTTCTTGGCTCTTACTCTTTAGATCCTATCTATGAATTAAATCATCTGGTGTTTACTTATCTTTCTCTTTCTGACTTATTTCTCTTAATATGTCCCACTTTTGTTCTACCCGTGTGCTGGGCAGTATAGGATTCCACTGGGCATATCTGTACACTCACACTGTAGATGCAGACACACATACAAAAAACTATTTACCTGTCATTAGATGCTTAGATTATACCCAATCTAGGCTATAGTAAATAGCACTTCAGACTTTGAGGTATACAGAGATATATTTTTTGGAATAGTGGTTTTGTATTCTCTGGATAGAAATCAAGGAGTGCAGTTGCCAGATCATATGGTAGACCTATTTTTAGTATTTTTATGAAATTTTGTATTAGGAACACTCATTAATTAAAATGAATTTTTCAGGAAGGGAATTTGAGCCACACCCTACTGTGCTCAGGCTTTCTCTGTGTTCAGGGATCACTCCTGATACTGTCTATGGGCCAGTACATGGTACTGAGGATTGAACTGGATTAGCTGAATGTAAGGCAAGTACTTTATCCACTGTACTGTGTCTTCGATGACTAAAACTCATTTCCCTTTTTAAAAAAATTATCTAAAGAATCATAATTTGTGAAGTTATTTAGAGTTGGGTTTTAGGCATATAGCATTTTGATGCCAATCCCACCACCAGTGTCAACTAGTGTTCCCCAGCTCCCTCCTGCCCACCCCCTCCACCCTGCCACCTTGACAGGAACATTTCAAAGTTCTGTGTTGTAGTTCAGATCTCATGCTTTCAGAATTGAACTAAAACTCACTTCTATCTAATAAAATGCAGACATCTTGAGGACACAGTTCAAGGACTTCTAAAAAAAAACTGCATAGACCCAGGTTACCCCCAGGGGCTATTTGTTTTTAACACAACATTTCAGTTGTACACAGGTGGAAGGCTGTAGAAGAGATGAGCTCAGTCAGTCATCATCACACATCAGAAAAGGTCAAGTGCCTCAATTCCAAGAACGTAAGATGGGTCAGGGACTCTTCCTGCCTGTGGGTGCAGTATGACCACCTGCTTGGTGAAACTATCTAGTCCTTTCCCCGCAGTTCCCAAAGACACACCGATTCTGGATACTCCCCATCTGGGAGTCTTCTACCTGAACAGCTCACACATCCTGGCTGTGAACAAGAGAGCCTTATGTCACACATGCAATCAATCTGGCAGAGATGTCCTAGGAAGAAAAGATCCTTGGAGACAGACCAGCTCTCTTCAATAAGCCACCACCACTGGTGATGTCTAAATAGGAGCCTTTTGCTTCTGGGGATCACTGGAATGGGCCTTTTTCCCAGGCACTGACAATACCTGGATCTAATCAGTCCAGCTTACACAATCATCAGGATAGCTCACAAGTATTGAGTGCTTGCCATGGCCAAGCATTATATTCTAAGGCATTCACATGATATATCTTTGTAATATCCCAAGTACGGAACTGTCATTATCCTCACTGTACTGATGGGGATTCAGGCAGAGATGTGAGTGACTTGCCCAAGGTCAGAGAAAGCAGTGAAAACCAAGAGGGAAAGGTTGAGAGGCTAAATTTTCGGACCCGGGGGGAAGCAGGGCAGAAATAGTCGTCAGTGTCACTTCTGGACTGGGGCTTCTTTACAGCCTGGAGGGCCCCCGTCTGAAGCACAGAACAGGCGAGTACATCTGTCTCGGGAACATAGGTAAATATATCCTGTCATCTCTGGGTATCACCAGCACCACAAAGGGGTCTGCTGGCTCTGTCTAGACAGAAAACCAACAGAGCATAATGCATAATAGTGTTTTATAGCCGGATGTTTTTATCTTCCTGTTTCTTCTCTGAGGAGTTGGCTGATAAATCAGGCTTCACAGGTGGAGAGGAATGTCTGTTTTTCAGTGACTTTCAGGAGCTGAGCAAAGGGCGAGCACTGGGTCAGAGAAGGGTAGCCTGAAGGGCCCCGTGGCAGCCTCCCCTTGAGAGGTGAATGAATACACTGAGGCAATAATGGAAGAGAGAGCGATGGAAGAGAGAGCCGGGTATAGGCAGCTCCCCCACGCTCAGTGACGGAGACCAGAGAAGGCTTCCAAGTTCCATTTATCAGTCTCTGCGGTGAGCACCAGTCAGCCTGTGTCTCTGCATTCATCAAACTGCATTTACTGTCTGGAGGCACCCAGCAATGGGGAGAAGGAAGATTAGCTCAAGTTCATTGCCACTATGGTGGCGTTGGCGTTGAGTGCCCGCAGTAGGCTCAAAGCCTAAGAATTCCCAGCCCGGACAGCCTTTCCCAGCTGCCCCCGAAAGAAAAACAGTTTTTCTCCTTAATGATAGGAAAAAAACTTTTGCATTAGCACTTGAGGCCATCTCACTGGACATACTGAGAATAAGATGTATGCAAAGGCAAGTCAAGTAAAGCACTCTAGGTCACAAGTAAGAGCTTCTGTTTTTTGTTAAAAGGACTTACAGGGGCTGGAGGGATAGCACAGCGAGTGGGGCATTTGCCCTGCATGGGGCCGACCCGGGTTCGATCACCATCATCCCATATGGGCCCCCGAGCACCGTCAGGAAGTAATTCCTGAGTGCAGAGCCAGGAGTAACTCCAGAGCATCGCTGGGTGTGACCCCCAAAAGCAAAAAAAATACATAAATAAATCACTATCACTTCCGTTGTTCATTGGTTTGCTTAAAAGGGCCACTGTAACGTCTCCATTGTGAGACTTGTTAAATAAATAAATAAAAGGGCTTATAGTGGGCTGAAACAGGGCCCTCAAACACCAGCATAGAAACATCCAGTCTGATATAACCACCAGGAGTGACCCCTGAGCATAGAGTTGGGAGTAGTTCCTGAGTACTGCTAGGTGTGCCCCCCTGTCCCCCAACTGGAAGCCCTCAACAAAGAATAACTGAAATGAAAAAAAATTTGCTGGGGAATTATTCAAAATTCAGCAGAGAAGAACTTGAAAAAAAAAAAGTAAGATGGAAAATACGGACAGGAGGCTTACTGAGAAGAAATGAGGTGTCTAAAGAAAATTCAAATTACACTGCACAGGAGTTAGCTTTGCAGCTTGTTAAAACACAAATTTGGGGCTCCTGTCCCACTGTTTGGATTCCTCACAACCATCTGATCATCCTTTCAGAGAAAGATGGAGCGAGATTTGGGTGGTAAACTTAATCCTCTCTCCCCCAGTTTTATTTTTATTATTATGGTTTAGTTAACATAGTAGCATATTATGGTTTAGTTAACATAGTAGTATATTGTCTATATTAATGGTTTTGGTGTATGACACTTCACCGCCACAAAGCCTCCCAAACCCTCCAACAATGTTTCTGTCACTTCAAGATCCCTGGGTGGCAAACCACAGAAGCAAATATTGTCCATTGGAGGGCTGGAGCAATAGTACAGTGGTTAAGGCACTTGCCTTGCATGAGGCTGACTTGGTCCCAGCACTTCATTTGGTGGCCTGAACCCCACTAAGAGTGGTCCTTGAGCTCAGGGCCAGGAATAAGCCCTTAAACAAAAATGTTTTTCCTTTGGTCTAGATGGATTTCATCTCTCCTGACTGTACCTTTCTCACCCAGAACGGCCACGTCAAATGAGCCATCACCTACCTTTTACTATATCCCATGTGGCATTTAAATTAAAATGGGGTTTAGACGAGACGAAACTCATTTCGAAACGAGTATTTCTATATTTCCAAAGCAAACAATGTTTTAAACTGAATAACATCATTTACTTTGTGTGTACAGCTTCTGCCTGTGTGAACTGGGCTTTCAGAAAATTCCTTTACACACTGCTCATCTTTCCCCTCACTGTAGTCTAGGGAAAGTGTCTCTCAAAGATGAAAGTCACGCTGTAGCGACAGTACAGTTTGTAGGGTACGTGCCTTGCACACAGCTGGCACAGTTCAATCCATATGGTCTCCCGAGCCTACCAGGAATGAGTAGGAGTGCAGAGCCAGGAATAAGCCCTGAACTTTGTCAGATATAGTCTAAATTTTTTTTTAAAAAGTAAGGGAGTCAGTTCTTCCGTCTGAGGCTGCTCAATGATGCTCTCTGGGCCTCCACTTACCTACCCGGAATATCAGCATCCTGCTCTCTTCACGCACGAGGAAGCTCGGCACAGCCCCTGGCAGCCTTTAAGGGCTCAAAAACTCCAGGCTCTTATGAATAAGTCATGAACCCATTTCTTGAATTACAGCCCCAACCTTTTGAAACCTCTTTCTCATTTTCTCTCCAAATTCTTGTGCTTCTTCAAAGTCAGCAACTCCTTGGCACTGTTGCTTTAGCTGGGACCCTATGCTTAATGCTTAACTAATATTGGGCTTAGCATGTTTCTAGCATACACTAAAAGCCTGCATGGGAACCTGAGACGCTTGACTCCTGAGGATGCCAGGAACACCTTCCTGAGGAGGCAGATGCTGGGTAGGAAAAGCCTTTGTTTTCCCCTATGGCATGTGTCTGGGACAGCTTTGGCGTGGAACCCAAAGAGACAGCCATCCTTCCACTGTCTCCACTGCAGAGGGAAGGAGCGTGGGGCTTGTGGACCCTCTGAAACCAAGTGGAACAAGTCTCTTGGGAGTGCCAATGCACTCAGAAGCGGCCAAAGTTTCCAAGATGGGAAAGTGCTTCTCGTTTTCTTAAAGGAGGACAAACTGTGATTAGGGGAGCCAAAAAATAGAAAAAGTGAACCTGGGGCCAGGAGAGAGTACAATGATTAGGGCATACATTGTTCATGCATCTCCATATACATATATATATATATATATATATATATGTCTCTCTCTCTCTCTCTCTCTCTCTCTCTCTCTCTCTCTCTCTCTCTTTCTCTGGAACAATAGCACAAAGGGTAGGGTGTTTGCCTTGCACGTGGCAGACCCGAGTTCGATTCCTCTGTCCCTCTTGGAGAGCCCGGCAAGTTACTGAGAGTATCCGCCCACACAGCAGAGCCTGGCAAGCTCTCCGTGGCATATTTTATATGCCAAAAACAGTAACAACAAGTCTCACATTGAAGATGTTACTGGTGCCCGCTCGAGCAAATAGATGAACAATGGGAGGACAGTGCTACAGTACTACTATATATACATATATGCACATATATATGTATATATATATATATATATATATACACACACACACAAGCACACACACACACAGAGACAGAGAGAGAGAGAGACAGAGAGAGACAGAAAGTGGGCTGAGCATTACCAAGCGAGCCTTTAAGCCCTCAGCACCGCCCAGTATCCCTGGTACTTCAGGGCTGAGCAGTACTGTGTCCTTGCATCCTTGCCCCCCGCAGGCCTGGTTGGCCAAGAATTGCCCAAAGTCACCTGAGAACTGCTTGGGAGGAGGGTGAACCTGAGAAATGCCAAAGCAGATTCTGAAGATCACTCCACACTTTCAAACTCCTGGGCTGTATTTCCTCCATTTACTTCCCAAGTCCCCTTTCAATGAGAGGTTTGAACCTTCAACATTCTATCTGGAATGGGCCGGGACAGGAGAGACCACCACATCATGCTGGTGACATCCCTCCCATGCGAGAGGAATGGAGAGTCACGTCCTGTTCCATTCCCGGCAATTTCTCTTCCTTCTTACCGGGACAATTTGTCCCAGCTATTTCCATAGCTTCTGTCTAGATAAGCTCCTCCTTTCCGTTATCTGCAACCTCAGATCAAACCATCAGGACCCAAACCAGGAAAGAGAGGAGATATTCCCACGCAGCAGTAGTGTGACCTGAGAGAGAGAGAGAGAGAGAGAGAGAGAGAGAGAGAGAGAGAGAGAGAGAGAGAGAAGGCAAATCCCATTCCTCCCAAGGGCCTTCTTATTAACAATTTAATGACACTTTACATTTTCAAAGTGTTATTCAACCATTAATAATTGAGCAACTTTTCAAAAACAATGCGGGGCTGCCTTCTCAGGAGGGAAGGAAAAGCTGTAATTAGAAATAAGGCTGTTTACTGAAACAGGGGACACTTCATTATCTGGCTGTAATTTAATTTGGGGTGTTCTACACAAACTGCTCATCATCAGAGCAAGCGAGGCCCGAAGTGTGGGCGACCCTGACGGGAAGCTAGGGTGCCTGTTCCCTGAGAGCTCGGAGGAAGCCCAGGTCCCCATCCTCGGGAAAGTTGCCCCTCCTGACTCTGTAGCTCTAACTGTTAAGGTGTGAGAATAAAGGTCCCAAGTTTCAAGGTGTTGGGAATGGGGGGCTGGAGAGACAGCACAGCAAGTCAGTCCTTATCTTGCACACCACACAGCCCACCTGGGTTCAGTTCACGGCACCTTTTAATAGTCCCCCAGGCACCTTCAGGAGTGACCTCTGAGCACAAGGCCAGGAATAAGCCTGAGTATCACCCAAAACAAAAACATACATGAAAGAAGGGATCATTGTGAGGTGAAGATTATCACTTAATTAGCACTGGGTCCAGTATGTGCAACATACAGAAAAACACAATCTGCAAAAAGCAAAAAAAAAAAAAAGTATACTAATTATCCCAGGTGAGCTGGTTGATTAAGAAGTTGCTTTTTATTTATTTTTTTTAACCTGGAGCAATGCAATGTGTGTGTGTGTGTGTGTGTGTGTGTGTGTGTGTGTGTGTGTTTAGGTTTGGGGTCCCACCTGGGGATGCTCAGGACTTTCTCTGGGCTCTTTACTCAGAAATCATCACTCCTGGTGGTGTCAGAGGCCCTATAAGTTGCAGAGGAGCTAACTGGGCTAGGCCTGTACAAGGCAAACATTTAACCCCTGTACTATCTCTCTGGCCCACTGTGCGTAGTTTTTAAATGAAGTCAATAATTTGTTCAGGAGGCTGGAAAGGAAAAGAAAGAGAAAGAGAACCATAAAGGAAGGGAAATCACATATCCTAAGTCAGCACCCAAGCAGCTTGGGAACAAAGGGATGAATCTTACATTCATTTCACGTTTGGGAGGGGCCTTGGACACTTTGGGGGTACATAGGTGAGGAAATTTTTTACATCAAAATTGTAAGAGCCAACACGACTGTAAGTGTGTGCCCCAAAGTTTAATAGTTAAATCAAACCATCCACAGAGGTTTCTATGGAGGCAGGGAAGCAAGCAGGAGGGACCTGGGCGGTCACAGCTGGTGGGTTTGGAGCTGGAACACTGAAATTCTGATATTAAGAGCACTGTAAATCAGTTTTTTTTTTGGCTTTTTGGGTCATACCCAATGATGCACAGGAGTTACTCCTCGCTTTGCACTCAGAAATGTTTCCTGGCGGTGCTCAGGGGACCATATGGGATGTTGGGAATTGAACCCGAGTCCGCCAGCCGTGTGCAAGGCAAACATCCTCTGTGCTATTGCTCCAGCCTCAAGTCAGTGTCTTAAAAAAAAAAAAGGTAAATGTTTAGCTGAGGATCTAAGTGCCAGAGATCCATTACTTGAGATCTTGTGTTACTCAGGAGCTACTATGATATCCCCTGCCCCTCCTCAGGCCCCCAGGCCTCTGATCTGTTCCTTGCTGTGTGATGTTGCAATATTTTCCACTGCGGACTGTTACTGGGGACTCCATCTTCCTATTTCCTCCGCCCCAAGACTCTGCCTTTGTCAATTCTTCTCTCACTGGCCATATCAAATCCAGAAGTAATTCCAACAGAACCCGTTTCCCAAACCCAGTTTCTAACTACCATCCTGATCTAACTACCCTGATCCTGGGGCCACCAGGAACAACCACCAACGCTCTGCTTCCTCTACTGCCCCCCCTGCAGACTATTCTCAACATCGCAGCTCACAAGAGTTTGCACCCCTCAGGGTTCAAAACACTCTCAGGACTCTTGTCTTACCTGCAGCAGAAAGCAAAGTCCTCTCTTCCCTTCACAAGGCCTCACCGTCCCGTTCTCTCTGCATCTCCTCTCATCCTCAGCTCCACCTGGCCTTTCCCATCTTCTCATTCTCCTGCAGGCTAATCCACCTGACACCTGGAGTGTGTCCAGTTTATCTTTCTGGGTCTCAGCTTCCAATGTTCCCACTGAACAGCCTTCTGAGAGTATACAGTTCCCCACCACCCTCTCCTCCACCTGCCTTCTGCATTAGAAGTAACCCACCTAGAGTCTTCGGTCCCCATGCCAGAACCTTTAAGAGGAACTCAACATGTCCAGGTACCTCCTGGGCAAGAAGTTGGATTCAACAGTCTCTAACTTGAGCTCCAAGACATCCACACACATACACAACTGTTGCTGAAAAGCGAAATGAGTGACATTTACAGCTTTGCTTTCCTTGTGGAGGCTACCCTATTGATCACAACTGACATTTACTTAAACATTCCGGAACAGAAAAATACCTCCTGATTCTATCTCTTTTCGAAAATGCCAACAAATGTGCCTCAGGCTGAGGAGGGAGAGAGAGAAATAGAAGGAAAAAAAAAAGAAAGCAGAATAAAAA
Source organism: Sorex fumeus (assembly GCF_029834395.1). Taxonomy (NCBI): domain Eukaryota; kingdom Metazoa; phylum Chordata; class Mammalia; order Eulipotyphla; family Soricidae; genus Sorex; species Sorex fumeus. The sequence goes on from NW_026606064.1 coordinate 19,247,573, forward strand.
AAATCTATTCATTCCCCTACAACCCATGTTGCTTTGTTAATATTACAACTTTAATTATTTCTTCGGTTCTTGACAGCTTGCGTTGTTAGTCTAACCCTCACCCGGTATCGATTCTCCTCCTTTAAAAACAAGCATCAGTGAGGCACCCAAAATTGCCTGCTCAGGCTTACTGCTAGGCTGGGAGGTTATATCATGCATATTAAATGTGGACAGCATTTAGGCTAGAGCAATCTTAACTTTATGGTCTTGTTGGTTTTTAAAGCAAATGTTAATGAAATATGCATTACTTATGGCAAATGGCAATCCCGGTGGGGTACATTTTAATTAGTATAGTTTGTTCAAAGAAAAGCGAATTTAACTCTTCCTCATCTGTCACCCCACTACCCTGCAGCCCCAAGGCAGAGGCAAAGAGGAAAGATGGAGGCAGATGAGCATTTTCCGACCAACTCAGAAGCCGGGGCAGGAAAGGGGGCCCGATCCATTCATTCATCCCAGTCCGCAGCTGCCTGCCGTCCTACGAGGGCAGAATTGAGCAACAACACTCATCAAACTCAGGCTCTGTTTTTCAAATTATTACCAGGAGAGCGGAGGGTGGGTGATGCTGTTCTCGGGCTGGCCACCTGTCTATCACTGAGCTGTATTACTCATTTCCAAGGACCGGCAGAAGAATCACCTCTGAGTGGGTGGTTTCAAACAATAGAAATTGAGGTTCAAGGAAAGGCTTCTGCATCTCTTTCTGATTTCTAGGGGCTGCTGGTAAATCCTCCCCATTGTTTGGCTTACAGATGTTTCACTTCAATCTCTGTGTTGATTGGAGGACCAGGGAACCCATGGGTGATGCAAAGGCCCAAGGATGCCATGTTGTTTGGATTCTATGGTGCTGGGGAGAGAAGAACCATCCCAGGAGTGCTGAGGGCCACAAGGGCTACAACTGGGGGACGTCTAGAGTTGTCTAGGTCATGCTATGGGAGACCACGTGGTTCCAGGAATCAAACCTGGCCTAGCATGCATCCTAACTACTTTTACTATCTCATAGTCCCCAAATTTCCTTCTTCTAGAGATGCCAGTCATACTGAATTTTGAGCCCTCTCATACATTATGATCTCAGTGTAATGGCTAATTTGGTATGTAAGCTTAGCTAAGCTACAGTGCTAGCCTTTGGTTAAATACCAGTCTAAGGTATTTATTTAGCCCAGTAAGGTTATTAGTAGGAGGTTAATTTCCTCAGATGTGACTAACACATAGATCAGAATACTGAGTAGAACAGACTGCCCACCATGGCATGAACTGACCTCCCCCTAGCAGCTAAAGGGCCCAAGGGAAATGACTCATCTACTAGGGGAAGGAAAGATTTTTTTTATCTCCAGGTCTCAAGCCTTGTAACTGCAACAGCCCCTCATGCCTGGGTCTCCAGCCCACTTCTCTGCCTGGCAGGTTCTGGCCTTGCTACTTACTTTCACAATCACATGAGACAATTCCTTAAAATCAATCTTTATCTCTTGATAGCTAGGTGTGTCAGTAGATCAATAGAAATTGATCCTGTTTCTCCAGAGAACCCAAATTCATTCTTCTTAATTTGATTACATCTGCCAAGACACTTATATCCAGATAAGCTCACATTCACAGGTCTGGGGTGGATGGCACTGTGGGGGTGGGGGATGGCTAGTCAACCCAGTGTAGACACAGGGACTCGGGAATATGAAATGTGGAGCCTGGTAGAAATGCCGGGTTCCCACTGAGGGAACCAGAAGCTTCAGGTGGGCAGGTCTCCAGGTGTACGCGGCAGCTGGAGAAGCACTGGGAGAGAAGGTTCAGATTTCCAGCCATTATGGCATTTACTTAAAAAAAATACCTTGGAGTCTAGACACTGTAAAAGTCAGAGGACTCTCAAATAAAGGGCCAGGGAAGAGAAGCTCAGGGAGTAGAAATACCAGGGAGTTCTGAAGTAGGTCACGTCTCATTAATATGGACCTTCCTCATAATCGAGACCAGATAAAATATTTGTCAAAGGAAGAGACCAAGGAATACATGAATAAAATGGGTTCTTTAAGAAAGAGAGATTTCCTAATAAACTGGCTTCTATTTACAAGGAAAGCCTCCAGGCAAAAAAAGAGAAAAATTTCATTTCCACCATCGAGAGCCCCCAGATCACCTTTCCCCCGTCTCCCTGAGCAGCCCTGGGATGCAGAAGTGATTACTCGGGGGTGGTGGCGCCCTCGAATACTGAAGTCTTGCTCCAGGCTCCTACCGTAACTCATGTTGACATGGAGAAATGTTTCATTTTCAGATCCATATGCATGAATTTTTAATGAACTGTGTCAAAGAAATCAAATCTCTCCCCCCCACTCCCCACTCTGAGGAATCAGATTTTGACCTTCTGCCAAACAGCTATAAATCATGTTCAGCAGGAAGAGGAGCAGGAAGCAGGGGCAGTTGCACATGGATTAGCCAGTTAATTTCCCTCGGCCAGACCTTCACCGAAGATATCCTAGGATGGAGAGAGGCGAGAAAGAGCAGGAAGGTGTGAAGATGAAAGGAAGGGAAGGAAGGGGAAGGATGGAAAAAAAAAAAGGGAGGAAGGAAGACATGCAAATAGGAGACACTCAATGGTTACTGATAAAACAGTATCCATCAGAAAAAAAAATTAAAATTCAGGTGATGTCTTTTATTGCTTGAAAGCTGGGTGGCTATTTAAATCACCAGAACTTAATTCTCCTCTCTTCTATTTTTTCAAGTAAGAGGGCAGAGAAGTGGGGAGAAAAAAGACGAATAAGGACTTGAAAAAGGAAGACAAAAAAAAATCAATTGCTTCCTTTATAAGAGCATTTCCCCAGAAATTTTCTGGAACTATGCAAAGCATAGCAAGGTCTTCCTAAATAAAACCTCCATCAACACTTAACTGGGCACCGCAACATTAAAGACAATTAAGTACCATTTTCCGTCTAGCAATGCAGAAAGGACTTTTAAAAAACGAGACTACCCAATGTTGGCAAGGTTGTGGTAAAGAAGAAAGTTCTATCCAATTGCTCGTGGGAGGGTAAAAAAGATACAATCCATTTGGAAAACAAGTTAGTAATTTAAGTGCAATGAGCCCTAAAAGTGTTCATACCTGTTATAAATCCTAAGGAAATCTATCCCAAGGAAGCCAAAATATGAAACAAAGCTTTACGGGCCATTACAGCTCTGTCTATAACAATTCCATGGTAAAACCTAAATGCTCAACAATAGATGTGTGTCTAAGTGAAATACAGTGCCCTCATTTGAAAGAACATCATTAATCATTAGGAGTGTTTATTAGGAGTCCATAAAAACATGGAGAAATACTTATTACCACAGGGTGGGGGGAAAGGTAAGATGCAAAACTGAATGAAGGTACATCCTGGTTATGTAGACTGAAAGCTTCTACCTGTTATGCACGAAAGAGAACTAGGAAGGAAGTGGAACAACTGACATTAACAGCTGTATAAGGACCAGGAACTGGGAGTGAATGGAGCACTGCCTCTTCTGAGTATTTTTTTTTAACATTTCATACCACCTGTGCATTCTGATAACAGAAACCTAAGATTTGATGGCGCTTTTGGAAAGCAAGCCCACGGTATAAGATTTGTTCCCTGCAACACATGGCAGCAACTGAATCGTGGCTAATTCAAGGTGAAATGTATGGGTAGAGAGGAGATCGTCAAACTCAACATCAGATCTGGGTTTTGGAAGCAGCGGCTGGCTGCCTGCCTGCTTGCAGAGCGTCTGTATCTGTCCAAAATGCTGCACTTAAGAAGTTAAAGGAAGAGTCAGTGCTGCCAGCTTTAAACACTAGACACTAGGATGAGTCGAAGAGCTGTCACAGACACTCCATCTGCTGACGCTTATTCAAGAGAAGGCGATCTCCATGCAGTCTCAAAGCAGGGACAAACATAAGCACAGGTTTGGACTAAATCGGGCGGTTCTCGGGGCTGGACACCATCTCGTACGACAGTCCTTGCCTTAATTTGCAAATCTGTCACGTGAATTATCAGCTGTAGCTTTTCAGCTCTGGCCAAGCTAGGTCTCGGGTTTTTTTTTTTTTTTAAACTGGAGATGGGGGAAATACCTGGGATCAAACCCAGATCAGCTGCATGCAAGGCAAGTTCCTTAGTATATACTATCGCTCTGACCTGCACCAAGTTTCAAAGGATTGGGGGTCTCCTGGGAATGGATCTGCATAGAGTCGTGGGAAAAGCATCCACCAATCAAGTTCATTTGGATGCTGGTGTTCTCCTCCCAGGAGATAGCCCAGTATTCATATCACTCTTCACCCTCTCCTCTTTGCTGCTTCTGTAAACCCAAAAGAAACCATCCTCCTCATGCCTAGCATGGGGGTAGTTGGGGGAGGGCCACATTCAGGAGCTAAGGCATGCTGCCAGTTTCTCTCTCTCTCCCTCCCTCTCCCCCTCCTCCCTGGTTCTGAGGCCATATCCAGAGGTGCTCAGGAATCACTTCTGATGGTACCGAGGATCAATCTAAGGGGAATCTGTGAGCAAGACAAACATCCTACTTGCTGTCCTTCTGTCTCTCCAGCCCCAAAGCCAGGCTTTCCCTGGGAAAGAAGGATCTGCACAGAGCTCAGGGGTAGAGGAACAATCTTGTAGGAGTGATGCTCTGATGCAGTTTTCTGCATGATGACTCTTGCTCATGTTTCAGGAAAGAGCCCCTGAGGTGCCCTGACTGGGTGACGTATGTCAGCAGGTAGCTGTGCAGCAAAATGGAGCATGGCAGGCCAGGGGATGGGTGGCGTGAATGTCCAGGGTGTCTAATTTTTTTTAATATTAATTTTTTATTTTATTGAATCACCTCGAGGTAAAGCATTACAAAATTGTTCATGATTGGATTTTAGTCATACAGTGTTCCATCCCTCCACCAGTATAATTTCCCGGCACCAGTGTCTCCAGTTTCCCTTCCACCCCTCCAACAACTCCCCCCCGCCCCCAACCCGGGCAACCCCTGCCTGCCTCTATGGCAGGAACCTCTCTTCTCTCTCTCCTTCTCTCTTATTTCACGCATTGTGGTTTGCAATACAGGTGCTGAAAGGCTATCATGTATATCCCTTTTCCTACTTTCAACACTCGGTTCTTGTCCAGAGTGTTCATTTCCATAACGCTGTCATAATAGACCCTCCTCTATCTTAACTCTCCATCCGTCAGGCTCGTGTGGTAATTTCCAACCACTGACCATTTTTCCTGGCCTGTTTTCCGGGCCTTGGATATTAGTTTTATACTATTTTTTTAAATATCCCACACATAAATGCAGTCATTCTGTATCTATCTTTCCTTTCACTCAGTATTTCTCTAAGTCCATCCATTTGTAGAAAAATTTCATGACTTCATTTTTCCCAACAGCTGTGTAGTATTCCATTGTATAGATGTGCCATAATTTCTCTCTCCAGTTGTCTGTTCTCGGGCACTTAGGTTGTTTCCAGATTCTGGCTATTGCGAATAGTGCTGCGATTGAACACAGAAGTGCAGATGGTGTTTCTGCTGTGTGTTTTTGGACCCCCAAAAGTGCTATTGCTGGGTCAACTGGGAGCTCAATTTCTACAGGGTATCTCTTTGAGGCATCTTCACAATGGCAGTCACCTTAGAATCTGGAAGAGTAATTGTGGGAGTGGGGGAGGAAGAGAGGGGAGCACAGCACCAAAAGAGCATCAGGACTGTCACTGAGGGGGCTCCTGTGAGACCTGGCAGTCACAGAGGGCAGCAGGGAGAGGCAGGGCTGGGGGTACCTGGCATGGAGGCAGCTATGTTGGGACTCACTCGTGACCCTCACTTCCTCCGCTCCTGTTTAGTCCCACAGGACACAGATGAGAGAGTGGCCTGGAGCCTCTCAGCAGCACTCGGCAAAGTTGGGTGGGGTAAGAGGCACATCCAATGCTTCAGGCTGGGCTCAGAAGCAGCAGAGGGATCCCGACATGGCTTGGAGGGAATAAAGTGTTGTTGTCTTGCCTTTAGTGCTCAGAGACCTGCACCTACTTGTGGTGTACTCAGACAGCCAGCACAGAGGGCTGCATGCCGGGGGACACCAGGGCCACACCCAGAGGTGCTTACTGGGGTCATGTGGTCATACAATGTCAGGGGGATGCAATCTGGGGCCCTGTGCAAGCAAGGCATGTGCTTCTGCTTCCTGCCTCCCAACCACAGACTGACTTCTATTACAGTTGGTCCATGACTTCTGCAGGGGTGAGGGGTGCCATCCCCCTTCCCTGTGCAGTTGAAAAGTCTCATTAAACTTTTAGTCAACCCTCTCCCACTAGCCCCCTCCCCCGTCCCCCACTGGAGGATTCTGCATCATCACCTTCCACCACTCTTGACACCTGAGACAGCTGATTCATAAATACAAAAGTTGTGGCTAGAAAAAAAAACCTGTGTCTATATGAACTCTGTTGAAGCAGTTCTGTTGAAGGATCAACTATAGACACACGATCTCCCATCAATCCATCTATCCAATAGAAATCTTGAGTTCTCTTTCTTAAGAGTGGCCAAACCGGTCCTGGAGCAATAGTACAGTGGGTAGGACGTTTGCCTTGCACATGGCTGACCCGAGTTCCATCCCCAGCATCCCTATGGTCCCCCAAGCACCACCAGGGGTAATTGCTGGTGCAGAGCCAAGAGTAAGCCCTGTGCATTGCCGGGTGTTACCCAAAAAGAAAAAAAATGAAAAAAAAAAAGAGGGGCTTAACCCAGCGATGTTCAGCCCCATGTTCAGGCCTGACCAGGACCACCCCTGGGCAGTGCTAAGGGGATGATATGGTACAGACATCAAGCCCAGGGGCCTTGCACAGGTCAATCACGGGCTTGACCACTTGAGTCATCTCTTCCACTTCAAAGCTTTCCTTTTTGAAGGTTAAAGAGTAAAGTACTGCCAAGAACCCTAATGAATCTTTTGGCAAACACCCTTTTGGGAAAAATTGCTCTAGGAATCTGAGTGGGCTATCAAATAGGCACTGTAGGGATGGGTTGGGGGGGGGGCAGCAATCTCTCTGTCTTTACAACCTTGTACCAACAATTCTTCAAAACCCGCCGCTGATTTTCATCAGTACAATCCACTCACAGGGCAAGACTAAATATCATTAAGGTGGAGCCCAGACACTGCTTCAAGCTGGGCTGGGCTACGCTCCGTTTCTGTGCTGTGTATTAGTGGGAAAGGTTCGCTAGATAACTAGAGTGGAGAAAGCAAGGGAGGAATGTTTAATTGCTGGAAGGGAATAGATTGTTTTCAGGCTCCATTTACATCTAAGCCATCCATCTACCAATTACAAGCAAGTTCTTATCCAGACGCTAAAGCAGTCAACAGCCCGTGTTGGAAACCTACCAAAGCTGCTTATCTTCAACCTTCCACAATTCCAGACCTTTTCCTGATTCACTCTGGCTTCCTGCCTAATGATCTGCATTGCTTTATCTTTTTTTCTGTTCTCTTTGCCCCTAGTTTACCCGGATATCAGACACTCGGGGAGATACTCGTGGGCAGGGCTTTGTTTTAACAACCCAAGGAGGAGTCTGTTTGGTCTCTTAGGCTTGTATTTGTCCTGCTGAACATCACAGCGGCCAAGTTCTCCCTGGAGAAAAAAACCCAGATCTCACAGCAATTCCATGTCATTCCCCCGGAGAGTCCACATTTGACATATTCCAGAAAGGGAGCCTGTCAGGGGAAGGGGCTGGGGGGCTGGCGTGAATCTGCAATGTTGGCCAACACCTCTGCAGAGAACAGCCCCCCTTGGCAAATGAAGGATTTACACTGCAAACCAAGCCTTCCCGGGGGTCGATCAGCAGCCAAGCCCGGGAGCCTGCTAATGAAGCAGTCTTGAGTGGGAGGCCCAGCACGTGCAAAGACTCCGATTCACTCTGCCGGCGACATCGAGCTCATCAGAGCTGATGTAAGCAACAGCGTCACAGCTGACTGGGCCTCTCGTCCATCAGACCCAGGGTGTCACTGGCTTGCCTGTCGTCTCTGCATTAACATTCTGTCCGGTTGTTCCCTTTCCACTCAACAAGTCTATTGCCCGCTGCAAAGAAGGAGGCGAACAGCAGGGAAGGACTCCAAGGATGGGTTGCTTCTATGCGGGGTGCATGCACAGTCACAAAAGTCAAGCCAAGACCATGCCCAGGAGCAATTCCATGAGGCTCAGAGGTGCTGCTGCTTTGGTCCTGAAGAAAAATCTTGCCAGGGGGAGGTGACTGATATTTCAACTTTTCAAAAAAAATGCATCTTTCTAAAGATGGAGATTAAATTCTCAAAAATAGCTTTGGTACAGCTCTCATTCTCATTATTCCCCCGACAGCGTCGCCCATCTCTCCCCCAACTATGGCATAAAAATATCCCAGCAAGAATTTATGTTGGGTTCAAATTTGCTTAGCATGCCAAAGCCAACTGCGGCATCTCCCATTCTAATTTGTGTCTTCTCCACGCTTCCCTACCCCTACCCCCGCCCAACCCTGACTTGTCAATGAAGGAAGCGGCAATGGAATGATGTATAGTTTCAAGTTTAGCGTTTTCACTGCTAGATTACAAAGATCTCTCGAGGGGTGATTATTTCAGGATATTTCTGAGTCTGAGGATGGTGCGATTCTGGTAGATGCTGATTCATTCTCAGAGAGGCTCATGTGGACGGGCCGACACTTGGCGTTGAGTTAAACATGGAATCAAGCACCCATGACATATGAAGCTGAGTGGGCTCCCAGTTGCTGAAGGCATGCTCTCTGTCCTCAAAGAAGTGACACCCATTCTCTGTCACCTTCTACATCAGGGGTTTTGCGGTCACAGTGACCAAATTTACTGGTGAAATCAAATTCCCTTAATTCTTTTCTTTGGAAATGGGTAGGGGGAGGCACCAGGCTGTGTCAGGTTTCCCCCAGGCTGTGTTCAGAAATGCAGCCAGGGACTATATCCCCTATGCCCTGTATCCTCTGGCCCAAACATCCATTCTTTGAAGCCCAGTTTGTAAGTATTCTCCGAAGGCTCTGCTGCAGCCCTGTAGTAAGAGGTCTTGTTATTATTCCTGTCATGAAAGTGACAGCTCGACTCTCCATTTCACAGCATCATGAGGAAGACCGAAACTTTGGTCTGTTTGTTTTTCTGTTTATAATAACATTTACAGAGGCGGAGCTTTCTGCTGTTCATGGAAGTTTATGTCTTGTCCTGCTTGCAGGAGGCTTGGATGTCAAAGTCTGATTTCCATCTGAAGGAAAATCCCTCTGGATTTCCATATTATCCATGAAAAACTGGGGAACCATGAGCGCAAGAAATCCACAGAGAAATGTGTGAAAGGCTCTTTGTATACAGTCTAGTACTCCAAAAGGTACTTCTCTATCCTAAAGGATAGAGGATGAAGAGTCAGTAAGTCCTCTCTGGGCATTTCAAAACCTGGCTTCTATTGTGGGTTCTTTTTGTGTTTATTTGTTTTGTTTTGTTGGACCACACCAGGCTCCGTGCCCACTGTTCAGGAGACCACATATAGTGCAAAGATTCGAACCAGGATTATGGCGATAGACACATGCTAAGACCAGCACCTTAACCTCAGTACTATCTCTCTGGTCCCATGTTGGGTTCTTACAGAATTATACTAGACCCAGGCGAGTCACAAACTCATTTTTGGTCCCTATTTCCTCTTCATCAAAACAACTTTTTGAAAGAGAAAACCAAGATCAAAGGATCTGCTGTAACTCTTAAAAGGAATCAGACACAATTATTTTATTCAAAGACACTCTTGGTTGACAAGCAGAGTGCTTGAGATGAATAATGGGACAAAACTGTCTTTAAACACTGACCTCAGAGCCAAATGAAAAGATACAAACTCCCAGGAACAGGAGAGTTGTTATTATTTTTGCTGCTAGACTAAATATCAGCTAAGAGAGAAAAAAGAAAACTTGCTGGAATACGCATTCACATATCTCAAAATGAAATATCTCTAGGAGGATATCTGGCCCACTGGCAGGGTTTGCAAGGACCCCATCCTTCCCTCAAAGGCATCTCTGGCAACTGGCCAGGAAATGGTTTCCAGGAGTGCAACTTTCCTTCCGCAAAGGCACCCTTGTGCACCTGGCACGGAGGAGTCTGAAAACAAAGGCTAGGAGGCGTGCAATTATTTCCCAGAGAGTGGTGAGTTGAGAGTTTGATCATTTTCACTTTGTTGGAATATTCCTTCACTCTGCAGCTCTGTTGACGCTTTGTGTCAGGCAAGAAAAGGGAACGGGAGGAACAGACGCTTTCAGACCGCTGCTTATCAGCGGCCGTCACAGCCGTGAAGGTGCTGGATTTATAAATCCTCTCGCTCGAGGCTTATCAACCCCAAGCAATACTTAAACTATGGCCAAGCAGGAGTGGGCATTTTCAAGGGGCTCCCAAGCAAAGCCAGGAACGATGCAGAAAGCCAGAGCAGAGGGACGGGTGATGGAATTCAGGCTTGGGGCAGAGTTAAAAAAAATCAGCACCCCATGAGTCCCACCACCCCACATACCATAATCAACTCATTCCTAGCTAAGGCTGAGAGTGCGTTCTGATGAGCAGGGGTCTTCTGGTGGCTTTGGTTCCAGTTCCCTGACTGCCCTTTGCTCTGCACCATTATCTCTTTGTCCCATGAGTCTTCATTTCTATCCTTATTTTCCTTCTTCTGCCACAGGGGCCATATGCACCATGTTCAGGGATGACACAGGTTGCATGAGGTGGTACTCTCCCCAGTCCTTCATTTCTATTCTACTCCAAGCTAGGAGGTGGGGCGGGGTGTTCAAGCCTTTCTTTTCCTTAATTCAAGAAAGTCCTAGTAAAAAAGAGTAATACTGGATCCTCAATGTCACAAGATTTTGTCATGCTGGGGCCAGTGCTTCAAGCTGCTTGGGATAAGAGATTCATCAGCAAACTGCACGCTTCAGCCTTCGTGAAACTTAGCAGGCAGGCAAGGGAGGCAGACCATAAGCATTATCAAGACAGGACAGCGGCTTTCACTGTTGCTGAGTACTGAAAGCAACAAACAAATCAAATATCCACAATGCGGGAGACTGGATAAGGAGTGGGCAGGGGTGGGGATGGAGCTAGGGTGGGGAGGAAGATGCACTGCAATTTTATAGGGGAACAGGAGGGAGCCACTGAGCAGGGACATGGGATGAAAGAACAGAAGCCGGGTCCTTGGGTATCTGGAAGAAGCATGTTCTAAGGAGAAGGAAGGGCAAGTGCAAAGGTAGAGAAGGTCTCTTGCATGTTTAAAGGATACCCAGGGGCTTGCTCTTTCACACCCAGGGAGCATGAAGGGCATGGACCTAGGATAGAAGCACCCCTGAATCTCTTTGTGCTCCTGGGACTAAAGGGCTAAAGTCATCCCATAGGAGAGACAGCCCATTGCACAGTGCTTTGTCACCATCAGGTCGCCAATCAAATACAGAAACCAAGAGAGTGGCTCTAGCCAGCCAAAAATTAGGAAGAAAACAGAGTAATTGAAAGTATCGGCACCATGTTGGTGAAGATGTAAACAGGTGCAGCCTCTATGGAAAATGGAAATGGGAAATTTGTATGGAAATTGAAAATGGTATGAAAATTCATACATATATACATATATGTGTGTATATATGCATATGTATACACATATATATACACATATATTAATGAACAGAACCAAGAGATACTGTGGGCGTTAAAGTGGTTTCTTTGCATGAAGCTGACCCCCAGTCTCAAGAGCACTGCCAGGGTGGTCTGGGTAATCCCCAGCATTTCGAGAGCCTCAGTTCCAGGGCCTTACATAACTGCCAGTTAAGAGTTTCCTGAAGGGGAGACTGAGGCTACTAAACAGGTCCTAGATGTCCCCCTCAACCTCTCTCTGAGTCAAAATGGAAATCCCACTTGATTTAGCCACGATCTGAAATATATGAAAGCACTCATTGGAAAGGATGCTTGTACCCCTACATTCATAAAAACATTATTCACAATAGCCAAAACATGGAATCAATTTAACTGGCCATCGGCAGATGATGGGATAAAATGGGCTATAGTGCATGGTTTCAATGAAGTAATCCTCTGCCCTTGAAGACGATGAGGATGGGCTGGGGAAACAGTATTGGAGGTAGGACATATGCCTTACATAGGACCGACCTGAGTTTGATCTCTAGAACTACATAGGATCCCCCAAGCACCACCAGGATCCGTGAGTACAGAGCCAGAAGTAAGCCCTGAGCACAGCCGGGTATGGACCCAAACCAAATAAACAAAATAAGATAAAGTTGTGCCTTTTGGAATAACACAGACGGAATTTGAAGTGATTAGAGTTAAGTGAAAAAAGAAAATGAAAAACAATTATCAGATGGTTTCACTCGCATGTCGAGCAAGACTGACTCAAGCAAACCAAGAAATAAGAGCTGATAAAAGCAATGATAGCTAGAGGAAAGGGGATGGTGGGAGCGGGAAAAAGGAGGGGGTCTTCGTGGTAGGGACCATATCCGCACAGAGGTACACAACCCCTAAATTCCATGATTGGGTAAACCAGTAGCACTGTTCTCCCATTGTTCATCCATTTGCTCCAGCAGGCACCAACAACGTCTCCATTGTGAGACTTTTTACTATTGTTACTATTGTTGTTACTATTTTTGGCATACAGAATACGCCATGGGGAGCTTGCCAGGTTCTGCTGTGCGGGCAGGACACTCTCGGTAGCTTGCTTCCAGAGAGGGATGGAGGAATCGAACCCGGGTTGGCCACGTGCAATGCAAATGCCCTACTCGCTGTGCTATTGATCCAGCTCACATGGACAGACAGGATTGACAGATTGATAGCTCTTTCTCGATTCCATGGGTGGTGGTGAATGGCCGTTCTTAGTTGGTGGAGCAATCTGTCTGGTTAATTCCAATAACGAACGAGACTCTGGCATGCTAATTAGTTACGCGACCCCTGAGCGGTCGGCGTCCCCCAACTTCTTAGAGGAACAAGTGGCATTCTGCATGAATACCGCAACTAGGGGGTAAACCAGTAGGTCAAGGAATTCTAAAATTAAAACAACAACAACAACAACAACAACAACAAAACATGCCCTGCACCCAGAATGTAAACCTAGCTGTCTCCTTGTTTGTGATGAGGAAAGTATTTCTGATTCCAAGTCAGAATTCAAACAGTCGGAGAACTACTGGTATAGTTTAGTAGAAGAGGTGACTTTCTACTAAAGAGTGTTTATCTGCATCCATACAGGAGTACCTTCAACTTGTCACAGCCCCTGGGGACACACACCTTGAGAAATCTACATTCCATATGCTGGAGAGATAGTACAGTGGTTAAGGCACTATCTTGTGTGTGGCTCAGTTGGGTTCGAGCCCCGATACGGCATGTGATGCCTTAAGCACTGTCATGTATGCCTCTTCTCTAGAAAAGAGGAAATAGAGATTCTTCCTAAATGTTGGTTCCAAAAACAAGGCTCTGAAGAGATGACAAGATTCTCCCTAACCAGTAAACGTGGTCACTTAAGGATGATGGAAATGAAGACCCCAATTCCCCACATGTGATCTTGGAGTTCATCTCAAATGCCCCACTCGAGGAGGATTTGAAAATATTTCTGCAAAGTTCCGGTGGAGAGAAGATTACTCCCTATCTAGCCCCCTCCTGCTTGCCATCCCCTTCCCTGCCACAGATGCATACAATCTTGCTTGTGGGTTCTTAGTTGAGGTAGAATCTGCTGGCTGATCCCATGTGCATCCATTCACCTTGGTGAAGATCCTGTGACTGATGCAGGACTTTAGGAAATGATGACTAAACAAAATGGATTAAAAAAAATTCCACAAAAGGATCCCGCAATCCCTCACAAGCAATATGGGACAACTCCTTGGCGAATTCCCCTAATTTTTCTTATTTCTGACAAACCCCAGTTGGCCCAGCATCCCCCAGAAGTCTCAGTTGATCTGGACAAACTCATTTCTGCAGTATCACCAACATTCAGCAGGAAAATGACTGTTCCCTTTTAGGGGGCATGAGGAGACAGAAGTGGGGTCAGAGAGACAGTACAGAGGGGGAAGGTGCTTGCCTTAGGGTGGTGCTAGGGTCCTGGGGGACAGCTTTGGGGGAAACAGGGAGGTCTAGAACAGAGCGGCAGACCCAAGGGGCCCCATGACATTCTGAACCAGGAGCACTCCTTCCAGCAGGAGACCCACAGATTGCCCTTAATAGAGTTTTTTAAATTGCTTGAAATGGCTGTTTCTATTCCAGGGTGAAAATTACAGCCTTTGCTTGGCTCTTTCTCTCTCTCCCATCCTTTCCCACACCCCCCACCCCATTCTTCGGGGGTGAGTGCCAGAGAAGAGCTGCACTAAACAAGGAGACATCCACAAGCCTGAATGAAAGCATGCTGTGCTGGGGAAAAAAATATTTGCAGCTCTGGAACCAGATGCAGAAGCTGTGACCCAGACACACAACACAGACACACAGACACACACACTGTTCCAACAGTGAGCTATCAAATGCTCAGAATCCCCAAAACCTTTTCACAAAGAGAAGAATAAAGACTCATCTTCATCTACCTTTGTGGTCATCCCTCATGCGTGGTCTCGTGTGTGTGTGTGTGTGTGTGTGTGTGTGTGTGTGTGTGTGTATGGGGGATGGGGGGAAACACACCAAATAAACATGTCAGTTTCTAAGCCATGTCACATCAGAGTGTGACATCAGAGTGCTGAGACTATTCTCACCTAGAGCAGCGTGATGCAGATTCACACAAAATCCAGTCTGTGTTTATTTAAAGAGATTCAGTCCCCATTTCCTGCAGCCCAGGGAAAAGCCTCAATTTCCTTCAGTTCATGCTAATGATGACAAATGGAGGAGGCAAGGTTCCCCCCAGTGACCTGGACCACCCACTTACTGCTCTGAGCGGGTCCCAGGCCCTCCCAAGGGCCCCACTGCACAGAGTTGGCTGTCTGCATCTGGAGGCTTTGAGTTGGGCGTGCTTCATGTCTGGAGAAACTGCTCCTTAGCTGGGGAAAGTGCCATCCTAGAGAGAGAACTGACAGCTTCAGATTCAGCCTTGCAGCCCCAACTAAGATGCAAGTGACCATGGTTCTTTTTAACCCTTCTAGGACTTAATTAGTAATTACCAGTCAGTCTGTTCTAGATTCTGGCAGAAGGCAGAGCAGAATTCAAGTTCTATCTCAGAACCCACAGAAATGGCCTTGACATCAATATTGGAACAAAACAAAACAAAACAACACAGCTCTCTGGGTGATAGTAATGTGAGAATGGCTAAGGAAATGGGGAGAGCCAAACAGAGACTTCCTTAGGGATGCACTTCCCTAGCTCAGAGATCTTTCCATCACAGAACCTCACAGCTACTAGCCCAGCCTAGTAGCTTAAAGGCAGGAGGAATTATGAGGCCTAATAGGCTGCTATAGAGGATTTTGCAATACAAATGGCCCTTACTACTGTTCACTGCAAGAACTGTAGTGAGTACCTACCATGAGCATGTATTCCCTGGGAATACAGTGTTAAATAAAAAAATTCAGACTCTCCCAAAGTGATGGATGGGAAGGGGGTGGGGGCAGAATATGCCACCAAATACATCACTCTGGATAAAAATATTCTGAGCAAGTAACAGGAACAGCAAACTCGGGAGCAGTGTAAATTTCTATCTGCAAAGACGACATGAATTTTCCCTGCAAAGGTATCCCCCCTGGTTATATCACAAGGCAGCCACATGTTATGGCAAGAGAAGACAGGACTCGGATGAGCCTGTCTAACTACACAAACTATCCCGCACTTACCATCAGCTTCCCCGTCTCTTCACTTCCCCACAATTGGCTATCTTGACAAGTCCAAGACTAAGGTATGAAAATCAGGCCATGTCAGTGATGGTGGGAACTTTACATGTTATCCATGTCAACTTCCTCATTTTGCAGACGATGAGAAAACCAGACAGGTTAAGCGACTAGAACAAGGTGATACAGCTTATCTGAGATAAGAGTTGACCTTAAGTCAAATAAAACTGAAGTCCCCCGATGCCTGCACCAACATTTTCCCTCTTAAAAGTTCCTTTTGAATTTGGGGGGAACCTCCGAAGCAGGGCTCAAAGGCCCGGCAGGACACTTTCTGGTGTTACTCAGCCAACTGAGCCAGAAGATTTGGTGGCACAGGGATTCCAATTGGGGCCTCTGCAATGCTCGAAGGTCACCAGGCCGAACCCAGTGGTACTCTGGGACCTTTAGGCTGCATTCACTGATGCTTGGGGTGGGGATGGGGGGCTTGCAGTTCAGGAGACTTGGTGCCTTGTGCATGCAAGACATGTACTTTGATCTTGAACCTCTCTTCACCAACCCCTGTAGGAGTTATCCCTGAGCACAGAGCCAGGTGTCAATCCAGAGCCCCTCTACCTGGAATTCAAAGTAAACTTTCAGGGAGTGTGCTACTCTCAGAGATAAAATTGGATGTGTGTGTGGGGGGGGGGGGTGGGGGGAGAGTGAGAGAACTCCCAAAGTGCTTCCAGAGAAGTCAGAACTGGTGAAATAATTCACCAAAGCGGGCCAGGCCAGGCCTTAGGGACAGCTTAGCGCTTGTTGCTTGTCACTTTTTGTTCTAGGTACCAACACCATCGTGGTCCCAAAAGATCTAGATGGTGAGTCATCACGACCTGAGTGATGAGACGTCGAGGCCACTCAGATGGGATAGCACCTGACTGGTGCAAAGATGGGGCCACGGGAATAGGGACTCCTGTGAAGATAGGCAGGTGTGTAAATCTCAAGTATGGGCAAAGACCCGACTCTGTGAGAGGCCCGTCTCATGCAAAACACACAGGGGGTCTTGACATGACACCGCTGACTAGGTAGAAGTCTGGGCCCTGAAGTGGACTACATTTGAGACAGCTTCTGGACTCCAGGCTCAGGGCTGAGCCTTCTCCAGTGTGCATGGCCTGGGACACTTCCTCAGAAGATTGCAGACCTCTGCCACTTTCTGTGAATGAGCCAGTGTCAGTGGTTCCCACTCTCCTGGTCTCTCTGGCTAATTGAAATAAATACTCACACTGCTGTAACGTGAACACCCCTACCCTCCCCCTTCCAACAGAATAACACTGCAATTTGATGCAGCTGGTTTGAGTGGTAAAGCGAAACTTGTCCACTGGAGCTAGAGATGAACATTCCTGAATTTCGGATGCAGAACACATCTGCATTTTGGATGAATGGAATGAAACATAAGTCTGCATTCCTGACCCACAGCTTCCCTCCCCAATCTTGGGAGTCACCCCATCATCTCCTTCGGAAAATGCCATTCCAACCAGAGTTGAAAATATTCAGGAAGATCTGTGTCCTTGGGCTGTGGGCGAGGTAGACAATTCCACCTTCACTCACAAACCTGCCTCTTGTTGGTCTTTGGGTGACACTTTCATGGTTTATATCCCATGAAAGAAACATCCACAGCAAAGTCAGCTCAAGAAACCCTGAGTGATCCTCCCAGGATGGGAGAAGCATGCTGAAAGTAGACTATAGACCAAACATGATTGTCACCCATTGCCTCTTTTGCAAACCACAACACCCAATAAGAGAGAGAGAACAAAAGGAAATGACCTACCACAGAGGCAGGGTGGGATGGGGGGGTGGGGTGGGGGGTGGGAGGGATACTGGGATCCGTGGTGGTGGGGAATGGGCACTGGTGGAGGGATGGGTATTTGATCCTTGTATAATTGAAACCCAAGCGCAAAAATTTGTAAGTCTGCAGCTGTACCTCATGATGTCTCACTAATAAAAATTAAAAAAAAAAAGAAACCCTCTGAATGACTGGATAAAGAAACTATGTTACATTTACACAATGGAATACTATACAGCCACCAGGAAAAATGAAGTCATGAAATTCACTTATACATGGACGGCCATGGATAGTAGACTGCTGAGTGAAATGAGTCGGAGGGAGAGGGACAGACATAGAATGATTGTATTCATTTTTGGATATTAAAAAAAAAGAAACAAAAACCATAGTATGAGACTAAAACCCAGAAACAGGTCCATGGTTGGAAGCTTGCCACAAGCGTTCGGGGTGAGGGCAGTTCAGATAGAGATGGGACCACTATGACAATGGTAGTTAGAAATGATCACTCTGGACAAGAATGAGTGCTGAAAAGTAGGTAAATGAACAAAAATTTCAGTATCTGTGTTGCAAATCATAACCGAGAGAGAGAGAGAGAGAGAGAGAGAGAGAGAGAGAGAGAGAGAGAAAGTGTCTGCCATAGAGGCAGGGCATACACTGGTACTGGTGAAGAAACGGGTGCTGAAACCTTGTTTGACTGAAACCCAATCATGTACAACTTTGTGAATATATATCTCACGGTGATTTAATTTAAAAAATTATTTTAAACAATCTTGTGAGGTGGGGCAGTTGTATTGAGCGAAGAAACATGTAAATTCAACGCCCCCATTTCTTTAGTATCTGAAGAAGAGCATGCAAATAGGGTGCAAATAGGGTGCATTTGGGAGAAGGGTCATTGGGATGGCCATGGGGTGTTGTATGCAGCTCTTCTGTACGCAGCTCTTCAAAAGCTGCGTAATTAGATCATGTACCTGGTAACTGGGTCTCCATTTACAAGTCTACAGACAGATCTAGAAATAGATTAAACCAAGGTGATTTGGAGAGGCCTCTGGTGGTGGGGAGGACTCAGTCTCAAATTTAGAGCCATCAGGCGGGAAGGATGGGACAGTGGAGACACATCCCCCAAGTTCTCTTCCACAATAACTGGAGGTGAGCCGGAAACTCATACAGAGTTTACTCAGCTCCTGGTCAATACCCTCCGTTGCCTGGAATACCCACGTGCTCCCCACATGCAGCCAGGGGAGGGCAGCATCGATTCCTCTCTGGAGTCAACACTGAACCAAGATTGACTGTAGTTGCCAGGGGAGGGAGGCTGTAGGATGCACAACACCAAGATATCCCACTGGCCCAGGGATCCGGGCAGCTCCCTGGATCCCCAGGTATCAACCTACTCATTCTTGGGGACCCAGAGACTTGGGGAAACGATTTTGCTCAAATGCTGGCATGAAGTCTAGACCAAAACCTTCACTCACACAAACCCTCCTCACTCCTGCACCAGGAGAGAAGGAAACAAGATGGTCTGCTTATGCCCAGGACAGACACCTCCTTTATCTCATGCTGGAGAGTCTCGACCCCCCAAAAAAACCCTCACCAGAACTGGTTTCTGGGGAGACTCAAAGAACCTCGGTACTTTCCTATAAGCCAAGGCTATGCCTGGCTGGAGCGGGGCCCCTAGTCTAGATCTGCCAGCGAGGACGGGTCTCACCAGGCCAGCTGCTGCCCCGCCTCTGCCCACCTGCTTCACACACACCTGCGCGCTGTACCCCGTGCAGAAGTGTGTGTGTGTGTGGGGGGGGGGGGGATCGGTTCAGAGGGTGGCTCCAGCGAGCAGCAGGGGCCAAGTAAGCAAATCTTCACCTGCTTCGACAAAAGGCGGTGAGACTGACATGCCATTAGCGACGAGTCACGCTGAAAGCGGGCAGGTGAGCAGGTCGGACGATTAAGAATTCCGCCTCGGGATTTCGCCAGGAGCTATTAAATGGAAGGTGATTACATTTACAGACAGACAGCGGAGCTGCAGAGCCGGCCCAAACAGACAGATGGATTTTCTCGTGTCTAGCTCCTGCGCGGCTCTCACTTAACAAAGCCGGCGGGGATGTCGGACTCGCGTCTAGACTGCAGCTCACACTTCATTCAGGTTTTCAGGGTTGGGGATCCAACCCAGGGCCGCAGGCGGGAGAACGTGCTGCCCCAGGCCAGGTGCCCCCCCCCACCCCCCAGCCCTGCTCACCCTTTCACCTGCAGATGCTATTGTACTTGGGAGCGTGGTGTGTGTGTGGTGGGGAGGCTGCCAAACAGGGGCAGGGTATCTTGAGACGCAACAAACACTTGGCGTGACTACCACCCTCCACCCCATCTGCCTCTGGCTCCCGTGGTGGTTCGGAGAGAACAACAGAGATGAGTTTTCCTCAGGAAACAGAACACACGAGCTACTGCAAATCTGATTGAGAATTGGGGGGGGGGGGGGGGGGGGAGGGTAATTCCCAATTGTGGAGCTTGAAATAAAAAAAAACAAAAAAAAACCCAATTACTGATGCTGCCATTTCAGAGCAGATCAATACTGCAGCATCCATGAAGCTGTAAGACTTTGGAAACACAGATGAGGGGCTTGGGGAAATAGTGCGGTGGGTTCAAACACTTGTTTTGCATGCAGGTCACCCAGGCTCGAACTGTAGCACCTTGTATGTTACCTTGAGAGCACCACCAGGGCGGACAGTCAGGAGTGAGCCCGAGCATCACCAGGTATGGCAACCACCCACCTTCCCACATCACACACACACACACACAAACACACACACACACACACACACACACACTGAGGCTGGGCTCTGAATCCTTTTTTTTTTTTTTGCTTTTTGGGTCACACCCGGTGATGCACAAGGGTTACTCCTGGCTCTGCACTCAGGAATCACCCCTGGCAGTGCTCAGGGGACCATATGGGATGCTGGGAATCGAACCCGGGTTGGCCATGTGCAAGGCAAACGCCCTACCCGCTGTGCTATTGTTCCAAGGGCTCTGAATCTTGGTCTGCTCTTTGCCCAGCAATCCCAAGGCTCTCCCTGATGCTGGCTATGCAGTTGCTCCCCCATTCCCCAGGACAGAAAGCTCTGGGCTCAGCCTGTGTGTATATGCCAGCTGAGGGCACTGGGCCAGCCCACATGTTGTCATAGAAACCGAGATCCATCTGCGCACCTTGTCTTTCATTTGTATTGGTGAGTGACCCCCTTTCCTCTCCTGTGCCCACCTCTTCCTTTAGTGATGGGCATCCCGTCCCCACCACACCGGTGCGGGGCTCAGGGTACAGTGCACATGGAGTGGTAGCCACCAGGCATGAGAAGCGGAGGGGCTGTCAGATCTCTATTCCACAGGACGTGACTGTCGGGATCCTCCCCCGACCTCGGACAGCTGTCTCCGTTCTCCTGGAGGGAAGCTTCCGCTCCCACATCCTCCCCGGCCTTCCCAGGCACACATAAAAACCCCAGCATTCCTCTTTACTTTTATCTCTGCTGGGTGCTCTGGGGAGTTTTTACAAAACAAACGAACATGAACTTCAAGGTACCGCGAGTGTAAATCACTGCAAATCCTCCCAGGCCTCCAAATGCTACAAACGCTACTTAGCCAAGGACCAAAGAAAAGCTGGAGAGGTGATTCTTCTTATTAAATAAACATTACTCTGCCGCTGCTTGGCTTCCTGGATGACTGAGCATTCTCAAATCTGTGACCTGCCATCGGAGTCCCAGGACAGCAGCCCCATGAGAGGCAAGGTCAGTACACACACACACACACACACACACACACACACACACGCACACACATACAATCTCTCCACTTGGGTGGATATGTCACAAACATTTGCAGTAACACTACAGGAGCACTGGGATAGGTATCCGTGCTTGAGCACCTGCCTTGCATTTGTGTGTGTCTGTGTGTGTGTAAGTGTGGTCACAAACATTTGCAGTAACAGTACAACGAACACTAGATAGATATCAGTGTTGGAGGACTTGCCTTGCATGTGTGTGTGTGTGTGCCTGCCACAACTGGCTTTGCTCAAGGCTTACTTCCGGCTTTGTCTTCAGAAATAACTCCTAGAAGGGCTCAGGGTACAGACCATATCTTGTGGCATGGATTGAACCCGGGTTGGCTGCCTTACTTACTGTCCTACTTTTTTTTGTCCCCAATTCCTTTGCATGTTTGAGGCTCTGAGTTCAATCCCTGGCACTGAGTATAGGAAAAATCTTTGATATATCAAGATATTATCGCTCACTCACTCCTTCCCTTCCTCCTTCCTTTTCATTTTCAATAGCACCTAGAATTAAAACTACCTAAGATTTCTGAGACTGTCTATTGATTAAAAAAAAAAAACATATCTCAGGCAGTGTGAAAGGTTCATTTCCCAGTTCCTCTTAACTGCAAACTGCCCAGCTCAACCCACAGGCAGAGCACTGGTTTTCAACCAACTGGTCCGTGGACCATTGCAAATGCTGGGGGTTAAAAAAAGGTTGAAAAATCAGTGCTCCAGAGAGTCATTTTTGTTTATTTTTTTGCAAGCTTAAAGTTCATTTTAAGACACTTTCATGCACACATTTATGTCTAATGTATTGCATTGGTTTGCATATTTTAATGTACATATCATTATCCCACCATCAAACGACACCCCACTCTATTTTACAATTCAAGTAACCGCCTGGAACGCCAGCAAAGGATGTGTCTAATCCCTGACTGATAGGTATTTAGATGATCTGGGAATTTTTTTCATCAACAGAATGAGGATGAGATTCTCTTTAGTCACATCCTGTGCCCTCCTGGGCAAGCAGGTCACATAGCAAGATGCCCTCCTGGGCAAGCAGGTCTGTCCTGCTCGCACTGCATGGCCTGTCTCCCAGGAAGGGGTGTTCTTCCCTTCACAGATATCCCCCTCCGTGAATGTCCCCAGGCATTCAACCACATAAACAAGGTTTATGTGGTTACAACCACATAAACAAGGTCTGGGGCATCAAACACAGCTTTCCAGGCCACCTAAGACTCTGCCCCCTGGCTGTTCATCACTGACCATTCCTTTTTTTTCCACAGTGGCAATATACTCATTTTCCCTGGCAGGGCACTTGTACTCAGAAGAAACGTGTCATTTCCCCACGGCCGTCAAGCTGACCCACTCCTGACAAAGCCTGCAGAGTGGCAGCACAAATCACCACCCAGCATCCAACTCTGCAATTTACAGGGTGCTGCTGGCACTTCAGTGGGGTCTGAGTTGCCAAGGAGAAACGGAGGCTGTTTCCACACTCGGTCTCTGCAGCATCCGGTACAGAGGCCACTACTGACATCACCCACTATGAGCAGCCACTTAAACACGGGTGGCCACAGGAGATATCTTCATTCCCAGACTGGCAGGGGGCACTTCTGCCCCTCAATGCTGCACTCTTAGCATTGGCAGAGTTGGGAGACTCTAGTGCCAAGGCACAGGCCAGTTACCGACCCTCTTTGAGCTCCAGACTTCTGGCCCAGAAGGATGTGGGTGGTTGTGAGAATGCAAGAGAAAATCTGTATGAAGTGATTGGAAAATTTCACTTCCAGGCAACTTCCAGGGAAGTCAAGTTTAGTACTAAAAGCCAGCCCAGTAGCTCTGCAGAGTCAAAGATGAGATATGGACAAGATTCTGGCTAGGGAACGAGCACAAACCTATCTGGCACCTCCAGGATGATGAAGAGGAGTGTGTGGGCTGGGAAGGAAGGCTTTCGGGGCTTGGGGCGAGGGGAGGTGCCTGGGGCGAGGGGAGGTGCCTGGGGCTGCTGGTGGTGGTGGTGGTGGGGGCAGCATTTGGTGAAGTCTCAGAGACTGTCTGCTTTTACTGCCTGAGGAACAGGGTGCCGTGTCTCTAGGCAGAGGTTGGAGCTTTGCCAGCTGTCCATAGGGAAGGACACACCAGCTGCAAATCTGGTGGAAGCACGGCTGGGGAGAAGGAGCCGGCCTTTGACAGAGCCTTCCAGGGCACGGGGCACACCCGGGGGAGGCACGTCCTGCTGCCCGGGACTTTCATTCAGCTTAGGACCACAGGCTGGGGGGACACGGGTAGAAGAGGAGGCGGGGAGACAAGATGTGCAGGTAGGTACCTCGGGGCTTGATTGCTAGCAAGGTCATTCCCCAAGCTCTGAAGATAGGAGCCTGAATGCTGGAGCTCTCTAGACAAACTGACCTCCCACACATGGCCACCTGGGAGACTTTGTCCACCACCCATCCGCTCTGTGCTCTGCCCTCCCCTCCCCCTCCTGCCTGCCCCCACTGCACTGGCCAATATCAACCCTCCCAACTTCAGGCATTTTTCCATCCAAGATTCTCTCTCTCTCTCTCTCTCTCTCTCTCTCTCTCTCTCTCTCTGTGTGTGTGTAAAGAGGTTTGGGGGGCAACCCAGCAGCGCTCAGGGCTCACTCCTGGCTTTGTGTCAGATGTATTTTCTCTGGCTCTGATTGCCATTTTCTGAAAAACAGGAGCAAACACAACTGGTCCTCCAAGTCACCCATCAGCTGAAATTATGGTGTTGCTCTGAAACTACAATGAGTTGCACCGAGAGAAGAGAAATCGGGTATTTCTAATTGGGGATAAAAAAGACATTTGGGGGACCCTCCATCATGATATTTCCAGAACTCTAGGAAACAGGGGTCCACCTAGGGAACCTACAGTGATGTGTTTCAAGCACTGCACTGTACTTGATGAGGTCAGGGTCGAATCATGATTGGTGGAAGGTGAGCTGAATCCTATTCTAGCTCATGAGCTAGGCATTTGACATGATATTTGACACGACCTCATTCTCTCTCCAATCCTCCAAGCCAGTCAAGGAAGCAAGGGCTCTGCCCAGTACCATTAACTTCCCTTCCAGAGGGGTGAATGCAGAGTCAGGATTCAATCCTGGGTCTCTCTGCTTCTAGAATCAGTGCTTCCCCCACAAGGTGATGGATCCTCTTGCCGTGGGCAGTCAGTGGGTGTCAACTGGCTCCTGAACCCCAATACCACAATGTGATTCAAGTCCTCAGGCTGATACCACTCAAACGCAACAGATTTGGGGTGAGGGTACAGCCTTCCCTCCACCCAAGTGACATGGCACTGTCAATTCCACTCTCAAGAGGGAGACTTTTTTCCCCCCAAGCAGGAATATCTTATTATTATCTAACCTTAAAAAGTAATAAGCACAGGAGAAGACTAGAGAAAAGTCTACAAAGAAATGAAGTCTAGAGAAAAAAAAACTCATCTCTGGAGCAAATAAATATGTAAATAGTTCTCTGCTCCCTCTGCCTTCATCTGCAGCAGAATTAATGGTATTTTTCAAGAAGCAGTTTAGGATCATGTGGTGGGATTATTATTTATCCATTCAAAATATGAGTCTTACTAATTAGGTCATAATGGTATTCATTTATCACCAGAATTTGAAGCATATATTTTATTGATCTATAATGTTGTCCATGGGTACAAGGCCTTTATTAATACCAGCTCAGCTCTGCCAAACTGTTCTCAGGAACCTTAAACCCTCCTGGAAACCAACTTAAGTGATCCTGGCTGAACTCAGACAAAGGCCCTGCCACAGTGATGCTGTTTCCACCAGGGCTGTGAGAACTAGATGTTTTTCTCTTCAGTGTCTTTCCCTCTGATTTTCAAAAAAAAGGTGTCAGAAATGGAGAGAATCTGCTAATTCTCAAGAGAAGCATTAAAGGTAAAATGAACTCATGTGGTTATGAGTTCCTGGGTGGATAAAAATGGAACTTGTAGGGATTCAAATTGGGTCCTATATTTGAAAAGGTATTCAGGTTACCAAAGGATTCAAGTGTCTTGGGTATAGCAGTGGTAATTCTTCATTCACACATATATAAAATGTGAGAATGTTCCCATCACATTTTTGTTCTCTGGCAAACTGGTCAACCTTGATTCAGTTCACTGGTCTATGATGACTAAAGTTTAGCACTGGTTAGGTTCCAGGGACTAATGTTCATATGAATCCAAGCTCTGTCATTTATTCATTTTCAGACTTTGGGTAATATAGCTTATCCCTCTGTCCACTTATAGGCACATCTGTGAAACAGGGATAATGAGGACAGTCTATTTTGCAGGGTGCTTGCGTCTTCATAAGAAGTGCAAGAGAAGAGGCTGGAAAGACAGCATGGGGTTAAGGTCCTTACCTTGCACACAGCCAACCCTAATTTGATCCCTGGAACCCCACACATGATTCCCTGAGCACCAGCAGGCATGATCTTTAAGCACGAAGCCAGAAGTAAATCCCAAACATTGCCAGGTGTGCCCCCCCACCCCCGCCCAAGTAAGAGATATTAAGTGCAGAGCAGTCACTAAGGGTTTCATCCTCAATTTATTCTCAAAAAATGGCCAGCTTGCCCACTGCATGCAACACATATCCACGGAAACAAACTGCCACGAGACATGCACACAGATGACAGTTGGGTGACAGGAAGGAACAGCATCTCCTGCAGAGATGATAACAGGAAGTGCCTGGGGATCACACTTGAGACGATATGCATGGGACGCAACCTAAAAAATCAATTCTGCAGTTGAGAACTTTCACCCCAAGAATTCCTAATGTACTGGAGTGCACGTGAAGCTCAAAATCACCTCAAAAGAGGGCCAAGGACATAGCTCAAGTGGTAGAGTAAATACCCTTCATGGGCCTGGATGGCCCTCAATTCTATCCTTGGCACCGGTGTCACATGACACCATGCCACCAGTGTCCATGGCCACCAAACATGGGCGCTGAGTGTCACCCTATGAAAAAATAATAGTCGAAAAACAAGACAGGAAGGCCAACGAGAAGATCACCATTGTCACTACCCTCTAAGATGTAAAGACCCAAATCAGGCAACTGTCCCTGGTTATGGGAAAGGTACAGTTATAATCACACATTCTGGAATCAGACTGTACAGGCCCAGAATGCAGAGGCCCAAGTTCTCAGGCCTGTCCCTAAGTTTCTGGTGTTGGCCTCAGTGAGCTGATGGCAGGAACCAGCCATCACAAAGTCCTGGTGGGTTATGCCATGTAAGTAAATGTAAGACAAAAGGGGAGAATTCAGCTCTGGATCAAGTCAAAAGATGGTAGTGACCAGAGGCCTCTCAACAGCTCACTAAATATCACCCTTATTTTGTAGCATCTGCTACATTCCAGGGGGCCTCTGGGAGAGGGACAGGGGCCAGAGACAGAGAGTGAGTTGGAAAAAGCAAAATGAGCATTTCAGTCTGTCGCCCCTACCTAATACAGGGCAGTGGAAGTCTCCTGGGATGTCCATCATTAAATCGCCAATTCTGAACTGTTGCTTCTGCTTGAGTCAAAAGGCAAATTTCCCAGCCAGAGGGAAGAGGGCACGGAGGGACGATTCCATGGCTCCTCCCATATCTGTGCAGCAGACCCACCAAAGCTCCCAGAACAAAAACATTTCCTTTCTCACACTGTCCTGAAGAGATGATGAGAGATTCCCTCTCAGAGCTCCAATGCCTTTGAATTAAGAAACCATTCCCTTCAGACATGATGAACAATACAGACCCCATGGAGGGAGGATCTGGGATGAGTAGCCCGAGACCCAATGGGAAAAACAGGATTAGGATGAACCCAATTTTCACCAGTGCCTACGGAAGTGCCTGCTCATTCTGTGAGCTCACCTAGCCACAGCACTCGCCAGGGATTCAGGAGACCGCGGTGGTCGAGATGTGCCTTCAATTGCAATAATAAGGGCTGTGTAATGCATTTCGATGTATTATCTCCTGTAAGCAGGAAATTTCTCAGGTCCTCCCTCCTCACAGTTCCTCTCAGAGACTGACGGAGAGGATAATTCTGCGTGGTAGGAGGTCACAAGCAGACAAGCATAATTTCTTCCCCAGTGTCTGGTCATGTATTCAAATGTTCAATGCTGTTCTAATTCTCTTAACCATTCCTGTTACTCTTCATCCAAAATCAACTGTGTGGGCAGGGACTCAGGTCTGTATGCATTTACGTGGACATGCATATGTGCTGTAAAGGCATGCATATACAGATGTAAACACGCATATGCTAAGTGGTGCAGGGATTGTGGCTGTGTACATGTGCATATTATGTGTAGAGAAATCTGAAAAGGGGCAAAATGTGAAAAATAAAACAAAACAAAACACATCTCAGCTTTCAGTTTTTCTGGCTGGAATAGTCTGCACATTCACTTCCGGGTTCTGGGAGACAGGTCAGGAGTCAGGGCACAGGCAGTATATACATGAGGACTGAAGTCTGATGCCCACCACTGCATGTGAAGTGCACTGTCCTATTACCAAGTCAAGCAACAGTCTGTCTCAGCTGGCGTAAAATCACATGCAGCTCCAGACTTCTGAGCACTGCTTGAAAGTTACCCCCTCCACCCCAAACTTACACACATACGCAAGCAAAAGACTCAATCATCCAAAGTAGAAGATGAGCTCAACCCTCTCAGGCAGCAACACAGAGAGGCCAGGAGCAGACAGACAGAGAGGTAAAAGTTGATCTATTTTCCAGAGCAAAAGCTAAGGGACAAGTGAATGAGTTCAGATCATGTGCCAGACAACGGACTAGGTGTCAGCTTTAAAAAAAAAAAAATTTTTTTTTTTATTGAATCACCATATTACCATGAGATTGTTTAAAAGCTTTCATGATTTTCAGTCATACAATACGCGTGTTCATTTCCCACTGCTAATATCCCCCATATTCCTCTTGCCACCCCTCCCCACAGCCTACCTCTACGGCAGGCACTTTTCTTCTCTGTCTGTCTGTCTGTCTCTCCTTTTGAGCATTTTCATTTGCAACAAAGATACTGAGAGGCCATCATGTTTGGTCGTTTGCCCACTTTCAGCACACATCTCTAATCCAGAGCAATCCCTTCCAACCATAATTGTCATAATGGTTCCTTCTCTAGGTGTCAGCTTTATCATTGCCTCATTTATCATCTCCCAAAAGACCACACTCCACTCTAAAATTTATGTGATCATACCCTCCCCAGGGGGAACTGCAGCATGGGCGACAAAAACAGATGTCTGCAGTCTCTTAGCAGGATGTGGGCCCACGGATCTCTACTCCCCCCCGCCCCCAGCCAATGCCTCAGATCCAGCACCTTAAATCAGCCAGACAAAACCCCCAAATGTGCAGAAATGACCACACTCAGTCACTCCACAAGCACTTGGCCAGCTCTCTTGACCTGGGGCTGTAGTCATCAGGAAGACAAAAAGGACCCCAGTGCCCATGGCCACCCAAGGAACCCAGAGTAGCACTTGGAACCCAGGAGTTGCTAAGTTCTTAGAGATTTTTATGTCACTGTGCACTGAATGTGACTGAGAGCTGTGTCCAGTTCTTGTTTGCTCTGCGTCTTGGCTTCCTCTACAGTAAAGGTGAGCAGAACACATACCTAGCTAGTCCTTGGCATGAGGGGGACTAGCACAGAACAGAAAGGACTTAAAAGACTTGGGGCACATTAGTTTGGCACACTGCCATTATTCCACACATTTGTACACACTCATGTGCACTCATTTGTACACACACGTGCGTGCGCTCATACACACACACACACACACACACACACACACACACACCCTTTTTCTCTTTTCTTTCTTCACACACACCAAACCCCAGTGCAGCGTCCAGTTTCCAAGCAGAGAGGCAAGTGTTGTCAAAGAAGCTCCTCCAGGCATCCTTCTTTATTTCCTGTCTCCAGCTCTCCTTTATAAAGAAGTTTGCCAAATGGATGCATAATAGCTTAATATCGGGTTCATATGACTCTCACCCTGTCTGAGCTTCAAAGGGACAAATTGTTCTGTTAATGAAACGGATTTCGGTTGCAAGCTTCCAAGAGATCAGAGCTGAAAAAATTACCAGCTGATCTAAAATGACAAGCATCTCTTGGATGCTCTTTTAAAGCCGCTTGGGTTCTCCTGAGCCCCACAGCGGGGGCAGAAATCTAACCGCTGCAGCCGAGCTGTTACCAGGTCCCCAAACGCTAGATGGCGCTAGAGCACGTTCCAATCAGAGCTGCCGACCGCCAAGTTTCCTTGGGTTTTCACCCACCGCACCACACTCCCTCCACCAGCAAACTGGGTTCAAGGAGGCAAGATGAGGGACGGGGTTTGCAAACTGCGCTAAAACTGCCCCAACCACCAAACATCAGTCAAGGAAGTAGGAAGTTTTAGGTGCTTACTCTGATCTCTTTGGACCAAACGTACGCAGGCTTTTTCTTTCCTGCATTTCAAAACGCGCGAGATCATCCCAACCCGGAGAATACTCTTAGCACTGCTGAGCGGCACAGTTCACAGTGGTTATTACGATGACCCAATTTAGGCTGTGCATATTTTAGGACTATTTTAAAGCAGCACGTGGGGGCGGGGGATGGGGAGGAAGAGACAGAAGGAAAATCCTCCCCAAATAGAGGCAGCAATAATAAAAATCACAAGAATAAGTCCCGAAAGTCAGGTACTATTCGCGCTTGCATCGGAATAAGCCCCTTCAGTGCCAAAGCAACAACAATGACAAATTAGTTCTTTTACAATCAGACTGCATCTCCTGGACCACACAGTCGATGCAGGACTGGTAGTAGTAATGATGCTCATTTTCAGACAGGTGGGGCTTCAGGTCAGTCCTCTGCTCTCTATGTCTGTGGTTACTTTCAATCTCAATTTAATCGTGTCCTGAGGTCAGAGACCATCTGAAGAGGCAGGTTCATGGTGGGGTCAGGGCTGAGAAGGGGCAGCTCTGAGTCCCCTACCCTCCTTCTTACCCAAGGAAGAGTTCTCTTCGTCCCCAACCTGCCAGTGAGTGCAGGGCCGGACCTGGCCTTCACTGGAGCCCTGAGACGCTCTGAGATGAGCTAGATCTGCTTGAGCCCCTGGTGGGCTGCAGCACCCACAGAACAGGGCAGGGTGAGACCCCAGGAATCTTAAAAGATGGAGAGTCAGACCACGAAAGGCAACATGGTGACAGGCACTAGATTTGCACACCGCTCTACCTATGCCTCTGAGATGAGAGACTGGCCAAGTAGGAGCCAAGGCTTCCACTTTTGTGAGTTGGGATCATCATTTCCCCACCTCCATCCTTTCCATCCTGTCTCCCCCTCTTCCTCCTCAACCACATCCTGCATCTCCTCCCTCCACCTCCTTCCTCTTCCCCCCTGCTCCTCCTCCATCACTCCCCATTGCCATGGCTCTGGAGCCAGCCACTGAAGGATCTCAGACTCCTCTATGTGAAGGAGCGGGCAGAATGGCTGCCACGTACCAGGCCTCGGGTGGAACGGGAACACTGGGAATGGCAGGGGAGCTGTGGGCAGCTGAGAGGAGAGCCTGGAGATAACCATCACTGTCTGGGTTTCGAGGGTAATCCTGGCTTAGAAGGAGAAAGTCAGCATCCACCTGCCCCAGCCTCCAACAAGTGGTTGTGGCCCGAGTTGGACAAGGTGACATTACCTCTACCTTCCCTCTGCCTTTGGAGTCAGACCCACGGGGTCCAGACACACGTGCGTGCGCACACAAACACACATGTAGGCATGCACACATACATACAGAACACACACACACAATTCATGTCTTATCATCTACTGAGAGAGCTCCTCTTAAACTCCTACTCATCCTTCACAGGCCTCTCTGCAATGCCCCGTCCTCAAGCAAGTCTGGCTGGTTCACTCCACACCCCCTTTTCCTGACATGATCCTCACCAGGCAAAGGTGTGTCTGGCTGTGTGTACGTGCATTGCACAGCCACCAAGTGTCCGTGTGGAAATACATACACTCAGAGAGAGACATTGGGTGTGATTTGTGCAGCGGCAGGCAGAATGTGAATAACCATGTTCTCTTTCTCCCTGCCCCCGTAGGGACCCCCCCCCCCATCCCCTAGGACATGGGTCTGGGAAGGCCCAGCACATTCCTCACCTAGAAACAGCCCAGGTCCTCTTAGTCACATCCGCTTTTCCTGCCCAAGCATGAACCCTGACACCGTGTGACTTGACTACCATCTATTCCAGAACTCCGGAGTCTGCCCTGCTGATGGGGCTGACCACCACTGCTTGCCTTTGTCTACACCCCAGCTTGATAATAATCGCAATTTATAGGATGGCATTATCACTGAATGTATGTGTGTGCATGTGTGTGTGTGTGGGGGGGGGTGTCATATAAAACCTTAAAAATGTGGTTCAAAATGAATTTCCTTATGATTTATTATCAGTTTGATGTGTATCCCAATTTCCTATGCCTCTAGAGCCGGGGTCGTGCGCAAGTGTCCTGGGGACTTTGCAGGTGGCAAAGCTGAGGCAGCCAAATGGTGGAGGCCCAGCAGGTTGCGGAATGAACCAGGTTTCTGCTCCTGCACAGGGCTTGGCTCCTGGGGGCCATGAGGAAATCTCTCACAGCTGTGTTTCTGCCTTTTGTGCTCCCCCTGCTCTAGGGGGAAAAATGAGACCCCCCCCCCCCCAAGCTTCAGCGGCTGGTCCGGACAGTCCCAGCATCTGCCTCACCCTCGGCCCCAGCTAGGTGTCCATGTGCTGGGCAGTGGGGTGCTCTTTTTCCTTCCCACGGCAGAGGAAGTGAGGGGCAGTCTGCGGAGTGGACCTGTCCCTCAGGGGGCACTCTGGGGAGCGGGCGCACCTGCCCCCTGCCTGCCCTCCGTGGGGGGTCTGTGTATAGACACTGATGAACTGTTTGCCTAGAGACCGTACTGCAAACAAACAGGAAATTAATTAGTCCCCTTCCCGCTCCATTCCGAGTGTAATTGCAGCTGTAATTGCTTCACATTTCTGAAAACCCTCTGCTGGGGATGTGCGGCGGCTGAAGGAGCGGCCGCCCGGGGAGCCGGCCCAGGTGTGCAGGTGGGGGGCGGCGTCGGCCTTCCCAGACCTAGATTCAGGGATACGGGGCGGAGTCTTTGCTTAGGGACACAGTGGGAGACACTCCTGCACATCCCTGCCGGAGATGGCAAACACCTCCACCAGAGCCCGGCTTTTTATTTATTTTTTTGTTTGTAGCCATTATGACCAGGCTAGCTTTAAGTTTGTTGCCTCTGCAATACTCAGACTAGAGGCTAGACTAGCGGCTACTCTAACATATAACAGGAATAGTTTTTAAATACTTACACTTTTACATAAATACCATTTCTTTACAGTTTAATTTCATATTTGGAATACTACAGGAATGTAATCTTACATTCAAATTATTCTTGATGCTTGCTTAGGTCGGGTTGGAGCACAGTGTGTAGGGCATTTGCCTTGCTCGCGGCCAACCCGGGTTCAATTCCTTCATCCCTCTCGGAGAGCCTGACAAGCTACCAAGAATATCCCGCCCGCAAGGCGGAGCCTGGCAAGCTCCCCCTGGCGTATTCAATATGCCAAAAACAGTAACAGGTCTCACAATGGAGACGTTACTGGTGGCCGCTCTAGCAAATCGATGAACAGCGGGGCGACAGTGTTCACGGTCACGGTCAGGGTCACGGTCCTCCCGTTGTTCATCGATTTGCTCGAGCGGGCCCAGTAATGTCTCCATCATGAGACTTGCTGTTACTGTGTTAGTTTTATTTATTTATTTATTTATTATTTTGACTTTTTGGTCACACCCGGAGATACACAGGGGTTACTCCTGGCTCTGCACTCAGGAATTACTCCTGACGGTGCTTGGGGAACCATATAGGATGCTGGTAATCAAACCTGGGTTGGCCGCATGCAAGGCAAATGCCCTACCCACTGTACTTTCGGTCCAGCCCCTAAGCCTGGCTTTTTAAACGTGCTCCGGACTCACCTCCCTGAATGTGGGTACAGTGATACAGCTAGCATCAGTCAGTGGCTGCTGAACAGCCAGTGACCAAAACCAACTCCAAATCACACACACGTATTGAACCTGAGGGGTCCCAAGCAGCACTTGCCCATGTTACAGTTCCTAGGTGAACAGGGATATGAAAGGGAAAAAGTTGAAGAATCTTGAATTAGAGCACCTGGGATGCACAGGAGGGATGCTAAAGCGAAGGTGTACCATGGGCACCTGCAGAAGAGACAATGTAATGTAGGCAATGGAACACTGTGCCTGAGAGCACCAGGCTGTGTGCCCCTGGGCCGGTGACTGAACCTCTCTGAGCTTCTGCACCCCTGGCTATCACATGCAGAGAGTAATGAAACACTTGGCACAAAGTAGGTGCAAGGACCAGATGGTATGACCTAGTTAAAAGAACTGAGTGTGGTGGCTCAAATGTGATCCAGTGTTCTGCCCATCTTTGCAGATTTACGCTGTGACTTTCCTTGCCGCAGCTCTGTCGGAGAAGGAGACACACACGCAGAAAGCCGAATGCCTAAGTATCACAGGAATATTCCAGCAACAGTCATTCGTGGAGCAACTGCTATGTTCCAGCCTGATTCTAAGAGTTTCTTCAAACATTAATTCATCTAAGAATAATCTTAACAGCCCATACTATTACACACTATTTTCAGGATGGGGAAAAGGCAGAGAGAATAAGAACACAGCCCAAGGCCAACGAAACTGCATGTACTGTAGAAATTAAAACACGTAAGTGCCTAGCTCCCTTCTCTGGCTTTACTTGCTACTTCTAATTTCACGAGAAACTATTCGTAACTGATAATCTTTCAAATGCCTGTTCAACGATCCCCTACACCACAGCAAGCCGGTGATTTCATTCTATTAATACTGCCTTACTATAAATCATAAAAATTAAGTTTGGTTTTAGAACCGACACATCGAGTTCTAATGATCATCTCCCTGGTCTTCTCTATTAAGATCACAAGATCAGGTATTTATGAATACTGCTGCTGTGGGCTTTTTAGTGTGTATCTTCCTTTCCAACCATGAAAGCAAGGTGTTCAGTGGACAAACCTGGGAAAGGCATAAAACCAGACACAGGGGTCCCTTGTGAGCCACCACGAGACATGGCCATCCCTCATGCCCTGGCTTCTCCTGCAGGCTGATTCTGTTTACTGCGTGGAGCTGGCTGGGTGCCCCTGACCACATTGGCTTTAACCCTGGAGTTTGTGTGCGAACAGATGACGGAGCCTCTCCGACACCCACTGCCTCTCGACACAGGTCCCCTGCCAATGGCTGAACTCCCCAGTTCTTCTTTCCAAAAGAAATTAAAAAGGAAATTAAAGTTGCAGACATGGAACACTGAGTTCCTGAAGACCATAAACCCAAGGCTGGGCAAGTGGGACAGGTGGGGTCGGCACCTGTATCACATGTGCAAAGCCGTGGCTTGTAATCCCCAGCACAATAATGCTTCACATCCCCCAGTCAATCGGGTGTGGTCCTGATTGCCCACAGGCCCTTCTAATATGAAAAAAGGAAAAAAAGAAAGAAAGAAAAAGAAAAGGACAACTTAGACCACACAACATCCTATGCTGGTGATGTTACAGAGCTTCCACCCAAAAACCCAAACAAGACCAACAGTGATTCTCCTGGGTAACCCAAAGCATCAGACTTTCTTCCCCAAGGCCACAGCCTACAGCCAGATAGTTTCTTCTGCGGGCCAGCTTCCCTTTCCTGACCTCTCCAAGGCCTACCCTCCCCTCACTCCTCTAAAGGTGGGGAGTGGCTGAAACCAGGAATCCGGCGACTGTGTCAGATCTGAGCCTTTCCAAGAAGCAGAGCGACCACAGCAGGGCAGAGGGACCCTGGCTCTCAGCAGACTCTCATGTGCAGCCGAGACAGCTCCAAGCTGGAATTCATGGGGTGAGGCAGTCTCTGGTGAAGAGCTGATGTCTAGAGTACAGAGACACTGCAATAATTCCCCTGGGGCCAGAGCAATAGTCGAGCAGGTGGGATGCTTGCCTTGCATGCAGCTGACTTCAGTCCAATCCCTGGTACCGTATATAATCATTCAAGTCTGCCAGGAGTCACTTCTGAGCACCTAGCCAGAAGTAAGCCATGGGCACAATCTGGGGTGGCCCTCAAACAACAACAACAACAACAACAACAATTCCCCCGATTCCACCCAGCACAGCAAACGTCTCACTCATCTCCAGGATGCTCAATGCCGTGTAAGTTTTTTCAAATTACCTAACCTCTCTGGGTGTTAGTATTCACACTGAAAAAAAAAAAAAAACCCAACAGGAATAATATTAAGAGCCGGTTTCTGCCCTACTGGATGGACACTGTCCACCCTCACCCGCCCTTCCCCAACAATTCCAAGTTTTCACCATGTACTCGGTTAAGTTTCCAATTGTTGAGCCAAGATAGAGAAGGCATGGAGCAAATTAATCTGCGATCAATACTGCTTGCAGCCATTACGGTGACAGGCACCAGATAAACACATAAATAGAAGCGGAGACCAGCTTCCTCTGCCAGCTGTTGCCATCAGCCACTTTAGACAATTATGCAGGCAGACGCATAACCTTTATATAATTAAGCATTCCCTGACATTTTATTTGCAGTGCTTCTTTATCTTCCCTCCCCCTTTTATTTAGTCTGCTTTCAACTGTGAAGGTCCAGCTGCCGGCTTCACGCGGATGGGTCGACTTACAGTAATTTTGAGCTAAGCTTTATTTTACAGTCTGCGTAAATAATGAGTCGGAGGCAGACTTAATAAAAGGCAGCGCTGGCTGGAGCCGGAGTTCAACTCTGCGACCACAACAGGCCTGCCGGGGTCTGGGCAGCTGGCGTTGGAGAGTCATGGCAGGAAGGCACTTGGCCACGGGCAGGCCAGTCTCCTGGAAAAGAAGACATCTGCGGGGCCAAGGAGCAGACATTTGTGGCTCGAGTCTAGGTCCAGTCCCACTGGGGCTGGGTCAGGGTCACAGCCTTGCTCCGCGGAACACGGCCTGAGCAGATACTCTGCATGCACGGCCGGGCTTGGGCATTTGCACTCCGCAGTCTGCAGTGAGAACAGCATGATCTGGGGGAAGGCTATTGCTCCCGGTATCCAATGGGAAACAGAAAAAGCAAATTTGAGTGCAACTTGCAGAGAAAGAGCTCAGCTTGGCCCAGAAATGGGGAAGCTGAACCAAACTAAAAAAGACTGGGTACAACTTCCTTGCACTATGCACATCAGATTTTAAAAGGATATTGATGGATACGGGCCAGGTTAGATGGTTCCCAGGGCTGGAAAATATACTTTGCGTGCAGCAGCCTTACCCATGATTCCCAGGATCAGATGATTCCCGAGAGCACTGAGGGAGAAGTCACCTCTAGCCCCAGCAGTGGCAGACATGGCCCCCCCAAACAAACATGTATATAGATTGATGGTTGCTCACTTGATACTCTGCTGAACACTCAGTAGCAGGGAATAGGGAGGGCAGAAAAAACGGCATCCGGTTTGATGGGAATGAACTGTTCCTATGTTCCCTCCTTCCAGAGATAAGAGCTCAACGCTCATTGCAGAAGGCCAGGGTTCAATCCCAAATGACATTTCCCAGACCCCAAACTGCTTCCTCCTGCATTAGACTCTAAGTCTCTTAAGGGCTGGGCAGACTTACCCCCTCTGGTGGCACTGCTTGTTGGATCAGGATGAAAACAAACAGTAACACCAGCAACAATGAACTGTTACCGTCTACTGGTGCTTCTCTGTGCCAGGGTCTGCACTGAACCCTTTACCAACCGATTTAACTCTTCAAAAGTTAATCAATGAGATTGATTTTCCTCCTACTTTTCAGATGAAAAATCACTCTTGGAGAGGTGACTTGAGAAGTTTGTAACCCTAAAATGCACAAAGCGAGTCCTTGCTCTTTTCACGGCCCCCACCCATTCTCTAAGGCCTCAGCCACAGCCCCATTCGGCCAGTGTCGCTAAGTTGTTTGTCTGGATTCCTTCGCCTAATCCAAACCCAGCACACTCCTCATCACCTGAACTAAACTGCAAACTGCCAGGAGCCAGTGATTATGTCTTAGATTGGTGGTTAAGAGCTGGACCAAGGCCAGCGAGTGTTGGAGTCCTGGTGCTGCCATGGACTTGATGACCAACTAACATGCTGAGTTCTCCAGAGGAACACTACCGAGATATGACAGATAAATAATAGAGCAGCTATACTAAATGACGGATAGATGGAAAGATGAAAAGATGGATGGATTGAAGGAATGATCGCTGAATGAAAGTATGAATGGGTGGATGGCTGGAAGAAAAGAAGGATGGATGGATTAATGGAAAGCAAGATGGATGAAAGAATGAGTGGATGGAAGGGAGGCTAGATGACAGATGATGGATGGCTGAAAGGATGGAGGAAAGCATGGACAGATGATTGATGAATGGATGGATGGAAGTATGGATGATAAAAAGGATGGGAGAGAGAGGGAGAAGAAGAGAAAGGAAGCTGGATAGGAGAGGAAGAGAGATTTACTTTGAGGGACTAACTCAAGGGATAACGGAGGCTGAAAAATCCCAAGACTGCTCACTGCAGGCTGGAAACCCAGGGAATCCCAAGACCACAGCTACAACCCAAATCCAAAGACTCGGGTGTGGGAACCCAGAGTCCTGACACCTGAGGACTGAAACAAATGCATATTCCGAAAGAGTAAGTTCACCCTCTCTCTGCCTTCCTGTCTCCAACAGATTGGACAAGGTTGGCAGACTGGGGAGGGCCATCGACTTCACTCATTTCCAAGCACAAACACCAGCCATTTCCACAAACACTCTCACTAGTCTGTCCAACATTACCAGCACCCTGAGTGTTCCTCAGCCCAGCCAAGGTGATACACACGACCCGACCAATTCAATGACCAGAGGCGCATCTGCCAAGGTCTGTGACCTCAATCTTCCTCTTCCACAAAACTGGGATTATAACACAAGGGCAGGCATCCCTGAGGGCTTCCGGTCAGTATATGAAACACTATGATGCAAAGCCTGGCCCACAGCCACTGCATAATCATACATGGAACAGCTACATTAGCAGTGGGTTCGTGTCCTCCCAGTGTTCTTGGAGGGGCCACCCCTGCCAACCCGGACATGAACTTTGGACTTCCATCCTGAGAAGTAGGGGCAGGGGTATGGGGGGCACCGCTTCCTGCAGGAGTCATTCTTGAGAGCACACCAAGCTTTGCTGGTGCACAACACCCAGGGCTTCCCTCCATGCTTGCCCTGCTCCAAGATCTGCTTCTCCTGCACAGCAGGACCAGCTGTTTGAAGGTAACACATGGGATGAACAGGCTGCACCACTTGCTCCTGGATGAAAGGTGAGCCCCGCACCCTACAGCCAGCAGGTTGCACAGGATGGGGGTTGGATAGTTGGGGTGCGTCTGCCTAATGGATGGCATTTCTGGGTCTTTGTGACCGGGAGTGGAATGCCAGCGTTGTGGTTCCTCATTTACATTCTGGCCTCGCCTGGGCACTCAGGCTCACAATCCTGCTACCATGGACGACCAGCCGTGTTCAACAATTCCTCTCCCCGGCGCCGTCTGGTTCCAGCCATCACTCTCAGTTAAGCTGCCTCTTATCTACAGA
This sequence comes from Sorex fumeus, assembly GCF_029834395.1. NCBI lineage: Eukaryota > Metazoa > Chordata > Mammalia > Eulipotyphla > Soricidae > Sorex > Sorex fumeus. The sequence goes on from NW_026606064.1 coordinate 19,286,496, forward strand.
TTTCATCCCTCTAATTTTCTCCCATAAATCAGTCCTTCCCTTGGCCACGGCTACTTTGCCCGGTCATTGTTCCTCTCGTCAATTATTCATCCGACTGGAGACTCAACCCAGGATCTGGGGTGCCAACTATGTGCTGCACGCCGGAAGGAGAGAGACGGTTCTGCTATACTGCTGAGATGTTGGGGGTGAAAGCCGGGTGGTGGGATGTGGGGTTCAGGTCCGAATTCCTCATGTATGAGCCAAAAAACCAGAGCTGGTGACAAATCTCTCTGGGCCACAGGTACAATCATTAGTGAAACCCCCTCCCCACCTGTCCCCCTCCTATCCTCCTCTCCCTCTCCCTCTCCTTCTTTCACAGCCAGCAGTGTGGGGGGCTACTCACGTGGAACCTATACACGCGGTCTTTTGTTTTATAATAGAAAGTGGAGCCCCGGAGAGGTGATTTGTCTAGGGTCACCAGCTAGCAAATGGACAAAACCAGAATGGGAACCCTCAGATTCTAAATGTAGGGTTTCTTTTCATGTGCTTTATAAGAAGGAAAAATAGCTTAGACCAAATAATTAGAGAAAAAATTGTATTTGCAGTGGTGGTGTGATGCTGGTGCGGGGGTGAAATCCACGCCTCCAACATGCAAAGCATGCGTCCACTGAGCTGTCCCTGCAGGCCTCATTGAGAGTTTTAAGTGACTGATGTGTATCAAGTGCTCAGAGAAGTTCTGGCATATAGTGAACACTCAGAGGACCACTTCCACACAGTCAACTGTACTACAACAACAACTTTCTGTGGAGTAAAATGTACCTTTTTGTTTCTGTTGGTTGGTATCTGGTGGTGCCTTGGGGATCATTCCTGGTGGTGCTTAGGGGACTGCACGTGGTATTAAGGACTGAACCCAGGCAGGCCAGATGCACAACAAATGCATTACCTGCTGTACTTTGGCCCCTGAAACATACTACTATTTTGATGATATGAAGAAGGGAGCAATGTATCAGGGTGTCCAGTGAGGAAGGGAGCTGAGCCCTTAAAAAAATGTCTGCCAGTTGGGTGGGGGGTAACTCCAGCAGAGGCAAGGCCCTGAGTCTGATGTCCAGCACTGCCTGTGCCCAATCCATACTTCTCGCAGTGGCCCCCAAGCACTGTGAGGACTGAGCACTTGAACCTTTAGGCCTGTGCTACCAGGAGTGGTGGTCCCTGCTCTGCAACTCCCCACTGCCAATAACACACACCCATAAAAGAAAAAAATAAAAATAATAAATGTTTTCTATCTCATCACACAGCTTTGGCTTCCTTCAACTTTAATTCTCGGCTCATCCACACTGAATATAAATCCCTGGAAGGCAGGGACTGTCACACACGACTTGTGAATTTGTCTCCAGATTAGATATATAGCTGAGGGAGTCCAGGTAAGTGTATTTATTTAAAACAAAGTGGACAAGATGCCAAGACAATTCAACGGGGGAATGAACTGCCTTTTCTACCACAGGGGCAGGGAAAACTGGAGAGCTACAGGCCTTTGAATGAAGTTAGACTCCAAATGTGCTGCAGCCATAAAAATGAACTCCAAATGGACCACGGATTTCACTGCAAGAGCTACAACCATAAAATTCTTGGGAAAAACAAACAAAGGAGTAAATTTCTGGAACCTTGGACCAGGCAACTTTTCTTAGAGATGATGTCCCAAAGCACAAGCAACCAAAAGAAAAATGGAGAAGTTGGATTTCATCAACATTTAAAACTAGTTGAGTAGGAGTGATAGTATAGTAGGTAGGGCACTTGCCTTGCCTGCGGCAGACCTGGGTTCGATCCCTGGCATCCTATATGGTCCCCGGAGCTATGCCAGGAGTGATCGCTGAGCACAAAGTTAAGCCCTGAGCACTGCTGGGTGTGGCCCCCAAACAAAACAAAATTTAAAACTTATATGCTGCCAATGGTACCATCAAGAAGGAAATAACTTCAAGTGTAGTTGAGAAAATATCTGCAAGTCACATAAGGGTATATATATATATTATATATGCGTATATATATATTTATATATATTGCTTTTTGGGTCACACCCAGCAACGCACAGGGGTTATTCCTGCCTCATGTACTCAAGAATTACTCTTAGCGGTGCTCGGGGGACCATATGGGATGCTGGGAATCGAACCCAGGTTGGCTGCATGCAAGGCAAACACCCTACCCGCTGTGCTATTGCTCCAGCCCAGGTTTTTATATTAAAAAATCATTAATAAAAAAATGAATAATTTAACTTAAAAGAGACAAGACCTCCAAACAGTCATTTCTGCAAAGATATTCAACATCATTGGGAAGATGTTGGAAATCAAATGGGAATCGAAACCATTATGTAAGGCTCATTCATACCACTTGCTACTATAAATTTAAAAAGAAAAACAACCAACCAAACAAAAAACCCAACCAAACTGAACAAAAATACCCAAGTGTTTTCAAAGGCAAGGATGAGGAAGAACAGGAAGCTTTATACAAAACAAGTGGGAGTGTAAAATGGTGCACCCACACTGGAAAAAAAAAGTGTGACAGTTCCTCAAAGAATTAAACATCAAGCAACGACACAATCCGGCAATTCCACTCTCAGGTATAAACCCAAATGAAACGAAAACACAAATTTATACAAAACACATATACCAATGTTCATACCAGCACTAATTACAACAGCACCAAAGTGGAAAGAATTCCAAATTTATCTAATGCTCAGATAACTCAAATGTGATATATCCATATCACAGAATATCATTCAAGCAATAAAGGAAATGAAGTACTGATATGCACTGTTGTGTAGCTAAATCTAGAGAAAATTAGGCTAAGTGAAAGGCATCTAAAAAAAAATTACATTTTATCTATGAAATTTCTTAACAGGCAGAGAGAGAGAGAGAAGAAAGAGGAGAAGGAGAGGGAGAGAGAGAGAAGAGAGAGGAGAGAGGAGGGGAGAGAGAGAGAGAGAGAGAGAGAGAGAGAGAGAGAGAGAGAGAGAAACTTCCCAGCCAGCAGGATTATTGGGACAAGGTTTCTTTCTGTAGCAGGACTGAAAGTATTATAAAATTAGAACATGGTAGCTGTTCAGTCACGTGAATTTTACTAAAAAAACACTGAACATTGCACTTTAAATGGGTGAATTCTAAGGTGTCTGGGTTGAATCTCAACAAAGCTATTTTTAAAACCCCAGAGAAAGTGATACACTTTACACTTGCTGATAATACCATCTGCAGTAATGTTCAGCAACCCCCCTGCCCCCTCCCCCAATGCCACACATACATAAGCCTAATACAGTGTTCAGTTTACAGCAGAAAGTGAGCTGTTTCAGACAGACTTGTGCGCCCCCCCCCCCCCCACACACACACATTGTCTCCTATTGTTTGGAGATCCACGTGAGTCAAATGACACAGCAGGAAAAGTGCTAATATCAAACATGTTATCATACAATTTTTCCTTTAATTACTAGGTCTAAGTTATTTTTCCTTCTTAAAGAGCACATAAAAAAAAAAACTCCTACATTTAGAATCTGAGGGTTCCCATTCTGGGCTTGTCCATTTGCTAGCTGGTGACCCTACACAAATCACCTCTCCGGGACTCCACTTTCTAGTATAAGACAAAAGATCATGTGTAGGTGCCATTACACACACACACACACACATACACACACACACACACACACCACACCACACATACAACACATACATGCAAAAAAGAAGCTTATATGTAAGAAACATAAGAAAGCAAGGGAAAAACAAATGGCCAAAAGATCGGAACTGGGTATTTTGTCGGCAGAACTGAGCGTGGGAACTGATGGAACCCTTGGGAATCACATACTCTGGTAATGGGTGTGATGTTTGAATGATATGTTCATGAAACCCATGATTAACACTACCATAAATCATGGTACCTCAATAAAAGTTGTATAATATAATAACCAAATAAATAACAGTGTTGATTTCTGACCAGCTCACTTTTGGTATTTGGAGCAAGATAATTCAGTCTTTACTATGGAGACTACCTTCCATCAAAGACACAAAAACTTCCCAATCCCATTCATGAAATGCATGTCACGCCTCCAGCTCCTGCCTCAGCACTTCAAAACTGACAGTCCACACTGCCAAATGACTTTCCTCCCCCACCTTTCTCTAGACTGCTGTTAACCCTTCTATTTTTTTTTAAATTTTTATTAGTGAAACACCATGAGGTACAGTTGTGGACTTACAACTTTTTGTGCTTGGGTTTCAGTGATACAATGATCGAGTACCCATCCCTCTACCAGTGCCCATTCTCCACCACCATTGATCCTAGTATTCCTCCCAACCCCCCATATCCCCCCATTCCACCCTGCCTCTGTGGCAGGGCATTCCCTTTTTTGTTAACCCTTCTACACTATGTATTTCTTCATCCTAGATATGCTGTGCCTTTAATATATCCACAGACCCCTGATCAGCCTTCTAGATCTTTCCATGAAAAACAGAAACCTCCTACAGAAGCATCTGAATTTTACTACCAGACCAAGAACTGAAGGGTCAACCCAGCAGAGAACAGTCAGAATTTAAATCATTTCCACCAACTGGACAGACAGTACAGCAGTAGGGCATTTGCCTTTGCACACAGCCAGTCCGGCCAAGCTGGGTTCAATTCCTCTGCCCCTCTCGGAGAGCCTGGCAAGCTACCGAGATTGGCAAGTTACCCGTAACATATTCGATACGTCAAACACAGTAACAAGAAGTCTTACAATGGAGACGTTACTGGGCCTGCTTGAGCAAATCGATGAACAACGGGAGGACAGTGACAGTGACAGTGACAGGAATTGACGGAGCCAACGTGGATCAACAGCCACCATGCCACCAAGGTGGTCACCGTGTCGGATAGGTGGGAAACCGGGACTCAGACAATGACTGGTTCTGTTCCAGCTCCACTGGGGTGCTGCCTTTCTTCAGGTTCTTTGGAGTTGGAGTATTCCAAACATGACGATATGGTTCTGACTCAAAATAATTTTTACAGAAAGACAATACAGAACCATCACGGAAACATACACAAGCACAAAGACAAGAGCAGAATTGGGAGGAGTTGCAAATCCAGCAAATTAGTTCCCTCTACTTTTTTTCCTTCACGTTTCAGTTCATTTTCATTTAAATATAGCAAGTATTAAATATGATGTGAAGCCATATTTTAGCGCCCTCTGTGCAAATTTTTGCAATGCTAATAGAAAACATGCCATAAATTAGTCGGAAGGGGCTGCTGTTTTTGTCTCTGAGTGGGACTGTCTGGAATGGAAGATGAGGTGCTCCAGAGACTTTCAGAATTTTGAAACCCTTGTTCCAGATTCTACCACGCAACTCTACTCTAAAAGATGACTCCTCTGCTCAAGAGGCAAGTCTCTGCTCTTCCTGATAAATAACCCGAGCACACGGCAGGGCCTGGCAAGCTCCCCGTGGCATATACGATATGCCCAAAACAGTAACAATAATGGGTCTCATTTCCCTGACCCTGAAAGAGCCTCTAATACGGCAGCATTGGGAAAGATGAGTAAGGAGAGGCTGCTAAAATCTTAGGGCCAGGACAAATGGAGACGTTACTGGTGCCCGCTGGAATAAATCGACGAACAACGGGATGACAGACTAATCAACATTCACAAAGGACTTTGCACTGGGCAACAGAACCCCCTGACATCAGAGGCCTTTCTAGTTGAGCGGTGCATCCCAAGATGAGCTGAATGAATGAAAGAAAATGGGATGTCCTTTTTTTCACCAGCAAATTTCCCCAAGGACATTACCTGAGGAGGTGTTATGAGACATGTAATTTTAAACCTTTTCATCCCTTCAGACCAGCAGTGGCACTGGTTTGCAGACTAATGGCTGAAAAACCACTGCAGTTCAATGACAAGGGACTCAGAAAGCTACAGCTTACTCCAAGCTAAATACCCTCACCTCCCTGCACTATTCCTCCCAGTGATCTATCAATCCTTCGGAGAGGTAAAGCTTGTCATCTTGGTGTTGAAGGGGTTCAGTAAGGTTAAGTAACTTTCCCAAAGTCACAGAGTGATTAACGTTATGCAACTGGGCTGGAGCGATAGCACAGGGGTAGGGCGTTGCCTTGCGCACAGCCAGCCTGGCCAAGCCGGGTTCGATTCCTCCACCTCTCTCGGAGAGCCCAGCAAGCTACCAAGAGTATCTCGCCCGCACGGGGAAAGCCTGGCAAGCTACCCGTGACATATTCGATATGCCAAAAACAGTAACAACAAGTCTCACAATGGACACGTTACTGGGCACGCTCGAGCAAACTGATGAACAACGGGAGGACTGTGACAGTGACAAAGTTTTTACTAACTTTTTTGTTTTGTTTTTAGATCACACCAGCCATGCTAGGAGCCCAAGTGTTGCTGAGAACCAACTAGGGGGTCTCCTGTACACAAAGCACACACTCAGCCTGCTGAGCTAGCTCTCTGGCCCAAATGGGGCTTTCAATGTGATGGGGAGGGGCTTTGGAAATCAGCTCACTCTGAAAACGTATATGAAAAGCCTGATGGATTATTTTTTAAGTTTTCTCACATCTCATAAGCTGCACTGTATCGGCACCTCACACAAAGCTGATGAGAACATCAAGCTCTCTCTCTCTCTGGCTTCCAAGTCCCGCAGAAGGTGTGGAGAGGCAGCTCGCAAGCTGAGCTGCCATCAGAAGCACCTTCCACAGCCTCTGTGGATTGACAACTGAGGTGAGGAAGGATTTGGCACTGCTTAAGGGAATGCGAAGATGACCAGCAACAGCCATGCATAACTAAGACATGACACTGGAGTCCGAAGGTTGGTGTCCTTTGTGGCTCACATGTACTATACCCGCTTTTGGGAGTTCAGGAAAAACCGGGCCCCACGAAAGCCCTCTTGGGAAATGAGGGGTCAGGGAAGAACTGGAAGCTTTTCTATCTCAGGGTACAGACTAAGAGCACAGGATGACACTTTCTGCTCGGTGTTCTAAATAGCTACTACTGTATGACAAATCATCCCCAGGTTTAATGGCTGATAGTCAACCGTGGCATTTGTCATCATCCAGTTTTTGTGGTTGGTGAATTCAGAAAAGGAAGTGATGGGTCTGTCTTAGGGGTCCTCACATTGTTGTGATCAGACAGTGGCTGAAGCAGCCAAGGGTCTGAGTACATCTGTTTGCATCTCTCCTCCTTGACCTTTCCATGGTCTCTCTGGTAAGGCTGCTCTGGGCTGCCTCACAATATGGCGTCTGTGTGGTACTGGCCTATATACTTGGTAGCAGAAACTTTCAAGGGAGAATAATCCAGCCTTTGGCATATAAACAACCCAGTTTCACATCTTCAGGATTAATTGCAAGAGATGCCAAGCCAAAGAACTGTCCCAGTTCTACGGTTCCTGGAATGCACTTCTATGCATGACCTCCAAATTTTACATTACTCACAGCAAAACTGATAGGAAAGTTAGCATAGAAGTCCACTAAGTTGACTAAACAAAAACAATAACAAAGAAGGCTCAACTTTCAACAAATAGCTAAGTGAATCCTGAAAAAATGATTTTAATATCATTTTCGGGCTGGAGCGATAGCACAGCAGGTAAGGTTTGCCTTGCAAGCGGCCAATATGGCCGACCCGAGTTCGATTCCTCCACCCCTCTCAGAGAGCCCGGCAAGCTGCTTGGAGTATCTCGCCCGCACAGCAAAACCTGGCAAGCTATCCGTGGCGTATTCGATATGCCAAGCACAGTAACAACAAGTCTCAACAATGGAGATGTTACTGGGGCCGCTCGAGCAAATCGATGAACAAGGGGAGAACCGTGACCGTGAATATCATCATTTTCACAAATTCTTTTACAATTTTTTTCAAATTCCATTTACCATTTTGTTGTAACAGGCGATGTAAAATATATTATGTTATGCCTGCTAAGGGGGCAGGCTTGAGAGATGGAGGGAAACTGAGGACAGTGGTAGAAGAAAAATCACAGTGGTGATGGGATTGGTGTTAGAACACTGTTAACAACTATACTATGAGCAATTTTGTAAACCATGGTGGTTAAATAAAAAAGAGAAAAAAATTAAAAATACTGAAGAGAGAGAGAGAGAGAGAGAGAGAGAGAGAGAGAGAGAGAGAACGAGAATATAATGCCGAGTTAGCTGCCCAGACTTTCATACAAGGCCATAGAAATAAAAAGCTTCAGAGCAAGAATCATTGTAAACATGGGCCCTGTTTCTAAGGGAAAGGACCTGGGTCCACTTCTCAAGCAAAGTGTCTCAGTGGAAGAAGTGTGGATGGACTTAAAAACTGCCACAGTGAGGCTGAAGAGAGTACAAGGAGGTAAGGTGCTCGTCCCGTGCACATAGCAGATCCTGGTTTGGTTCCAGGGGCTCTGTATGGTTCCTGAAGCACCTCAGGGTCACTCTTGAGCCATGAATAGCTCCTGGGCACTGCTGGGTATAGCCTCCCAAATTTAATAGCAATAATTAAAAAACGAAACTGCCACTGTGAGGGCTGGGGAGAAAGAGCTCTAAGGGCTAGTGTATGTATGATCTGCATGCCAGAGATCTATGTTCGAGACCAGGTGCCACAGGGTCTTATATACATCATGCATTGACCCACTACTGCCAGTCCTGGGCCCAAACCACAAAAGGAGGTGGAGGGGGGATGAAACTGTGACAGTGAGGTGTGGAGGAGAAGGACAAAGCAACAGGACACGGACAGCCTGGAAGAGGGAAGTTCACTGTGTCACTCACTGCTTCCCCCTTTCCTCAACGCCACCCCCCAACCCCACCACAGCACATTTCCAACAGGGAGGCCTGCAGGTGCTGATAAACCAAAAGAGCAGGAGGGAAAAATCTATAAAAAGTTCTGAGCCACTTGGGAAAGATTGCTTAACAAGTCAGCTAATGAGGACAAAGCATCTGCCCTTGGAGAGTTCCTTCAGATGCAAATTGACCCAAATCTGAGGCCTCCTGACTTCAGTGCTTAAAGCCGAATCAAAGGCAGTTCCTGCCCTGGGAAGAACAAGGATCCCTTGATCAGACTCCGAAATCCTGGCAAAGACCTGGACTCAAGGGGGTACAAGAGGTCTCAGCAATGAACCCACAAAAGAGGAGACATATACACCAAGCACCTCTTTTGATACCCTCTGGGGGCAGTATTTCTCATCCTTTCAACTGTATTCGCCGTCTCACCCTCAGAGTATCCTGAGAGATGCTCCCTTCAGATGAAGCCAGTTGCCCTGGTCTTCCCCTTTTTTCTGCTATCTGGCAAAGAGGCCACGAGAGCAGCCCCTGGGAAGGAGCCTGTGGCGGGCAGTACTGCTCACCCTGGAACGTTCTCTGTGCGAGATCTCCTCTCATTTAATCTGCAACCTCCATCCTGTTAGCCACTGGAGGCATGAGGCAATATGGAATCTCTGTCCAGGTGGTTTCACCTGTTTTCTGACTGATAGGGTCCCTGAAGGACCTTGTGTATTCCAAACTAAGAATCTGATGTTAGAATCCTCCCAGTGGAAACCCTGCAGCTGACCTTCACACATGGATTGCACACCTGTGGCCCTCTGTTCTTTCCACCCCTCCCAGACTCTCAGACTCAGCAATATGTAACCTGAGCCTTCCTGACTCCAGAGATTTTAGTCTGTCAATAGCCTGTCAATAGCTTATCCTGTAGAGCCTATGGAAAGATTCAGAGAAAAGAAAGGGTTTCCTCTCTGCAAAGCAGGCGCAGGAGACCCCCTGGGGATGTGAGTCAGAACTTGGGCAGTCAATCAGGACAAAAGCCAATACCATATCCATCTCCCTCTTGCAGGAGCAGGAAGGAGAAGCCCATTCTAGGCAGACCAGGACTATCAATGAGGACCTCTGCCCTCCCAACAGTGGCATCCAGCAGCTTTGTGTCACCCCCATACACTGTGAGCTTAGCCTCCTCCAGAGGGGTGGGGAAAGGAAGTCTGTATCTGAGAGTCATCTGAGTCCATCCATTGACCAGTGTTGGGTTCACGTCCACCCGGGGTTTGTCCAATAGTGGCTGGGGGCGCTCAGAGCTGTCTTGGGAGAGTGGCGTTTCCCCAAAAACTGTGCGTGGAGAGCACCTGGTCTGGAAGGAGCTGAGGACAATGTTACATAACGGAGCTTGGCACCTAGAACACTTGGCGGGCAACGGCAGGGCTGCAAGGGGCATTTCTCCAGTTTGCCATGTTGTCTTTCTGGTTCTCCTCTGCAGGTGAAAAGAAACTACTGAAGAAGGCAACAGCTTCGAAGACACCTGGCAGGGTCTCCCAGGCAGTACACTCAGTGCAAAAACGGGACGTGAGTGACAAATGACCTTTGGAGAAGTTGGTTCTGGAATGTCTCCAAACCAGACCCAGAGCTGGAAGAGGCAGATCACGCACTGAGTTTCCCAAGAGCAACAAGAAGCAAGAGATGCTGGGGGACTAAGAAAAATGGCAAGAACAGGGCTGATGGAGACTTCACCTCTCTCCAGTTTTACGAGTCACAGGGATCTCAGGGGGACACATGGGGTTGAGACAGAAACAGTGCTGAGCTGCCTAACCCAAGATTTTCAAGTCTCTGCGTTAACAGAAAGGGGGGTTTACCCAGCCCAGGGTTATCCAACCTCTCAAACTGTTGAACCATCATCTTCTTAAGAGTTCCCTGCCCATGGGCTAAGATGGACTAGGAAGACACAGAGAATCAGAAATCTCATGGCAAGGATGAAATCAGCTGCTCTGTGAAAAGTGGTTAACTTAGAGCATGTGGTTACTTCTGATTTCTCTCCTTGGGCATCACCCTGCAAAGGAAGTGTGCAGGAAGACCGTTTCCAGTGGGAAATCTCCCTAACAGCCTCCTGCACCCTGTCTTACCACATGTGCACACACAGGTACATACTTTGCTCCAGCACACACACATGCACGCATCCTGTGCTCCAGCTTGACACATCTTTGAATGCTGCTCTTTGCTGGCAAGACAACCCCGTGTCACCTGCACCATCTCTGGGTCCTTTTGTACTTACCCTTAATGACAAGGCAGCGATTTCATTTTCTGAAGCCTTGCCATACTCCCCGAGGAAAATACTCATTTCTCCCTGCCCAGCCTGGCCCCCACGCCTGCCACTCGCTCCTCTCTGACCACGTTTCTCACGCATCAGGGTAATTAACTGCAGGGCATTAGGCTGATCCCTGGCAGCCTGCGAGCAGCTTTGATGTCCCCTCGCTTTATGTTTCTCCCAGTGCTTGGGCGGAGCAGGACAGAATGGGCAAAGAGCAGGCAGTAGACGCACACGGCTGGAGTTTAAGTATGAAGAAAGGGTCCAGAGAGTCAAAAGAGTGTTGGCAGGGAGGCGGGAGATGAGGAGATGGAGGGATGCCCGTTGTGCAGAAACTGGAAGGGTGGAGGCCTCCTGCGGAGGAGTTGAGCGGCACAGCCCAGTCTTGCCAGGGAGCAGGTGGTGCTGAGTAGACTCTGGTGCGGCTGGGTACCCCACTCTCAGCACCTGGTCCCCATGGTCCTTATGTGGGGAGATGTTCAGGTGGGAGGGATGGAGACAGATGGCAGCAGAGGGAGGAGAAGGAGAGTCAGGACTCGGGGAGGTGAAAGGACCACCACTGTAGAGGGCCCCGCGGCCTGGGAGATCTAGAAGCGATTAGCATGGTTGTGTGGACCATTCAGATCAGCTCTCAAGCTGGGATACTTGAGAAATCTGGCGATGGTTGATGGCAGGGTTCAAGGACAAGAAGTGCTCTCCATGCAAAGCCCCATGATGGAGAAGCACGGCTCCCAGGCACAGCAGGCAGACCTCAGCCAGTCTCTCCCAGCCTCCCTGGGTTTCTTCCCAATGGACTCAGCATTTCTGCTGCTTCCAGTTCAACCTGGCTTTTTCAAACTTTCAAATTAAAATAAGGGCTGAGGGAGGCACCCACCCTCCTTGTGCTAATCAAACCTCCAGTAGGGTTTTTATTGCAAGGGAAGTCAAATATATACACAGCACTGTCCTCCCATTGTTCATCAATTTGCTCAAGCGGGCACCAGTAACATCTCCATTGTGAGACTTGTTGTTACTGTTTTTGGCATATCCAATACACTACGGGGAGCTTGCCAGGCTCTGCCGTGCTGGCGAGATACTTTCGGTAGCTTGCTGGGCTCTCTGAGAGGGATGAAAGAATCGAACCCAGGTTGGTGGTGTGCAAGGCAAACGCTGTGCTATCGCTACAGCCCACAGTCTCAAAGTTTATTGAAATACTGGTGTTTTCCTAGTGCAGTGGTGGCAGCAGCCATGCAGGCCCCCAGCATTTTTTTTCTTTTTGGGTCACACCCAGAGATGCACAGGGATTACTCCTGGCTTTGCACTCAGGAATTACTCCTGGTGGTGCTCAGAGGACCATACAGGATGCTGAGAATTGAACCCGGGTCGGCCGCGTGCAAGGCAAATGCCCTACCTGCTGTACTATCACTCCAGCCCCTCAAATAAATTTTTAGGGGTGCTCTATCTCTCCAGGGACCCCCTCATGAAACTCTTGACATGATTCATTGACCATGAGGCATGAAGCTCTTGACACGATTCAGCGACCATGAGGTCTGTGGAAAATACCAACTACCCATTACATCCTAGGCTGTGCCAGATTAGGTTGGATCCTCTAAACCAGGATGACTGTTTCTTTCTTTGTTTCAAACGCAGAAAGCTCTTTTTCGTTCAGACGTGAACAACTAAAATTGAAAGAAAATAAGTGCTCGTGCGCCCTGTGCTCTCTCTAGAAATGATCTCCGGTTCTATCTTTCGATGGGAAACAAAGGCCTCCTCCAAAAGCAGAAGCTGCTTTTACTCCCAATTACCAGGTCAGCGGGAGGCCTGGAACAGAAGGGCGGAAAGTGCACACAACCAGAAAATAACAGAGCAGCGTTTCCAGTTCCGCAAAATTAGCACCCCCGTGGCACTCTCTGGCAGGAGACCTCTGCTCCCGACGCCTTCACCCAGTACTCAACTACATCCTGAAGCCATACCCTGCCTATCCCGGTCACCCCTTCACCGTCTCATCCCGACTTCCCTAGCCTTTAAGAGTCCCAAATCCTTCCACGGCTGACCACTCCACCCTCCCTCTCCATTATTCCCTTCCTGCCCCACAGGGGACTCCCCGTGGACCTCCCGTTTCTCCAGCCTGAATGTCCACTGTGGTTGTTTTCTCCTTCCCCATCCTGTTCCGTTAACTCCCCCCACCCCCCAGTGGCTGAGCCGGCATCACTTTCTCAAAGGAAACTTTCACCTGCCTTCCCTTTCCTCTTCCCTTCCTCACCCTACAGATTCCCATCTCCAAATTGCAGAACACCTTTTGTGTCTTCTGCATGGCTGGGAAGACGATCCACGATCCAGGTGAGCCAGACCTGGACAAATGGGGGCTAATCAGCTCCTTCCCCTGGGAATAGGGTGCTGGCTTTGCTTCCTAGCAGAGGCTGTGGCCAAGGATTCAACCTGGAGAAGGCATGTTGCAACATGTGACACACTGTAACCCATCTCCAGCAAAGCTGGAGCTCCTGGCTTGCATGTATGCAGCTGGAGTTAGATTTTCTCTGCCACATGCCTACCGCACTAATGTGTGTGGCCCAGGACCCTTGTTCTAAGTGAGGCATAGGAATAAATACCCAGCTGAGACCTCTGCCTGAGTTCTGGAGGTCTGGAGGTGGGGTACAGTGCTCTGCTCATCATCCTACAGCCCACAGACTGGGAAATATCCTGCTCAGCAAGCCCACTGCCCCCTGGTCTGTCATGTTTTGTCTCCCTCCTCTGCCTCTCTGTTTCATGCCTTTTCACCCATATTTCTTTTTTCTTTTCTTTATCTTTTTATTTTTTTTTTTTTTGCTTTTTGGGTCACACCCGGTGATGCACAGGGGTTACTCCTGGCTCTGCTCTCAGGAATTACCCCTGGCGGTGCTTGGAGCACCATATGGGATGCTGGGAACCGAACCTGGGTTGGCCGCTACAAGGCAAACACCCTACCTGCTATACTATCGCTCCAGTCCTCATCCATATTTCAACTGTTGCATTGGATGCAAGGCTGTGCCCTCCTGCGGGTGATTTCCCGGGGGCTTTGCCAGTGGGTCCTGTGGCCCAAACAAGGTGATCCGACATGGCTGAGAGGGAGCACATCCATGCCCTGTCTCTCATCCAGCTTCTGGGGTGTTGCCATCTCTGGATGTTCCTTGTCAAGGTAGCATCCCGTGTTTTTGCTTTCATGTGACCCGCATGTGTGTGCCCGTGTCCAAATGTGTCCCCGTGAGAAGTAGCCGGTTACGCTGGACCCAAGGGCCACCCTGCTCCAGTACGACTCCTTTCACTCCGTCTGTAGTGGCCCTGGTCTGTGATGCACATCCAGCTATCTACTGAGGCAGTGGACAACAGGGCTTCAACCTCTGGACCTGGAGGCTAAGACCCACTTCAAACTGGACCAAGGCCATTCGTCTGTGACCCACACACAACACAGACAGGCACCACCGCGCTTCCTGCCGGCTGCCAGGATGGTGATACTCTTCTCTTCACACCTCTCTGCACCCCCATCCCTTCACCCTCCGCCCCCCCCCCCCCCCACACACACACAACTCTGCAGGAGAAACGGGACAAAGCTGTCACTGTGAGCTCCTGGTGAGATGCCAAAGCTCTCGGCTCGTTTTCCAAATTCTCCTCCAGCATTATTATCACCAGGATACAGCATGCCAGATAAAGAAACTGCAGCCCAACTGCCAAAACCTCAATTAACTCTCCTGGCATCGGTGGCTCCTTCAGCCGAGCTTCCCGTCTCCGCATCCCTCACAGGCCAGGATGGGAGACAGGCATCATTAGTCTTTTTGCTCACGAAGAATAAAACTGGAGGATGAAAAGGGAGAGAGTGCTCCTTGGACACAGACACAAAGAGGGAGGCAGGGCTGCCCGCCTGGGCGTGAGATCCCACTGGGTGGTAGCTAGACGACATGGCCATGGCATGATGGGAAAATGGCCACGTTTCCTCCTCCATGGCTGCACCACGGGGGCACTCTGCAGGGTCACCGGCTAAGGAAGCACCTCTGAGTTCTTCATCTAGAAATGGAGGGACCGCCTCTCACAGAAAGGGATTCTGTGAGAACTGAGAAGAGAAAGACAAGCTCAATGCTTAGGTGATGGCTGACCTTTAACCCTTGCTCCGAGCCTTGGGGAGTCTCACAGATGTTCTGCCTGCTGTCCTCCCCAAAGCCTGAGGGATAGACACTTAGCATGGGGTGCGGGGTGGGGGGGGAAGGTGCTAACCTTGCATGCCTGGTTTGTGGTGTGTGTGTGTGTGTGTGTGTGTGTGTGTGTGTGTGTAAGAGCATCGCCTCTGAGCACCGCTGGGTGTATCCCAAAACATCCATCACCCCATCCAAAAAAAAAAAAAAGCAAGAAAGAAAAGTCTGAGGGGATGGAGCAATAGCACAGCAGATATGCCATTTGCCTTGCATGCAGTGGACCTGAGTTTGATTCCCAACACCTCATATGGTTCCTGAGCACTGCTGGAAGTTAATTCCTGAGTGCATATGCCAGAAGTAATCCCTGTGCATCACCGGGTGTAACCCAAAAAAGCAAAAAAAAAAAAAAAAAGTCTGAGCCCTTCATGATTACCCGCATTTCTTAAGCTTCTTGTGACAGAGCAACTGGAAGCTGAAAGGGGTGATGTACGTCAGGGCACTCACTATTTATGAGTAACATAATGGCATCTCACCAGTGCATAACAATTTATGCCCCAAATAAGGGGTTTTAAGGGAAAAAACAAACACACTTGCCAGCTTCTGGGCCGGATGTCCAGGAGACGCTTAGCTCCGGCACAGGGCCCCTGACAAGGCTGCATCAAGATGGGTGCTGGTGCAAGGACCACTGAAGAGTCACATCCAAGCCCACCTCATGGCTTCTGGCAGGCCTCAGTTCCTCGCTGACTTGGGTCCGAAACGCTCCCATTTCCTTGCCACGTGGGTTTGTACACAGCGCAATGCACAAGGCAGCCTGCCTGCTCCGTGTGAGTGAGAGCGAATAAGCAAAACAGACACCAGAGTCATTTGTAATCTAATCTTGGAACTGATAGCTGTCTCCTTTGCCGCTCTTTTCTTCCTTAAAAGCCATTCACAGGTGGTACACCCGGCCGAGAGTAAGCATTCTTCACTAGAGCCAAGAGGCAGAAGGGCCTTTATCCATCAACAGACAAATGGATAAACAAACTGTGGCATATGATACAAGGAATATGATTCCTCCTTAATGAAAAAGGAAGAAAATTCTGACACATGATGAGCCTTAAGGATATTATGCTAAGTGAACTAAGCCAGTCATAAAAAGACAAATACTGTCTGATCCCACTTATATGAGGTATCTAGAACTGTCAAATCTGTGGAGGCAGGAAGCAGATGATGTTTGCAGGGGAGAGCTGCGGAAGGGAGAATGTGGAAGTGCTGTTTAATGGGCATGGTGTTTTAATGCTGGGTTTCTTCTGGGGGGGACTGGGGAGCATGCCCAGTAGTACTCAGGGTCTACTTCTGGCTCTGCATTCAGGGATTACTCCTGGTTGTGCTCGGAGAACTATACTGGTACCAGGGATGGAATACCTGTTGGTGCATACAAGGCAAATGCCCTTCTGTTTTATTCTCCCAGGTCTGCCTTTTAGATTTGTGATGAAAATGTTCTGGAGCTTGGCTGCAGAGCAATCTGTAAACATATTTAACTCTTGTTTGTACACTGAAAATGTGGTTAAACTAGATGGTACAAGTGTCTTTATCTGCCCCCTCCCAGTCTCCCTCCCCCCCCCCCCACACACACACACATACCAATTTTAAAAAGAGAGCTGGATAGTACTGGGGTAAAAGCACTTGTGTTATATTCAGTAAACCCTAGTTCGACCCTCAGGATCCCTAACAGATCCCTGGGCACAGAACTAGGAATGAGCTCTAAGCACAGCCACGTATACCCCTTGACACCCCCTTCGAAAAATGAAAAAGGGATAAAGAAGAAGACACAAAAGGCAAAGTCATAGGGTCCAGATGAGTATAAACGGAGGGGACTGGATCACTGGAGGCTCTGCCTGGTTCAGTCCTTCACCCAACATTGGGAAGAAGTTACACGTTCAATTAGGATCTAGTCCCAGGAAATTTAAGGCTACCTGAGTACTGTCACACCCATCAGACTCATGACAAGACTTGAAGACTCTTAGATGTATTTTCTGGCGAGATTTTCAGAGTACCAGGGTTGTTATATGCAAGATGCATACAATGCCAGTGCTTCTAGAATAATCCAGTAAACAGGTTTCCTGTCAGTGAAGTCCCAGCTTAACATTCTATAGTTGTAGCGTGTTCTCGGTCTATCACAACACCTTACCTTGATAGCACCACTCCCACTTCCACTTCCCAACAGAGACTGCCATGCCAAGGGCAAGGAAGGAAACTTGCTCCCAGAAGAGCAAAGAGGAGAGAGAGGCACACAATCCAGCACACAGACACACAATATCTCTACTCCAAAGTTTCAGCACATTTTTTTTTAAACTTTCATCCATTTAGAAGGAAAACATTTCAAGTCCCATAGTTCCTTTATAGGGCCAGTTTTCTCAACTCAAAAAAAAAAAAACCACTATAAAATATAATTTTCTTTCTCTACATCAAATGAAAACCAAGATGCATTTTGTAAGGCTGGAAGCCCAGCCAAAGGATATAGGAGATATTCTGACTAAATGAGCTCTGTATAGAAGTAGTGAGTTAAACTCGATACATGTTCACTATTATTAAAAGGTGGAGGATGACAATGGGTCAAACCCTAAGGGGCAAGGACTGAATTCTGTCTAAACCAGCTACCTGTGAAAATCTTTGGGAAGACACAGCATGGAACCTGGTCTTTTAAACGCCCACCATGAGTGAGCCTGCCTTACCCACCGGTACGTGGAGCTTCCTTTGTTCAAAAATACAGTCAGTGAGAAATGGTGAGAGTCTGCCCTTCAATATTACAAGGCCACTTAGAGCTGGGGCACTCACACGGCAGGGTATGTGGACCTGCAGGCTGGCCAAGTAGACAGTGGACCCACATCCCCACCTCCTGCTTATGGCAGGCCGTCCTTGAACAAAGCCAATGAGGGTCTCACCTACCCTACTTGAACACTAACAGGAACAATACACAGAACCATCTGCAGATGATGAATACACACACTCACGTAACTTACACGCTCAGCGCGATAGCACCTAGGGTGCAAATGAAACACAGCTTTACAACACTTTACAACATCCTCCAAGAAATCTGTTCTAATCCTCGGTACTCACAGATGCCCGTGTGCGCAGGCACTATGCTCCACGATAGGTTCCAAGAGATCTGAGAGGCGAGAAAGGCATTTTCCCTGTTCTCCAGCTGCCAACTAAAGCCCAACACACAGAGCAACCTTGCAGGGTGGCTCCAGTCAGCAGAGGCCCGTGCTCTAGCGGGACTTGCTTTCTCAGAACACAGGCAAAAAGTATGGGTGCTGGAATATGGGGTCTCACTTGGGTCTGGAAGGCACCAAGCTGAGAGGCTAAGGATGGATGCTCCAATGAATATCTATGTCGTGAGTTCTGTGCCCAACAGGATTGTGTATTTGCACTATGTAAACAGATACCACCCTACACTGGATGTTTTAGAAATGGTGTGGGGGTGGGAAAGGATTTTAAGGGTAAGCAAAAACCTGCTTCATCCCCAAACCAGTGAAATACTGGAATAGGGAGGGGTGTGGAAGAAGGCACACACATTTCCAAAACCTTCAGGATAAAGACTATAACTTTCGCAGTCTTTTGGCTAGATACTCTAGGACACAATAAGCAAGTCTAAGGTATATAAACACACAAGAAAGGGTAGGAACCAGGACCAGAGCGATAGGACTGTAGGGAGGGCAACTGCCTTGCATGCGGCCAACCTGAGTTCTATCTCCAGCATCCCAGATGGTCTCCTGAGCCCACACGGAGCTATATCTGAGCATAGAGCCAGGAGTAACCCCTGAGTAGAGTCAGGTGGGGCAGAAAGGAAGGAATGAAGGGAAGGGAGGGAGGGAGGAAGGGAGGGAGGGAAATAAATTGCAAGAAACAATATTTACACAAAGTCTTCCTGGATCTCTCCTGCTGAAGCTATAATATATTATATATAATATATATATATTATATATATATATATAAAATTGACTTGCTGGTTCTCTTTCTGTTTGGCATCTATCCCTGACTGTGGCAATGCCATACAAGGCATCCAGATGTTATGTTCTGGTTTATTAAACATTGACTTTGAAATACTCAGCTGTTTGATCAGCAGTGTAATGATTCCTAGGCAAGTGGTGAGATTAGAAACCAATGTTAACGTCAAACAGGGGTTCTCAGATGTGGATACGCCTGGTGACCACCAGATGCTAAACAGGCAAGCGCTGAACCAAAGAGTGCAGCTCTTGGCCACCACACTGGCTTGCTGGGACATCTGGGGGTGCAGCCTGAGTTCTCCCTTCTCAGAAGGCTCCCATAGGGTGCTGAGGTTCCTGCTGGTAAAGAGAAGACCTACAAAAGTGCTCCCCAGGACAAGCAAACGCTCATACTGCCCAGCACTCAGCTGTTTCCTTCCTGCACACATTTTGGCAAAATCCATGCCAACACATATTCTGTCATTATCCTTTCCTAGGACTCTCAGGGTGCAGATTTGGCTGGATCACGATCCTCTGTTTGTGACCCACTGGCCCCACTGGTCTTCACACAACCCATTACTTATTCATTCACTGATGCATGCATACATTTTGAATGGCAGAGATACCTACCAGGATGAAAGAAAGGACCACGAGAATAGTCTACAACTAACCTCAGGGAGCTTGTTCTCTTCATCCTGCCCCCCCTCCCCCCCCCCACGCTCCCCCCACACACGAGTTTAACCTGTGACCTGCCATTTCTCCTGCTTTTCATCTTTTACAATTTTATTCAATCTATAAAACCATGGTATCGTCATAGAGCAGCATATGGTACAGCAGCCTAAATAGTGAACTTCTACCAACAAGCTCCAATTTGGGGAAATCACAGTAATAGAAAATAAAGTGAAAAAAATAAAGACGGCACACAGATGGCATCCATTTATCATATTAGAGACACATTTTTTAAGATGCTTAAAATACATGTAGAGTCAGAAAGAGTCAGTGAGTAAAGAATTGTGCCTGGTCACTTTCCTGGGCTCACTTTCACAGTGGGGCCAGGGTGGGGGCATGGGAGTAGCATGATAACCCTATAAACCCACAGTGTCCTTCCAAGTTCCTGGAAAATCACATCCTCCCATCTTCGCTAGCAGAATCCTGCTGCTCCCGCATCACCCTGAGAGGAGGCAGGCAAGTCACGGGAGAGGAAACAAAGTAGTAAACAAACATGAGGGGGAAAAATGAGAAGTTTGCTCATAATCAGGGACATGCAAATGCGGGCATTTGGGGAGCGATCATTTGATGACTCCTAAATTAGCCAAAGTGGGAAAAATAGAACAGCAGTGAATGCCTGGGAATACGACAGTAAAACGGAGATGCCTAAATAATGCTAGCAGCAGCATAAAGGAAAGTGACATGCCAATGGTCGGGGGGGGGGGGGGGGTGGGGAAGGCTGTCGTCAGAAATGGGTGCAGATGCTCCTCTCCATGGAATCTATCCCTAGAAAGTGACTCCATGAAAATGACGTGGCCACCAAGTATGCAACAATGAGGAAAGCTGCAGCCGTGCATGGTAACAGTGTATAACTGAGGGCAAATTACAACTCTCAGGAGGAAATAGACACGGCACTGAATACACAAGAAACACAGGATGGTGGGTGAGTTGTAGGTAAAACCATGAGAAGAAGAGCCATGAAGCAAAGTGCTAGAACCAAACAGCTCTGCAGCAGAGGCGTGCCTGGCTGTCATTATCTCGAGGGTGACTGTGACGATTACTTTTCTGAGCTTAAGAGCTTCCTACCTTGTGAACTTTCACAGCTTTCCTCGTCGCTGTTGTCTTGACAGTTATTCTGCCCATCACAAATGAAGCTCTTGTCGATGCAAAGGCCGTTCTTGCAGTGGTAGCGGGCAGTAGAGCAGAGCAGAGGGTTTGCTGCTGTGAAGAGAAAACAGATGAGATCACCAGAGAGGTCAGCAGATCCCATGGGAATTTCTGGAACCTTCTCCAGCTGCGAGTGTACAGTGGCGCAAGGACAAAGTTCAGCTCAGATGGTCAACTCAAGATCCATCCCATAAGATGAGCCAGCCAAACCCAAGGCAAGACTCTGCCCCCCTTCTGAAAACTCCGAGATATCACAATGGTGTCCCTAAACCTTCCAATAGACCCATGCCTCAGAGCTGTGCATTAAGACAGTCTGTAACCGAGGGCAAATCACAACTCTCAGGAGGAAACAGATATGGCACTGAATACATGAGAAACACAAGACGGTGGGTGAGTTGTAGGTAAAACCATGAGGAGAAGAGCTGTGAGGCAAAGCGCTGGAACCAAACAGTTCTGTAGCAGAGGTGTACCTGGCTGTCAGCTGTCATTATTTGGAGGGTGATAATGACACTCCTGATGACCCCCCCCCCACCAACACCCCGGCAGCCAAACCAGAGTCTCAGGGGGGAATTGGGAAAGAGATGGTTGGACAGAATAGCAAAGCTTAGAAGAGTCTCTGAATGGAGGAGCCACACAGGAGTGATGCTTAATGGCCATGTTCTGGCGCAAGAGGAAAGAGAACACTTCCAGGTGCTCCAAGATGGATGATGTCTGATTTCCTCTGTATTTTTTAAAATATAGTTTCGTCCATAGCACAGAGGTAGGGTGTTTGCCTTTCAAGCGTCCAACATGGCTGACCCGAGTCCGATTCCTCTGCCCCTCTCGGAGAGCCCAACAAGTTACCGAAAGTATCACGCCTGCACGGTGGCAAAGCCTGACAAGCTACCTGTGACCTATTTGATATGCCAAACACTGTAACAACTGTCACAATGGAGACGTTACTGGGCCTGCTCAAGCAAATCAATGAGCAACGGGAGGACAGTGACAGTGACAGTTTCATCCATATTTTTATGGGTCTCCAAGATAAGTCCAGTGGTCTTTTTCACAATGAGCAAAAAGAAATCCAGTAACCCACTGGGGCAACCTAAGTGGCAACTGTTCTAGATGCTTCTAGGTATCTCCAAAGCAAGGATAGCTAGGACACCTCCCATCCAACAGAAGATAAGCATCTGGCCAGGGTGAGGTCAGCACGAAACCCCTTCCTGTTCTGAGCTAAAATCTCCAAGAGCATCAGCATTTCTACAGCACTGTTTAGCTGGCTTCTCGCTTTCCTTGTGTTGCAATTCAAGTGAGTCTTATTTCAGGGCTCTATGTTCAATAAATGGAATAGGAAAGCAGAAATGCTCCAATCCCAGCTCAGCCAGTTGCTAGCTGCGCAGTTTCAATTTCTCTTATCAGCAGATGGGACCAGCTAGATTATCTGTGGAACAGGGCCATCTAAAATGTGGGACGTCAAGAGGCAGGGGAGATAGTACAGCGGGCAGGGTGCTTACCTTGCACAATGCCAGCCAGGGTTCAATCCCCAACACCCATATGGTCCCCCAAGGCCCACCAGAAGTTGATCCCCAGGAGCAGAGCAGAAGTTAAGTTCTGAGTACAGCCAGATGTGGACCCCAACAAACAAACAAAACACCAGAAACAAAAGCGAGAGTTCAAGGCTAACTGCTCAAAAAAAAATTTAAGGAGATAGGAACAAGGCTCAAAGCAGGTAGAGCACATGCCTGGCATATACAAGGCCTCAGGTTTGACTCATGCACTGCAGGAGATTGCATGTTGCAGTCCTGGTGGCTCCTGAGATGCTTTGGGTGTGATCACTGCAGTACTGTCCTCCCGTTGTTCATCGAATTGCTCGAGTGGGCACCAGTAACGTCTCACAACAAATTGTGAGACTTGTTGTTACTGTTTTTGGCATATCAAATATATCACGGGTAGCTTGCCAGGCTTTGCCATACGGGCAAAATACTCTCGGTAGCTTGCCGGGCTTTCTGAGAGGGGCGGAAGAATCAAACCTGGGTCGGCCACATTCAAGGCAAATGCCCTACCCGCTGTGCTATCGCTCGAGCCCAGGGTGTGATCACTATGAAAAAAAATTAAATTAAAATGATATGAAAATCCAAGCAGAGAGACACAGGGCTTAAAAAACTTGAGTGCCTTTGTATTCCATGCACGGGCCTGTGGCACTGGTCTTGTCACGTACAGCATTAAGTCACCTGAGCATCAAGTGAGGTGACAGGAGAAACCCCAGTAGAGTCAGACACAACAGCATGAAGCACAGACAGGCTCAGGGAATAACATATGAGACTCCCCTCTACACCCTGTCCCCTGCCTCCTGCATTCTCCATTATGTTGGCTTCCATCCTTGGGGTGTGACCATCCCTGGAGGGGCGATGCTGGGGATGACAGAGCAAGGTTGCCTGGGGTCTTAAGTAATGAGCCAACTTACAACTGCATTCCGTGAGACGGGGGAGAGCACCAGAGCGGGGAATCTGATTCGGGTCCCTCCAGTCAATTGGAGAGTCTCTCAGTGGTCCTCAGTGGCAAGATGGTAGCTGTCAAACATCTTTCATGTGCACCCCGAGCTATTGCTGAGATACTCTGGGGTCATGGTGGAGAGGACTGTGAACTTCACAGAGCTCCAGTCTCCCCAGGAATGCAGAGCTCTTTCTCTTTTCCTTCTTTCTTTCTAACTGGGTTGAGTACAGAGGGGACTTGGGTTACACCTGGCAGTGCTCAGGGCCTACTTCTGGCTTTGTGCTCAGGGGACCACATGGTACCAGGGATGAAATTAGGTTTAGTTACATATAAGGCAAATACCTGAACCCCTGTATTCTCTCTTTCTTTCTTTCTTTCTTTCTTTCTTTCTTTCTTTCTTTCTCTCTCTCTCTCTCTCTCTCTCTCTCCTCCCTCCCTCTCCCTGGCCTTTTGTTGTTGTTGTTGTTTTTTTTTGTTTTGTTTTGAGGGGCATACCTAGTGATATCAGGTTCCTGGCTCTTTGCTCAGGAATTACCCTTGGCTTGTGGAATGGTATTGAGTGCCATGAATATTACCCCAGTGGGCTGTGTGCAAGGCATGTACCCTATCTACTCTACTATCCCTCCAGCCCCCATATGTCCAGCTCATTTTTAACTGCTCAGCTCAGAAGGTTTGACTGGAAAGGCCAGGGAGATAAAGCGCTAGGGACGCCAGTTACTCTGTGGGTTGGGGCAGATGGAACAACATGAAGTCAAATTAAAGCAGTGTGGCCCAGACGGAAAGGCAGAGTCTTAATGATTGGAATCATGGTGGGCCAGAGAACGGTTTAGTGTGATCAAGTCAAGGGCTGACTCCAGCCAAAATAGGGAACCCACAAACCATGCTGGATTTCTATCTTAGGCAACCTTCATGAACGCCTTCCATGGATGCCTTTCACTTCCCTGCTACCCTGTGAATCATGTCCATGCAGCTTAAGTACCAGCACCATTGCTCACTCAAACAGACAAGCTCAGAAATGCTTCTAATTGTGCTAAGATAGGGCAGGTGCAGGCTTAGGTGAACACCCTGGCGAGGAGCCGACTGGCCCGAACATGAGGGTTTGCATTATCTCGAGATTCCCCTTCAGTCTCTGGCATTTCCCTCCCTCCCTCCCTTCCGCCCACCCGCCCGCTTTCTTTCTAGCTTTTTGGTTCACATCTGGCTGATGCTCAAGGGTTATGCCTGGCTCTACACAACAGAATTACTCTTGTGAGTGCTTGGGGAACCATATGAGATGCTGGGAATTGAACTCTGGTCTGCCACATGCAAGGTAAATGCCCTACCCACTGTACTATTGCTTTACCCCTTCTGGCATTTTCAACTTCACAAATTTCCCAGGAAGTCAAATAGCCTGTGCATGTGTGTGTGTGTGTGTGTGTGTGTGTGTGTGTGTGTGTGTGTGTACATGTGCTTGCTTGTATATAGAGTTATTTTCAAGATTAACTAAGACAAATTATACTTTAAGACAGCCCTATAAAGAATACAAACTAAGACCAGTCTGTGACTTGAAAACCAAGGACTCTCACAATTCAAAAAGGAAAAGGCAGAGAATCGACCAAAACAAAACAAACAAAAACAGTACCTGGCAGGTCACATTAAAAAATAAAAGGTGATGGGCTGGAGTAATAGCACAGCAGGTAGGGCGTTTACCTTGCATGCAGCCAATCCGGGTTTGATTCCCAGCATCCCATATGGTCCCCTGAGCAACGCCAGGGGTAATTCCTGAACGCAGAGCCAGGAGTAACCCCTGTGCATCGCTGGATGTGACCCCCCCCCCAAAAAAAAATGAAAAACAAAAAAAAAACCCAAAAGGTGATCAACAACATGAAAAACACATTGCTATCATAAGTAATTCAGGTCACTGGGACCACATCAGACTCTCCAACAAGAGAGTTTGGGGTCTTTGATTTGGGGGCCGCACCCAGCAGTGCTCAGGAATTACCTCTGGCTCTGCAATCAGAAATCACGCCTGGCGGTGCTCAAGGCACCATAAGGGGTGCTAGGGATGGAACCCAGGTTGACCACATGCAAGGCAAATGCCCTACCCACTGTACTATCGCTCCACCCACTCCACCCAGAAGCACTTCCCTACCTGCTGTACTATCCACACCTCCATCCAGAAGGTCTTTAAGACTCAACCTAGGTCACTGGCAAGTGTGTAGAGGAGAGGAAAAGTCTAATGGAAGAAGAGAAACCACTAGTGGAAGTGAGAACTGGTATACCTGACGTGGAGAACAGTTCAGGTAAGAAGTTCAAGAGTGATAAATAATCCAGAAATTTAGAACACTTCACTTGTATACTCTAGGCAGAATCCTGAACAAACGTGCTTACTGAAGTACTGTAAACTCTACATGCCCTTCTCTAGAGAAGACACTACTGGCTCTCTGTTTCACTGGAATTCAACAGCAGGGGCTGCTCCCCTTTTCTGGAAGTGGCCAGAGAGTCCCTAGGCACTGCCAACCATTCAGGTTTTATCTCAGTCTGTCTGAACTACTCAATATTGCCATCATAGTATAAAGCAACCAGAGAAATTTCATAAGCATGAACCTCATTCAACTTCCTGTTTGGGAGATTTATCTCTCTTGACTCTGGTTCATTTTATTATTATTATTATTATTATTTACTGTTAAAGGAGTAAGGCTGGCAAATTGGCCGCTGGGCCAAATCTGGCCTATTACTTTGTGTTTGCAAATAAAGTTTTATTTGGAACACAGCCATGAAATGAGATAAGCAAGTTATAGAAGAATATGTCTAGTGTTATGCCAATATTAGGAAGTTTATCCATTCAAAGAAATGTTATTTGTGAACGTTATTTATGACTAACAGATAATACTGTATCCTAGAAATACTGCTATATGGTATGTTCAAAAGTTTTTAAAAGAATAGATTCTATTCCCATCACAAGGACTTTTTTCTTCTTTATTTTTTATATTTATGACTTTCTGGGTATTAGTGAACCTTATTATGGTAACTGTTCAACATATACATAAGTGGAAGCATTAAGCTGTGTACCTTAAAGTTGTACAGTACGTGGTATATCTACTATATCTCAACATACTAAATATATAAATACATACTAAAAAAATTAAAAACTTGATAGGATGAATCAACCCCAATTTCAGGTCAGGAAATGTCTCTGCAGAGAAGGGACAAGGAAAAGAGATTTCTGATAGTAGCAGGCAACATTTCATTACTTAAAAACTAAGAAGCCAAGAAGCCAATAATGATTGTTAAAACAGTGTTAGAAAGGCAGCTGTTCAGTTAATTCTACTTCTCCTTTTCAGTATGTTTGAAAGCCTCAATAAAAACACTTTTAAGAATCTGGTCTAGCAGGAATGTTCCAGTAATCATTCTCTTGCTTTTTCCATTATGTTCTGCCACAGAATTCTCTCTATCCTATACATCCCCGATTTCGACATCTGCCACTTGGGCATATCACGACCATCCCAGGGGTTTCTCCTTGTCCACAGCTGCTGTTAGAACACTCTTCCTCCCCAGCACCCAAGACACGGCAGAGAAACCCAGATGAGGATGCTAATGGCACACCCACCAGAACCACAACAAGCCAGGGTGGAAAAGCCCCACGCCACACCAAGCCCGGGTGCCCTTCAGAGCTGGGGCCAACTCTGGCAGGGGCTGCAAGAGTCACCAAAGCACCCTGAGCACTCCCCAGACAGAACAGGAGAGGAGAACACCCGGATAAAGGAAGCTCAGGAAGACGCCAAGGCAACCCTGTCCTCTAGCCCAGGTGAATGGCTCAGCACTGTCGCCAGCCAAGGACGGCGCCAACAAGCCCAGTAGAGATCTTGGCTCCTGGGGGTGGTCCCAGGCTCAACCATCCAGTATCCAAGGCACATACCCTTGGTCAGAATAATACATCTCCACTAAATAAATGATGGCTGGATGGATCGTTCGGGATAGTAGATGCATGCTGAAAGTAGACTATGGACCAAACATGATGGCTGCTTGTTACCTAGATTGCAAACCATAACGCCCAAAAGGACAGAGAGTAAGAGGGATTGTACCTGCCACAGAGGCAGGATGTAGGAAGAGGTGGGGTGGGCGGAGGGATACTGGGAACATTGAGGGTAGGGAATGGGCACTGGTGCAGGGATGGGTACTTGAACATAGTTTGACTGAAATGCAATCATGAAAGTCTGTAAGTCTGTAAAGGTATCGCACGATGATTCGTTAAAAAAAGATAATAAACATAATAATAATAATACGTCTCCCCAGACTCCAGAGCACCCCAGTTCCACTTGGTTTCTCCTGGTGCCTCTGCAGCTGTTTCCCAGCTCAGAAACAGTGCAAGGCGTGGTGTGTGGGGGCTGAAGCTATAAGGTCCTGGTGGGCTAGGGTCCAGTCTGAGGGGTGTTTGGGGGAATCCCGTGGACCCTGAAACAGTTCTGGCTCAGTAAATGACTCATGAATGCACCAGGAACCAGTGTTCTGAGGGTGCCACATCCCCTTTCCTTTCAACAACCACAAGGTGGTTAAGGCACGCCAACGGTTGGATTCTTTGTCCTTGCAAAAGTTTACCAGGCAGGGAGATGTGTTGTTTGACTCGGGGAACTTGGAGAGACACAGTGAATTTCACAGTATTTATTTCAATAGGGAAGGGAGGAAGTGGTTTGCAGCGCTGACTTCAAACACTCAATGGCAGGCTCCAAAGCGCCTCATTGATTCCTGTCAGAAGAAACAAGAGGTTTCTGCAGCTCTGAGCGAGAGGCCTGGGCTGTTCCCGCTGGAGAGAGAGAGGAAAGAGTTCCGCTGCGGCTCGGCGCTTCATTAAACAGGCGGCATTTGCTTCACCACATCTGAAGGGACAGACCCAAGGCCCGGTTGTGGCCGCCCAAAAAGCTAACGGGGCCGGCTTCAAGACAGGAAATGAAGCAATCTGTCTCCAGCAGGATGTAGAAAAAATGTCCACTTTAATCCAAGGGAACATCTGTGAACTTAGCTCCTCTTCCACCTCAAAGGGTTCTTGACAAAACACATCAATAAGACGCTCCTCACCAGCCAGCTCCCACATTTCCCAAGGGCGGGGGAGGGGGCTTCCCTTCCCTCTGCCCAGCAGGATTCTAACTTGATGGTCTCCATAAAAACCGTGGCCTCCCAGCCTCGTTTCCTGGGAAACCAGGCTTCAGGGAGCTGGAGATGTGAGAGACTTCTGCTACCTCAGGACAGAGGTGTCACAACTTCGGTCTCCAGGCCAGTGTCCTCATCCCGCCCCCCTTGGTGGCCTGGCTGGGACCAACCACAAGAGGTCCTCAGTTCCTTCCATAGGACCCACACCAGCCCCCTGTTCAGACAGCCCGGGGGCCCTCCAACAACCTTCTACTTCCAAGAGCTAGTTCATCTTTCAGGCCTTCAGGATACCAAGGGGCCCTGCTCTAGGGGACACACACGCCTCAGTCCAGCTCGCCTTTCTCCTGCCCCTAAGAAGTGAATGAGGGGCTGGAGTGATAGCACAGAGGGTAGGGCGTTTGCCTTGCACGCGACCGACCTGGGTTCGATTCCCAGCATCCCAACGGTCCCACAAGGATCGCCAGGAATTCCTGAGCGCGAGTCAGGAATAACTCCTGTGCATCGCCGGGTGTGACCCCCCTCAAAAAAAAAAACCCACAAACAAAAAAGGAAGTCAATGATCTGAAGCTTCAGCTCAGGCTCTGGCATCAGCTCTGTGGCCACAGAGGGGTGTGACTTCCTTGCTCCATCATAACGCTGGGCTTTCTCCTCTCTGGAAAGAATTCCTGGGCAGGGTTCCCTCCTGCCCCACACCCACACTAGCCCCGCTTCCCTGTGGACAAGTGGCACCCAAATACCTCACAGCGAACCTCTTTCTTCCGATGCCCAGAGTCTCCCTCCGCCTTGGCAGAGGGATGAGTCAGAGTGCTTGGACATCGAGTTGGTTTCATGGGTCCTTTCATCTCGTGCCTGCTGAAAGGCAGCTAAAACTAACAAACCGGCTGGGTGGGAAACAGTAAGATATAAAAAGGGAGGAGCGGGTGTGGTTCTGGCCTGGCAGCTTCCTTCTTTGACCCCACACGTGTGCCAAATAGGACAGAGAGACAGCAGGAAGTAGTTCTCACTCCGATGGCAACACATGGTTGGAGAACAAAGAGATTCCCCGGGCTCCAGGCCATGAGATGCAGGCCCTGGAGCTCAGCGACAGACCCGCAGAAGACTAAGGACTTGGAGAGATGGAACCTGTGAGACGCCAGCATGGATGTCTAGGAACGGCACTAGCAAGAGAGACCACTCAGACTAGGGACAGCACCACAGGAAGCGGCAAGAGATGGAGCTTCAGGTTAGGGACCTGGGACACCTTACAGCTGTAAAATTAGTAACACCAGCCTTCACTGGATACTCAAGAACACACATCTTTTTCTTTTTTTTAAATTTTTTTATTTTATTGAACCAATGTGAGATATAGTTACAAGCTTTCATGTTTGAGTTACAATCACACAATGATCAAACACCCATCCCTCCACCAGTGCATATTCCTCACCACCAATATCCCTAGAATACCCCCCTTACCCACCCTCCACTGGCTCCATGGCAGAAAATGTTCCCCATACTCTCTCTCTCTACTTTTGGGCATTATGGTTTGCAATACAGATACTGAGCGGTGATCATGTTTGGTCCTTTATCTACTTTTAGCACACATCTCCCATCCTGACTGATTCCTCCAACCATCATTTTCTTAGTGATCTCTTCTCTATTCCAGCTACCTTCTCCCCGACTCCCCTGCTCATGAGGCAGGCTTCCAACTATGGAACAATCTTCCTGGCCCTTGTATCTACTGTCCGTGGGTGTCAGTCTCATATTATGTTATTTTATACTCCACAAATGAGTGTAGTCCTTCTATGTCTGTCCCCCTTTCTATCTCTCTCTCATTCATTTCACTTAGCATGATACTCTCCATGTCTATCCACTCATAAGCAAATTTCATGACTTCATCTCTCCTCACAGCTGCATAGTATTTCATTGTATAGATGTACCAAAGTAAGAACCCACATCTTTGAGAAAGAAATCCATTTTGGAGGTGACATCAGCACCCTTTCATTTCCAAACTTAGCACATCTGCAATGCTGTTCTGCCTCTCTTTTGGCTCCATGTCAGTGACAAGGAACACCATGTCCCCGTTCCCCCAAGGCTCCAGTCATGTTTAACCTTTGTCCTCTCCTCACTCTACACTTATCTTGATATATCAATTGCTCCCCAGAGCAGAAAATATAAGCCCTGATTTCTCAATTTTCCCACCCTGCCCCATACCAAGCATACAATCTGCTGCAATGGTCAAGGAGAGAGACTGCAAAGGTGACCTGTATTCAAGTACCATTCCTACCAGCTGTCACAAGGAAAATGATGCCGCTTCTTTCAGACTCATTTTTCTCATCAAGAAAATGAGGATGTGCCAATATGCTAAGATGCTTTGAAAATTAAATGAGTCAATGCATGCATATAACTGAAAACAGTATGAGGTCCAGAGGTACATGACAAGCACTTACCATGGTTATTAATACCTGGGGTACACATTTGTGGAGTGGTTAAGAGTTTGGACTCTGCGTCGGATGTGAGATATAAACAAACGTAATAAGGCCATAACAAATGGTCAAGGAAAACAGAACTGAGGACTGGATGCCAGAGCTGAGTTCATCAAAGGTGTTGGCAGTGGCTAGACAGAGCCCATGGGTCAATGGTGGAGGGACGCTAACATTTTGGTGGTGTTTGTGGTGTTAGAACACTGTATGCATGAAAATCTGTCACTAATGGTACTATCATGATCCCTCAATATACACTGGGAGAAAAAATAAGTCATTAAAAATAATCGTGAGTTTGGAACTTGAATTCATACTGTCTGGACTGATATGCTAAATTTGCCACTATTTTTGGAGTCCCGGGAAAGTTATTCAACCTTCCTATATCTGTTTTCTTTTCTATAAAAAGAAATGATAATGGGCTGGAATGATAGCACAGTGGGTAGGGCGTTTGCTTTGCATGCAGCCGACCCAGGTTCAATTCCCAGCATCCCATATGGTCCCCTGAGCACCGCCAGGAGTAATTCCTGAGTGCAGAGCTGAGAGTGACCCCTGTGCATTGCTGGAGGAAGAGGAGGAGGAGGAGGGGAATAGGAGGAGGAGGAGGAGGAGGAGGAGGAGGAGGAGGAGGAGGAGGAAGAGATAATATTAGGGCTGGAGCAATAGCACAGTGGTAGGGCGTTTGCCTTGCACATGGCCAGCCTGGCTGACCTGCGTTCAATTCCTCTGCCCCTCTCAGAGAGCCCGGCAAGCTACCGAGAGTATCTTGCCCGTATGGCAAAGACTGGCAAGCTACCCATGACGTATTCGATATGCCAAACACAGTAACAACAAGTCTCACAATGGAGACGTTACTGTGCCCGCTCAAGCAAATCGATAAACAACAGGAGGACAGTGCTACAGTACAGTACTATTCTCACTGGCATGAGATGATGAGATGAATATCAGAGGCCTGAAATGAGGTTGTGTGTCTGTAATGTAGAGAGACACATGCCATATTCATGGTGTCAGCCAAGTCACTTCTAAGGCCTGCATACTGCTTACTCTGAAAATTTCCCCCAAACTGTACTGCCAGTTACAGTTAAAGATGCCTCATGTCCTCCTAAACCTATCTCCTTCAACAACCCCCATGGAAGAGCTCAGAGGAAAACACACTCTTCCATGAGTCAGAGACCTGGGTCACCATGATCTCAGTGTATTCTGTCTCCTTTCTCTGAGCAAATACCACTGTCAACGTCCTGTGTCTGACCCAGCCCAGCCTTGAAAGCACCTTGCACAGCATCTGGCAGAGAAATTATGGGGAGAAGAGTAGAGTGTAAAAGTAGGAATGAGCTGGGCTTCAAGAACAATGTATGGCCACAATATACCCTCTGGGTGTCAACTGTGAAATCTCAGAGGAGAATCAGAAGAGAATCCATATGGTAGGCACACAGTCTGGCTCTCCTTCTTTAACCCTTCATTTGATTAGTTACTTGGCTCGTCAATTCACCAAACATTTATTAGTGACTATTTGTTTTATCTTTTGGTTTTGGGGGCCATACCAAATAGTACTCAGAGCTTACTCTTGGTTCTGGGCACAAGGATCATTCCTGGTGGTACTTGGGGAACCATATATGGTACCAGGGATTGAACCCAGTTCGGAGATGTGCAAGTTAAGTGCCTTACACACTGTGCTCTCTCTTTGGACTGACTTTTCTTTAAAGAAAGCACTCTTGTCAGGTGGTGGGAGGTGTTAGAACACTGTATGCATGAAAATCTGTCACTAATGGTACTGTCTATCATGATCCCTCCATATACACTGGGGGAAAAAATAAGTCATTAAAAATAATTAGGAGTTTGAAACTTGAATTCATACTATCTGGACTGATATCCCAAATTTGCCATTTGGGTCGAGGCTGAAGGTAAACTGAGGACACTGGTGGTGGGAAATGTACACTGAGGAGGGATGGGTGCTGGAATACTGTATGACTGAAACCTGACCATGAACAGCTTTGTAACTGTATCTAACAGTGATTCAATGAAAAAAAAACTGCACTGTAAAGTAAAAAATAACAATAACAAAAATAAAAAGCAGAAATAGTAAAAAAGAACCATAAATACTGTTTAATAACCTGAGGCTTGGCATGGAGGAGGAGTTGAGCTGGGAAAAGTAAGGAGTGGGCATCAGAATCAAATAAAACAAAGTATAAATCATAAAAAAAAGAAAGTAGTCTTGGAGTTGAAGGCATATACAGGAGTTAAGGTATGTATCTTGCAAATCCCTAACTCTGGTTCAATTCCTGGCATCACAGGGCCCCATGACCATCACTGGGTGCAGCCCAGAAGCCACCCCCCCAGGTACCTCAGGACCTGAGCAGCCCCCCATCTTCAGGTCCTGGCATTGAATCACAGGTACAGTCGGCTGAGAATCACTAAGCATCATTCTGAAGCTCCCCACCACTCCCCCAAATAACGAAATACCCTATTGGAATAAAATAAAACTCAGTGGTGTTCATAAAGAGTTTGCATTCCATTGGGAAGACAAGCAGTTTGATATGCAACACAAAGAGAGAAGACAGTGTGACAATCCACATGTTGCATGCAGGGTTGAGCCACACAGTGTTCTTGGCACTGGGAGTGGAGTTGTGACCACACAATGCCATGCATGTCATGCCATGCTGTGGGGAAGAGAGCAAATAAGTGGGAAGTGGCATTAAGTACAGAGGGCAGGAGTAGACCAGAGGAAGGAGAGGGATCGGGAAAGCAGGGAGGAGAGCAAGTTCACTCTCTGGTGACATTAGTATGGAGAAAACCTGAGGTAGTGTGCGAGCACCCAGGAGGCTGACAGGGCCCAGGTGTGGCCAACCAGGAAGATTTCCTAGAGTGAACAGGCTTTACAAACCTTGCTGCTGGGTTCTGGGAGGACAAGAGTTCTCTGGCTGCTGCTTCCCACTCACCCAGACCTACTCCCTGCTCCTATGGCCACAACTGATGGACGGGCTGAGTGTGAAGAGGAAGTGCCTGAAACAAATAGAGTTACAGAAATACGCCAGCACTGGGGGATGCTGAACAAGAACACAGATCCATTTTGGCCACGAGTCAGCGGCTGTGGAGAACAGGTAAGAAACAGTAATGAGGGGGGCTAGAGTGATAGCACAGCCGGGAGGGCGTTTGCCTTGCACGCGGCCGATTCCCAGCATCCCATATGGTCCCCAGAGCACCACCAGGAGTAATTCCTGAGTGCAGAGCCAGAAGTAACCCCCTGAGCATCACCATGTGTGACCCCCCACACACCCCCCAAAAAAGAAGCAGCAATGAAAGCAACAGTCAACAGCCTTGATCCAGGGACAAAGCAGTGAATCCTGGAAGACAGCAGCTCGCTGGAGATCTCTGTGAACCCCGCACCGAGCTGATTCCACCGGGCACCTTAGATGGAGCATGTGTGCCCTCTCCACCCACTCCAGATGGAACCCCAAACCCACAAGATTCCAGAAGCAAAATCTAGGTATGCAGGTTCAAGGACTAAGACTCCAGGCCACATGGCAGCAGCAGAGATGGGCAGTCCCTTCCTGTCTCCCCGCCCGCTTGGGGTTCGGCTGTCACGCCCAGAATCTGCCTCAGGGCACTATCTCAGTGCATTAACGGCCTTGATCCAGTGACTCCAAAATGAATCTCAAAATGGATCAGCTCCCTAATAGAGATGTCTCTGGATCCCAACCATTTGCAACACGCAAAATTTCATGATATTCATAATAAGCAATAGTAAATCAATTATTTAGCATCTGCCCCTGGCAGGCAGGCTTGAATGGTGGTGGAAAAATTCGAAATAATGGTGGTATGAAGGTGTAATGGTGGTGGGATTGGCATTGAAATATTGATGTAATCAATTAATGCGAACAACCTTATGAAAATAAAATTAGGAAGGAAGGAAGGAAGGAAGGAAGGAAGGAAGGAGTCCTGGGTAAGAGTGTTCTTTTTCTGGTCATAATTACACTGATCCTGAGCTAGAATTAATTCTAGTGACCAGAGACAATAGCTCCCCTTCTGTCTCCGTTCTTAGCAGCATCCCATCTTCACGGAAGGAGGTCTGGGTGAGAGCTGGGTGGCCAACCAACCCACAGATCTACATCCAATCAGGATGCCAGGGGAAAAGAAAGAGGCAGAACCCAGGAAAAGAAGAGGATGGAAGAGTGCAAGAGCAA
Source organism: Sorex fumeus (assembly GCF_029834395.1). Lineage (NCBI taxonomy): Eukaryota > Metazoa > Chordata > Mammalia > Eulipotyphla > Soricidae > Sorex > Sorex fumeus. The sequence goes on from NW_026606064.1 coordinate 19,321,731, forward strand.
ACTCTCCACAGGGAAAGATCTTTTTGTGCTTCCTTGCTCCAGACCAAAAAGAAAATAATCTAACAGCAGAAAGACACATTGATAGGAGAAATGAGGATCAACATTCTAGAGCCAGAGAGATAGGACAATGGTAAAGACACATGTCTTAAGTGAAATGGACTTAGTTTAATCCCAGGCACCAGGTACAGACCAGGTATGGACCCTCAAGTCCCACCAGGAATCACTCCCTGAGCACAGAGTTAAGAATAGCCCCAAGGGGCTGGAGTGATAGCACAGCAGGTGGGGCATTTCCTTTGCTCGAGGCCAACCCGGATTTGATTCCCAGCATCCCATATGGTCTCCTGAGCACTGCCAGGCGTAATTCCTGAGTGTGGAGCCAGGAATAATCCCTGAGCATCTCTGGGTGTGACCCAGGAAAGAAAGAAAGGAAAGAAAGGAAAGAAAGGAAGGAAAGAAAGAAAGAAAGAAAGAAAGAAAGAAAGAAAGAAAGAAAGAAAGAAAGAATAGTCTGAAGCATTTCTGGGCGTGGCCTCCACACCAAACCAAAAACTTCATTGCAGTTTAAAGTCCACACTGCAAAACCACTCCTTTATCTTTCACTGATTTCTGCCACTTCATTTTGGAAAGTTTCAAACATACACAAAAACAGAGACCAGTCTGGCAAACCCCTCTCTGGATGTTCTAATCCTCGGGCATAAATAATGATCAGCTCACTGAAAATGCTTCCAAGCCCACTCTCTTCCACTGACCCGACAGGAAGGGTTTGAAGCACAACCCAGGTATCATGCAACCTCATTTCCTTTTACCCCAGCATATATTTCTAAACTTGGAATTTTAATAATAAACAATACCATTCAGACAGTTACAAAGAGAACCCTAATGCCTTAAAATCAGCAAACATCCTACCACAATTTTGGATTTCCCCACGATTTCAAAAATCATTAACATTTGCATTCCCAGTAAAACATCTGATCTGCCTGCCATAGTCTATTTGGGGCCAATAAGTTTCCCCTTCTTTATTTTCTAACCAGAATTTATTAATGATGAAACCAGTTCTCAACAACTTCCCAGAAGCTGGATCCGGCTGACTACCCACAGGGGCCCTAAGACATTCCTCTGTGCATGAAATATCCTGTTACTGAATGGTTAGTGGTAGGGTCTACAGAAACCCTAATCTAAGGCATGTAATTAAGGGGTAGGGGGTATTCAGGAGAAGATGCAGATTAGATGTGGTCCTGAAGGGAGTGTCTTTCTAAGATGATGGGAGGTCCAGATAATTCTTTGTGTGTATGTGCAATCACTAAGCATGGCCACATAAAGACTAACTGGAAAGAGGGTCCACTTGGCAGAGCTCAATGCCACTGAGCCTGAGAATAAACTAGGCCTGCAGTCCTTCACCCCAGTTCTATCACGCATGTACCTTCAACGCTGTTATACTTTTTCTCTCTGGCTCCTCACTTCCAGAACTTGCGAAAAAAGTTTCTGCTATTTCATGCCCTAAAGTTGTGCCATTTTAGCAGCCGAAACGAACTCAGATTTAGAAGTTAAATGAAATCCAGGTTAGATGTCTTTGGCAGAAATAGCGTCTTGGAGCGATATGTTTTCTGTGGGTCAGCGTCAGAGCAGACAACATCCGGCTGTCTCTTTCCTAGGGATGCTAAAATGGGCTTGTGGGAAGTTCCAGTCCTGGAACAGCTGTTCCAGGCCCTGAGCACAGCTGTCGGGGCCCTCCCACTGAACACTGTGAAAAAAGTGAGGGAATAGATAGAAATAACAGCTATTTTTAGATAGGAAAAGTAAACTGGAGCAGGCCTATGGGGGAAGCAGACCCGAATGTGAGCAAGCACTGAAATAGTGGGATCTCGAGCTTTGTGTCTTTCCCATCTCAGAGTTTTAGCAATCTGGAAAAGAGCAGAAAGAGAGCCTAGGAAAGCGATAACATCAAGTTGCTCCTGAAGCTGCAAGCTGAATTCTAAGCTACAAAGGTATGACCACCCTCCTGACCCATCCAAGAGAGCAGAATGGGAATCACAGCCAGCTCAGTGCCCAGACTCACCAATGGGAGAGCAACTGTAGGACAAACCAGAACACAGAAAAAATAGTTTGATCACAGCCAACAAGGGTCAACAGGAACTTAGAGCCTGATCCAAAAGGATCAACTGCCTAACACATGACCCTGTAACTCAAGCAAAAATGTAAATGATTGCCACTCAATGTCTCTTTTGCAAACCACAACACTCAACAGGAGAGAGATAACAAAAGGGAATGCCCTGCCACAGAGGCAGGGTGGGTTGAGGGGATGGGGGGCAAGAGGGATACTGGGATTGGTGGTGGTGGAGAATGGGCACTGATGGAGGGATGGTTATTTGATCACTGTATAACCGAAACCCAAGCACAAAAATCTGTAAGTCTACAACTGTACCTCATGGTGTTTCACTAATAAAAATTTAAGGAAAAAAAAATAAAAAAATTTTTTTAAGTTAAAAAAATGTAAATATTCTTCAGAGAGCTTACACAAAATCTCAAGTGTTCACATATAATCAGCAAAACATCTAGACCACAACCCTAAATTACTTAAAAACATTTTTTTATGTCAAGTAACATAAAAAAAAAAAAAGAAAAATTCCCATTCACACTGGGAAACAAGCAGCTGACACCATGGTCAAGATAAGACAAATATTAAGATTATGTGATGGTGGGTCGGAGGAATAGTACAGCAGGTAGGGCATTTATTTCGCACACGGCTGACCCAGGTTCAATCTCTGGAATCCCATATGGTCCCCCGAGCACCACCAAGAGTAACTCCTGAGTGCAGATCAGGAGTAATCCCTGAGCATTGCTGGGTATGACCCAAAAAGCACAAAAAGAAAAAAAAAAGATTATGTGATGAAACTGGAAAGCAGTTATTATACAAATAGTATATCAAGCAGCCATAAGTATTCATGAAACACCTGAAAAAATAAAAGGTCTCAGCAAAAATAACCAATTAAAAAAAGTTAGGAAGAATATAAAAAGTTTTAGAAATAAAAAGTAGAAACACTGGGATGACAAGAACCATATTGCATGATAACATGAGCTAAAAAGCAGACCAGAAATTGACAGAAGAAAAAGTAATAGGGGACAGGCCCACCTCCCACAGCTACCACGATGCTGACTCTCCCACAGCCCTGCTCTACCAATTCATGAATAAATCTCTGAGGAGATCCAAACCCAGCAGCTAAAATCCACAGACACACCAGTCCCCCCGGCTGAGAACTCTGAGCACCCTTGGGTGGAGGGTGGACTGGGTCTCCAGCCTGCTGAAACCCCAGCAGCCACACCCACAACCTATTGCTGCAGCTCTGCCAACGGCTCAACTCCTAGGCTTCACAAATACTCTCTAAGGATGTTCCAGTTGGCGGAAAATTTCAGATACTTCCATTGTCCAGGCTGAGGATTCAAAGGTCTTTTCAACTCATTGGCCTAGACCCCAGATTCTCAAAAATCTGAACTGCAGGGCCACACATACCACCATGCACTATAGCACTGTAGCACTGTTCTGTTGTTCATCAATTTGGTCCAGTGGGCCCAGTAATGTCTCCATTGTGAGATTTGTTGTTATTGTGTTTGGCATACTGGATACGTCGTGGGGAGCTTGCCAGGATTTGCCATGTGGGCAAGATACTCTCGATAGCTTGCTGGGCTCTCTGAGAGGGGTGGAAGAATCAAACCCGAGTTGCCCGGGTCGGCCTTGTGCAAGTCAAACGCCCTATGGCTGTGCTATCGCTCCAGCCCATACCACCATGCAATACCTCCAAATCTGTCAATATTGAAATTCTAGTAGGAGAACACCAAATTACCTGGGAAAGTAGCAAAGGGGTCAACTAAACTCAAGAGACAAAAACAGTAACACTTAAGGGTCAATTATCAACAGTTTCAATATGACAAACACAGTAACAACAAGTCACACAATGGAGATGTTACTGGGCCTGTTCAAGCTAATCGATGAACAATTGGAGGACAGTACTAGTAAATCCTTACACAAGAACTTAATAACCCCATGGTGAGATATAACAATTTTCACATATTTTCTTGTATTGAAATATTTTTGATAATTCCCTTAGTCATTTAATTGCATCAAGCAATAGAAAATAAATTATTGTGTGCTTTCTAAGGCTCAGTGGGTGATTTGGTAATTTGGAACACAGGTTGAGGGTCAGTGACTTAGGCGGTGGGGTTGTTGTCAAAACACCAAAAGTCTGTAACGACTGTATTATGAACACCTTTGTAAACCACGGTGTTAAAATAAAGTGTCTTTATCTTCAACAACAACAAAAAGTGACAAAAATTTTTTGCAAAGGGGTAAGGCTCTTGCCTTGCATGTGGCTACCATGGGTTTGATCCCTGGCACCCCCTAAGGTTCCCCAAGCACTGCTAGGTGTGATCACTGAATGGAGACCCAGGAGTAAGCCCGGACTATTTCCAGAAGTAGACCAAGTCCACTTTCATCTCCTTCCCTCCCAACAAACAAACAAACAAACAAAAAATTATTAAAAACTACCTCACCTGAATAAAAAATTAAAAATTTAAAATGAATACAGTCTCAAAAGTTATTGAAATCCTGGTGGTTTTACGAGTGCAGTGGTGGCGGCAGCAACACAGACCCCAAATGGCCTGGTGGGAGCATTTCTAGGCAGCAACTACCTGGGGATCTGAACTCACAAAACTGTGCTAATGCCCCACCCTCAGGTTAGACCAGTGGTGAGAATTTCCCAGTGGGTGGCTAATAATATACCCACCAGTAATAATCCCCCTGTAGAGCTCATATGATCTATTTCCAAAGAGGCTCCACCTAGTTACATAGAAATACCAAAAAGGAAGGGAGTATTCTAGAAGTGGAAAGCGATCACCACCCCCAGACTGCCAGAGTCATTATGGGAAAACAGCGCAGGACCCAAACATGAGGAGTGGAGGAAGATAGGAGCCCTGAAGCCTCAACAAGCAATACACAGAGACAAAATCTCTCTGATAAGGAATTCAGAAGTGAAATGGTAAGGATGTTTAATGAGCTAAAAGAAATAGTGGAGGGGCTGGAGCGATAGCACAGGGGGTAGTGCATTTGCCTTGCAAGCAGCCAACCTGGGTTCTAATCCCAGCATCCCATATGGTCCCACTGAGCACTGCCAGGAGTAATTCCTGAGTGCAGAGCCAGGAGTAATCCCTGTGCATCACTGGGTGTGACCCAAAAAGCAAAACAAAAAAAAAATAGAGAAGAAGAAAAAGAAGAAGAAACAGTGGAATGGACATCTAACAAAATACAAGAGGATATGAAAGAAACAGTGAAATGGACAGTCAAGAAAAACAGGAGGAAATAAAAGCAGAAATAAGAAAACTAGAAACAGAAGTGTCATTAATAAAAAATTTGGTAGAAAAACTCAATGGGTGTCCTCAACTTCAGAACAACAACAGCTGAAGACAGAATCAGCAAGCTTGAGATGAGCGGCAGAAAACATCCAGGCAACAACAGAAAATGTGAAAAAAAGAAGAGGAACAACATAAGAATCACCGGAGTCCCAGAGGGACATGGAGGCAACCCAAATGAAGTAGTAACAGTTAAAGACTTCATTGCTGAAAACTTCTAAGAGCTGGAGAAAGCAGGCATCCAAGCAAGAACAAAGAAGGAAATTCACATACAAAGAAGCATCCTTTAGATTTACAGCAGACCTATCCAATGAAACCCTCCTGGCCCAGGTCAATTATATATATATATTCATATATATATATTTATATATATATATATGAATAAAACTCAGCAAGCAAATACTGGCTTTGAAGGAATAAATAGAAGAGAGGGAGCTAGTAGATATATACAGAGCTTTTCATCCCCCAAAATCTGAATGTGCATTCTTCTCCATTGCACATGGGACATTCTTCAGATAGATCAAGTGCTGGCTCACAAAACATAACATATATATATATATATATATATATATATATATATATATATCAAACTTAATGAAATGAAGGCCTCACCATGAATCCATGAATACTTTATCTGGCTAGATTCTCATTCAGATTTCAAGGAATGATAGACAGTTTCATGGATAAATAACAGCTCAGGAACTTCGTAGACTCAAAACTAACTTTAAAAAGGACTGAAGGGGCTACTGTAAGAAAAGACGAACCCCACAAACACAACAAAATTCTACAGAAAGATGAAACAAAACTCCATCACAATAATCTCTCTCAATGTCAGTGGACTAAATGCACCTATTAAAAGACACAGAGTGGCAAAATGGATTTAAAAAAACTAAACTCAACATACTGCTGTCTATAAAAAATACATTTTAATAGTCAAAACAAAATCAGACACAGATTCAAAGGGTGAAAAACAATTCTTCAAGCAAACAACTCCTTTAAAAAGGCCTGGGTGGCCATACTATATCTGATGATATAGATTTCAGGTTGAAAAAGTTTAGAAAAGAATGGCAAAGATCATTTCTTAATAAGCAAGGGGTATGTACATCAGGAAGAACTTACATTCCTAAATGTATATGCATCCAATGAGGGACCAGCAAAACACTTAAAACAACTCCTAAAAGACTTCAAGGAGGACCTTGGCAGCAATACAACAGTAGTTGGAGACATTAGCACTGCCTTTTCACAGTTGATAGACCAACGAGACTAAAACTCAGCAAACAAATACTGGCTTTGAAGGAATAAATGGAAGAGAGGGAGCTAGTAGATATATACAGAGCTTTTCATGCCCCAAAATCTGAATGTGCATTCTTCTCCATTGCACATGGGACATTCTCCAGATAGACCAAGTGCTGGCTCACAAAACATAACATAAAATCAAGAAGGTGGAAATTGTATCAACTATCTTATTGAGACCATGATGCACTGGAAATACAAATTAATTACACACAGAAATAGAGAATCAAATAAAACATCTGGAAATTAAATAGCGCACTACTGAAAAGACAGTGGGTTAGAGAGAAAATCAAAGAAGAAATCATAAGATTTCAGGAATAAATGAGAATGAGGACATAAGCTACCAGAGCCTGTGTGACACAGCAAAAGCAGTGTTAAGAGGAAAGTTTATAGCACTGCAAGAGTTCATCAGGAAGGAAGAAAGAGCCCACATAAATAACTTGACTTCACAGCTTAAGATCTTAGAAAATGACTAACAAAAGGAGCCAAAACAGACAGGAAGAAGGATGTAATAATAAAACTTCCGAGCAAAAATTAACAAGCTGGAAGCCCCAAAAACAATCCAAAATATCAATGAAACCAAGAACTGGTTCTCTGAAACAATAAAGAAGATCAAAAAACCACTTTTAAAACTCACAAAGAAAAAGAGAGAGAGAGAGAGAGAGAGAGAGAGAGAGAGAGAGAGAGAGAGAGAACCCTAGTAAACAGAATCAGAAATGAAAGGGAGTACATCACAACAGAAACCACAGAAATTCAAAGGATCATCAGAGATTACTTTGAGAATCTAGATGCCATGAAACATGAGAACTTAAATAGATAAATTCTTGGTTTTCTATAACCTACCCAGGCTGAACCAAGATTTGGAACACCTAAAGAAACCTGTCACTATCGAGGAAATTGAAATGGTTATCAGAAGTCTTCTCCAAAACAAAAGCTCAGGCCCAGATGGATTCACCAATAAATTCTTCCAAATCTTTAAAGGGGACCTACTGTCAATCCTTTTCAGGCTTTTCCAGGAAATTGAAGAAACAGAAACACCCCCAAACAGTTTCTGAGAGGCAAACACCACCTTTATACCCAAAGCAGAAAGAAAAATGACAAAAAAAAAGAAAGAAAATTACATGCCAATATCCCAGATGAACACAGATGCAAAGATCCTCAACAAAATACTATCAAATAAAATCCAATGACTCACCAAAAGATCATACACTATGACCAAGTAAGATTCATCCCAGGGGTGCAAGGATGCTTTAACATTCACAAGTCAACCAACATAATATACCATATCAATAAAAAAATTAAAAACATATGATCATCTAAACAGATGTAGAGAAAGCATTTGACAGGAACCAGCACCCATTCAGGATAAAAAAAAAGTCAACAAAATGGGAGTTGAAGAAACTTCCCTCAATGTAATCAAAGCCACTTACCACAAGCCCACAAGCATTATCCTCAATGGGGAAAAACTAAAAGCCTTCCTTCTAAGATTAGAAGCAAGACAAAGGTTGCCCACCCTCTCCACTTCTATTCAATACAGTATTGGAAGTACTTGCCATAGCACCCAGGGAAGAAAAAGATATCAAGGGCATTCAGATAGGAAAGGAAGAAGTAGAGCTCTCTCTTTTTGCGGGAGACATGATACTATAATATGATACTTCACATGATACTATCCTAAAGACTTTACCAAAAAGCTTCTAGAAACAATAGATTTGTATAGTAGAGTGGCAGATTACAAAATCAATACCCTAAAGTCCATGGCTTTCTTATATGCAAATAATGAAAGAGAAGAAAGTGATGTTTCTTTTTTTTTTTTTTTTTAAATCCCATTCACAATTGTGCCTCAGAAAATCAAGTACCTCGGAATCAGCTTAACTAAGGAGGTAAAGGACCATACAAAGAAAACTACAAAATGCTATTTCAAGGAATGAAAGAGAACACGAAGTAATGGAGACACATCCCCTGTTCATGGATTGGGAGAACCAACACTGTCAAATGTCACTGTCACTGTCCTCCCATTGTTCATTAATTTTCTCGAGCAGGCCCAGTAACGTCACCATTGTGACACTTGTCGTTACTGTGTTTGGCATATCAAATGCATCAAATGGCAATACTCCCCAATACAGTGCCATCCCCTTAAGAATACCCATAGGGGCCAGAGTGAAGCACAGCAGGTAGGGTGTTTGCCTTGCACATGGCCAACCTGGGTTCTATCCCTGGCATTGCATATCGTTCTCCAAGTACCACCAGGAGTAATTCCTGAGTACAGAGCCATGAGTAACTCCTGAGCATTGCAGGCTGTGATTAAAAAAAAAGAGTGTCCATAATATTTTTCGAAGAAATAGATCAAACAACTCTAAAAGTCATATAAAACAATAAACCCCCACGAATAACTAAAGCAATCCTTGGGAAAAAGAAGATAGAAGTCTCACCTTCCCCAACTTCAAACTGTACTACAAAATGGTAGTTATTAAAACAGCATGATATTAGTACAAAGACAGACCCACAGACCAATGAAAGAGTTGAATATCCTGATATTCAACTCTTAAATATATGATCACTTAATTTTGGCAAAGGAGCAAAAAATAGGAAATGGATCAAGGAAGACTTCTTCAACAAGTGTTACTGGGAAAACTGGGCATCTGGGAAAACAGACAAAAGAATCAATTCAGACCTCTTTCTAACACGAAGCACAAAAGTCAGATCAAAATAGAGTAAAGGCAGGGCTGGAGTGATACCCCAGCAGGTAGGGTGTTTGCCTTGCATGCGGCCGACCTAGATTCGATTCCCAGCATCCCATATGGTCCCCCGAGTACCGCTAGGAGTAATTTCTGAGTGCAAAGCCAGGAGTAACCCCTATGCATAGCTGGGTGTGACCCAAAAAGCAAAAACAAACAAACAAACAAACAAAATGGAGTAAAGGCATGAATCTATAAGGTACATGGAGGAAAATGTAGACAGAACTCTCCATAATATTGAAGTCAAAGGCATTTTCAAAGATGAAACACCACTGAACAAGCAAATGGAAACAAAGATAAATTAATGGAACTATATTAAACTAAGAAGGGGCTGGAGTGATAGCACAGCAGTAGGGCATGGCCGGTTTTGATTCCTCCGCCCCTCTCAGAAAGCCTGGCAAGCTATTGAGAGTATCTCGCCCACAAGGCAAAGCTTGGCAATCTCCCCGTGACGTATTCAATATGCCAAACACAGTAACAAGTCTCACAATGGAGACGTTATGGGCCCGCTCGAGCAAATCGATGAACAACAGGAGGACAGTGCTACAGTGCTACATTAAACTAAGAAACTTCTGTAACTCAAAAGAAGCAGTGACCAAGATACAAAGACAATCCATGGAAATGCAAATAATTATTTACCCAATACTCAGCTGATAAGAGGTTAATAATCAAAGATATTAGCTCTCCTTTAATGTTGGTGGGTATGATGACTGGGTCAGCCTTTTTTGGAAAACAATATGTGCATTCCTTTACTGTTACTGTCACTGTCCTCCAGTTGTTCATGGATTTGCTTGAGCAGGCCCAGTAACATTGTGAGACTTGTTGCTGTGTTTGGCATATCGAATATGTCACAGGTAGCTTGCCAGGCTTTGCCGTGCAGGCGAGATACTCCCCGTAGCTTGCCAGGCTCTCTGAGAGGGTGGAGGAATTGAACAGCAGGTCAACCGTGTTGGCCACAAGCAAGGCAAATGCCCTACCCGCTGTTGCTATTGTTCCAGCCCTGTGCATTTCTTCAAAACTAGAAACTGATCATTGTATACTGTATAACTGAAACCCAAGCACAAAAATTTGTAAGTCTACAATGTAACTCATGGTGTTTCGCTAATTAAAAAAAAAACTAGAAATTGAGTTTCCATATGATGCAGCAATACCACTTCTGAAAATACAGTTTGGGGACCCAAAATCACACAGCAAAAACTCCATCTACACTTCTACATTCACTGCAGCACTATTCACAATAGGCAGAATCTGGAAACAACCTGAGTGCCCAAGAACAGAGGACTGGATTAAAAAAAAAACCACGGGGCAGAGGACAGGTAAGATAGAGAAGGGATCGATAAACAATAATAGTTGGAAATAATCACACTGAACGAGAGGGAGAGAGAGAGGGAGAAGAAAAGTGCCTTCCATAGAGGCAGCAGAGGCAGGCTGGGGTGTGGGGTGTGGGGTGTGGGTGATGGGAGGGAAACTGGGGAGACTGATGCTAGGAAATGTACACCTGTAGAGGGGTTGGTGTTGGAACACTGTATGTATGAAATCTAAAAATGAAAAGCTTTGCATAGGTTTATTTCACTGTGATTCAATAAATAAATCTTAAAAAATAAAAAAGAAACTATGGTATATCTACACAAAGGAATACTACTCAGTCACCAGGAAATGTAAAATTGTGAAATTTGCTTATAAATAGATGGCCATAGAGAGTATTATGCTGAGTGAAATGAGTCAAAAGGAGAGGGGCAGACATAGAATGATTGCGCTCATCTGTGGGATATAGAAAGGGTAATGTGAGACTAATACCAACAGGTCAAGGTCACGGTCCTCCCGTTGTTCATCGATTTGCTCGAGCGGGCCCAGTAATGTCTCCATTGTGAGACTTTGTTGTTACTGTGTTTGGCATATTGAATACATCACGGGTAGCTTGCCAGGCTCTGCCATGCGGGCGAGATACTCTCGGTAGCTTGCCGGGATCTCCGAGAGGGGCGGAGGAATCGAACTCGGGTCGGCCATGTTGGCTGCGTGCAAGGCAAACGCCCTACCGCTGTGCTATCGCTCCAGCCAATACCAACAGACAGAAAAAACAAGGGAAAGGAGGAGGACTGGTCCATGTAAAGAAGCTTGCCACAAGGGTAAGGGCAAGGGGAGAGCAGTTAGGATAGAGAAGAGACCAGTAAGACAATGTTAGTTGAAAATGATCACTCTGAACCAGAACCAAGTGTGGAAATTTGGTAAAGGGATATACCTATATCTATATATACATGATAACTTCTCAGTACCTATATTGTAAACCATAATGACAGAGAGAGAGAGAGAGAAATAAAGAGAGAGAGAGAATATGCCTGCCATAGAGACAAGCTGTGTATGTGTGGGAAAGGGCTGATAGGAGTATGATAGGAGGGAAACTGGGACAGATGCAGTGGAAAATGTACACTGGTGAAGGGATGGGTATTGGTATGACCGAAACCCAATTATGAACAACCTTGTAACTATATATATTTGCACAGTGACTAAATTTAAAAAAGAAAAAAGAATAGAGAACATTAACTTGTTAACTATGAGCAGAAATGAAACTTAGATTTCCTTGTATCCTGAAAACAAATGGGAGAATATGGAAAAAAAAACAATTATCAAAATCCTACAAGAAAGATGCAGGACCAAAACATACACAAAGAACAAGCACCTGGGAATATACCAAGGATGACAAGAGACAAACACTTACAGATTGAAGATGAACAAAAATAGGATAAGCTCAAAGAAATCAACATACTCGGAAACATTCTAATTTAAATGCTGAAAATCAAAGGCTATTAAGATTACAAAAAAATCTACTGAGCAGCCAAAGAAAAACGACACAAGATGAATGACTGCAAATCTGTCTCCAGAACCGGAGAGTCCAGAAGGAGGAGACAGTTTTAAGAGGCTTGAAGAACACAACTAGTGACCTAGAACTCTACAGGCAGTAAAAGTATCTCTTAGGAATGAAGTGAAAAAAAAATATTTTTCAACAGAAGGGGGGAAAAGTAGAGAAACCAGCAGCCTAACAACAACAACAACAAACTGCTGAAAGAAGTTCTTTGAAAAGATGGGAAAGCATATCTGGAGATCCTGGAGAGAAGAATCAAGAAAGCAAACCAAACAGAAAGTTCTTCACATGCATCTGAAAATTTCAAGTCACGCCGAGACAGTGTTCTTTGGGGTTTTACTGCAGGTAGCAGTAAAGACAATAGCATGTAGGGATCCAGAGGGTGATGAGAAGTCTCCATTCCATTGGAAGTGGTGCTATATTGATCCGAAGCTGCCGCCAAAGATTGACTGTGGATTTTGGGAGCTTTTCATCTGATCCATCTGTTACACAGCTCCCCATCAATTTTTCATCTAATGGTGTTAGCAGCCATTGATGAGCCATTTCTTCATTAGAGGCTATAAAACAAAGAGACTCCAATTCTCTCATTCTTCCATTAGCTTGTGCCCTCTAATATAAAGGAAGCTTCCAAAGCCAGCTATTTAATTACTCTAAAGTCCAGCTGCTACAGAAAATGGGAGATAAATGCTTGGTGCCATAGTTTTATTTGCTCGTTTTCAAAGTGGTGAGTTAAAGCTACTGAGCACAAGATAGAAGAAATGCAGGCTTAATCCCCCGTGGCCCAACTTGCAGTGGGTATAATTTACTCATTTCTTTGGACAATGTCAAGATCAACAGCTTAACGCCCCCAAAATTATTTGGTAACTGTCTTCTTTTCAAAGAAAAAAAAAAAAACAAACAAACTCAGTAACTCCCTGGAAATATACCTTCATTACAGGAACAAACAGAAAGCCTTTATCCCTACATATACACTGTACTCAGAATCCTTCCCCTACCCAAGGACAGTATTTTCCCACCTTAGGGAACACCAGTTTAAATCAGCAGGGTCTTTAATTATGGCAGAAAGGCTGCAGGATGACATTTATGTGTGTATACAAATAATATCAAAACATGTATGTATATACATTTATATCCATCATTGTTGGGGAACTGTTTCTCCCCAACGTGCCCAGACACGTTGTCCACCGGGTCTGGGCAGATGCGGGGAAAAGGATAACGAGTGTGTGGAGAAACCACTCCAGGAGTAGCTAATGGCCACTCACTTTATTTCGAACTACACACATATATCATAGAGGGTCTTGGCTTAAGAAGATGGTCCAATCACATAAAGTTTAGCATCACTGACCTATCACCTTTCCAATTCTACTTTGCCCCGGCCCAATCCCAGACAAGGCTAGAGATGCTGCAGTTAGGAATGCAGCTAGGTGATAATTCTTGGGGGATGGGTCTCAACACCAGATTCCTGGTGCTTGTAAAATGCGCCCAGACACTCCCTACTGGGTCCCTATTCAGGGACAGGTCTTACCAGCTCTGTCACCATGCTCAGCACATCACTATATGTACACACCCCTAGAGTCAGTAAGATCCCCAGGCACCATATGATGGTTAAAGCAGCTGGTACACAATCGCTAGAGAGCAGAATGAAGTGTGAGAGAAGCATATCCTTGGACAGCAAAAGTCAAAAATGAAATCCTGTTAAAAGTGGTCTTTCCTTTAATCACTCACAGTTTTAAGCCAGTCTCCATACATTATTGGGGTGCTGGGAAGTAACTCTTCACACCCTGTTTCATTTTAATGAGTTTTTTTTTTTGGTGTGCATGTGTGTGTGTGTGTGTGTGTGTGTGTGTGTGTGAGAGAGAGAGAGAGAGAGAGAGAGAGAGAGAGAGAGAGAGAGAGAGAGGCCACACAGAGCTGTGTTCAGATTTGGCTTCTGCCCTGTACTCAGGAATCATTCCTAGTTGAGGGCTGGAACGATAGCACAGCGGGTAGGGTGTTTGCCTTGCACATGACCAACCCAGGTTTGACATCTCTGTCCCTCTCGGAGAGCCTGGCAAACTACAGAGAGTATCCCACCTGCACAGCAAAGCCTGGCAAGCTCCCCATGGCATATTCGATATGCCAAAAACAGTAACAACAAGTCTCATAATGGAGACATTACTGGTGCCCGCTCGAGCAAATTGATGAACAACGAGAGGACAGTGCTACAGTGCTCAGGGGACCATACATGGTGCCAAGGATGGAGCCTAGGCCGGCCACATGCAGGACAAGTGCCTTTCCTGTAGGACTGTGGCTCAGACCCTTGTACCTTGTTTTGGAGGGTGTGGGAGCATAAAAGCGAGGTACCAAGACACAACCTGATGTGACATTCAGGGATACTGGGTACTCATAGGATTCTTCCTGCCCTGGCAAGAAGACAGGGTCTTGTGGAGGGTGAGTCTAATCATTCTCTGCACCCCATTCCTGTACCTCCCTCCCTGTACACATCCATTCAGTGACCATGCCTGAGAGTTGCCATGAGTTCTGGAAGATAAAGTGACACGAGAAAAGTCCAAAACTCACCACCGCCGTGCTGTGCAAGGATAAGGAGACCAGCTCAGGAAGGACAGAGAGCACAGGGCATGGCTGTAGCTCTCCTCCACAGGATCTTCGTCTATTTTTTGTTTTGTTTTGAGGTAGTGCCAGGAATCAAACCCGGAGCCTCACACATGCAAGGCAAGCATTCCACTATGGATCCCAGCCCCCAACACCCTCTGGGAATTAAAACAGAGCCAACTTGGAAAAAAAAAAAAAGAACCAATCCATCCCAACCACCATGAAGTCATTGAAGTGTATGTTTCTGGGGTAAAATAGTTTTCAGAAAAGGACACAAGAGGACAACACATTAGAGAAAGAGGAAAGAGTAAGAGAGGAGAGATGAGAGGAAGGAGAAGACAGAGAACTGGCATATAATTAAAATATGTAAGAGCAGAAAAGAATTCCAAGACTCACTGGGAGAGGAGGAATGCAGGGGAGCAGGGGGAGATACCTGCAAAGAAGCTGGCAAAGAAGAGACTTCAGGTATGCAGGCCAAGAAAGGGGCTGTAAATGATACAGACAGAGACAACTAAATGCACTGGTGGCTTGGAATATTACACAGCAGGTAAAAGGCATGAGCAGGCACCAGTCAACAAAGACTTCTGCTCTATTTACATTGCTTGGATATTTCTTCAACAATATATTCATACATTCTGCATATAATTAACTTACAAATACCTGCGTGTCCCCTTCCCGTCTCCCTGCCTGCTTCAGGTCCTGGTTGTCATGCCCACCATCTACCTCTGGGTGCCATCTCAGGACATCAACGACCTTGACTTTGACCCAGAGACTCCCAATGAATCTGAAAATGGATTAGCTCCGTACAGAGATATCTCTGGACAACAACCATTTACAATTTTAGAATCCAGAAGTGCATGGCCACTTTTGCAGCCACGTGACCTCTCAAAATATTCACAATAAGCAATAGTAAATAAATTATCTAACATCTTCCCCTGGCAGGCAGGCTTGAATAGTGGCAGGAAAAATCGAAATAATGGTGGTGGGAAGGTGTAATAGTGTTGGGATTGGTGTTGAAATATTGAATGTAATCGATTACAATGTGAACAACCTTATGAAAATAAAATTTCAAAAAAACTTTAAAAAAAAGTAAATAACTGCTTGAAAAATGAATGCAAAATGAGAAAAGCATGCAAACAAAAAGCCACAGGGGTGCTGAATAGCTCAACGGATTGGAGGAGAGAGTAAATGAGTCAGGAACTGGCTCTGCCCCCTCAGGAGCTGTGTCCACTGGCTGAGCACCTCTGCCCCTCCTTACCTGCTCATGGGGATGCTATACCAGGACCTGGAGAACCACTGTCAGAATTGAAAACAAAACAGATCCCACATCCACAACAGAGGAGGTCCCCAAAGTGGGAGGGGAGCATGTGCCTACTCACTCAGGAAGTAAGGACGAAATCTGGGGTCTAGGGAGGCAGCTCAGAGACAGGGCATGAGTGCAGCATGAGAGAGACTGGCACGGCCTGACCCCCAATCCAAGCCTGGAATTCTGATGTTTCCCATACCGCCGGCCCTGAGCCTGGGCACTGGATGTCCCGGGGAAGAACCCTCCACCTTAACTGTACTGAACAGATAGAGGGGTCTAGAAAAAGGCAGAGAATTTAAGAACCACCGGAAAATGCTGGAGTGACCGGTAGAAGCAGCACAAGAGGGTGAGGTTCGTGTGGATGCGCAGGGTGGATGGGTATAAGAAACGCGGTTCAGGGATTGGAGCGATAGTAGAGTAGGTAGGGCGTTTGCCTTACACACAGCTGACCCAGGTTTGAGTCCCAGCATCCCATATGGTCCCCCAAGCACCTCCAGGATTAACTCCTGAGTGCGTAAGTCAGGAGTAACCCCTGTGCATTGCCGGGTATAATCCAAGAGAGAGAGAGAGAGAGAGAGAGAGAGAGAGAAACACAGTTCAGAGGGAGCCCCTCACTTACTGCAGTTCTCTTCATCGCTACCATCTGGACAGTCCTCGAATCCGTTGCAGCGGAAGCGGCCGATGATACAGTGAATGCCGCTGGCGCAGGGGAAGAACGTGGGCCCACACTTGGACTTGGCCTTGGCTACAGGAAGAGAAACAATCATTTGTCAGGAGGTTCTATTCTGTGCCCATGCATCATCCCTGCTAACCAGGTATGCAAACACCCGCCCAACCCCTCTTTGGACATTTACTTAGAAGTCCTAGGGCTTCTTACCACCCCTTCTATGTCTGGCGAGATGAGATGGCCACACGAGTGGCCTTCAGGAAGAGGGCATAATCCGACTGTTTGGAAAGTCCCAGGAAGCCCCGTAGCAGCCAAGAGTCCCTGCTGGGTGTAGAGCTCACACCTCAGTGGTTGATGCATCACTCATTCCCCAACGGTCAATGGCATGGTGGTTCACACGCAGTCAGTGCAGACACAATCCGGTATACCCCGCGCATTCTGTGGATTTTATTGCATGATGCGCCCAATGGGAGGAGTAGAGAGAAGAAAGGAGTTCCACTAACAAGCCCAAAATCATTCTCCCAGAAGCCTAGTGCTGCTTGCCAGACCGGCCTATTTCACTAGAAACTGGTATCTAGGATAGACATCCTCCACTTCTCCTGGAGTCCGAATGACATTCCAAGAGTCCAGCAGACCGGGAACACCTACTTTTCTTCTGGGGGGTGGAAAAATTGGGACCAAGCTCTGCAGAGGGGGTCGCCGCATGCACGGTTCCCCCATCACGACTCTGGATGCTGAAGTTCCTGGGAGCTTCCAGGAAGAAACTGTTTCAACATCATGGCTTGTTCCTGGGAGCTAAGTGCATCCCACCTGCACAACCTGCGAAGTGGGGGTGGGAGGGGGTGGAAGCTGGCTCCTGCGCTCCTCCCTACCTCCCTCCATCATCTCTCCTGTCTGCTGGCTCTCCTGCCACATCCCTTCACTGTAGCACAGCTGAGTGTAGGACCATGTACACTGCAGTCTACGCTTCCTCTTCCAGCCCATGACACGGGGATGGTCCTGGGCACCATTTCCCCTCCCCGTGAAATTGAAGGGTATAGTTCTTATCCCCACCTCACGGGTGTATCTGGAAAGATGTGATGACTTCCTCAAGATCACACACTGAGAAAGTCTGGCCTGAGGGGAGGCCTGCTCCAGCACCTGCCACCTAGAAAGTAGCCAAGCTCTGCATCTACTCCGCTGTCCTGCCTCCTTGACAGACACCATCACTTCTCCAACAGATGCCAGAATCCTGCCCCGACAGTCCTCTGTCACCGCCACTGTACAGTTTCAACAAAAACTATTCTGACTACAGCATGAACTGAGCACAGGGCTCAGTTAACATCCTCAGCAGGTGATAGACATCCCCACTAACAGGGCTGACTGGGCTCGCCATGACGAGGTCGAAGAGTGGATTGATCGTGGCATCCCAGGCGGCAAGTCCCATCTTGCTTGCTCACATCCCGCCTCCTATCTTAGAGGAGAGTCTGGGAGCTTCAAGAAGGAAGGGCAATTTCTTTGGAACAAAGAGGCAGTAAATTACCTCCATGTTCCCACCAATAGTCATATGCCAACTTTGGCAGCAGCTGATCCACGAACAACTGGGTTTCAGTACCTGAGACGTGCCTTGGATTCCAAGTGCAGGGGGGAGGGGGGGCTGCGTCTCCACCTGCCATGAGGTATTGGTGCTCAGATACCCTTTTCTGAGCATCCATTTGGGGGGATCGGGAATCAAGGCGGGATTCTTTCTGAGGCCCTGGGGCAGGCTGCTCCCTACTGCTGATTCAGTTTGGTCCTTGGAGACAGCACCTCACAGGGCTCCTGGCAGGATGCCAAGACATGATCTACATCAAATGCTTAGTACGGTTGACGCTCAATAAATGGCATCGCTTGTGCCATTCATCATTAGCATCATCATGATCACCAGCATTAGACCTATGGAATTTTAAAAAACTGATTTAAAATTGATCCTTGGGCTCCAATCACGCTCTTGACTCATCTGATTTGCTGCTGCCTCAGCTATTTCTATTCCAGGTCCAAAGGACTCCCTATCTATCCATCTCTCTACCCATTTATCCATTTATTACCATTTGTCTACACCTCTCTCTAGCCATCTATCCATTTACTGTGTACCTATCCATTTATTTATTGTCTAAATATCCTTCTGTCCATTGTCTACCTATGCGTGCATCCGTCGTTTACTTATTCAGTCAATGTTGTCCCTGCAGTGATCAGGGGACCCCAGGGCCACTCCTGGCGACACTTGACTGGAGATGGGGATGTGGAGCTGTTGGTCCCCACCCAGGTCCCACCCAGCAGTACAAATAGACTATATAAGACAAAGGAAATGAGTGAGGATATGCATGGTTACAAAATAGCTCCCCTGCACTGGACCAGCTCTTGGGCACTTGTACGTTCTTTAGGAATTACTGAAGAGGCTTTGCACCCATCCAGAATGCTCACCTACTATCTGTCAGGGGTGCCTGTTCTCCTACGACTGCCATCTGCACCTTCAAGACTCCTGCTAAGGCAACCGCAGTGGACCTTGGGTGGCCAGGGCTCGGAAAACAGCTGGCTATGGTCAACAGCTGTGAGCTGATCCCTGTCTGAGCAACCAGTTCAGTGAGACTGGGAAGGGAAGGGACCTGGACAAGGTCGAGGTCCTCCACACTCCCATCCTCACCAAAAGAGATTTTGGCATTTAATTTGGCAGGAGACAGAATACCAATGCTGATGTTCAAGATCCCCCCAACACAGGAGGGAATAGGGCGCGTCTTCCATGTCAGTACATACTCCACTTCCAAGGACTTGCTCACAAGACTTGGTCCAGTCTCTCAAAAGCACTCAGACAGGGGCCTGGCTTCCTCTGAAGGCTTAGGTTGCTGCCTGATCTGAGCATTCTCCCTCTTTAGAGCCTGGAAGTCTAAGTTCTAGATATCACAGATGTTTTTAAAACTAGACAAGAGTGGGAGATGAACTCTGAGGGCTGGAGCATATGTCTTGCATGTATGAACCCCAAGTTCAAGTCCTGACACCACATGTTCCCCAGAGCACCACTTCTTGGCCAGGCCTGAACACTTGAGTTCTCTAGTACACAGCAGCAAACCACTGACTGCCATAGCTGGCACCCAGAATCCCCAAACTCTGCTTCACACAACCCCTACCTCCATCCCTCAAAATGTAAAGATGGGAGTGAAGGAGTTCTAGATAAGATGGCAGCCGCCTTACTTAACTAAGAATCTGTGGTAACCTCTTCTTACCATCTTTCTCATTGAGAAATGGCTTTAGCAACTAAAATGCAGAATGTTGTGGGACTAGTATTTGGGGATTATGTCAGAATCAGAGGGAACCCAGAGAGGTCCCAGTGTCCCTTGGTTGGGATGCCCTGAGTATCTACTTCTGGTCTTCCTTTGCGGTAACACTTGGATGCAAACACCAGGCCCTCCTAGGCTACTTAGTAACTAATTGCACAGCTCATGAGAGAGAAAACCACGTCCAAAGAGGCAAGTTGGAACTGACCCAAAGCCAGGGAGCTCCTTAGGATCCGAATGACCCTACATCCAGGTCTCATGCCCGTTGGATTAGCATCTTTTAATTCCAGTCAGTACTTATAATACTGCCAACAGTTTCTGCAAAAATGACCGTAAGCAAAACACTGTCGAATGAACAGCAGGTCCTCACATAACATCGCCTCATTCAACATCAGGCAAGATTTTCCTCTTTCTTAACACCACAAAACAATACCAGGCAGAACAACAGTCTGAGAACGTACTATATATTTGGTCTTTGAATAACATGGGTTTCAAACGTACCAATCCATTTCTTTGTGGATTTTCTTGGAATCATGTAAATTTATGGTGATATGATACTTTACTGTGACCAAGACCTCACTCAGCTCATTTTCCTTCAGTTTTTCACATCAAATTCCTTAACTGTAGTACAATTTATCTTAAGAATACAGAACCATATACCGAGAACATGCAAAATACGATCACCAGCGGTTTAGGTTGTGGAAAAGGCTTCCAGGGAACAGCTGGCTTCTCCTGTCAAACATCGCGGGGAATAAAAAGGCAGATGCAGATTTTCGATTTCTGGGGACAGGGTGGGTTGGCACTCTTGACTGTGGCATTACTCAAGGATCAACAGCTTACTCTGCTTCTGCTAGCAGACCTAGGGACACACAAGCCAAATCTGACCTCTGAATCTTAATCAGGGATCAGATTCAGAAAGAAGGTGATGAGATGGATCATGCCTCTCTGGCCCACCTGGCTGGAAACTCCAAGCCTCAGGTAGAAACACCGCTTAGCACCAAGCCAGTGGTTTGCAATCTGTGTGGGAGAGGCTCAGGACTGCCCAGTGTCAAGGAGGAGGTGGATGATAGCGTTAGCGAGCTGCTGCCTTAGCCTCAGATTCCCACACACTCAAAGCTGGACTAGGGCGATCCGCTCTCGCCAGCCTCCCTTTGCAACCCGCACAGTCATGGTGGCAGCGAACCAGACCTGTGGCACCCCTCAGGCCACGGCAACAGCTCCAGCCATAGATGCAGGGACCGGGGTCTCACCATCAGATAACCTAAATGAGCAGCAGCTGTTACCTCCATGTCCCGTTGGCCTTCAAGTCCTGTTTCAGGTTCCGGCAGGCACATGCCCAAGAGCCCAAAGCAGCAGAGGCAAAAATAAGCTTTTCCACAAAATGACCATCCTCACTTTCCTAAACACAAGGCATAATACACCATGAATCAACCAAGTGACAGAGAAACACACACAGGTGACAGTGGAAAAAGGCCCCCACTGTCAGCAGGTAACTAGTGATGTTACATCGCAAAGCAAGTGCCTAAGGCCTGGGTCTCATCAAGGGTGGGAGTGAGTAGTAGCCTTGTGCATTGACACCATCAGGCTGAACCTCACTGGAACACTACTAAGTAACAAAGAAAAATAAAACCATTAGATCAAATTAAAATTTCTGGAGAAAAAAGGAAGGAAGAAGGCGAGAAAGAGGAAAGGATGAGAAGTCAGTTTCAAGCTTCCTCTCTAGTAGGCAAATGGGAACTGTGAGATGCTGATAAAAGGCAGCATGTCTGCAGTGGAGCAGGGGTACTGGGTCCATCCATACACCCCGGGTGAAGCCAACAGGGGAGGTTCCAGCACCTCACTTTCCTGTGTTGCTTTGTATTTTGGTTTTGTGACTATACTCAGCAGGGCTCGGCTTATTCCTGGCTCTGTATTCAGGGATCACTTCTGGCAGGCTCGGGGGAACGATACAAGGCACCTGGGATCAGACCTAGGTCGGCCACGTGCCAGGACAATGTCCTGCCAACTGTACTGTTGCTCTAATCCCACCCTACTGCCTTGACTATCACTAACCCTGGTGTCTGCACATGGGTTCCTCCATCATTACTGCCAGAAATCAGTGATGAAAAAAATCTGAGCAGTTTTGCTTGCAAGTACCCAAAAAAGACATGTTATTCTTTTTTTTTTTTTCAAATTTTCTTTTCTTTTTGGGTCACACCTAGCGATGCTCAGGGGTTACTCCTGGCTCTGCACTCAGGAATTACTATGGGCGGTGCTTGGGGCGACCATATGGGATGCCGGGGATAGAACCTGGGTCGGCCACATGCAAGGCAAATGCCGTACCCACTATACTATCACTCCAGCCCAAAATACACAATTCTTTCATAACTTTGTCACTATCATGACATCTTTTCATGTAAAAATCAACAAGAAGAACTATAGGTCTCTACCACCATCATCACTTTTAACAGCCTAAGGGTACGAGTTGCTGCCACCCCGTCCCTCCACGAGACCATTGCTGGTGGATATCTGACTTATTTTCCAACTAAGAACCAATCCAGACTCATCTTTTGACCACTCTGACGATACCTCTTTAAGCTAGGACCAAAGGTCAAAGGTTACACATACTTTCCATTCTGGCATCCTTTGATCATCCACGCCTCCTCCCTGAGGAACCAGCAGTACCGCCTTCAGTCGGCAGCAGGAAAGCCTCCTGCCCAGGAAGGACTGTTCGAGACCGGGCTGATTCTCCCCTGTGGGCAACGGATCTTCCTTCCCAGGCAGACAGGCAGGGAGCCCCCACTCCTCCCAGGAAGCCACCCCCCTCTTCTCTCCTCTGCATTAACCTCCAGGCAGCTCAGCTGACCCCTGCACCAGGTGGTGTGATTCTCCATCCAGTGCCTTCCCCCTGAAATTTACATCTGTGTGTTTCATTACTCTGCAGAACCGGAGACATTCACTCTGGTCAAGGAAGCCACAATTCTTCTTTTTAGCTGCTTAAATGGGCTGAGAGAGCAGGGCAGCAATCTTGCTGGAGCTGATTTTCGGGTGACTAATCTCTGGCCAATGCAGAAAGAGCCTCATCTTGCTGAACAGTGCCTTGAGTGGAGACACCCCCCCCCCCACTCCCACACACACATATACACCTCCACTACTGCTTCCGCTTCTACTGAGGGGCCTGAGAAAATGCACATCTAAGGACTGATGACCCACTGCCTAGTCTGACCAAGAATGACTCATCCTCTGAGCCTGTGTTTCACAAAGAACAGGTCAGGGCATCCAGGAGCAGAGAGGCCTGAGGGCTGGTTTTTGCAAAATGCAGATTCCTGGGCCCTTGGCCTTGGAAATCTTCCCTTTTTAACAAGCACAAAAAGGATTCCCAAGAAGATTAAAATATATGAAAATCATATAGGGGCAAAATCAAAATCTACCTAGGTCATATACCCAAAGAGCAAATCATAGGTGTAGGTGTACTTCCTGCTGTTGCTGCTTCAAGAATTATGGCTAAAAACAAAGGCCAGGGCCTTCTCTAAGCCACACATAGTCAGGCTAAGTCAAACACCCACATCCCAGACAGACCCCTCAAGGTGAGAAGGTCCACTAGGAAACCACAGGCTTCTTTGTGATGTTTGCCCATTTCCTTCCGGTTATTCCCTCTTCTCCCATCCTTTCCCTACCCGCATGATACACAGTAACTCCTTGACACAGAAAAACCCTGGGCTCCTTCTCAAGCCAGTTACTGTGTTACCAAAAAGGCCCATTTAAAGGTTTCAAACTCCTAACCAGCTCTGTGTATCTTTTAAAGGGTTTGCATATAATTTGCCTGTGAACAAAACAGGCCTGCAAGAGTCCAAAAATACTTGCGGCATGCCTCTTCTTGGCAAGTCAAAAATCATCCCTAAGCCCATTATTTTCTGTCAGGCACAGAGGCAGATGAGTGGGATTTGGTAGTATTTCTTAAAGGCCAGGAGAACTCAGGTAGGGATGTGAGCCTCCAATGCTGTTCCAGATAACTCCACTGGGGGAGCTAGAGGACCCCAAATCGCCACCTGAGGAGGAAGCTGCTGTCCAAATGGGCTTTCTGGCGGACACAAGGCAGACAAATGAAGAGGAAGCCAATGTCATGTTGAGACAGCCTTAGATCGGCTTCACTGAGTTATTCGTTCCACCCACATGAAGTCATGAGCTTGGCTGTGTTTTACACCCGCACAGGAGACACTTAGACCACGACTGAACATGTGTAAGTGGCAGGAGGATCGGCCAAAGGGAAGCATTGAAATACGAACTAGTTTCTCATTTTAGTGAAAGTACCTGTTTATCGTTTCTTTAGCAAAAGGAAGTTGCTTTCCTTCTCCCTAGGAACTGCGTTATGAACGAGCTGCAATTCGGCTTCAAGGAAAAGAGGCAAGCTAAAGTCTAAAGAGAAGGTATATTCTAAGTGCTAAAGTACAAATTAGAAAAAGAAATCAACTCATGAAAGACATGTCACTTGAACGGACGTGCTCACCCTGCGCCCCCCCCCACACCCGTCTGCCCCCTCCCCTCCCTGTGAATGTCCACATGAGGTCCTTCCTGGCTGCAAACTTGGCAGCAAAAAAAAAAAAAAAAAAAAAAAAAAGGTAATGGGCTTGAAATTGCAACTGCAGCCAGCTGATGGGTTCATTTTGTCAAGACCTGTGGTTCCTTTTAAAAATCAAAAATGACTTCATGGTTGGGGGTGAGAAAGTCAGAAAGAGCCGTTCACAAATAACAGACTTTTAAAAAGCAGTAAGCCCAGATTGTCTAAAGTCTTGGAGGGGGTAAAAAAAATGGGTCTTTCATTGGGTCCCAAAGCAGATGATAAACAGCCCAGAATACTTAAATCCAGGGCTGGCACAAAAGTCTCTGCAAATTCACTGCTGCTTTGAGCAAAAACAAACAAAAAAAAACCCTTTTGCTTGTTGGAGTAGTTCAACTCAGCAGGATGACCCCAGAGGACTCTGAGGCCCATTGATCAGCTATCACTAGGCATTATTTCTTCCTCAAATACCACGTGGGCTGTTTTTGAAAAATACAGGGAGTGGAGGAAGTAAGTCTACAAGCTACCTGGAATACGGAGAAAGAGAGAAGCCAGCTAGTTGAAACAGTTTTGCCAGCAGATTCTCTACTAAGAAAATATTTCTAAATATTCTGTCTTTTATTTTTGGAGGGGGGTTGTTTTTTGGGGACCAAACCTGGAGGTGCTAAGGGCTGCCTCTGCATTCAGGAATCACTCCTGGCAAGACTCAAGGAACATATTTTTGTCTTGCATAATCAGAACTGAAGGCTGAGGCGAGAAAGACTTGTGACACAGAGCATTAGACTCATTGCCACAGAATAACCGAGTCCTTGGAAAACTCACTGAACTTGGCCTCAGTGTTCAAAGAGGAACAAAGGCAGCACAGACCTTGTCAGCTTTGGAAAAGGAGTGAGATGTTTGGCACATGGAGAAAAGAGAATAATGCCTGACATCTAGTGGGGATTTGGTCAGTTTCTCTGCCCTGGTTCCTGCTCCAACCAGCTGCGCTTCCCCACCTAGGCAGCTGCTCCCAAGAAAATGGAGGCAGAAATCAATGGAATGCTGAGGCGGTGGAAGGCCTGACCCGTTCAGTTAGTTCTGATAATGTTGACTCACTGGCTTGCTTTATGCCACACTGGAGGCAGAACATGGAGACTGCAAAGCGAAGCAAACAGGACTTTCACAGGTGAGCAGCCCGTCTAGAAGAAACACCGGGCCCAAGATGATAAGAAAAAGGACCTCCGCACTGATGACTGCAGTGAGTCATGTTTAAAAACCTCTGTCGCCCTCCGTGTTACGGTGAAAAGAAGAGGTGACCTAACAGCCACCTGGAATGCAATGCTCGCCCCATGCCCTCACTGGTAAAATGATCTTGGGGTGGGTTGTAGCATCTCTCTGCTTCTATTTCCTCCTTGGGTAATGACAATGTTAATACACTCACCCCTGAGTCTTGGGCTGGAGTGATAGCACAGCGCTAGAGCATTTGCCTTGCACACGGCAACCTGAGCCGGGTTTGATTCCTCCACCCCTCTCTGAGAGCCCAGCAAGCTACCGAGAGTATCTCGCCCGCACGGCAAAGCCTGGCAAGCCACCCGTGATGTTTTTGATATGCCAAACATAGTAACAGAAGTCTCACAATGGAGACGTTAGTGGGACCACTCCAGCAAATTGACAAATAATGGGGTGACAGTGCAGTGCTACCCTGAGTTATATGGAGATGAGATGAGGCAAGATAAAAATGACTTTAAGCCAGAGAGGTAGTACAGGAGATAAGGATCTTGCTGCATGTGGCCAGCCCAACGTATTGTTACATAGCATAACTGTAACACAGTATTAGCTATTATTAGCACTTATAATTTTTTTTTTCAATTTCTGCCCAGCAGTGCCCATTCAATCATTATGTGACAGAGAGAGATGGGGTGGGGGTTACATAATGCAAAAGAAATCCAAAGTCTGACTGAAAACAGGCCTCTGAAGAGAAGCCCACTAATGGCATTGCAACATACTTTTCAATTGGAAGAATCAAAGTACCCAAGGATGAGGGAAGGGATAAAGAAGTGAGATACACACACAGTAGAATACTATACAGCCACAAAGAGATAAATACGCCCTATCACTTTATAAGATCTTAGACAGTTAAGGTGTCCAAACTGGGTTCAATCCCTCCAGCACCACATGGTCCC
Organism: Sorex fumeus; assembly: GCF_029834395.1. Taxonomy (NCBI): domain Eukaryota; kingdom Metazoa; phylum Chordata; class Mammalia; order Eulipotyphla; family Soricidae; genus Sorex; species Sorex fumeus. Next base: position 19,348,573 of record NW_026606064.1, read on the forward strand.
CTAAGCACCAAAGCCCGGTATGGCTCTGGAGAGCTCCCACACACCAGGGTGGCCTGAGTATCCCAGCACAGCAGGCCCCGAGCACCACCTCTCAGCCCTGTATACTGAACAATTAAGCCTGGCTGATCAAGATGGATCCACCAACGGTCTCCTGAACACCATTTGGGAAATCGCCCCTGCCACCACCAACAAAGCAAAACAAAACAAAACAAAACAAAACCCCTATTATTGGTTATAACATAAAAGTACCTTGGCAGTTAGAATCTACATGAAGTAACTCAGAGAAAGATAAACATCATAATTTTCCACAGATGTGGAAGAGGAAAGAAGTAAAACCAACTGACACAAAATAACTCTGAGGCTACAGAACAGAATGGCAGTGCCCAGCAGTGGGGGAGGGGAGTCAGGGGGAGGGGCAGCGGGCATCCAGGGATCAATTGTACAGTGGAGGGCAGACTACTGCTGGCGGAAAAAAATATTGACGCCACAAATTTGCGTGTCATCCTTGCGCAGGGGCCATGCTAATCTTCTCTGTATCGTTCCAATTTTAGTATATGTGCTGCCGAAGCGAGCACATGGGAATATATCCCAGAGAGGCAAAAATGTATAGTCGAAGTGACATCTGCACTTGTTTGTTCATTGCAGCACTCTTTACAATAGCCAGAAACTGGAAGAAACCTGAATGCCCAAGAACAGATGACTGGTTAAAGAAACTTTGGTACATCTACACAATGGAGTAATATGTAGCTCTTAGAAAAGATGAAGTCATGAAATTTACATACAAGTGGTACAATATGGAAAGTATCATGCTAAGCGAAATGAGTCAGAAAGAGAGGGATAGACATAGAAAGATTGCATTCATCTGGGGGATATAAAGTAACAAAGTATGAGATTAATACCCAAGAATAGCTGAGATCAGCACCAGGAGGATTACTCCATAACTTAGAAGCCAGCCGGGTATCCTAGAGGAAAGGGCTGTTCAGATAGAGAAGGGAGCACCAAATAAAGGATGTTTGGAGGATCCTCCCAGGAGGGGAGATGCATGTCGAAAGTAGACTATGGACTGAACATGTTTGCCACTCAATGCCTCTTTTGCAGACCACAACACCCCAAAGGAGAGAGAGAACACAGGGGATTGCCCTGCCACAGAGACAGGGGGGATGGGGGGATGGGGGTGGGAGGGATATTATCCATGGTGGTGGAAAATGGGCAGTGGTGGAGGGATGGGTATCTGATCATTGTATAATTGAAGCCAAAGCACAAAAAATTGTAAATCTACAACTTTAAAAAAAATAAAATAAAATAAAGGGAAAAAAAAAATATTGACGCCAATACTGCAGAGCCTGAAACCCCCACTAGGATGCTGTGAGCCAATACTGCTTCAAAACCCCTGGAAATAAAGTGCCTGGACACACTGTACCAGGGGCTGTGCTATTCCTGGTGATGAGGAAAACAAAGGTAGCAGATGAGAAGGAAGGAAGAAGGGTGTCCCCGACCCAGTGAAGGGAAGGGACAAAAGCTGCACACTGACAGGCTGTGCTCACAACAAGGCAAAGAGCTACATCTGGAACATGCCAGGGGAGGCCACAGACAGGCAGAACAAGCCTACACACCCATCCAAGGAGCCTGGGGACACAAGGGAGAGTGACATCTCACATTTACTCCTTGTGGACAAAAAAAAGAAATTAAAAAGTTTATGGACTCCCACAAATGATTAGACGTTACAAAGTTTGTTTTTTCTTTCTTTTTGAGTCACACCCGGCGATGCTCAGGGGTTACTCCTGGCTCATGCACTCAGGAATTACTCCTGGCGGTGCTCAGGGGACCATATGGGATGCTGGGAATGAACCTGGGTCAGCCGCATGTAAGGCAAATACCCTACCCACTGTGCTATTGCTCCAGCCCAAGAGGTTACATAGTTAAGGGAAGATCTTGCTCACTTTCCAGAAAGCCCTTTGGGGGAACTGAAGAGAACCAAGTCTATACAATTCTTCGGGTACCACAGCTACTAAGGGAATTCCAAATGCCTGTCACTACCCATTGAAATAATTTTAGTATTAAGAATGATGAGGCAGGGGAGGGCAAACAAGTTGGCAAGTTTGGGTTTTAGGGCATTATCTTAAAGCCTAAAATAATAGGGTTTTTTCCCCCAGTCTCTTTTTATTTTTGTAGCTTGATTCATAACAACTGTATCCATGTGTGTGAAGAAGGCTCTCTGTGTGCATATGTACTGAATAAAGGAGAATCTATAAAGCAACCAAGACATTCCCAACTGATTCTTCTACAGACAAATCTTGAGAGAAAACAAGCTCTGAAAAGATAATAAATAAATGTGGGCCAAAGAATATTGCCCCTGGGGGTCCTTCACTGGAGGGAGGAGACCTTCCCAGCTTCCCAGCCATGGGTCAGAGTCCCCAGGATTGAGAACAGATGTGGCAACAGACTCCGAACGGAATCCTTTTCATTAAAAAAAAAAAAGAGAGAGAGAGAGGCTTTCAATAAACTCCAGCCCTGTGAAAGGGGATATCCAAGAGACAACTCTTAAAACAAGAGGGAAAACAGTGAAAAGAAAAATAAATAAGAGAAAAGGGAAGGATGTGTAAGAATAAGAGAGAGTTTGCAAATCTGAATAAAAATAAAGGAGGAAAAGTCTTCCTCTGATCACTTTCCACCCTGCAGGGCAAGGAAGATTCCCTTAGACAAGGGTTTCACTTTCAGCCTTTACCCTCTCACACCTGTTGGGCCCCAGGCAAGGTAAGAAACTATTTTTCATAAAAACACCCAGTGCATGTTCATTCCTTTCTGACTTGTGAAAAAGACTTTATCTGATTAGCTTTCTGCAAGTTTCCTGTCAGGAGATGTCCCTGAAGACAAAATCGGCATAAACAGTCACACCGAGCGAGCTCAGATTTCTTCATCCTTAATTGTTACTACAAGGTCTGAAGTGAGCACCAGAGAAAAGATCAGCCCTGTGAGGATTCAAGGTGGAGATACCACAAAACAAGGAATGTTCATCAGAGACTTGGGGTCTAATCTGAGTTGGGTGGTACCACCCAGCTCAAGAGAGAGATAAAGGGACAGCAAGTAAGAGGGTTTCTGTCATAAAAAAAAAAAACCACCTGTGATTCTGGAACATAGTCCTTAATATACTGCAAATTCTGTTCCAGGAAAGATTTCTAAGAGAAGTGACATTTCAAATGCATGTGAAAGTAACACAGAAGGCTAAAAAATACTTCAAATCAGAGAACTGCAGTGACTACAATAATACCAGGCCAAAAAAAAAATTAAACAAAATGGAAGATACATTGCATACGGTCAAAAGAATAGTCAAAGCATCAGGAAGACATAATAATTAGAGGCACCTAAAAGTCTCAAAAGCAAATACTGACAAGACTGAAGGGAAAATAAGCACTCAAACAGTAATAGTTAGAAACTTCAATATCTCACTCTTAATAATTGAGAGAATGAGAGGCTGAAGATGTTGAAGGACACAGAAGACATGAATACCTCCACAAATCAACCAGATCCATCAAACCCCCATTGGACTCTCTACACAACAATAAGACACTTCTCTGTACACAGAAATACTCTTTCTGTACAACAGTCCAATTGTTAGGCCATGAAATAAAACTACACAAGCTTAAAAGAAATGAAATCATTCAATATACTTTACAGCTATAATGGCATAAACTGGAAATAACAGAAAGAAATTCAAAGAAATCACAACTATGTGGAAATACACTCCCAAACAGTCAACAATTCAAAGTAGAAATCACAAATACCAGAAAAAAAATCTGAGATAAGTGAAAGTAAAAATATAAGATATATTTTTGTTATATACAAAAATATACTAAATCTTATTGGATACAGCTAAAGCAGTACTAAGAAGGAAATTTATGACTACAAATTCGTTCTGCACTTAAAAAGAAACAAATCTCAAAAAAAAATCTCAAATCCACCAAACATCTCTTAGATCTAACATATACGTTTGATAAGGTTGTGAGATAAAAGATGAAAATATACCAAAACTATACATTAGCTATACACTAGCAATCAACAATCAAAAAAACTTTACGAAAGTAATTCCATTTATAATAACGTCAAAAAAGATGAAACGTAAAAATAAATTTAACAAAAGAAGCACAAGACTTGTAAGTTATAAGCTAAAATATATTAAAAGAAATTACTTATTAAAAGAAATTAAATAAGACCTAAATAAAAGAACGTAAAGGTAAAGGCCCTCCCATTGATCGTCGATTTGCTCGAGCGGGCCCAGTAATGTCTCCATTGGGGATTTTGTTGTTACTGTGTCTGGCATATCGAATACTCTCGGTAGCTTGCCGGGCTCTCCGAGAGGGGCGGAGGAATCGAACTCGGGTCGGCCATGTTGGCCGCTTGTAAGGCGAACGCCCTACCCGCTGTGCTATCGCTCCATGTTCATGGATCAGGAAGCCAACAGATCAGATAGCAATATTCTCCAAAATGACCTACAGATTCGATTTCTGTCAAAATCCCTTCTGGCTTCTTTGCAGAAATTGACAAAGTATTCCTAAAGAAAAACAAAAGTGCAAGGACTCAGAGAACTCAAAGCAGTATTAAAACTGAAGGATTTTTTAATTTCAATGTGCAGTGCTGAATATGATGAGGATTCGGGTGTGAAATGTCATGAAGGTGATCCCAGGGTTGCTTGACAATCTAAATAATGTGGCAGGAGAGATCGTATGGCAGGTAGGTTGCTTGCCTTACACCCTGCGGACCTCGGGTTCGATCTCTGGCACCCCATGTAGTTCCTTGAGCCTAAAGTGAACCCTGATCCAAAGCTTATGAGTATGCCCTGAACACTACCAGATGTCCCCTCTCCCCACAAAAAAAAAAAAAAACTCAAACGAAGGCAAACACATAACCTGAATATGCTAAAGGACCAAACACCAGAAGATTATCATCTCAACATCCTAACCCATTTTCTCATCCCGCCTGCTTTAAACTCAATGAAAAGTACTCATCCACCTCCCACTCTGTTAAAAAGGTATAAAAAAGAAATAGGTTTTTTGGCCTTTCTCTCGAATCCTGTTTAAGGAGACCCTTCCATAATCTGGGGGCCTCTCTGCCTTCCTTTATTTCCCCTTAAATAAAACCTTTTCTGAATTTGGCTTATGATCTCCTGTCCCTTGCTTTCAATTCAACTTCTTGAGGATCAGAACTGAGAGTCTGTCCTTGCTATAACACCAGAACTTCCATGGACACCAAGATCCAAGGATGTTCCACTCCCGGGGGGCGGGGGAGGGGGGGGAAGGCTTAGGGGCCAAAGTGATAGTACAAGAGGCAAGGAATTTGCCTCGGTACATGAATTTGCCCAGTACAAGGGCTTGCCTCACCTGTGGATAAATCCAATCTGATCCCCAATCCTGCAGTGGTCATCCAAGCATAGTCAGTATTTGTATATAACCTATACACACCCTCCCATCTACTCTAATTTATCTCAAGTACTTCAACATCCAGTCAATGTAAATGTTATGTAAATAACTTTTTTTGTTTTGTTTGTTTTCTGGCCCACACTCAGGCCACAAGAAGTGTTTAGCAGGATCTCGCCTGGCAGTGCTCAGGGATCACTCCTGACAATTGGGACCATACGTGGCACTAAGATGAAACCAGGGTCAGCTGCATGCACGAAAAGTGCCCTCATCCCCGTAGTATCTCCCTGGCCTCTTGTAAACAGTTCTTATCCTGTATTGTTTGGAGAATAATAATGAGGACAAAATTAAGCATTTGTACATGTTTAGTATGCACACAACCATCACCGGTCTAACTACATAGTAGTATTTTTAATTTTCAGTGATTAAATGTGAAACCTGTGGATGCAGAGAACTGCCGGTATGGCTCAGAGATTAAGCACCTGTCTTGCATGTGTGTGTGTGTATGGGTGGGGGGAGGGGGATGGGCAGGAGAAGAAGCTGAATACATCTGGGCAGACCCATGACACTGTTGAGTACCCTATAAAGAATAGAGAAAAGTTCCCCCCAATAATCGTCTGCTTCAAAATACTGACTGTTTCAAAGGTGAAGAACCCTATGTTAGGGAAAGGTCAATTTGGGGTTCCTGAATTCTTGCTTTTCTAATTTAACAAAATCTATTTATTGCACAGAACAAACGTCTAGGAATCAGACAGACATCATTCAAACCCTGGTTCTACTCCTTCAAAGAACTGTTTCTGTGGGCAAGTTCACTGACTGCTCTGGGCTTTACTCTCATATCTGTAAAACGGGAGGATGAAAGCCCCCTGACAAAATGGTTGGTATTCATAGAGATGCCATCAGGGTAGGAGAGACAGTACAGCAGAGACAGTACACTTGCTTTGCATACAGCTTACCTGGGTTCAATCCCCAACACACCATATGGTCCCTGAGGCCTGCAGAGTGATCCCTGAGTGCAGAGACAGGAGCAAGGCCTGAGCACCTGCTGGGTGTGGTCCAAACCCCATCCCCCAATCATAATAAATAGCACTGTCCTGCACTGTCCTCCCATTGTTTATCGATTTGCTCGAGAGAGTACCAGTAACATCTCACAACAAATTGTGAAACTTGTTGTTACTGTTTTTGGCAAATCAAATACATTATGGGGAGCTTGCCAGGTTTGCCGCGTGGGTGAGATACTCTGGGTAGCTTGCCGGGCACTCCAAGAGGGGTGGAGGAATCGAACCCGAGTTGGCCACATGCAAGGCAAACGCCTTACCTGCTGTGCTATCGCTCCAGCCCCATAATAAATAAGTAATAAAAAAAGAAAGAGAGGCTGCCTGGTCCCAATAAGTGTCTAGATTTTCTATAAGCACAATTATTAGCTTTCTGTTAAGGCCTCTACAGAGGTTTCCCAGCAGGAAACGGGTGACTGGGTCATCCTAAAATAGAACTATTCTCTCCAACAACAATTAGTATGTAAACTGGGACAATTTTATGAGCTAATAAGCAAGGGAGACATTAACAGCTGACATTCCTCACTACTCTATCACTCTCTAGCCAAAGCTGGGCTGGCCGAATACACTGCTACCATGGCAACAAAAAAAGTTTCTGGGAGCCGGTGAAATTTCCTTTTCAGCAGATGTTCTGCATGTGTCAGGCGGTGCTTTTAGTACCAGTTTTCTCTGCTGTGGCAGAGTCTCTCCCAGCCCTCCGTCTTACATCTCCGTGGTGCTCAACAACCATTCTCCGTGAAGGAAAGTCTCATGGAAGCAGGACAAGATGACAGTCTGTCATTTGTAGTGGATCTGTATGCGGAATGGAGCTCACAAGGACAAATCAGCCCACCCTCTTGCCTTCTGGCCAGCCCTCCCCTGAGGCGGGCATGAGCAGGAACTTCCCTCAGTCTCCCCATAATCGCAAAGTAAGGGCAAAGAAACAAAACACCCAAATACCGAACAGCAAGCACTGATAAAGTGCCCCGGGCTTTCCTCGATTCACATGCCAACCAACTGGGAGGCAGGAATGATTACAAGCCTGTACAGAAAACACGAGACCCAGAGATTAAGCAACTCGCCCCAGGGCACACTTTCCATATATATTTGATTTTGCTCCACCTCAATTCATCAATTCATTTTCGAGATGGCTTTAAGGAACTGGTGAAGAGTGGAGGGAAACCAGCTGTGATGGGCGAGAAAGCAAAAAGAAAAGACCACAGGAGTCAGCATGCATCCCATAAACTATTACTCCATCGCTAGCTTAGGGTTTCAACTTGGCCGTGAGTTTCCCAGTGGCCAAAACCACTAGGGAAACCTTATCCGGAAGGAGTGAGCATAGTGCAGAGATGGATCCAGGGCTCTAGAAACTAACCATTTATGGAAAAAGATGTTTTGGGTACTTTTCTTTCATAATCCAGAAGAGGTTGGCAGTTAGGGACAGGGACACACCCATTCTAAAACATCACAAGAAAGGTGTCCACACCTGAGCATGCCCAGAAAGGGCAGCTCGGAAGACACATCTGCTGTCCTGCAACTATTTCTTCATCACGGCTGTACTGATCAAGTGACCAAGAGGGCGGCAGGCTGCTTACCTACAAATCCTGCCCAGCCCCTGTCTAAGCTACCCGATCCCTGACAAGTGACATGACTTCTGGGAAAAGGTGAACTGGGCATTAAGACAAACGGTTCCGGTCTCACATTCTTAAGCATCAAAGCAGTTCTCAGGTGTCCTCGTGGCCATGTACTGTTGCTCTTCTCCTGCTCCGACTGACCATGGCTGATGGACGACTGCAGTGGACAGCAGCTGAGCAGCTCCCCAGCATGGGGCTCAAACACATATACCAGACAAGGGTACCGCCCGGGGTGCTCTGTGGGGCCAGAGGAAACAGGACCGTGAGGTGGATCAGGTATGTTTGGGACGTCAGAACGGAAGACTGGGGATAGCAGAAGTCACAGTCCCACAGGGATGTAAGGAGCAAGCAGCCACCTGGGCAGAGGGCAAAGGGTTAGCAGCTGTGGCAGACAGAAGAGCTCAAAAATACACATCAAGGACTGGAAAACCATTGGGATGGATAAAAAGGGCATGTGGGTAGTGTTGGAGCCAATGTCCAAGGGATGGGAGGGCAGAAGGAGCAGGGATTACGCTATGCCAAGAAGGGTCTGCACCTGATCCCAGGCAAGCATCACAGAGGGTGGGAAAGCAAAGAAGGCCTTGGGGCAATGGGGTGGGGAGCCATGAACAGACCAAGGACCCACTAAATGGATCCCCAACCTTGGCCTGATGACTAGGAGTTCCTAGGTACAGGGACTGCTCTGTGCACTGTAGGATATTCCACTAGATTCTGGCGCCTCAGAACCATGCCTGCAGTACCCCAATTTGTGATAAATACACAGGATGACACAGGGGCAAAGCACATCTGGTGAAGAGCCGCTCTTTGGTGGCAGAGCCCATGGGGCTCACTCTGGGGCTAGGGAGAGGGAGCAGGGGGCTCAAGAGCACTATGGAGGATGAGTCGTCAGTTCCTGCCGTGACTGGCTAGGGGGACCACAAACATTCAGAGCACATGCATATCCTGCCTGCCACTGCCATGCCATGAACAGCCACACACTTTCACTGTCAGTCATTCGTTCCTGCCACAGAGCGGCGGAGCCCACAGGAGTGTCAGCCACGTCTAATGCCAATGATGCCCATGGGATCTACAGGGCTCTTGTGCCAATAGGGACAAGTTCCAGCAAGACATGGGCACTGGAGCTCCTAGGCAGAGCAGGATGATAAAGAAGGGTCTCTCAGAAGGCCTGGGGGATCCTACTGAAGGTTCCGGCTCACACTCCAGAGCCCTCCACCAGCAATGGAAACCTCAGAACAGCAGCGTTGCCCACTCACCCCCAATCCTAAACTGGGGAGGGTCTCAGAAGTTTGCACGTGGCCTTGCCCTGTGACTGGGTAAGAGGCTGCATTTTGCCAGATGCCCATCCTTTCCAGTGCCTATGAAGTTTTTATGTGATCTGGAGGTCCTGTACCAAACAGAGGGAGAGTCTCAGAGGTGAGGGAGAATAACTGCCTCAGGTGCCATCAGTGCTGAGTGCCCTGAGACTGTCTGCCACAAGCATTTATAAGACACCAAAGGATTGTTGAAAGGAACCCCCCACAAGGGGATATGATGCTTCAAAGCCTAGCTGCACCCCAGAACTTCCCAACACACCTCATCACAGATCTCTTCTTTACACAGCTGGGACATGCAGTCACCTGCACAAAGCAGAGCAGAAAGGTCAACCTTTCTCTTGAGTGGACGTTAGTTCACTGGTCAGCCTTCAACCACTCAAGAGCCTGAAATTCTTCAAGTCTCAGCACCTTATCTTTAATATGTGAATATTAATAAAAAGCTCCAAAGTCTGGGGTTAGAGAGATAGTACCATGGGGAGGACACTTGCCTTACACTGAGGCCAACCAGGCTCAATCCCCAACATCCCATATGGTCCCCCGAGCACTGCCAGGAGTAATTCCTGAGTGCAGAGCCAGGAGTTATCCCTAAGCACTTCCTTGCACGGCCCCAAAACAAAAATAAAATAAAAGTTCCAAAGACTGATTCCAGAGCTTCATGAGACATTCACGCAGGGTTTCTGTTATTGCTCATAAATCAAAACCTACCTAACCCCAATCCTGCATGTGTGAGTCCAGGTGCTAAGAGAACATTTTGTGATTTTACAAAGAAAGATTTTTGTTTTACTTACTTGTGTTTGTTTTTTAGCCTACACTTAGTGGTGCTCAGGGCTGACTCCTGGCTCTGTGTCTAAGGATCATTCCTGGCAGGGCTTGAACATCTTCTACCATAGCACCATACGAGGTGCCAGAGAATGAATCGCTCTAGACCCCTATTTGACTTTTATTTGGGTTGGGGGATTTGGCCAAAGCAGGTGTTGCTCAGGGGCTGCCTCAAGAGTAACCCCAGACTATGCTATGAAGCCCATACGCAGTGCCAAAGATGGAATTAGGTGGGCTGCCTTACCTCCTGTGCTAAGCCTCAATCCCATCTATTTTAAATCACAAACACCCAGAGTTGGGGAAGACCAATTCACTTTGCAGATGAGAAAACTAACCCCAGAAGAGCTATGGTGTTTCCGGCAACAGTTGGTTCTTTGTAGCAATGCCTGCTATCCGGGAAGAACACTGGTTAGTGACATTTACAGCTCTGCTTTCCCGTGTCTACACAGGCAGCAGAGCTGTACAGGCTGAGCTGGGGAAAGACAGTGCATTGTCTGCCAAACTCTGGTGGCTGAGCTAAGCACAGTGAGAGTCCCTACAAGCCCAGAATCCATTGGGGGAAGCCACTGTAATGGCCAGGCACCCTTTGTTCCTAAACATGAAAGCGCCTCATTAGTCCCAGCCTTTTGTCTTTAAATCCAAGCAAAATATCAGGATATGATAACTGAGCTGATGATCTTAAGTATCTCTGCGAAGGCTTCAAAAGAGGAAAGGGCTCTTTCAGAGGTCACAGCCTCTGAAGTCCAAGGAAGAAAGAGAAACTAGAGGGATATTTTGCTCTCAGAAATAGGATTAATAAGGAGAAATTAGGAGCAGGGGATATATACAAAGGGATATGAGATCAGGCACTGAAAACAAGTCAGACTTTTGCAAGCCTGAGAAAAATCCTGTGTGTGTATGTGTGTGCGTGTGTGTGTGTGTGTGTGTTCCAATGCACAAGTGTCAGAGTGTCAGAGGCAGGACACTTCACACTTGCTTGTTCAGGATTTTCAACTAACTCCCTTGGGAGTTGGGGGTAGAACAGCTGAAAGCAGCGGTGTGAGAGAGATTTGCCCGTTGCCCCAAAGTCCCTGTAAAGAGTTATTGTTTTCATTGGTTCACTCAACAGATGTGCACTAAGCATCTTCCAGATGCCAGCAGCTGACGATCTTTGGTGTGGTAACAGTGAACAAGCTCTAATCAGGGCTTTTCTAGGCTACTCTGCAACCTCTCGAGTCATCTGGAAGATAGAAGCTATCCCCTTTACATGTACCTGCTTATACACAAGCCAAAGGTAGAGAACAGAGACAGGAACAGGAATGAGGGGCATCAGGCTGGAAGAGTAGAGAGGCTTCCAGAGAGGATCTGATTTTAGAATTAGATGTCTTCTTCATCAATCCATCCACTGAGCCATCCATCAAACCATCCATCCATTCGTTATCTGTCCAACCACCCATCCACTCACTGTTCATCCATTCACTACCCATTCATCCATTTATACATTAGTCATCCATCCATTATCCATTCATCCTTTATTTTTCTAGTATCCATCCGTCCATCCACCCATCCATCCATCCATCCATCCATCCATCCATCCATCCATGCATACATACATACATACATATATACATACATACATACACCTACCCATCCATCCATACATACATCCATCCATACATCCACCTACCCATCCATCTATCCAACCATCCTTATTCCTTTTAAGCAGCAGCCTCTACTAATGCTTCGCAATTCTGTATTTCCATCCACAGGGAGTCAACAAACCCAGTGATGTGAATCTTGCAAATAACTAGTGATCTCTGGAAAAATGTCCAGAAGGCCAGTTTTTACTTCACAGGCAAGGCAGGCTCAGAAAAGTAAAAATCTCAAGCCTTATGTTCCACAGACCGTCAAGAAAAGAAAAGGATCTGTTCTGTGCCCTTGCTATGCCGCAGCGCACCACCCTGCCCTCTCTCGCAGAGGCACTGTTTCACTTTATAAACTGCTTTGTTTTGATTTTATTCTTGTTCTCTCAGTCATACAGAGTAAATATGATCCTGCTCCTATGTAATTTTGCAAAAGGTCAGTCTTAAATATGAGACTTTAAGGAGGACTGCTGCTCGGCGGGAGAAAAAATTTGGCAGAATTAGCAAATTAAGTGATGAAACAAATCTGCCTTTGTACTCCCACTGTCTGGAATGAAAAACAAAATATTTTTGAAATGCAGAACATGCGGGGAAAACCAGGCAGAAGAGCCAGAACGTCAGAGAGAGCAGGAAAGAGTTTCACATATGTATTGTTTTCGTAATCCTTCACACTTGCCAAGAGTTGGTCCGCATCAGACCATGGTTGTATAATCTGCAGGCTGTTTTCTTCTGAAACACACCCCTCAAGCAAACGCAAGATTTAGACTTGGTGGGGAACCAAGTGCGTGGCCTTGTCTGAGGGAAGGCTAGGTTGCCAGCACTAGAGTGACTGCAGAGAGAGGGATCCTAAACATCTTGGAGGTGCTCTGGGTAGCCCCTATAATAACTGCCAAAGCCCTGGCTCTGAGCAGTGCATGGGTGATTGCTAACGTCAAGGACCCGTGGGCAAGGTCAAAGGCACTGAATAAAGATCTTGATGGCCTCACTTAGGAACTGTCTGCTGCCCAGTCCAGGTATGCCCTGCTGTCTAAGCAACTCCCTCAGGGTAACAGGAAGAGGTGTGTGAACAATTTTCCAAGCTCACGAGAAGATGATCCCAAATTTGTCAGGATAACAGGAAATTGATCCCAAACTCTTGCCCAGGATTACCGGCAGGAAGATTCCAAACTTGAACTCTCCTGGTGTCATGGGAAAAGGATTCTGAACTCTCTCCTAGGGTTACAGGGAGAGGATCCCAAATTCTTCTGGGGTAACCGGAAGAGGAACCCTAACTCCCCTGTGGTGATGGGAAGAACAGCTGATGGTCACGTAGTCCCTGAAACATACCAGACATTTCTGTGTTTTGGTCTGGGGCCACAGCTGGCTGAGGGCTTGCTTACCCCTGGCTGTTGTCAGGGCTCACACCTGGCTTGGGGTATCATAAGGGGTTCCAGGGGTTCAAGCCAGATTGACTGAGTGCAAGGCAAATGCCCTCTGTGCTGTATTATCTCTCCAGTTGTAGTGCCCAGTGTTTTTAACAGTCACCTCTTTCAGGAATCTGAAGAAAGGTAGAAACCAAAGTCAAAGTTGCTGAAATGCTTACTAGAAAAGGGTAAATAGTTCAGCTTTGACCTCAAAGGTTGCCTACCTACCCCCTCTCCCCTGAGTCATCAGAAAACCGGTCCTTGGGTACTCCTACCAAAAGAATCACTCTGACCACATGTTGGAAAGAATACACCACATCATCTTTTATGAAACTATCATTTATTCATCTATCTTAAAATTTTTTAGCTATTATTTTTTTATTGGGGGGACACACCCGGCAGTGTTTGGGGATTACTCCTGGCTCTGTGCTTGGGAATCTCTTCTAGGCAGTGCTTGGGAGACCATCTGAGGTGGCCTGAGGCAGAGCTGACCACATGCAAGGCAAGTAAGTGCCTAATCAGCTATACCATCTCTCTGGCCCATTTCGGAATTAAAATAAAACAAAACAAAACCATCAGGTCACTGCAAACTAGCTGTGTGGGAGATGAAAGGACAAGTCTGCATTTAGAACAAAGAGAGAAAAGACAAGAAAGTCACAGTCTAGCTGGAAGCAGCAAGACTGGTTGGATGTGCTAGGAAAAAAAAATTTTTTTTTGATGTTCTGTGATTTTGCAGCCCTTTAAATTTTATTGCCAATTATGGAGGCAGTTACCACTGACTACACCGTGCGGCTGTGGCCAAGGCCTGCGTGGAGAGTATGTGCAGCCCGGCCAGACTCATTCCGTCACTCAAGCACAAGGCGCCCCCGCCTCCAATAACGAAGCTCTCTGGAAGGCGGGAGGCTGGGCGAGAGGGAGGCTGCTACTTGCACACAGAAGGAATCTGAAAAGAGACCTTTTTTGTTTGTTTGGTTTTGGGGTCACACCCGGCGATGCACAGGGGTTACTCCTGGCTTTGCACTCAGGAATTACTCCTGGTGGTGCTCAGGGAACCATATGGGATGCTGGAAATTGAACATGGGTCGGCCACGTGCAAGGCAAATCCCCTACCTGCTGTGCTATCACTCCAGCCCCTGAAAGGAGACTTTCAGGTGCCTCTATGCACTCACTTTCTCAGCTGGTGACACCATGGGCATTTCCGTGGTGGCTTCCGAAGAAAGCAGCATCTGGTGGGACACATCAGCTGGGGGGTGGGGGGTTGGAGGGTGCTTGGTGGAGTTTCTGGTCCATGCCTCCGAGTCTCCCTATCACCACCCACCAAGGACAGGATTCAGATGACACCCACAGGGGCACATGAAGACCAAATACATCTCAACTGTCCAGAAACCAGCTTTAGTGACTTCAGGGAAAGCTGTTCTGCAGTGAGATGAAAAAGCACCTGCAAATGCCCGCCTGCTTTGTTTCTGCTGCCAGGATGCCTTACTGACATACACCTGCCCGTTCCCCCCCAGATTGAGAATCAGGGGATGCCGTCCCAGCTCCAGGAGAGGGTACTGGAACCCCCTGGAGTGATTAAGCTCACTTAGCGGGGTTTTCAACAGGCACCCAGAAGCCCTGGGCTGGCAGAATCCTTATTTTAGGGGAGCCTCCCGGAATCATCTCTTAGGACTATCACAGGGCCCCGAGCTCTGTCTTCTGAAAATGGTCCAGGGAAGGGAGCCAATACTTCGGTCTAAGGTGCTGCCACCACTCATCATAGTGTTGGTGAGCCATTGGGCCCAGACCCTCACTTTGAAGACCTGTCGGAAGCATTTTCTCTGCACCATTTTCCATCCTCCCTAATACCCCAGGACCCACAGATCCTGCCTCAAAGCCTTGAAACCAGTGGTCCTGCAGCCTCCTCTCCTTTCAGGGCATGAGATATCCCTGCGGCAGGGAACATACAGGCAGGCAGACGCCATCCAATGCCTGCTCCGAGCCAGACCCAGGAGTCTGCACATCTGAGTCTCACACCCCTTCACTGACCAGATTCTGTTTAACAGATGAAGAACTGAGGCTCCAAGTTGGGAGGCTAGTGCCAGCGTCAGGGCTCGGAACTGAACCGGAAGTGTGACTCCACAGCAGAGAAGATTATGGAAGCATTGAAACAGTACACCACCCCCCCATCAGATTCCACGGAGGAGCTGAACAGTTTGGGGGTCTGCAGAGCCAGCAGACTCATGACTGCCTTTTGGGAAGGGGGGTGAGAAAGATAGAGGGCTCCAACAGGATGGGGAGCCCCTGCCAGGCCTCCCTGTATGAGACCCCAAGTACCTGCTGGCTCAACTCAAAATAGGTGCTTCCTCCCTGGCAGCATCAGCATCCGCCTCAAGGTCTGGCTGACTCCCTACAGCCCTGAACGCAGGAGCTATGAACCATTCATCATGACTCTCTACCCTCCCAGTCATGGCACAGGCACTCCAAATGAGTCATGAGAGAGGGGTATGGCAGAGATGGGAGAGTGGGTGCGGGGCCCCAGGGAAACGTGGTGGGCTGGGCCATGTAGGGGTCAGTCTAGGGTTACTGTGAGAATCTCATCAGTCAGAGCATCTCCAGCACCTACCCTCAGCCCCCAGCCTCTGGCCTCCCATACAGGCACTGAGTTTATGTGCAACTCAGAGCAGTGTCCTGCAGGCCAGTGAGCTCATCTCCATCTGGGACGGAGTCTACGGTGCTTAAGGTCAGCTCCTTTCTGAAGCACTCGTGACCTGGATATACTACGTGTTAAGTATTTTTAAATATTCCCTCTGGAGTAAGACAGAGTGATTCCCATTTTTACTTATCTATTTTTAAGTGCTGGGGTGACACCTGGCAATGCTCAGGAATCACTCTTGGCTCTGCACTCAGGAATTACTCCTGGTGGTGCTCAAAGGACCATATGGGATACCAGGGAACCAGACCAGGCACATGCAAGACAAGCACCTTACTACCCACGGTATTATCACTCCAGCCCGTTTATTTTGGCAGAGTGTGTTTGGGAGGCAGAGTATGCTTTCAAGTAGTATTTGGGAGGCCAAAGGACCTCCCCCAGAGATTCTCAGACAACTGGACCAGTGATGGGATGCCAAGGCCCGAGGATGTGGTGCTATTCAAGCCCTACGGTACCAGGGATCATCCAGGCCACCCCAGAAATACTTGAAAGCCTCCAGAGATGCACCGTGATGATGTTGAGGGGACCATGTGATGTTAGGGATCAAATCCAACCAACCACTGTACTATCTCTCAGCCCCTTTTATTCCTACCTTATACATGAAGGAAGAGGGGCAGAGAGAGACCCAATGGTGCCAGAACCCTAGAGGCCAGAAATGGTGCTGGGGAGGGGGGGGAGGGGACAACCAAAATCTTCTTGGCCACAGGACTTGTACTGACATGGGGGAGATGGTTAGGATATTCTGTGGCAAACAGACCACACACACACACACACACACACACACACACACACTCACACACACGCACACACACAGTTACTTTTCTTCTGGACAGTGAGTGCTAGGAAGGGAGTTTTCTCTCTCAAGCATTATGTGGACATATTTGGCCACCAATGATCCACTCGAGACTCTTTTAACTGCTCGTCTTGTTTTCCTGAAGTTTGACTTCTCCTGGATATTTTTGAAATTTACCCCTTAACAAACGCCTGCCAGAAACAGAACATGCTGCAGAACAGATTCACCTCAGCCCCAACACAAAGCCTCAACTGAGCCGCTAAGCCACGGAGAGATGAACCGCTTGGTTTAACCAAGAGATAAACCAACCTGTCACCCGGCCACACCCCCTGTGAGAGGCTCCAGCTCTTCTCCCGCCTCTTTCGGCTGCAGGGACTACTGTCACTTCTTATCTGTCCTTGAGTCATAGCCACGGGACTCTGCCTCTGCCTCAGGAGCCACAAGTCTCTGTACCTTCTGTCTTATAAGAATGCCAGTGTCCTCTGTATGTGGCCCCGGTCCTCTCCTGGATGACTTCAGATCAAAACCAACTGCACCCCAACCATGCCACCGCCCAAGGTGCCTGTGTTCTTTGTTGTTACTGCTTTTGTTTTTGACACATATCCAGCAGTTGCTCAGCGCTTACTCGTGGTGAGCTCAGGGGACCATATGTGGCGCTGGAACCCAAGTTGGCTTGTTGTGTAAGGCTTACCCACTGTGCTATGGCTCCAGCCACAAAGGTGATCATGTTCTAAGCTGCCTACCGGAGACACAGCTTTGAACATAATTCAACCCAGTAAGAACACAGTGGGTAAGGCATTTGCTTGCAGACGGCTAATTCGGGTTTGATCCCTGGCACCTATCAGGTCCCCTGTGCTGGCCTAAGAGCTGTGGCACAGCTATCACTAAGAAACAGTTCTCAAAACAGCCAGGGGCACGGGTCAGAGGCTAGCTCGTCTGCTGGAGCTGTGGCGACCCAGCACCACCAGGGGGCGAGTCCAGCAACACCACTCACCATCATCTCACAGTCCAGCGGCCAAAAGGCCCAAATCAAAGTGTGTGCTTGACCAGCTCTCAAGCCTCACTCCTCAGCCTCTCTTCACACTGTCCTCCGGACTATGGAGCTCCGTGCCCAAACACCTGCTTTCTCTAACAACACGGGCATACTGGGAAAGGGGCCCACTGCAATGACCTCATTTTAATAATTCATTCACCACTATCAAGAATCTGGTCTCCAAACATCATTACATCCTCAGCTTTGGGGAAGGGTTGAGACATGTGAATCTGCAGTACATTGATCAGGGTTCAAATCCACTCCTATCAATGATGCTATGACAGCTTTGCATTTTAGAGCACTGAAGGGGGGGGGGACCAAATTCCATGTCCACCCACAGGCAGCCCCCTGACCACAGCCCATTGCTATCATTCCCTTCCTGGAGAAAAGCCGGAGCAGCCTTAAGAGAGGAAGAAGCAAACTGTTTCCATCCTGTAGAAACGTCCTGATTTCCTGGGCTTTTTTGTATGTGAGCCGAGCAGTAGCAGGATGTTGGTGAAACCCTGGAATCGTTAAAATTGCTTGGAAAAGAAAAGAGCTTGGAATATAGTATCTCCCCCAATCTCTCCTTTTGCCCAGTCACACCAGGTTTCAAGGAGAAGAGTATTTGTGGCGCCACCTAGAGGCAGAAGAAGGAAGATGGATGGAAGGAAGAGGTTCCCAACTCCCCTAGGTGATCCTCCAAACTACCCTCCCCACTAACCTCATCGATTTCTGTCATAAGACCACAGCAACTAGAAGATGTACTCAAAGGATGGTGAGGGACTCTTAAAAGCAAAGAAATTCCTAGGGGCTGGATAGATAGCACAGTGGGTAGGGTGTTTGCCTTGCACATGGCCAACCCGGGTTCGATTCCCAGCTTCCCATATGGTCCCCTGAGCCCCGTCAGGAGTAATTCCTGAGTTCAAAGCCAGGAGTAACCCCTGTGCATTGCCGGAAGTGACCCAAAAAGCAAAAAGAAAAAAAAAGGAAAATTCTAGTTCCAATTTGTACCTCCTGTCTCTCAAGTTGGAGATTCATTTGCACATTATTTGGCAAAGTCCTGGAATCTTTCTCCATCTCCACACACACGTATGCCAACCAAAAATCTGAGGCCTCAGCATAAAGGCATGCTTGCATGAAGGTAGTTTTAGATAACTTGTGTTTCTTTTGGAAAGACACCTGGCCCTGCTCAGGGATCAGGTAGTCCTGGTAGTGCTCCGGGGACTGTTACATAGTGCCAGAGATCAAATGGGGGCTGGCGACATGCAAAGCAAGTGCCTTATCCCCCATACTATCTCTCTATTCCATTAAAATTTTCCAAGCAAGGAAAAGGAGCCACCTTGTGAGACGGTTCTGAAACATTCACAATCTCATCCTCATTTGGCTCCAAGGGAGAGGGGGCAGCTCAAACCCCTCCCAGTGCTGGGAGAAGACCCAAAAGCTCTGCTTTCCAGGTCACCTGTGTGCTCTGGGATACACGGGCTATTGCTTTTTTTTTTTTCACAGCAAGAAGCAGTGACTGAAGTACTTGAGCAAAGCATTTCAAAGACTCACAGAATTAATAGCCATTTGAGACATCGCTACACAGTAAAACATCACCCAAGTTCTTCAAGATGTCTTTTTTAAAGTGATGGCAAGATGCCACATTTCATTACATAATCATCACAGATTTTAAGCCAAATTCATTTGCCAAAAAAGGGGAGGGGCACAAATATTCTTGAAGCTTCTTTGGGGGTGTGTTTGTCAGTATTACTTGAAAACAGGTTACAAAGATTGTACAATAGTGGGATTTTGTGGTGGTGTATGATCCAGTCCATTTCTATTCAGCAGTAGAGCAGACGCGTGTTGGAAAGACTTCCCCACCATAAAGGGTCTCTCACGAAGGAAGGCAGTGAAGACACACCCTCTGTTCATCACTCCGTGCCTCAGTTTCCTTCTCTGAACATAACACTCCCTTCCTCAGGAGGCTCATGGCAAGCAGCTGAGTTAAGGGAACTCTAGAAAGTTCTAGAACGGTGCCACGCAGCAGGAACTCAGGGAATGCAGGCCACTGCTATAGTCTGGACAGTTTTCAGTGAGCTTCACCTTGTTCTTAAAAATGGAGCTTGAGAAGGCCCACAGCCGCCGCCATGTCAGCTCCTCCACTCGCCCTACTCCACTTAATCTCTAAGTGGCTGAAATTCCCAGCTGAAAACTCTGGGCACCCTCTGGAGGGGGTTGGGGGGCTAAGCCCCCACCCTGCTGAAGCCCTGGCAGCTGCATCCATACTCTAACAGCTGCCACCATGCTAATGTCCCAACTCCACTATTTCTCAACAAATATCTGCAGAGATACTAAGCTTCAAAAAATTCCAGATACATCAGTTTTCAGGAGGAAAACTCTGGGGTCTTCTTGGAGTGGGGGCAGACAGTCTTCCCCCAAACCGTCGGTACTTCCAGAAGCCCTGGCAGTCACACCCACCTCCCAAGGCCATCAGCACGTCAACTCATCGGCCTGTTCTACAGATCCTGAAGGTTCTGAACCATGAGGCCACATATGCAGCCACATGACACCACTGAATTCCGTAGAACTGACAGCCCAGTTGCAGCACACCAAATTAAACAAGAAAGTAACACAGAAGTCAACTAAGCTCAATAAATAAAGGCAATTAACAGAGGAGGCTCAACTAGCGGCAAGCAGCTTACTAAGTCCTCAGACAAGGACTTCAATGATTCCACAGTAAGATAAAACAATTTTCAAACATTTTCTTTTACTGAAGTAATTTGAATAATTCCATTAGCCATTTTTTGTTAATAGGTAAAGGTAAAGGTAAAGGTAAAGGTAAAGGCCCTCCTGTTGTTCATCGATTTGCTCGAGCGGGCCCAGTAACGTCTCCATTGGAGACTTTGTTGTTACTGTGTTTGGCATATTGAATACATCACGGGTGGCTTGCCAGGCTCTGCCATGCGGGCGAGATACTCTCAGTAGCTTGCCGGGCTCTCTGAGAGGGGCGGAGGAATTGAACTCGGGTCAGCCATGTTGGCTGCATGCAAGGCAAACGCCCTACCCGCTGTGCTATAAGCAACATAAAATAAATTATTGTGTGGCTGCAAAGAGGGAAGGCTTGGGGATGGTTGTGAAAATGAGGACAATGGTGTAGAGTAGGTCACTCAGGTGGTGGGATTAGTGTTGGAACATCAAAAGTCTATAACAAGTGTATTGTAAACACCTTTGTAAACCACAGTGCTTAAATAAGATTTAAATGGAGCTTTAGAGATAGGATAAGGACTAGGGGCATGTGCAAAGCACGTGTGGGACCCGACTTTGACGCCTGGTGTCAAAACTTCTGGCCCAGTTGACTATCACTGGGAGTGACCCCTGAGCACTGTTTTAGAGGTGCTCTCCCCCACCCCCCGACCACAGCAAAAACAAGCAAAAATCATTTTTTATCATCCCCCTAAAAGGTTATTTGGATACAATGATCATTTAGAGTATTCCAGTAACCAGGAAATGCACTCAGACTGGCTCAAAAGAAGGGGACTTGTTACCAACATTGTAAATCACGGTTCCTAAAATTAAAAACTTGGTTTTTAAAAATTCCATTTTTTAAAAAACAAGCCTCTAAAGAGAAGTTTTATAGATTCCTCAGGCACCAAAGTCATGACTTAACCCACTGCAAGTTAATTCTAACCCATCAAAAGAGATTTCACAAAGTTAAAAATATAGTTAGAACCTAAGGGAATGACAAAACATTCCACCTTACTAGAGTCATCTGAAAAACTGTAAAATTAGGGGCTCAGAGGATGCAGAGGATGGCTCGGGGGTATGAAGCAATGATTCCATTCCCTGGCATGGCCCACATGCATCGACTATGTTATCAGCAGCCCTGCTGTCTGCAATCCCCAGAGAGACAGAGAAGCTCTCCAACCAAAAGTGTGAGCCTGAACACTGCAACTACAAGTGAGAGAGGCCTGGAAGCACCACAACTTCAGTGACATACAACCCAGTCACTGCAAGTAGAAGGAAGGGAGGGAGGGAAAACTGAAAATTAAAAACTATTACTGTTGGAGGGGCCAGATAGTACAGCAGGTAGGGCATTTGTTTGTATGTGGCTGACCAAGTTCAACCCCATGGTCCCCTGAGCACTGCCAGGAGTAAGACTTGAGTACAGAGCCAGGAGTAACCTCTGAGCATTGCCAGGTGTGACCCCCCCCCAAAAAAAAAAGTGTTACTATTGGGATGGAGAGATAGTACCAAGGACTGGCCTTGCATGCACTTAACCCTAGTTTAATCCCTGGCACGATATATGATTCTCTGCGTACCACTAGGACTGGTCTCTGAGCACAGAACCAGGAGTAATCCTGAGCACAGCCACGTGTGCCTCTGCACCTACACCAACAACAACAAAATGTTAACTAGATTTTTTTTGTGGTGCCAGGGATCCAACTCAGACTCTGACATGCAACGCAGGCAACTACAACACCGCTTTGCTGTTGCCAACTATTAACCAGGAAAAGCCTGTGCTTCGAAAGATACCCATCATGAGAAAGAGTGAAATAAAGCCAGCGCCTCACACAGTGTCAGAGAGAGAATGCGCCAGGGCAAGCCCCCAACAGAGCACGTGGGCGTGTCTGTACGGAGAGATAGCAAAGATCCGTTCTTCCACCCAGCACTTCCTTTTTTGAGAATCGAACCTTAGGATATAAATGAGGGGCAGTCACGCCCACCCTCAAGTTCTCAGCAGCAGCAGAGACTAGTTCCAAGAGAGGAAAATCTGGCAATGCCCATGCATGCCAAATTGTGCGTGATCTACACAATGTTTTCCCAAGTGGATTCATTTCAGCATCCATGAGAAAGGGAACTACACAAAGAAACCTAGAAAAACATTAAAAGGCTGAAAACATTACCTAAAAAAAAAAAATCAAAATATAAAAGTGTAACAACCAGAGTGCTAGTGTTCAGAAAGCATGCGCCTTGGTCTGCAAGGGGCCTGGGTCCCTTCTCCAGAGTCAACAAAGCAGAGGAATTACAACCGGACAGAGGCTGAGCACAAATCTCTCTGATGCCAGGAAGAGGCTGGTAGTGATTTTCCCACGAAGGGACAAAGGCTTCAGTGTGATTCTGCTTTTTCCTTCCTCTCCGCTGTCCTGACTACAAGACGGGATAGTATTACCTTTATGGTTACAAGTTGCTTCCTGTCTTAGCAAATCCTTCCCTCAGTGCAGGTACAAAATATCTGCTCTGACAACCTCTCTGGAATCTTCTTTCTCCCCTGGGAAAGGGCAAGAAGCCTTTTGTTGTTGTTGTTGTTGTTTTTAAGTGGATGACCTTTCAAAGGCCAATGCTCTCTCTCTCTCTCTCTCTCTCTCTCTCTCTCTCCCCCCTCCCCTCCCCTCTCCCCGGCAAGCCCCTTCACTCTCTTCCTTCAGCTCTCAAGCTGCCCCACAGAGCCACGGACATTTCTCCACAGTCCCAGAGGCCCGTTTCCTCTTTTAGAAAGAGGATGGCGAGGTGGGGCAAAGAGTGAAACGGGCCATTCCAAGATGCCGATGGAAAGATGGTCCAGCTGTGAGCTGGAGGGGGTCTGGCTCATGCTGACTCCGGCTGACACCCGTGTGTATTTCTGTCGTCTGGGTAGAAAGAAGTTTCTCAACTGCCTCACATCACTTAGCTCAGCGGAAGTCAAACAGCAAGGGATTTAAATAGCCACCAAGCAAGACGACAACAGTTACGTTTTCCTGCAGCTATGTAGGAAACCTCACGGAGAGGATCGTGAGACCAACTAATGGCCACGTGACCAGGGATCTCAAATGTAAAACCACAGCAGGCCACTGCATCACACATCCCCATGATAATGATCGTGCCAAAGAGTATGTGGCACTTTGCCCCATTACCATGGGGTCCCCAAGCCCCCTCTTGTACACTGATCTGGTCTGTGCGTTCTGTGGGTTAGGGGTACTGATGCCATCTTTCCCAACCACCTACCCCCACCCAACTCAACACCTCGCATGTAATTTTTCATGACTCCAAATCCTGAGTACAGCTGTCCCTTGGTATTCATGGGTTTCAGATATGGTCCCATACAAGAATCCAACATGTGTACCCTGCCTGGGCATACTGCACCAACGGACATCCAAGATTAGTGGGACGGGTGAAAAGTGGAAGTCACATTTCAGAGCCCCACCCCCACCCCACAAGCAGTGCAAACAAGTATCGTGCATGGGTCAACAAGACGATCTGTTCAGAGTCAGCTCCCCCTGATCAAACCATCAAGACCAGCCCACACGTGGCTGCCAGCAGGGCCCAGAAGTCATGCGGCTCTGGGCTTAAGTGCCAAGTGTGCTGCGTGCCAGTTGGGAGATTATGGAGCTGCTTCTCCACTGGGAGTCTCAGATTCCTCCTCTGTCAAGTAAAGGCCATCAGCATACCAGGGTGGGGGGGGGAGGGGGTAGGCAGAGTGCGGAGGGGGTGGGTACGGCGGCCTGCGTGCCCCTAAAGTCACAGTGGTATCCCCACCCAGACTCCCATTCTGCTCTGGCATGGAGGGTACGACCATGGACAGTCTGGAGCTCATGCCCACCAGCCCGCAGCCAGCAGGACCCTGCGGGCCAGAGCCAGAGCCAGAGCAGGCACTGCCCACCCGGCTGCCCACTCACTCCCCAACCCCCGCCCACCGCAGCCCAGGTTGGCCACTCACGGCACTCCTTCTCGTCGCTCTTGTCGAAGCAGTCGGGGAGCCCGTCACACTGCCAGGCGCCCGGGATGCACCGCCCATTGCTGCACATGAAGTTGCCCGGGATGTTGCACTCATTGGTGAAGTTGTTCCCGGGGAGCAGCTGGCTCTCTAGGAGGAAGGGGAGGCGGGAGGTGAGCGCGCACAACCCATGGAGGGGGGGGGGAACCCCAGAAAACTCCTTCGGTACCTTCAACCGCTTGTACCTCAGTTTTGTCACCTGGAGAATGGATTCATCATCCCCCATCCCACCACCACCAACCACCACCACCACCACTACCACCAAGGCCTCCTGGACCTTGCACTGACTAAATGGGAAAATGTGTGAGCCTGGCATCCACAGCTGCTCAGAGGTTCATTTTGTTGAGGGGTGCACAACTGGCTGTGCTCAGGGTTCACGACTGGCTCTGTACTCAGGGATCACTCATGAGTAGAGGTTTAGGGGGACGATATGGGGTGTCTGGATCAAACCCAGGTTGTCCGTGTGCAAGGCAAGCATCCTACCCGCTGTGCTCTCTCTCCAGCCCAATTGTTTTTTTTTTTTTTTTAATTTGTTTTGGGGTCACATGCAGCAGTGCTCACGGCTTATTCTTGGCTCTGTGCTCAGAGATGACTCCTGGCAGGGCCCCGAAGAATACAGAGGGTGCCAGGGATCAAACCCAGGCTGATCAGCTGCAAGGCCAGTGCCTTATCTAATGTACTATCTCTTTGACTTTGACTGTTCATGTTTATCTTTCGCCAAAAATATGGATTAATTGATTGTAAAGAGCTGTCATTTCCTTCCAGGCTGTCAGAAGCTAGGAATGGCCCATGTCTGGGGCCCGGATTGCACAGTGCGGGTGGGGAGGCAGAGACGACCCTCAACCACTGCTGGTGGAACCCGAAACTGGTTCGACTTTGATGGAAAACACTTTGGAGACTTCTCAAAATAGTTAAAGTAGAACTTCCATAGGACCCACAAATTTCACCACCAACATCCCTCCTGCGCGCACAAACACACACACACACACAACACACACACACACACACACACACACCCCTTAGCATCTATCCCAAGAATACAAAAAAAAAGGACAAAAAAAAGAAGAAAAGAAAATGCAAGAACCAGGCGCAAACCTATGTTTACTGCAGCACAAAGTCCAACAGCCAGACATGGCAATAGCCCATGTGCCCAACAACAGTTGAGTGGATAGTGACGGTGTATAACCTATGATGGAATAGGTCTCAGCGTTAAGATGACAACTGCTCGTTTGCTACAACTTGAATGGAACTAGAGGGATCACAAGTCACAGGGAGAAGGATAAATGCCAGAATCTATTGTGACTATGTAGGATATAAAGAAACAAGGAAAGGGACTAGATGGGGCCACAGGAAACAAACCCTCTGGCTCTAATCTCAGAGCTACATTACTAGGGAATGGGCAGAAAGAGAGATGAGGAGGGACCAAGGGACAGTATTGGGAGGGCCAATGGCAGCTTGGTGGTGGGTGTGGGACAGCAACTTTGTACCCCTAAAACTACCCCTCAGTATGAACACAACTGCATCTTCTTCTGGCCGCACACAGTAGTGGTCAGGGCCCATGCCTGGCTGTGCTGGAGGAAACAGTATGCGGTACTGCGGGGGGCCACGGTCAGTCCTGGGATTTCCACCCAGGCCACAGCTGCAGCCACGTGCGAGGTGGGGGTCTCAACCCCTACATTATCTCTCCAGCCCCAACACTTCTATAAACCACATTTCCACGGCAACAACAGTAACAAAAAAAGATTCTGCAGACAGAGAGTGAGCTCTGGATTCCCACGTTTCCAGCAGGAGAACACGCCGGCTCCTTCCCAGTCTCTGGCTCCAGGACCCACCAAGTGCAGAATCCACAAATCTAACCCAACTGGGTGGAAGGCACGGGAGATGCTTTCACTTTAGGAAACTGAAACCCTGGCCCACAAAATCCACCTGCCTGGAATGGAGTAGGGAGAGGCTGGCCTAACAATTCAAACATAGGCCTTCTAATCCCCATGAGGACATGATCGATTGCCTGCTGAGTTCCTGGAGGGGGTGAGAATAGACACCCTCACCCCCGACCCCCAGACTCTGGAATCCTCAGCACCAAGTCCGTGAAATGCCAAGGTCACCAACTCGAAGACTGGGAAGCATAAGGCGGGGATCGCAGAGGAGACTGGTGAATCCATCTCCCACAGGGCCTGCCTTCATCACTCTAAGGAGCATGATCAACACAGACGAAAAGGAGCTGAACATCAACACCAGTCTAAGGAGGATGCACCCCTGGGTGCACATAGTTCCTGGGTCTCTGGAATCTGCAGAAAGGAGCAATCTGTGCACGTGTCAGTGGACAACTGGACCACGTGCTACAGGGCCAAGGTTGAAAGCTACGAGGGTTGGGGGGGGGGGGGGGGCTCCTTCCTGGCTGTCAAGACAAGGAGACACTAAAGGTTTCACTACTGTGGAACAAGGCAGTACCTGAGCATGCTCAGAGAGGTGGGGGAGTAGAGAGGAGGGATGACGGGAAAGGGGGCACAGGAGATGGATAAGGGTTCCACGAGCCTCTCCAGACGGCACCCTCCTAGGTCCCCAATGTCACCTGTCTTTCATGCTACTCATCTCTCCATGTGCCCTTCTTCCCACCTGAGAATGCCCTCTGGCCAATGGGGGGGTCTTCCACCCAATTCCACATATCCTCCAGCATTTAACACACACACACACACACACACGTGCGCGCGCGCGCACATGTGCACTTGTGATCCCCAGCTCCCTCAAACAGAAGTGAGCAATTCGGCTACCTGGGGTCACCTTCTAAGTTATACTTTTTTTTAGCAGCGGCACACGGGGAAGAGCCCACCACACCAACACAGGCACAGACAAGCACCACCATATCAGCACCAGTCCCTTGGAGCTGCCTTGATGCCTTGCAGAGTGTCCGCCCACAGCATGGCATAAACAGCCCCCACTCACCTCTCCCTCCTGAAATGAGCTTTCCCAAGACCCGGGAGAGCTCCGACGGAGATGCACGAGAGCAAGATGTCTTCCCAGCACTGACCACCCACGCCCGACAAACACCCCCCTTCCTCCCTGCTTCATCTCCCCCCATGAAGGGACGGTCACATAATCCTCCCTTATGGACACCAGGCCCCAGGCCCCCCTCCAGCCCAGGCCCTCGCCACCACCACCCCCAGTCCCTTGGTCCTCCATGTAGTTAAAGCCAACACCTCCCAATGCGGCTTCCCCATTTCCTCGCAACTCCCTCTAAGTGTCCAGAGGAATTCTCAAGAGCAAATTGATCAAGATACAGCTGGACTTTTAAAAGGCCACTGAAGAGACTCAATGATGCACTCAAGATCAAGGAAAAGATCCCGCAAGGATCCATCAAAGGGGCAGCACCCGCAGAGAGGCAGAGAGAGCAGTCAGGAAGGCCCAGTGGAGGCAGGGCAGCCTGATGTCAGGCACAGAAGAATGTACAATGAAAACCACATGGCTCACTGCTTAACAAGAGCCGGTATGAGGGGGCCTCGGAGCCCTCATCCAGATACCCGCAGCCATGCCCTCCACTCTGCGGAGCCCACACGTCCTCCAAGGGTCAGAGCCCATCCAGAAAGCCCTCCACAACTCAGAGAAAAGTGCTCAACCTGTTTGCCAGGCTTGGGATGCCAGAGGCGGCGCCAGGAGTCCTGGCTGCCAGACACAGGGCCCGGGACCCCCACATCTGCCCACTGCATCTCATCACTCTGGGCGACGCGGGCCAGTGGGAATTCTTTGCGGCTGCGAAGCGGAACCTGCCTTCTGGGCTGCCCAGAAAGCACGTGCACATGCTCTGTGCTTTGGGAGAGCTGGAATCTCAGAAGCTGGTGTGGATATTTCCGCTCAGTGGTCTGTGTCATTCTCTTCTGGCAGTATCAACAACAGAAGCAACAACGCAAGATACACACACAGGCGTGGACCCACAAGCACCTCAGCCTCCATTCTGCAGATCTCCCAACAGATCTGCCCAAAAGGCTCCTGGGAGAATCAACAGACCCCTTCCTACCACCTCTTGCCAATGTTACAGAAATGTTACAAAATGGTTTTGTAAGACACAATGTTACAAAAGCCACAGAAAGCACCATGCTTGGATAAAAAGACTTGCCAGCCTGGAAACAGCCACCTTGGAATCCCAGGGCTCTCTCTGCATATCCATGGGCGGGAGGCACGTTACAAATGAAAGGGTGTGAGGCAGAGAGGGCACCCACATCTGTTACGCATGGGTAGTCATTCCCACCACGAGGCTCAAAAGTGCTTTCCTAGAGGACTCCAGGGCCCCTGAGGAATGACAGCATAGAGGAACGTTCTTTGAGCTTTTCTGAGGAACTCCAGGCTGGGGGCAGGCACAGAGCTTTAGGCTTGAGGGAGTGAAAATCTCACCACACTGAGAGCCCAGAGCGGGAACTGAGTGAGATGAGTCCAATGCCTTTTGATTCTGTCTTCCAGGATCTTCCTCCAACCCACCCACCAACGGCTCCCCAAAATGGCACCAGCCAAGCTAAGCTGCCATCTCTGAGCCCGCCCTTAAACCAGGGACTCTCCAAGAGGGCAATCTGGGGCTGTGACACCCAGTTGGTCAAGGCTAGTCATGTGGCTCTGCCTCAATGAAAGGACAGCTCTGCCCAACAGAGAACCCAACTTCCGGAAAAGTGACCATTGGCAAAGTGAAGAATTCCCAGCACAAACCAGGCACCCCACTACTAGAGGGAGATGACCTGGAAAGCAACTGACTTTTCAGTGTCTGATAACAAACCTGGATCTCCAACCCTGATGGACAAGATCTCTGCACCACCAACTCACTGCGAACCATTTCCAACACACACACACACACACACACACACACACACACACACACACACACACACACGAATAAATAAGCATGTGACCACACACACATACACCCACATGCACATGTTCTCTTGCAATGAGACTCCCACTCTTCCCTGCACTGTTTCCCACTCCTCCTACCCCCCTCCCCGGGCATGGGTATGATGGGGCTGAATTATACGGCTGCCCAAACTCAGATATGGAAGCTGCCAGACCAGGAGTTTAGAGTGTGGCTCCATTTTGAGACAGGCCATTTATTTATTTACTTATTTTAAAACAGTTTCACTGTAGGTTTTAATCAACAGTGTCGATTCTGAGGATACTATAAGCAAATGGTCAGAATACATAATCATGAATAATGTCACGGCAAATATGAAATCTCACTGAGTAAAAGAGAAAGAATGATTATAGAGAAAAATAATTCTAGGACTAAAAGATGGGAGTAAAACCCTTTTTGATTTAAAGACTAGTAAGGATAAAGCCTAGAGTTTTCTGATTTTTATTTTTTGTACTTAAAATTCTATTTATGCATTTTTAATCGAATCATCACTGAACCAAGGCACTGACCCCCACGAATGGCGTGGTCAGTTAAGAAGACAATAAAGACAGGTGGGGGGGGGCAGGGAGGGGAGCGGGGAACGGGACACAGCCAGGGCAAAGAAAGCCATCTGCCAACCCAGGAGAGAAGACTCCAAAGACACCATCCCGGCCATACCTACAGCTCAAGCTTCCAGAAGCTTCCAGAACTTCCAGGACATCACTGCATATAGCACAGCGTAGGGATCTTTCCAAATCAGTGCTTGAAGCCCAACAGTCCCTGGTGATGGAGCACAGGGCTCCTGCAGGCTGAATTCTCTCTCCAGCCCTGGGGTACCTGTCATGCTCAGCAATGCCTGGGACCTCCCTGCATCTGAACTTCCTGACTTCTTAGTACCATCTCCCCACAAAACGGCCCATGCCCTGGAAACACCAGAAGCAGGTTGTCCAGCAGCCACGCATCCCTGCACTCCATATTCTGGAAATCACCCATATAAATATCTGTGGTTACTCTAAGGGATCAGAGCGATAGCACAGCGGGTACGGTGTTTGCCTTGGATGCGCCTGGTCTGGGTTCGAATGCTCCAACACTTCCAGAGAGCCTGCTGAGCTACCGAGAGTATCCTGCCCACACGGCAGAGCCTGGCAAGCTCCCCGTGGCGTATTCGATATGCCAAAACCAGTAACAACAAGTCTCACAATGAAGACATTACTGGTGCCCACTCGAGCAAACAGATGAACAATGGAACGACAGTGCTACAGTGCTACTCTAAGGAAAAAGCACTGGGTTTGGTGACTGACTTATCAACCCACCACCACCACCACCACTATCACCAAGGTCTTCCTTGGAAACTTTCACCCTGCCCCTCCTCCTGCCCAAGAAGGCTGAGTGGGATCTTAACACAGTTCAAGGAAGGGAGATGGGGGTGTTTGGATCAGTGCAAGTAAATTACAATTCTGCCCGTGTTAAAACAGGTTAGAAATCTTTTTCACCCGACAGCAGGACTTTCGAGAGGCTGAAATATTTATCCCACCTCGGTGTCTTGGGACCCATTTAGAATCCCAAAAAGACAAGCATTAGCACGGAGTTGGCTAGCTGGGGCTTTCTCCTCTCTTTCCTCTTTTTCATTAAGCTGAAAAATGAAAAAAAGAGTTGCCCATTTTCACTGCAGCACTTCACTGACTTAAAATAACCGCACCATCTGTACCAATGATGGAAAGGGGAAGAAAAAATCCAAGTCCTTCCCTATTTTGTAAAGGGAAAGACCTTCTACAGCGGCTTTGTCCAAAATCTCTGGCACAAGTTTAGATGCCCAGAAGAGAGCCAGAACCAGGGCACCTGCAGAAACCCAGAAAGCTGCCACCTTTCAGGAACCTCTCCTCGTGGAACACACTGTGAGTGATGGCCACTGTTCCAGCCGTCCAAGTCCTTCCTTCCCCCAGTCTCTCCTCTTCCCCGCCTTAGGGGTAGCCCCGCTCATGATGCAACACAGAACCAACATCTGCAAACCATTGTGAGGCTTGCAGATTTCTGCCCGACCGTCTGTGTCCTTCTCCTCTGGTGGTACCAGCCACAGGCTCCGTAAACAACCAAGCCAGACACACAAACATATGTACGGCCCCACATGCAGCGTGGCCTTCCACCCTGCAGATCTCCAGCAGATCCTCCCGAAAGTTTCCCGGGAGAATCAACACACCTCTTCCACCACAGCCTCCTGACAGCACGCGTTACAGAAACCACGGACAGCAACCATCTGCTTTCCCTCTTGCTCAAGTCCCCAAACGCACACAAGATGTTGTGGGTTCAGCACACGGAACACACGCCACTGAGCTGGTCTGCCATGATAGGTTTGCAAACATCCCTGGAAACCCCCTCCCCCACCCCCAGGCGTCACCTCCAAAACTGCTCCGCCGGCTGGCATCAGCATAGGGACAACACCAAGGACATCTGTCCCCACACACTTCCCAGAACCATTTGCTCTCTCGTCGAACAGAAGGATTCCTGCTGGAACTTTGGGGGGAGTGGGGGGTGGGAGAGGGTTTTGACTTTCCCCAGGTATCCAAGGCCGAAGTAAGCACATACCCCTGGCGTGGCTGGGTCTACAGCTCTGTCTACACCCAGCTCTTGAGAGTTCATCATTCCCTTCTCTGCTGACCCCTCTGATTCTAAATTTAGAACATGGGTCTGCACACAAAGGCAGAAAAATGCACCTGGTCTATGGGTGCAAAGGCAGAAAAATGACCCATGGGTCTAGGTGCCAATTGCCTACCTCAGCATTCACAGACTTCACCTGGGCCCCATCCCTGCGAGGAGATGGCAGGTCCATTTGCTCCAGGAACACCTTCAGGATAGAAAGGATGGTTCTAACCTCCACTGTGCCCTAACACCTGCACTTTTCTGCTTCTCCCACTGAAGTGCAAGGCCACAACTGTGGCCAGATGATAAACACTTTGTTTCCTCCTCGGAATGAGTTACCAGAGCAATCCAACGGCTAGTGTTAATGAGGCAAGCCCAGAGAGAAAATGACGCAGCCTGGGAATGGATGGTTCCTCATCAGGAAATGGCTTTATGAATTATTTTCTGTCCTCTATTGATAGCCTCATTAAGGGCTTGAAGTGGTTACTTAGATTTTTAGTTCTGCTTCATGGCGTTGCTTGAGAGAAATTGGTGTGAGCACAGCCGTGAATGGTCTACGGGTTTGCACAGCCATGCAGGAGGCAGCATCTGCCCCGGTGTCAAGTTTGCAGGTCTGGTGGGGGGCAGGGTGGGGGTGGGGGCTAGAACCAACATTATGGAACAGCGGCCCTGGAGAGCGGAACTGTGGGCTGGGTGCACAGTGTGGGGACAACACCAAGGACATCTGTCCCCACACACTTGTAGTGTGCAGCACAGCCTTCCCAACCTCCAGTAAATAAGTCTTCCAAACTTATGGCAGCTGCGTCTCCCAAGGGACAGCAATGCACTGACTGTGGACACACAGCAGGAGGGTCGCCTCCATTCTCACTGGACTCCTTACAATACGGAAGAGACCACACGTGTTCATGCTGCAGAGGAAAAAACTGTGACTCAAGAATGAACTAGCCCAAGGTTGCAGAGCTAGGACTGAGGGGCAGAATGGGGAGGCCTACAAACGTTTTCTATAAAAGATCACACAGGAGCCAGAGAGGTAGTACAGTGGGTAGGGTGCTTGCCCTGCACGTGGCCAACCCAGGTTCGATCCCCAGCATATGGTCCCCTGAGCACCTCCAAGAGCGATTCCTGAGTGCAGAGCTAGGAGTAAACCTTGAGCATTGTCAGTAGAGCCACCCATCCTCCGCCTACCACACCCCCAATAAAAGGTCAGACAGCCAGGACTGAAAACAGCGAAGCAGTTGGGGACCAGAACGATCGAACAGCAGGTAGGGCGCTTTCCTTGCCTGTGGTCAATCGGGTTCAATCACCAGCATCCCAAATGGTCCTGCCATCACGGATCACCAGAAGTGATCCCTGAGTGCAGAGCCAGGAGTAAGCCCTGAAAATAGCCTGATGTTGCCCTATAACAAAGAGTGTAAGGGTCAAGGCACACAGCTGATCCTGATTGAATCCCTAGCACCACATATGGTCTTCTGAGCACGAGCAGGGGTTTTAAAAATTCTAACAACAAGAAAAAAAAGAAGAAAAAGTCAGACAGTCAGTTTAAGGGGCTATGCAGGGCCAGAGAAGCAAACTAAAAATTCTGAGTATCGTCAGAGTCACTGAGAATAATATTCGGTAAGACAGGGTCACCACCGAGAGCCTGGAATTCTCCAAGGGGGACGGGAGCAAAGAACAAGTCACTTGATGGCCAGTGTTTTCATCTCAACCATTTAAAAATGCAAAAGCCAATGGTTGGGTACAACCACATGTGTGTGGGGGGCTGAGAGAAGAGACCAGTATGAAAATAATAGCTTGGAATGATGATGCTGGACAACAACTGAGGGTTAAAAGTAGGTAAAAGGGTATTCTTGATAACTCCCAGTATCAATATTGCAAACCACAATGCCCAAGAGAGAGAAGGAGGAGGAGGAGAAGTAGGAGGAGGTGAAGGAGGTAGAGGAGGAGGAGGAGGAGGAGGAGGAGGAGGAGGAGGAGGAGGAGGAGGAGGAGGAGGAGGAGGAGGAGGAGGAGGAGGAGGAGGAGGAGGAAAAGAAAGAAGAGGAGGAGGAGGAGAAAGAGGAGGAAGAGGAGGAAGGGAGGAAAAGGAGACGAGGAGGAGGAGAAAAAAGGAAGAAGAAGAGGAGAAGAAAGAGGCAGAGGAGGAGGAGGAGAAAGAGGAGGAATATGAGAAAGAGGAGGAAGAGGAGGAGGAGGAGGAAGAGAAAGAGGAGGAGGAGGAGGAGGAAAAGGAAGAAGAGGAGGAGGAGGAGGAAGAGGAAGAGGAGGAGGAGGAAGAGTGCTTGCCACAGAGTTATAGAGGTAGGCAGGGGTTGGGGGGTCGGGGGGTGATGGGAAGGACCTGGGGACACTGGTGCTGGGAAACGTACACTGGTGGAAGGATAGGTTTTGGAATGCTGTATGACTGAAGCCCAATCATGAACAGCTTTGTATGGGTCTATCTCACAGTGATTCAATAAAAAAGTTAAAAATAAAACATAAATAATAAATAAAAATGTAAAATCCATTCTTAGCACCAAAGCTATGTCCCCGGAGTTCATGGTCTGCTGGTGGCTGGGCACAGAGGCAGCAAGGGGAATCTAAACCAGCACCTTGAGAGGCCCCAGTGCCAAGCCAAGTCCACCATACCCACCACCCTGAGAGGGGCACTAGCTCCTAAGGTCAAGAGAAGATTCTCCCCAACCCACAGGCATGGCTCCGGGCTTTCCTGAGTCCCTGTGGCCTCAGCAATGAACAAGACACTCAGCCAATGGCTGATAAAGGAGGTGGGCGCAGCAGGGCAGGAGGCCAAGTCGGGATGCTTTGGTTCTGGTTCCGGCACCTTCAAGTTCTAGGAACTCGCTCCGCGCACCTCCATGCAAAGTGAGCCTGGGTCTTTGGACCCGTCCCAAGGTCGGAGAGGAAGCAACAGGAGGAGGCGCTTCTACAGGTACTTCTGTGAGTGTTCTCCTTTCCCACCCCGGGTCCTCGCCAAAGGCTCTGTAGCAGGCCCGGTGAGAGTCACCCCTCCCCCCCAGCGGTGAGAGTCACCCCTCCCCCCCAGCTGCCCCCCCCTCCCCCCCCCCGTCCTTTCACTTTGAATCAGCAGCAACAGCAGGAAGTGAGAGTCAGGCAGCACAGCTAAACTGAAGGATGAGTGGGGACAACTTTATGACCAATTTATCAGGCTCGCAGATAAGCTGGGCTCACGAGAGCACCGGTCAATGCCACACTTCAGCACCTATCAGCGACTGTCTCAAGGTCAAGGAGGAGGAGTGTGCTCTGACCTCAGGTTCTGGGCGCCCAGCCTCATGGCCCTGAACACAGCTGCAGTCACTCCATAGTCACTGGGAACCACAGGGCAGCCTAGAGTTAATTCCCACATAGACGTATCCGGGCAGGCCAGTGAGGGGAATGCTGAAGCAAGATAAAAAATAAGGCCAGAAGGGCAAAATGAGCTTCACGAAAGCCCAAAAGGATATCTTGATGAGTTCGACCTATAAGAAAGGATTTCTCAAATAAGACTCAAAAAATATATACTGAAAAATTCGCACAGGCCACAAACACTGATAAACACAAGTGCATTAAAAAAATAAAACTCCTGGTCATCAAAAGATACTATAAACCAAGTTAAAAGATAAGCCACTAACCAGAAGACCTAGCTATCTTTGCATAAATAAGCCACAGAGAACAATATGTAGAATTTTCTTACAAGTTTCTGTAAGAAAATAGAGGCAAACCAGCAGAAAACACCGTAGAATAAAGGGATACTTTCTCTTCCTCCTCCTCCTCATTATTAATATTATTACATTGCATATCAACGCCATAAATAGCTTAGGTAGCTTAGGTACCATAGCTACAGCCGTGTTGTCATTCATGGTGTTGATGTACAATGTTATTGAACCACAACACCAAAGTGTCCATCACTCTCCCCCACTGTTCTCTATGTCACCTCAAGTTCATCTCTTCCTCCCCCAACTTCCCACATACTACTTGGCAAACTGAGTTTTGCAAACTAAGGCCAAGGGTTTGCATTGTGGAATAAAAAAAAAAAAATCATTAGTAAAATAGCAAAGGAAGAGCTAGAACAACAGTACAGAGGGTAGGAGTCACTTGCTTTGCATGTGGCTGATCGAGATTTGATCCCCAGGAGCCCATATGGTCCCCTAAGCCCCCACCAGGAGTGATCCTTGAGCCAAGAGTAAGTCCGAGCACTAGGGCTGTTTGGGGTGTAGCCCACAAAAGACAAAGCAATGAATGAAACAATAAAGTCCATTTTTTATGGCCAAACAGACTTGTAAAAACTTGAAGTCCGTCATTCTCAGACAGGGAGATGACGTGAGCGACAGGAATTCACAAGCCCACGTGCTGGACACAGACACTCCTTGGGCAGCCGGAGACGCTTTTCTCCTTGGCCCTGCCCATTCCTTTCTGGTACATGCCCCAGGCCCAGGGTGACCACAGCAAGGAACAATCACAGCTGCGCTGCCACCATGTGAAACTGGAGGGGGAAAGGTGGCTGAAACACCGGGGCACATCCACACAGCTAAGTACTCGCCAGAGTTCCAACGGAATGAACGAGGGTGTTCTGCAGAAACTGGGCTAACTCTCAGTCACCTGGCAGGAAGTACAAAAAAGCAGTTGCAGACTATCACTTAAATCAGCTTGGAAACAAAGCCCTAGATTCCTCCATACATAAAGCTTGTCCACGGTGTCGTGGACACGTAAAAAAAAGGAAAAGAGCCTATCTGGGATGGTGTTCCTTCCTGACGTCTTTCTCTCAAGCGGGTTTGAAACAACCGTGGTGACCTATTCAACTTCGAAGGACTCTGGCTTTTCTGTGTGCTTCCTCATACTTGAGTAAAGTAAGTAAAGGCCCTCGCGTTGATCATCGATTTGCTCGAGCGGGCCCAGTAACGTCTCCATTGGAGACTTTGTTGTTACTGTGTCTGGCATATCGAATACGTCACGGGGAGCTTGCCAGGCTCTGCCGTGCGGGCAAGATACTCTCGGTAGCTTGCCAGGCTCTCCGAGAGGGGCGGAGGAATCGAACTTGGGTCGGCCATGTTGGCTGCGTGCAAGGCAAACGCCCTACCGCTGTGCTATCGCTCCAGCCCTCATACTTTATCGTTTTTAAAATTTTTTCATTAATAACATCTATTATAAAGGACAAAGATTATGCTAATATTTGAGAAAAATCTATGAAGGATGTATGGAACCGTGCACCACTAATAATCTCCGCTTCAAAAACCCCATCAGCTATAAAAGAATGGGAGCAGACGGAGGCACGAGTTCACACAGAGGAGGAAGGAGCAAATGCTGAGACAGCCACGTGGGGCTGAGTCTACGGAGAACCTTCCCATGGGCTGAAAGGTGAGACTGGTGCAGAGAAGCAGATGAAGGAAAAGAAATGATACAAATCTTGGGACCAGAGAGAGAGTGATCAGATCAGATAAGGGGCTTGCCTTGCAGGCAGCTGATCTGGATTTGATTCCTGGCATTGCATATGGTTCCTTGAGTCCATCAAGAGTGATCCCTGAGTGCAGAGGCAGGAATAAGCCCTGAGCACCACCTGGTGTGGCCCAGAAACCGAAAGAGTACCAAAAAAAACCAAAATCACATCTCACAAGATAAATTTACCCACCCAATTTACTAAGCTGTGACATTCCAGAAGTAAAAATAGCAAAGCCTCACCCAAAGGTCAAATTTTATATATGTGTGTGTATAATATAATATATACATTTTATATATATAAATTATAAATACGAACTCCCTGTGAGGTCAGGATGGAAAAAGCCAGAGAGAGTTGCTGTTCTCAGAACAGATTCCACCATCTGTCTCCTCAGCCCTCCACATGGGGGTCCGTGCAGGAAAGCAGGGCAGAGAGGGCGGGGAGGGGCTCAGAATTTCAGAACTGGCTCTCACTGCTAAAACTTGCTGTGTGACTTCAGAGAAACCCTCTCTGAACACCAACTCTCTGTTTGTGAAATGGGGGTGGCCCCACCTCCCTGGTGGGGTTGCTGTGGGATCACAGGATGTGAGATCTTCCTACATAACAGAGGGAGACAGGAAAGAGACTGGGTGAGGAGACAGGAAAGAGACTGGGTGACACAGCATGTATGGGTCCCCCACCCCTTAAGCCCCTCCCTCCTTCCCTTCAAGCATTTCCCCTGATGCTTTTAAGAACTGGTACTCTTTCTGGAAGTTCAGCAACAGGGTCCAGCGGCCTGCAGATAGCTCAGAGGACTGGGGCACATCCCACGCTTCACAAGTCCTGAGTTCCATCCTGAGCACGGCACGCCCCTTCTACCCACCTGCCGCAGGTTCTGCTAGGGCTGTCCTTGATGGCCCCCTTCTTGCTGGAGCTGAACAGCTCCACCTCACAGCCTGAGCACTGCAGTGGGTGAAGACCAGGAGCCTGTGCAGACAGCGAAGGAGTGCTCAATCCAGCACACAACGCTTCTCCCCAAGGCAGCCCCTGTAGTTACTTCCTCCCTGTCAAACAGGGAGGCTCTCACATGCTGGGGAAAAAGGCAGTTCAGATAGAGAAGGGACCACAAAGGGTGCTTAGGGAGCTCGCTCAGGATGGTAGACGTGAGCTGAAAGTAGACTACAGACTGAACACGATGGCCACTTAATACCTCTATTGCAAACCACAACACCCAGAAGGAGACAGAGAGCAAAAGGGAATGCCCTGCCACAGAGGCGGGTGTGGTGTGGTTGGGGGATGGGTTGGGAGGTGGGAGGTACACTGGGATCATTGGTGGTAGAGAATGGGAACTGGTGGAGGGATGGGTATTCAATCATTGTAAGGCTGAAACATAAGCACGAAAGTTTGTAAGTCTGTAACTGTACCTCACGGTAATTCATTTAAAAATTATATATTAAAAAAAAAAGCAAAACAAAAACAGGGAGGCTAAAATCCAGAGATGAACTGCCTGGAAAAAGGCAGATGCTGGAGAATTCAGCTTTGCCAGGCTTGGGTGAGGCTCAACATCCTCGTCCCACCTCCCCTGAACCAGGTGCCCAGGATCAGAGCTACCTCCCGTCGCCTTCAGTCTTAAAGGCTTCTCCGGGATCACCCCCATCTTCCATCCCGTCTTGACGGCCAGCTTTATCGCTTCCAATGAGAGGTGCTCCGCCACAGGGAACTGCGAAGCAGGCTGCTAGGATGGGGAGTACATATGAACCAGCAGCTCTTTCTCAACGTCCTTAAGTATCGCCTTAAAACACCTGCCCCGTTTCTACAATCCGCTCACGCGGCCCCGCTTCCTTGCAGCGGAGTACGGCGACAGGCCCTCCATCAGGAGGAATTAGCCGACTTCTCGGGCAAGTGATGTTTGTACATCTAGCAAGTGCCAGAGCTAAGCAGTATTTACTGCCTGAGCCTCGGCATCAGCAAGCGGCTCTGGACGGACTCGGCTTTCCCAGCGAGCAATTGACCTTTGCCAGACACACTTGTCGGGTCTGGTCCATCAAAGGGCTGAAACCACCCTGGGAAGAGGCGCTTCAGGCGAGACCAGAAAACACAGGGAATTAAAATTTAAAGCTGGGCTCCTTCAGCTTGTCCCTGGCGCCCACAGACGCTGAATTCTAATTCCTCTCCTTCTCCCAGGTTCAACGAAATAGGTGGAAGTACCCCTCCTGCACCCGAGCCTCAGTTTCCTTGTGTGTAACATAGAGATGGAGGGGCCGAGAGATAGTACAGTGAGTAGGGCACGGGGCTCATTTGATCCCCAGCACCACATGGTACTCACATCTCCGCCCCGCCACTCCTCCAGCATTGCCAACTATAAGCCCTGGAGGTCTCCAAGCCAGAAGAGTCCCTGAAGGTGCCTCCCACCCCTACCCCAGGTGGCTCTGGTCTCCCTGGCACTGCAGGGCAATCAATAAGCTGCTTTGGAGCTGTTCCACCAGCCAGGAGGACGGAAAATTACGAGTGGGACCCCTCCCCACCCCGGACCTTTTAAGCACTGCGTTGGAGGTACACACACACACACACACACACACACACACACACACACACACACACACACACACGCCCAGCACCATCTGGTTTCCCGGAGCCCTGCTGCGAGTTGCCCTTGAACACTGATAGGTGTAGCCCCCCAAAGCAAAAAGATAACAAAATAAAACAGTGGCCACGCAGCACACTCTCCAGGTAACCAAACAGTAGTTTCTTCTATCTGGTGACAAGCGCCCAGACAGGAATGCATAAGCCACACACAAGAGGGGAAAAAAAAAAACCTCTCGAGGGAAAAAATATCGAGACTGAAAACTCAGTGGCCGCTTCCAGGACTCCCATACATTTGCCCAGACAGCATGCAGAGAGAGGCCAGAAGACGAGCCAGAGTTCATTTGTTAAAGGTATTATTATTCACTACTGAAGAATTACTGTTATATAAAGACTCGGTGTAATGTCGGCACATAATATGTCATTACACCAGACGTACTATTAGAATGTAGTTACATGATTAATAATTAAAGGGAGATCTGACGTGTAAATGGATCCACCTAGCACTGAAAACAACGGCACCTCCCAGGTGAGCCGAGAGATGGGGCAACGGGAAGCCGGGAGCTTCTGGCGATACACTTTTTTCAATCAATCCAACGGGACCCTAAGGCGATGCCAACTCAGGTTACAGAGCAGCAGTGTGGTGGCAACCCAGCCTCTGGAAAGAAGCCAAGGCTTGGTGAATGCCCAGACCGTGGGGTCAGACCCAACATGCCGCTGGTTCCTACATCAACAACGATCCCTCCCCCTGCATCTGCGCATTCCACCCCACCTTTACTTTTCAAGTCTGTGCTCATAGAAGCTCTCCCCAGCCTCCCATGCTCTCCCCAGCCTCCCCACCACCAACTCTGAAGGTGGTTTTTCACTACTCTGACTCATTGGGCCACTCTCCATTTGACACCCTAGTGGTGCGGCTTCCCCCCACTCCAGGCCCTCGGAGCATTCCTCCCCCAAGCCCCTCCCCCAGCCACCAGGCACAGTCAGCATCCCATCTGCGAGAGCCACAGACGCACCTTCCTGGATAAGCATCAACCCCACTAATCCGTGCAGCCCGCAATTCAGCTCTCTTCCCTGAGTGGCCTCTCTCTGCCCACTGCTGCCCACTTTCTTTTTTTCTGTTTAATTTTACTGAATCACCGTGAGATAATTACAAGCGTTCATGTTTGGGTTACAATCACACAATGACGAAACACCCATTCCTCCACCAGTGTATATTCCCCACCACCAATATCCCCGGTATATCCCCCTTTCCTACCCTCCCCCTGCCTCCATGGCAGACATTATTCCCCATGAGCTCTGTCTACTTTCGGACATTATGGTTTGCAACACAGACCCTGAGAGGTTATCATGTTTGGTCCTTTATCTACTTTCAGCACACATCTCCCATCCTGATGGATTCTTCCAAGCCATCATTTTCTAAGTGATCCCTTCTCTATTCCAGCTCCCTTCTCCCCTTTGCTCATGAGGCAGGCTTCCAGCTATGGAGCAATCTACCTATCCCTTGTATCCTTAGGTGTCAGCCTCATGTTATGTTGTTTTATACTCCACAAATGAGTGCAGTCCTTCTATGTATGTCCCTCTCTTTCTGACTCATTTCACTTATGCTGCCCACTTTTTTTTTTTTGGCTTTTTGAGTCACACCCAGAGTTGCACAGGGGTTACTCCTGGCTCATGCATCAGGAATTACTCCTGGCGGTGCTCAGGGGACCATATGGGATGCTGGGAATAGAACCAGGGTTGGCCCCGTGCAAGGCAAATGCCCTACCCACTGTGCTATTGCTCCAGCCCCCAATGCTGCCCACTTTCAATCCACCACCTGTCACGCTCAGCACCTCAGTTCAGGGTTTCCTCCACACACATGCTCCTCTAGCACAATTCCATATTTCCACCAATCACAACTCTCTCTCACCCCCACCCCCATGAATGGACTTGGGTGAAATATTTCCCAGGTTCATCTTTCCTTGTCATCCCCCTCTGGTTCACAGCCTAGTTAGAATTCTTTCATGCATGTTTTTCATGAATGGCTTCATCATTTCATGAATGGCATCATCATTTTCATCATTGGATTGGCGATCCCAAACTTTGAATGGCATCCTTCGCATAACTGTAGAGCAAAAATGAGGTTGTCACTTAGTCTTTCAGCTCTTCCCCTGGCTCCCATCCAGTGAAAGGGCAAGCCAAAGGTCCTGGGGTCAGCAGCTCCTATGTGTCTGGACAAGCCCTGTTCTCCAGTACCTTCTTTAGTGCCCCCCTCACCTCCTCAATTGCTTTACAAGCTCCATAGAAGACATCCCAGCAGATCTCACACAAGCCTCCACCTCTTCATTAAACGCTACGTTCCCTCTACTGCCGTGTGCCTGTCTTCCCACAAAACCCCATGTGCAGGTTTACTCTGGAGAGGGAATGTGTCCTAATGTGAGACAGAGACACAGCTGAAATGGACTGACTGATAGAGGGAGACACACGGAAGGCTGGATGGAGAGATAGATACATGGAGAGGGAAGGACAGGGAAATACAGTATGTTGGGATAGAAATATCAATGGTTCTTTGTACAACAGGAAAAGTGCAATTCGTCATTTTATAGCTTAGTTTTTAATTCCTTCTTAATCCTCTGAATAGTTCACATTTGTATGCAGCTAAAGATTTATGGAACTGGAGCCAGGGGAGATAGTACAAGGGTGATAAGTTATAGGGGCCGTCAGGTTTTAGTACAGGGGTTTTAGAAAGAGAGTGCCATGTGGGGGACTTTGGCTCAATTCCCAACACCAAACATGTCCCCTAGGCAACACAAGCACAGCTCTGGAGGCCCATGAACCACAGATGTGGCCACCAACGGTCCCTGAGTTCTGCAGGGTGGTCCAAATAATCCCTGGTACTAGACAACTGGCCTGGTTGGACAAGAATAGCCAAGAGTGGCCCCTCAGACTCTGGTGATCACAAGCAGTAAGCCCCACAACCTGGGGAAAAAGGAGACTGAGGGAACAAAATCATGTTTCTTCATGCTCAGACAGTTATCTAACCTAAACGCGATTCTTTGAAAAATGGGAGCTACGGGGCTGGAGCGATAGCACAGCGGGGAGGGCATTTGCCTTGTACATGACCGACCCAGGTTTGATTCCCAGCATCCTGTATGGTTCCCTGAGCACCACCAGGAGTAATTCCTGAGTGCATGAGCCAGAAGTAACCCCTGTGCATCACCAGGTATGATCCAAAAAGAAAAAAAAAATGGGAGCTGCAAGAAAAAGGAACCAAAACGATTTAACTATTTTAATTCATTTTATTATTCTCTCTTAAGAAGTCCACACAACCCTGATTTTTGCTACAAAGCAATCTCCCCTCTGGATTAGTGGAGGCTTAAACCAGTAATTAATTTATTGTAGCTCAGAGACAACTCTGAGAGTTGGTGCGGTATGTTTTCATCACCCAGTGTGGACATCCCCACATCCTGGAGCCAACGCAGATGGCATGTTCTTGTGTTTCTGCTCTGATAATGGCACAAGCCGTTACCTACACAGGTCGTGTGGTCTCGGAAGGTATCATGATGAAATCAAGGCAGGGATGGAGCTTGGAGGGAGAGCACCTGCCTTGCATCATACATGTGTGAAGGCCTGGGTTCAATCCCCAGCACTGCCAAATTAAATTAGACCAGTTTGCTCACCACAACCTTGGGACCAGGGTACTACTGGAACATTTATTTTACAAATGAGGAAACTCTGCCCAGAGGTGCTGAGTTACCTGCTCAGCATCACACAGCCTGTGCCGGCAGAGCTAGGGTTTCTACTCAAGCAGCCATGAATCCTCAGTCTCTTCCCTCAGCAGAG
The DNA here is from genome assembly GCF_029834395.1 of Sorex fumeus. Lineage (NCBI taxonomy): Eukaryota > Metazoa > Chordata > Mammalia > Eulipotyphla > Soricidae > Sorex > Sorex fumeus. Next base: position 19,392,358 of record NW_026606064.1, read on the forward strand.
CCCAGCTGGGCAGCTTAACATTTCTGAACACCGTAGATCACAACTCCCAAAGGGACTGATACAACTGAATGGCACAGTAGCACTGTCGTCCCATTGTTCATTGATTTACTCAAGCGGGCACCAATAACATCTCCACTGTGAGACTTATTGTTACTGTGTTTGGCATATCATATATGCCACGGGGAGCTTGCCAGGCACTACCGTGCAGGCAGGATACTCTTGTAGCTTGCCGGGCTCTCTGAGAGGGGTGGAGGAATCAAACCCGGGTTGGACGCTTGTAAGGCAAACACCCTACCTGCTGTGTTATTGCGCCAGCCCAACTGAATCGCACTAAAATATATATATATATATATATATATATATATATATATATATGTGAAAACAGTAGAAGTTTATAGAAGGATCAAAAGTTAGTTTGAAATCAAACACATACAGACCCGAGGTGCATCTGGCAGTGCCATTTCCGGGGTGATTAAGGGGGAGTCACAGGTGGGAAAGGTATAAGCAGGACTGCCGTGGACCATCACCTAGGCAGGTTAAGCGCTGGCTCCAGACTCTGGGGCTGTGGGCTGAGTGCCACAGCACTCAGGCTGCCCATGAGATGCGCAGACAGGTGTGAAGTCCACGAAAAAAGGAGGTGGGGACACAAGTCCCGGGGAGAAGAACCTGGCCCTGGTGCATGGAGGGGCTGACAGCACCCTGAAGTGCCAGTCTTGCTCCGGCTCCCGCGCCGCACAGGGCTGGCCCAGCCTTGGTCGGTCCCTGGGCTCCTGTCCCCATGGTGAGTCCCCGACCACCAGCACCGTGCGTGTGCGTCGCTTCTGTTTGTTGCCTCTGTATCCAGGGAGTGACAGCTGCACCCAAGACACTGACATTTGGGGCTGGAGGATTGTATACAGAGCAGGCTCTCTGCTAGCAGAGCATGGAGGGAAGCCGGACTGGTGGTGGGGCGGGGGGGAGGGGGTGGGTGGGCTCCAAGGTTCAGTTTAGTCGGGGGAAAGGGGGAAGATGTCTCCATCCTAGGGGGCCAGAGGAAGACTCAGTCCGGGGCCACCTGCTACCCCACCCCTTGGAGTCTGGCTGCCTTCGGGAATCAATGCCGTTTATTTCCCGGCAGGTGGGTGTGAAGGGAGGTTCTCCCCCCTGCAGCCTGCAAGCATGAGTAAAGAAACAGGGGGCTAGGAAGAGAGCACAGGAGTTAAGGGGCTCATTCATTTTACCGCCACTGGCGCATGTGGTCACCCAACTCCTGCCAGGAATGACCCCAAGCACATAGCCAGGAAGAAGCCCTATGCACCAGTGGGTGGAACCCTGAAACAAAGTAAAACAAATAATAAAAGATGAGCACAGGGGCTGGAGCGAAAATATGATAATATGGCGGGCAAGGTGTCTGCCTTGCAGGTGGCAAACCACATATGTTCCCCTAAGCCCTGCCTGGAGAGAGTCTTGAGCGCAAAGCCGGAAGTAAACTCTCAGTCCCAAAGGTGTAGCCTCAAAACAAACAAAACTAGAGCACAGCTTAGAAACAAAGAAAGAGCACAGCTTCCTTTACACCTGCCAAGCAAGTGGAGAACATGCTGAGAGAGGGCAGTGAGCACAGAAGAGTGGCGGCTGGGACTGAGGGACATAGGGCCAACTGCTATGTTGAAGACTGATAGGTTACTGTTGGTTTGCTCTATTTGGGGCAGAGGATGCTATGCAGTGCTCAGAGAGCCTCAGGGGCACCTCTGGTGACTCTAAGACAACTGTTCAAGGGTAGGACCCAGGGATGGAAGGATGCTTGGAGCCATGGATCAGTCAGGCCACCTGGGTGATGACTCTTGGACAACTGTTTAAGGCTAGGACCTCTAGATGGAAGGCTGCTCAGAGCCACCGATCAGTCAGGTCACCTGGGTGATGCTCAGAGAGAGAGAGAGAACCCAGGGTTACACGTGGCAATGCTAGGGGGAAGGCACACATGGTACCAGGGATGGATGGAGCTGGAGGGAGCCACATGAAAGGCTTGTGTGCTGACTGCCCCAAGGCCTTGGTTTTGAAGGAAGAACTCTGGCTTGCAGCCACCCCTGACGGGCAGAGGTAATGGGCTCCAACAGCTACCAGCACCATCTGGCAGAGGTCACTGTGCATTGCCACAGGGATCACACTCGCCAACGGCCAGACTCAGAGCCAGGAGGAAAAAGGTTCCTTAATTAAATAAAAATAGAACGGAAAGCCCAAGCCTTTATCCAGAGTCAAGAAAGAAGTTGGACGACTTGGTCTCTAATGTGGCTTTATAGCCAGGAACACCTATCAAGATATTTTTTTAATTACCGAAATGTGTTTTATTTATTTAGTTAGTTAGTTAGTTATTTTTATGGCGGTGGGCCTCTGGGCGAAACCCAACAGTGCTCAGGGGTTACTCCTGGGCTCTGTGCTCAGGAATCATTCCTGGTCAGCTCAGGGGGACCCTATGGGGTGCTAGGAATCAAATCCAGAACAGCCGTGTGCAAGGCAAACGCCCTCCCCACTGAACTATCACTCAAGCCCCTAAATGTGTCTTTTAAAATAATTGTCTGTGCCCCTCGTGGCAAAGCACTCCTTAAAGATGGGTTAGAAAACCATGAGCATCCCAGGAGATCTGGCAGACAAAGGAAATAACCAGCA